>NC_053492.1:181014777-182214777 GCF_905171775.1 Rana temporaria
TTATGTCATTTAAGTTACGGCGCCCTAAGTTGGTGTCGTAACTACCGTATTCTCAGTGCATTTGCGCACAAAACTGCGCCATCCTTAACTTAAGTTTCAATGCCTAAGGCGTGGTTATGGCAAGTGGGAATGAAGTGGGCGTGCTTCATTGTAATGAGCCGTGACCCCATGCAAATGAAGTGCCGGCCGTACTGCGCATGCGCGCACGAATCTGGACCTCAATGCGCATGTGCAGAACTTTGGTCAGCGCAATCAGTGAGATAGGTAAAAGGCCAAGCGTACTTAGTTTGAAGATCGCCCTGTGTCTAAATAGCCCCAGTCAAACACACTTCAATTGCAAAAGTATTTCCCTGTGTTCCCTTCCTAAAGCAAGTTGCTTCTGCTTTGAACGTTTGTCAGTGTTTGTTGGTAAGATTGTTTTGTGAGAAAAGTGTTTGTGGAGTTGGAGGGTATAGTTGGTGTTTGTTTTTGCTAATTTGTTTTTTGTTTTGATTGTTTGCCTGTTTGTTTTTCCTAATAGTATTTTTTGGGTTTTGTTTATATTTTTTGTTTTCCTTTTTTGCCTGTTTGTTTTCGAATTAATAGTAGCTGTCTGTCTATTTTTTATTTTGGCTTGTTTGTATTTTCTTTGGTGTGTGTGTGTATTGTTGTTTGTTTGTTGGCTGAGTTCCCTGTTGCTGGGTGTTGTCTGTCATGGCTCCCAAGCGCAGGAAGCTAAATTTTTCACCGGCAGAGAAGCATATACTTGCTCAGGGCGTCATTAAATTTGGGCGATTTCTCCATGGCCCTGAGAGCCACACCACCACCCCGGCCAGGAGGAAGGAGATCCTTCAAAAGATCACCGATCGGATCAATGCGGCGGGGGGGGGGGAGACCAGGACCATCGCTGGAGTTCAAAAAAAAATAAATGACTTGAGGAGCGTGTCCCGGAACAAGCTGGCAACGCTGCATGCCCATACCAGGGGCACTGGAGGAGGGGGACCCTGCCCAGTCAGGATGAGTGAGGAGGAATGGGCAGTGGCCCAGTGTTTCCACCCACAGCAGGTGGTGGGCCTGCCTGGCTTTGACAATGATCCTCTTATGAGGACAGGTAATTTTTTGGAATTTCTATCTGGTGATTAGCATGTGTGGGTGGGGGAAGGGAAGATGTGCCAAGTGTATGGATCCAACAACCTGTGATTGTTTTGTGTCCTCCCCAGATGGCCAGGAGGTGGCAGCCCCATCAGCCCAGGAGGTGGCAGCCCCATCAGCCCAGGAGGTGGCAGCCCCATCAGGTCAGGAGGTTGCAGGCCCATCAGCCCAGGAGGTGGCAGCCCCATCAGGTCAGGAGGTTGCAGGCCCATCAGCCCAGGAGGTGGCAGCCCCATCAGGTCAGGAGGTTGCAGGCCCATCAGGGCAGGCTGCTGCACCACCCCCAAGACAGGCTCATGCAGAGTCCCAAGAAGGGCAGGATTCGCCATGGGAGGGGAGTGCCCACAACTCCCCTAATTTGGATGTTGAGTGGGAGGAGGATGAGGGGGAGGAAGATGACAATATTCTGATTGGGCAGGAAATAATGATGGGCCAGGATATGACTTTTGAATCATCCCCTGAGGGAACCCCACAGGCGCCCAGAAGTCAGGCCACCATCATGGGTCGCCCCTTCCAACCCTCCTCCAACATGCAGCAGCACCCATGGCTCACTCCAACTCCTCCTCCAAGGCCACAAGCCTCAGGGGCAAGTAGGATGCCGACCCCTGAAAACAGGGGGGGGTTGGTGCGTCTGCCGGTCAGTCTGTTGAGGGACAATGTCCGGCAGACCCGCAGTCTGTCTGCAATACAAAAAACTATCAGCAAGGTGGAGCGCAGCCTGGGTGCAATGAGGGAGTCACTGGGTGACGTGGCCACCAACTCCGTGGGGGTCATCACCTGTTTGTGGGACATGAGGAACGCCACAACAGGTGTGGCCCAGGAGGTGACTGCCCTCACCCAGGCTGTGCAGGCCAATACCCGGGCTGTGCAGGCCAATACGGCTGCCATAACTTCCTGTCTGACAAGGATAGCCGTTGCCTTGGAGGGAAGGCCAGCAGGAGGACAGACACCAGGGGAGGCTGCTTCCTCCCCTGTACAGTCCCCCCGCCCTCAAAATACTCCCTCCCCTGCACAGTCCCCCCCCCCTGAAAATACTCCCTCCCCTGCACAGACCCCCCCCCGTGAAGATCCCCCAGTTGGCCGTGGCCGTCCCCGTGGCCGTCCCCGTGCCCGTCCCCGTGACCGTGCCCGTGCCCGTGGGCAGCCCAGAAGGAGCACTCGGCAACATCCCTAATTTGCAGGGGTACTTTTTTTTTTTTTTTTTACACTGTACTTATGATTTGGTCTATGTGTGTGAATGATGTGTGAATGTGGGGGGATGGCATTCCTGAAAACATAAGGGTGTCACCCTCAGTTTTGGTGGAGTAGGGATCCCCAGGACCAGGGAGAAGTCATCCTAGGTTCCTGAATGGTGTATGAATGCACAGTGACATAATTGGAGCCGTGGCGGGGCGTTACTGCTCCCAAGTACCAAAGGGGGGGGGGGGGTACTTGGATCTAATCCAATTCTATGTGCATGTGATGTGTCTGTGCTAGGGACCACAGTGACGTGCATTCATGCATTCTCATTGTGAGATAATTAATGTGCGTTTTGTAAATCAAAATAAACATTCTGTTTGGCATATAAGTAATGTGCATTTATTTAACAAAATAAAGATTTAAAGGTCACATAATCTCTGTGATTTGGTCTTGGCAAATCAAAAACAAAAATTGTATTAGGATGCATTTACTGGGCAAAGATGCCTTCAGACAGTTGTCTCCTGATTGCCTGGCCCTCAGCAGACCGGGTAGAGGGGTTTGGGGGGGGGGGGTTGCCTGGGTGGGGGGTCAGGTCAGGAGATATGTCCACATGCATGCCCTTTCTTAATGCAAAATTGTGCAGTATGCAACATGCACCAATAATTTTGCATACAAAGTCTGGGGAATACACTATTGTATTCCCCAGTCTTGTCCAGGCATCGGAATCGTGACTTTAGCATGCCAAAAGTCCGCTCAACTATAGCCCGGGTCTGGACGTGCACCTCATTGTATTTTCGTTCTCCGGGTGTTTGGGGGTTTCTAAAGGGGGTCATCAGGTGGGGTCCCAATGCATATCCTGAGTCACCTGTAAGGGAAAAGACAGGAGGATATTAGTCATGCATGTGCCCCTTGTGATGTCTCCATCATGGGGGGGGCATACCTGACACCAATGTCACTCACCAATCAGCCAGCTGTCTCCATAAACGTTCATCTCCAAGTCTTGGTAGATCTTGGTCTGCCGTAGAATAAAACTGTCGTGGCACGACCCTGGAAACTTGGCACAAACGTGCCAGATGAGGCCATGGGCATCTACAATCATCTGGACGTTGATGGAATGCCACCCTTTTCTGTTTCTGAACAGGTGTTCAGTTTCATGGGGGGGCTGGAGTGCCACATGGGTGCAGTCAATCGCACCGATGATCTTAGGAAAGCCAGCAATATTGTAGAAGTCTGTCATGGCTTGCACACGCTGGTCCTCCTGGGTGGGCATGACAAACTGATGGCTCATGCGCCGCAGTATGGCAGGGACCACCTGATGTAGGCATTTACTCATGGTGGACTGCACCATCCCAGCCACACCTCCAGATGCTCGCTGGAAGGAGCCACTCGCTAGAAAATGCAGTGTTGCCATAACTTTTTCAAGAGGTGTCAGGGCATGGGAACGTAGGGTTGGGGCGATTAGATCCTCATGAAGGAGTTGGGTAATCTCCAGGATGGCCTCCCTATCAAATCGGTAGTTGCCAATGACCTCATAAACTGGCATTTGCCAAATATCACGGCGTGGCCGATAAACACGCGCCTGTGCCCTCATCCTCCTCCTCTGTGCCCTCCTCCTCCTTTGTGCCTGTAAGGCAGCAAGTGCCGTCAAAATCATTGCTGGTCCTGGCATTTTTCAACAACAAACTTCACAACTAGAGCTGTAACTCCCTTCTGCAAACCCTTCCACAGCATGTGTAAAATTAGGGCTGGTTTTATAATGTGGAAATTTAGTCAGAAAAACTAACAGGTGCGCACAGGGCGGAAAATACGGCACACACACTTAATTCTGAGAATCGCCCTAACTCCCTCATTTGCATCTTTGCCTATCAAAAACAGCGGCGAGCCTAGCGTAATTTGCGCCCGGGAATGCGCAGGTGTAACTAATTTAAGTACGGCTGAAAATACGGAAATCTTTGCTTAAGTCATTTTGACGATCGCGCGCAAATATACGCGCCGTGTAAAATTAGAAAAATGGAGTTAAGTCTGCGTATCTCTTTTGAGAATTTGGCCCATTATATATATCTATAATAGTAAAGTTAGAAAAGGCTACCTATGGGTACCTCATCCATATTTGGACAAAGAAGAGGGTCCGAACCTTGCGGACTTTACATGTACCAAAGAAGGATAGTGAGACAGAATTTAGTAAAATATATGTTTAATACAACAATTGTTTAAAAAACAAACAAAAAAAAAACACAAAACAAAATAAACACCAATAAAACCGTACAGGGAATACTTAATTGGATGATATAAACCAGGGATCCTCAAACTACGGCCCTCCAGATGTTGTAGAACTACACATCCCATGAGGCATTGTAACACACTGACATTCACAGACATGACTAGGCATGATGGGAATTGTAGTTCCTGAACAACTGGAGGGCCGTAGTTTGAAGACCCATGATATAAACCATACAGTCAAAACTGCAACAGTATTTCTTCGCTATCTATTGCTGGACATATCTACATATCTATCTATCTATCTATCTATCTATCTATCTATCTATCTATCTATCTATCTATCTATCTATCTATCTATCTATCTAATTCATATGAACAGCCACTGAAAATCTGCCAAATAGTAATAATAGTTGTAATAAAATTCTTAACAAGGCTACATGCAAAGTCAAGAGTTTTACTGATATAGGCAGCGTTTTCGGTGCATAAATGATCAGCTACAACAGCGTAAAAAAACGCGCTTACAAGCATTTTTCATTGATCTGAAAGCAGCTGTATTAAAGGATTTGTAAAGGATTTTTTTTTATCTTAATAGCTTCCTTTACCTTAATGCAGTGCTGTTTTCATGTCCTCGTTGTTCCTTTTTGATCTCAAGTTGCTGTAATTCTTCTCTGATCTTCACACTTCCTGGTTGTCTGTTTCCTGATAACCACAGTACTGGGAGATTTCTCTCTGTGGTCGCTAATCAAGGAGGTGTGATTACTGTGTGTCTAAAACCCCTCAGCACCAATCATTTTCGTTTTCCAAACCATCACTGCCCTGTATTGGCTCGGTGGCTCTGTACAGCAGAGGCAGGAAACAACATGCAAAAACGAAACTAGAAACTACAGGTACATTATATGATTGATTTTTATCTATTTTTTAAAGGAATCAGTTAACTATTATGCCTCTATACCCTGTATACAGTAATTTCAGCATAACATTTTTTTATTTACAACTCCTTTAAGGCCTCTTGCACACTGCAGCTTGAAAAAGCTCAGTTCAGCTTTTTTTTTTACTGAGCTAAAATACAGCCCAATTAATGTGCCTATGCACGCAGCCACATAAACAAGCACCGTGCATTTCTCAGTTAAAAAATAAATAGAAAAATCTGCATTTTTGGTCAGTAATTTATGCCTCGTTTGCGCAAATGCTCATTTGCAAAAAAAAATAAAAAATGTCTGGAAAAGTAGATGCTGAAACAGGAGTATCATGTGCAAGAGGCCTAATAGAGGTATTTATAAAGGTGCGTAAACATGCTGTGTTCAGATACGTAACACAAAACAAATCTGCGTCTGAAGACATGCGTTTCAGATATACCTGATGAAGGTGTTGGAAACAAATGCTAATTTTACACATTTAACAGATCAGCATGTATTTACTGATCATTACGCAGGAACTTTTGTGCTAGAAAAAACCTGCGTAAAAAAAAAAAACAGTTTACGCTCATGTGAATGCTCACCATTTAATATATTTTTTTTTAAATGAGTAAAATTGTAACTCTTGCCTTTTTCAATATCAGAACACATCTTTTTCATCTCTGTATACACAAATATACGCATTTACTTGTAAGAATGCATGTCCTCAGACGCAGACTTCTTTATTTTTGGTTACGGATCTGAATTCCGTATATGTTTACACACCTGTGTACATGTCCCCATTGAAGACAATACACCTGCATTCAGATCTGCAAACAAAAAACATGAAATGCGATTTTTAATGCCTGTATGCATGAGGCCTAAAGATGATATGTGTTCAGATAAGTGCTAAGTATTCTGGATATCATTTATTAAAGTAGAACTCTTACAATGACTGAGGGTTAGCTGTGTTCATTCTCCCTCATCAGCAAATGATGCCGGTTTGCTTGTGCACCTTTGTACACAGAAAGTGTGTTTGCATTGGGAAACATGGCCATGCTCTGTAGACAATCTCTGGGATGAAGCTTACTTTGAGCGCTCAGGTTACAAGTAAAGGATGAATAGCTGGTTCTGAATAATTTCCAGCACTGTATAAACAATGGGAATATGTTGAAAAAAAAATGTAGAACATAAAAAAAAAAAAACCTTTAAATTTTTAAAGGAAATTAAAATGAATCCTTCTATTTACAAAAGCTGATTATAATCACATTGGTGAAATTATAGGAAATTAGAATATTATGCCTTGGTACAATTTTACAAACACAAACTACATTTTTTTTTTTTTTTACTAAATTGCTTTAAAATTCTGTCCATCTTTCTAATTTTCATTTTTTTTTTAACATGTATACACATGTATGTTTCCACACACTTGCCATCATTAATACTGTACATGACTAACCTGAACTTTACTATATATTTATTAAGTCATTCCTTTCGGCTGTTCGCATATACTTGGCCTCTGGGCAGGCGGGTTTTAACATAGAGCGGCCACATATACTGTATACTGTACATCCATAGGGAACGGTTTACTGCGCTGACAGCATGCTCATTGTGCATGCTAAAATACCATAGAAAGCTCCCAATGCATGGGAAAAGGGAGTAGCCGCTCCAGGAGGGAACCCAGATGAATATCCTCCGTTGCAGACAACTCGGGTGCAGGCAATGCACTTAGCAAAGCAGGAACAAAGATTGTCTCTGGACAGACGCACTCTGAAAAAATTGTAGCCTTTATTAAAAAAAGGACAGCACTACAAATCACAGCAACATAAAATAAAACCTGACTTCTGACGCGTTTCGCACTGAAACTAGTGCTTAGTCATAGCTCAGAGACAATCTTTGTTCCTGCTAAGCTCCCAATGCATATTTGGATCTCTTCCTCCTCATTGGCTGAGACAGCAGTGGAAGCCTACTGTCAATCACAGCCAATGAGGAGACAGCAGGGGCAGAGCCGAGCCATGCTCTTTGTGTCAATAATTACACAGAGCAGCAGCTCAGGAGTGAGTCTATTCGGGTGCCGGTTGCTGTGGGGGCACTTGGCAGGAGGGAGGAGACAGGGGATTCAAGAAGAGGAGGATCAGAGTTGCTCTGTGCAAAACCATTAAACAGAGCAGGTAAGTATAACATGTTTGTTATTAAAAGCCCCATACACAGTTTTCCTGAAGGTTTTTCTATTCAGGTTTACCAAAACCATGTAGTGCAAGTGCCTGCCCGATTGCATACAAATTGAAACTCTTGAGGTTTGACCTCATATTATATGGTTTTGGTAAACCTGAAGAGAAAAACCTGCAGGAAAACTGATAGTGTGTATGGGGCTTAACCTCCCTGGCGGTATGATTCTGTCTGGAATTACGTACCAAAAGCGGTACAATTATTTGCAAGGAAATTTGGTGATTTGTACTGTAGGCCTGTAATTCTTAGGAATAACTCACTTAAATCTGACCAAACAAGAATCTAATAGGCATCCCGGGTATGACATTTTTTTTAAAAACAAAATGATAAATTATAATATAATAAATAATTATAAATAATTATAACAAATAATAATATAATTCTAATAAAAAATATTCAATAATGTAATCAAATCAAAAACACTGAAATTTTCTCAGTTGCAGAATTGTTGCTGTCATTATTTTTTTTTTATGATGAATTTCCCCACAAATCACTATCGCACAATTCTGCAAGTGATTATAATTTATTATCGCTGTTTTCTAGCTGCTCTAAAACCATTTTTGACATAAAGGGACACTTTTGGTTGCTATGGACAATCTACAGTTTGCAGGCAGAAAGAACAGTTTTTATTATATAAAAGTACATGTAGGACACTGGGCAGACCACTAGGGACAAGGGGGGTGTGTATTTTTTACATACAGTACTGTAATCTATAAGATTACAGTATACTGTATGTACTGTGTTTGTTTACCTTTTTGAATTTGGCGCCGATCTCCGCTCCCGTGCGTCGTAACGTCGCAGGGAACGGAGATCGGCGGCACAGGAGGACGCTGTGTGAATCGAGCGAGGTCCCGCTCACTCACACAGCGCGGTGACATCGCTGGATCCAGGACAAGGTAAGCCAGCGCACGCTGCAGGCTCTGCATGTCTACCCCGAGCGTGACTCGGGGATACCGATCGCAGCAGAAAAAACCCACCCCGAGTCACGCTCGGGGATACCGCCAGGGAGGTTAACAAAAATCTGCATTTATTTTTATCATTTTAAGTGACAGATTCCTTGGATTTAAAGGATAGGTTCTGCTTTAAGGACTTTTAGAAAGAGACAAACACATTTTAGCCTAAATCCAGCTAACACTTTTAAAACAATTACAGCAACAGTTTTTTTTTTTTTACTTAGCAAAATAGGTCAACCACATGATTAAAAGCCGGCAGTTATAAGCACGCTTTTCATTGATAAATGGTTTGTCCCAACCCCTCAAACTGTTACCTTTGCTGAACAACTTGGCATATTGAAGGAAGTGGAAAAATAACTGATCTCCTGGTAGGATCAACAGATAATACAATTATGTTACGAGGACCCAGGAAAAAAACTACCATGTTAATGCTATTGACACTTTACATTATATAGGTCATTTTTAATTTTGCCATAAAAATAAGACTAATAAGCAAGTATTGGAAATGCATAGATATGCCTATGAGTGTGAGGCTACATTCACAAGAGTGTACACGTTTTACTGATCTACATAATGATCAGTAAATACTTGTGTATTTACTGGCCAGTTTTTTTCCCCAATACCTGTACTTGGCATATGTGTGTACATCAGATGGAGATTTTAGAATTATGTGTTAAAGATCTGAATGCAAACAAACTCCCATCCTCCTAGTGAGACAGCGTGGTGAAGTCAGCACTTATCCTCCTCCAGCCGCGTTTCGTCATACGTGATGTCAATTATTATGCATATAAGAACTCTAATATTTAATTTGATGGTACTGTTCAAAATATATGCAACAACCTATAGCACACTTAAAAAAAGACAGCAATGCTTAGGAATTAAAGCATATATTTAAATTTTAAGTTTATGGCACCACAATACTTGTGTTGCTGCTGTTTCAGTACTGCAACAAATTAATACCATTTAAAGCCTACACTGGTAAGTTAAAGCCAAAAGTATACACCCAGTAAAGTAAGTGTCAACCATATAGTTGAGGGGATTAAGTGTGGTTAAAGAACAGTTGGTCATAGGGTGCTGGGTTGAGTTTAGGGTTGGTTAAGTGTTCAGAATTTTAATTTGTAAGGTTAGGTTAGGGTTAACGTTTAGTTAACGTTTAGGGGGTAGGCTGGTTAGCGGGAAAGACAAATGAAAGGTGTAAGGTGACACTAGGTGTAAGGGATACAGGAATAGTTAAAGGGGAGGCATGGGTGATAGTAAAGTGATAATAGTGTAATTTCTATTTTTGTTTAATGTAAGGGTTCAGGTTCTGTTAAAATGTATAAACACCATCTTAAAAGTGCATTTTAATTTCTTCATCCTAAAAAAAAAAGTATCATGTATATTGGTTGTGTGGTAGGAATTAGAAAAGTTTGACTGCAAGCAACCTTGGACATATAGGTTATAGAATCATAAATATCAATGTATGCTCCATTTATGTCATATTCATTTTTACTGCATTATTATTTATTCTATTAATATATTTAATACATTGCTTTCTAATTGCCTAAGTAGGTGAGTGACATAACAGAGCTGACAGCTTTCAAATACATATAGGCATAAATACAGTATAATAATTATGTGTATCATAAAACAATGCAATTGTTAGCAATTTTTTTTAGTAGTATGAATATGTAGGTAAATGAAAATAATAAGTGCGGATACTTATTTATAGTGGTAGCAAACTCACAGTTATTATTTTTTCCTACAGGTAAGCTTATAATAAAGCTTACCTGTAGGTAAAATGAATAGCTCCTAAATGTACACCGTGCCGTTCCTTCAGAGCTGTGTGCCGTGCCAAAACTCCCTGCGCAGGAGTGATGCAGTGACGTCATTGCGTCTTGAGCCAGTCAAGCGGCCGCTGCGGACAAACCCGGAAGAAAGACCAGGGGAAGATGGAAGTGTCTACAACGGTGACAGTGTGCCGCTGAAGGGCTTCATTTTCAGGTAAGTTCTTCATAACGTGGTAGTATGCGATGCATATTAGCACATTATGGCTTTACCTTGCAGAGGGGGAAGTTTTTTTTTTTTAGAGTTTGCTACCGCTCTAATTTGCAGATAAATTCAACCAACAACATATTTATATTTTTTAATAATAACAAATAATTATGGGAAACATTATGGAAAGTATTTTATTCTATTGTAAATTCTCTGTTCATGAGCCCCTGTAACTGGAAATACCATGATACTATCATTGGAAAGTGTGCTCAGCCAGGTATGCCAGTACATTTTACATAAATGTGCCTGTGATTTGCGCTTGTTTCATTTTAGGACTCATTCACGTCCATTCTGGGGCCAGGGCCATCATAGTAGCATCATGGGCCCCTGGGCAAAGCAATGTACTGGGGCCCCACCAGCTTGCCCCAATTTACACACCTACTTTCAATAAATAAAGTACAAATAGTTGATAGAATTGAACATATATTTATTAGTACTTTCAATAAAATAGATTTTTCAAAAGGAAAACATTCCATGAATCAAAGACTAGTCAACACAAAGAGCACAGTACAGGGGGGGGGGGCAGAGTATAGGTTCTGGGATGCATCTCGGGATATGACCATATCGGGACAGTTTAGTAAAAAGCATGACTGTCCCAGCAAATCCGGTACAGTTGGAAAATATGATGTAATGAAAGATTTTTGTGGGGGACCCCCATGTACCTGGGGCCCCTGGGCAGTGCCCAGGAGTGCCCTTGCATTAAAATGGCCCTGTCTGGGGCAAACCCTTAGAATATTATCAATTTTGTGGTAAAAGACGCTATCTAAACAGTACTATCAATTTATAATCAATCAGGCAGGCCTTCCTTTATAGTCCAACTTTATAGATCAGGGTATTTACTGGCAGATTGTAATGTTTGTGACCACCTTTAGTAGCAACTTCATGGGATACCTAAGGCACTGGTTGAGAGCCCCTGACAAAAGTTGCTTTCTTTTATTTCTTCTGATTTCTGCATGTACAGTCCAATATATATATATTAGTTTAAAGGTGCCATTATAAATACCTATTAGAGACTTGCTAATGAAGGAAAATGCAAGGAGCAGAGATGGCTGTACCATGGCTGTGGTCTAGTGTTATAGCTAAAAGGAACATCATGTGAGCAAAGCAGATCATTCTTCACGGGTTTTCATAAATTTTACCCAGTGAACACTCTAACAACAAATTGACAATTATGATGATCGTGAATAGGGACCTTTATGATTGAGGCCCTTCTGAGGGTTTGGCATTAAACACAGTACAATAGAGATTATTGGGAAAAAAAGCAGCAGTAACGTAGCTTCATCTATTGTGAACATGAAACTTTGTGGAAAGGGTGGACGCCACATAGCCATGCACCTTGTCTTGTGCAATACCACCTGCCGCTGTTATCCATGGTATAAAATGCATTGTCTTCTCAACTAAATGTACATGTCTATCCACTGAGCAGACCCCCTTCCCCCCAGTCTTATTTCACAGCAATAGTGATCAATTTGAAAATTCAGCCCAGGCAATCTTACCCAAACCCAGTTGGTTGGTCAGTTGGAGTTACTGCAGAGCAGCAGAGGTCAAAGAATATTCATAGACATACTAGGGGGAATTAATAATAAGTGTCTGAGACAAACTTTGTCTAAACTTAAGTGCAGACTTTAAAATATCATATGTTTATCTCATGTCAATGGAAAAATCACTTATGGGCACTGTTATAAAGTAGCTCTATGGCCCTATCGCAGCAAATAAAGGCACATTTATAAAGCTCAGGTATGTGCTTTACAAATTTACTTAGTACTCTAAAGCCCAAAAAATTTCATAGTGAAGAGAAGAAGAACCCAGTCATTTGACCTGTCAAAGTCATGTAACTGACCTTAACCAACATGCAGCATTACACAGAGAAGATTCTGTGGGACTCCACGGTGGGGTTGATTTACTAAAACTGGAGAGTGCAGTGGAGAAAAAAGAGGGATCGTTTTTTTTTCAGCTTAGCTGAAACACAAGATCTCTCTTTTACTCTTTGACAGAACAGCGGTCTGCCTTGTTTACATAAGCACATTGCCATTCTGTCTTTCCTCTGAAAGATCGGCTGGTCCCAATCACAGCAGGAGTGGTGCTCCTGTGGCGTGCGCGCACACCTCCTAAATTGCGTGCACAAAATACTGTCAACCTGCCAAAGTATATATGCGTTGGGCGGTCCAGAAGCCGTTAAAAAAGCTGAAGTTAGAGGCTGATTAGCTACCATGCACAATTGCACCAGTGAATTGTAAAATGTAGGTGCCACTCTTCATTGTAAATAGAATTTTTGTAAGATTTTTATGCACTCATAATAATGTCACTTAAAAAATGTTTGTTAGTAAGTATGATCTTTTAACACTGCAGTCACTACAAAATGCATTGAACAGCATTAACCCCTTAGAAACTCAAAATGAAAGTGTACCTAAACCCGTAAACCAACAATTTAATAAACGACAGTATATGATCAAAAGATGTTATGCAACCTCTAACTACAAAACATCAAAAATGAAATAACGTAAATGTCCCAATAGAAAAGTTGACGATTTCCAGTGCCTTGAAAAAGTATTAATATCCCCTACAATTTTCCACATTTTGTCATGTTACAACTAAAAACGTAAATGTATTTTATTGGGATTTTATGTGATAGACCAACACAAAGTGGCACATAATTGTGAAGTGGAAGAAAAATGATAAATGCTTTTCCAAATATTTTACAAATAAATATCTGAAAAGTGTGGTGTGCATTTGTATTCAGCCCCCCTGAGTCAATATTTTGTAGAACCACCTTTCACTGCAATTACAGCTGCAAGTCTTTTTAGGTATGTCTCTACCAGCTTTGCACATCTAGGGGGTGACATTTTTGCCCATTCTTCTTTGCAAAATAGCTCAAGCTCTGTCAGATAGGAATGGAGTCTTTTCAAGTCTTGATAAAGGGGTGAGAGCGCGGTGGGGGGGGGGGGGGGGTGTTATGGCGCTTGCTATAAATAAATAATATATAAATACAAGAAGGGAATGGAGGGGTGTGGGATTATTGCGGTGCCAGCAAACAGAAACCAAAACACAACAGATATATAAAAATAAAAAAGATTTATTGATTACAGGAAGATAAAAATTGGTTCAAACATGTAAACAATGCAATAGAAACGTGGGAACAAGACATAGAGATACAGGCCATTGGTCAGGTCTACCCAACTAGTTTTGCCAATCGTTGGCTTCGTCAGGGGATTTGTGATATGACCGTCTCAGTAAGTGGCTCTGAAGGGATAGAGCAAGAATTATTTAACAATTTAATCAGATCCATTAAATACAAGTGCATACTTTATTCATAATTTTTAACATATATAGTTTGGCTGGGACATATGGCGAAACGACATGGGCCAAGGTACCACAACATAAGGTCCAAAATACTCCTCAAGCTACCATAATAGAAACCCCCACATATAATGCAAGCTGGCACTAAAGTCCCTGTAGGGCAGAAAGGTAATGGAAACCTACCCAATGCTCCCCATGCGAACCAGGCAGGAAAACACCTGAAGGTAGGTACGGATCCAAGGACCCCCAGCCGTGGCTGTTAAAGAACAATAAAGAAAGTCACATTAAGGGGAAGCCCTATACCAATGATCATAAAAATATTTGATAATCATAGTACTCAATATAATATATAGCATGACACAGAGATAATTGGTAAAGACCTACCTAGAGGGACTGGCAATTAAAGGGAAAAATGCAGGGACGCTGGGCTAATTGCGATTATAGTATGTCTAAAAATAAGAAGAGAAAATAGAAATATCAAGCTCAAAAAATGTAATGAAAATGTAGGTGAAACACTTATTAATACAAGTATATGCTCAAAAGAGAGCCCTTGTATTAAGAGCTAAAAGATAATGGAAGGGACTTACAAAATAGTTCCAGATGAGCTGGCTACATAGGAAAGCCCATGTATAGGTTCAAGGCAACTGCGGCAATTAACAAGTAAATTGCCCAATTCTACAAGAAAAGAGTTTCAGAAAATAAAATAATTGGTTAAAAAGTCAATATAGAGAGTATAGTGCCATGGATGACACAGAGTGTGGAGAGGTTCATAGGGAAGGAGCTTACCAAAAGGTCTAAACAAGGTGCATCAGCGTCCCTGCCAACAGCACTAAGGCTGTGAGGGAGAGGCTTCTTATAGCCCCACTGAAGCGCTAATGAATGGTGTCATTACGCCGCAATCGCTCCGGGGTGATGGACCGCGCATGCACGTAAAGCGCCTACAATCCTCATGATGCCACGCTGCCGCGCGATCGCGTCATTCATAGACGTGCATCCAGCGGACAACACAAAGCATAGGGGAGGCGGTACGGACATGCACCCTAAAAGGGGGCGGGGAAAGAACTAATAGGAACATAAAGGCAGAGCAAGGGAGGAGGCATAATATTCCCAGTAGCAAGCACAACCAGCTTAGCAGCTGGGTACAATGACCGAGCAAACCACATATTGTCAGCCAGGTTCACTGCTAGAGGTACAGACCCGCACCAGGACAGGAGATCACCGGATCGATCCCATGGGAAAAAAAACAGGGATATATGAGGGAAACACCTGGGAACAGGGGTTGATTCAGAACCAATATAGGGGACCAAATTGAAGTCCATCAAGCTCCCACTAGCAAGACAGAATTACATATAGGCAATCGTGCTCTGCTGTAAAAAATAAACTTTTATAAAAAAGATTTAAAACGTATATACTCGTTCAAACCTGGGAATTTAACGGCATCGAGTAGATGTATCCATTTGGTTTCCAACTGTAATAAAGTTTGATCAATACCTCCACCTCAAGCATGTAAAGGTACATGTTCCAAGGCGGCAAAACTGATGGAATTGACATCAAAGTCGTGTAAACATCCTACATGTCTGTTTAGAGCGGTAGTCATCAAGCGTTTATATAGCAGATTAATGTGATCTTTGATGCGTTTCAGGAAGGGCCTTTTAGTCTTGCCAACGTAGAAACAGCCACATTGGCAGCTAGCTAAATAAACAATACCTATGGATTGACACGTAATCCGAAATTTAGGTTTATGGGTCTTCCCATTCGGTAAGATAGTTACATCACTGTTGCTGATAAAAGGACAGATGTCACAATGTCCACAAGGAAAGGTTCCCGTGGAGATGGACATCTGAATGTCCTTACGTGCATAATGACTCGTTACAAGGCAATCTCTCAAACAAGGTGCTCGTTTAAAAGTAATTTCCAGGTAGGACTTAACTTATTTTTTGATTGTACTGTCAGCCGTGAGCAGGGGTCAGAATGTTTTAAAAATCCCCCTCATTTGCACATGCTGTTTAGAAAATTGCGTTATGATTCGAACAAGGTTGGTGTCCTTATGTTTTTTTGCGGAATGGATAAGAGCCGTTTTATCCAGCTTAGTGACTTTATTTTTTAGGAGCGTTTTAGAGGAGACCGACTGTATCCCCGAGAATGTAATCTCAGATAAAGTTCGTTGGCTGCAATGTGGAAATCAGTTTCCCTAGTACAGTTTCTCTTGAGTCAAGAAACTGGCTGTATGGGATACTGTCCAGAAGTGGTTCAGGATGTGCGCTAGTCGCATGAAGGCCCTTCTTGAAACGCATCAAAGATCACATTAATCCGCTATATAAACGCTTGATGACTACCGCTCTAAACAGACATGTAGGATGTTTACATGACTTTGATGCCCATTCCATCAGTTTTGCCGCCTTGGAACATGTACCTTTACATGCTTGAGGTGGAGGTATTGATCAAACTTTATTACAGTTGGAAACCAAATGGATACATCTACTCGATGCCGTTAAATTCCCAGGTTTGAACGAGTATATAAGTTTTAAATCTTTTTTATAAAAGTTTATTTTTTACGGCATCTGGCTAGCTGTCCCCATTTGGGGAGATATGTGGTTCGGTCATTTCTCCTTCTCATTGACCTTCCATCCTTGTCTCCTTCTCCACCTATGATGACCACTGACTGTCCTTTGGTATCTAATATACCCCATCCTTTCCATCTTAGGGGTATACATTGTCTGGGCCAATAACACTGACTAGCCCTTACCATCTGGGGTTTAAACATATTCTCAGATATGTATAAATGCTTTTGAGCTTTGTTATATTTTGACATTGTTAAGATATTATTGAAATTTTTGTCTATATTGATTGTTAATATGGCTGTTCTGTTTTTTTATTTGCCTTTTTTTCCATTTATTAGAGATTCTTTATTTTATTTTCTGGCTCGGATATCTGGCGGAGCACGATTGCCTATATGTAATTCTGTCTTGCTAGTGGGAGCTTGATGGACTTCAATTTGGTCACCTATATTGGTTCTGAATCAACCCCTGTTCCCAGGTGTTTCCCTCATATATCCCTGGTTTTGTTCCCCATGGGATCGATCCAGTGATCCCCTGTCCTGGTGCGGGTCTGTACCTCTAGCCGTGAGCCTGGCTGACAATATGTGGTTTGCTCGGTCATTGTACCCAGCTGCTAAGCTGGTTGTTCTTGCTACCTTTACGTTCCTATTAGTTCTTTCCCCGCCCCCTTTTAGTGTGCACGTCCGTACCGCCTCCCCTATGCTTTGTGTTGTCCGCTGGATGCGCATCTATGAATGACGCAATCGCGGCGGCCGCGGGGCATTATGGGGATTGTAGGCGCTTTACGTGCACGCGCGGCCCATCTCCCCGTCACGCTTACAGCGTGATGAGGCCATTCATTAGCGCTTCAGTGGGGCTATAAGAAGCCTCTCCCTCACAGTTTTAGTGCTGTTGGCAGGGACGCTGATGCACCTTGTTTAGACCTTTTGGTAAGCTCCTTCCCTATGAACCTCTCCACACTCTGTGTCATTCATGGCACTATACTCTCTATATTGACTTTTTAACCAATTAATTTATTTTATGAAACTCTTTTCTTGTAGAATTGGGCAATTTACTTGGTAATTGCCGCAGTTGCCTTGAACCTATACCTGGGATTTCCTATGTAGCCAGCTCATCTGGAACTATTTTGTAAGTCCCTTCCTTTATCTTTTAGTACTTAATACAAGGGCTCTCTTTTGAGCATATACTTGTATTAATAAGTGTTTCACCTACATTTTCATTACATTTATTGAGCTTGATATTTCTATTTCTATTAAATTGTTAAATAATTCTTGCTCTATCCCTTCAGAGCCACTTACTGAGACGGTCATGTCACAAATCCCCTGACGAAGCCAACGATTGGCGAAACTAGTTGGGTAGACCTGACCAATGGCCTGTATCTCTATGTCTTGCTCCCACGTTTCTTTTGCATTGTTTACATGTTTGAACCAATTTTTATCTTCCTGTAATCAATAAATCTTTTTTATTTTTATATATCTGTTGTGTTTTGGTTTCTATTTGCTAGCACCGCAATAATTCCCTTCTTCAATTTTAATTAAGGGATGAGGTGCCATAGCTTTATTAGGACCATTGACCACTAACCGCCCAATATATAAATACAGTAAAGTGCTAAGTGCAATCCAATGTGCAATCCTCAAAAGGTGCATAAGATATATGCAAAAAGGTGCAAAAATATATATATATATATATATATAAAATAAGATCAAACAGCCATAATCGGGTAAATGTCCAAAAAGCATTGAAAAGAATCTTATACAATGGGGATCGAAAGTTTGGGCACCCCAGGTAAAAAAAATTATTAATGTGCATAACGAAGCCAAGGAAAGATGGAACAATCTCCAAAAGGCATCAAATTACAGATTAGACATTATTATAATATGTCAAAAAAAGTTAGATTTTATTTCCATCATTTACACTTTCAAAATTACAGAAAACAAAAAAATGGCGTCTGCAAAAGTTTGAGCACCCTGCAGAGTTAATATCTTGTACTGCCCCCTTTGGCAAGTATCACAGCTTGTAAACGCTTTTTGTAGCCAGCCAAGAGTCTTTCAATTCTTGTTTGAGGTATCTTTACCCATTCTTCCTTACAAAAGTCTTCCAGTTCTTTGAGATGTCTGGGCTGTCTGTCACGCACTGCTCTTTTAAGGTCTATCCATATATTTTCAATTATGTTGAGGTCAGGAGATTGTGAAGGCCACGGCAAAACCTTCAGTTTACGCCTCTTGATGCAATTTCTGAGTGTACAGTGCTCCAATCCACAACAATTCCTGAGTGTAAGGTGCTCCAATCCAAGTGACCCCGTTTCCCCCAGCCTCTCACCTTGGCTGGCTTGCAAACAAGCCTCTTTAAATCCACAAAGACCGCAGCTCCTGGATGGCAGTATAACCTCTAGCATGGAGAGATGGCTCTCAGAAATGCAATGAGAAAAGGAGGGGCTCCATAGTGCATTAATGTTTTTAATAGTTTATTAAAAAAAGTTTTTTTAACCACTTAACCCCCGGACCATATTGCTGGTCAAAGACCACGTGCGACGTGGCTCCCAAACAAAATTGGCGTCCCTTTTTCTCCACAAATAGAGCTTTCTTTTGGTGGTATTTGATCACCTCTGCGGTTTTTAGTTTTTGCGCTATAAACAAAAATAGAGCGACAATTTTGAAAAAAATGAATATTTTTTACTTTTTGCTATAATAAATATCCCCCAAAAATATATAAAAAAACAACCTTTTTCCTCAGTTTAGGCCGATACGTATTCTTCTACATATTTTTCGAAAAAAATAAAATCGCAATTAACGTTTATTGATTGGTTTGCGCAAAAGTTATAGCGTTTACAAAATAGGGGGTAGTTTTATGGCATTTTTATTAATATCTTCATTGACTCTTCAACCAGGATTAACAGCACCGTGGATAAGCTTTACTGTAACAATGGTTTTAATCGTGTGTTTTTAAATGTTTTAACTTTTTCATGTATATATGTTAAAGTGATTGTAAAGCTTTGATTTTTGGTGGCCCCAATCCTCGACTTCCGGGTTCCCTTGGTGGCTCTTGCCGCTCTTACCCGCATCATATAACCCCCTAGGAGAAGCGCTCTCCTTGGGGGTTACCTTCCAGGTGTGCTCTTGAGTACATCATTCAGCATCCATAGATGCCGAATGTAGGACTCGGCCACACCCCCGGCGCCCGCGTCATTGGATTTGATTGACAGCAGTGGGAGCCAATGGCTGCTCTGCTATCAATCTATCCAATCAAGAGCTGAGAACTCCAGACAGAGAGACAGCGCATGTCCGCCGTGGGAAATTCCAGGGCTCAGGTAAGTAAAACAGGGGGGGCTGGGGTCACTGCCAGGTGTTTTTTCACCTTAATGCATTGGATGCATTAAAGTGAAAAAACACAAGGGTTTACAACCCCCTGTGATTTGTGTAGCTCTTATAACCCCACATGATACATGGAAAGTCCCAGCCAAGCTTGTTTCAATTTCTGTAGTATCCAATAGATAGCGGTATCTGCTCTCTTTGTGTACTTCACATCTGTGTGTACTTCACATCCTACTTTGTGTGTGCTTCACATCCAGTGCAAGGATGGGCATCCACAAAGCACTCTGAAATTCTGACTATATTTGACGAGATATATTTTAAATTTATACATCAGTATTACCTGTTCTCAGTTTTATTTTATATGAAACAGCTGGCTATGCACAGCTATGTACTTAGAAAATAATATTAGATTTATAACCTCTTCACATCCAAGTTTCACATTTGCAGTTGTGAGTTTTTAAAGTGTTTGCTATGGCTTTTTTTTTCTTATGACGACTCATTCTTTTTTTTTTTCTTCTAACTAAATACTCTGCAAATGTATTGTTTGACTTTTTGGCCTTTTTCCATGTGCCCTACACATAATTCTATTATAATGGATAACAAATGTCATTCTAAGCCACTCAGTTGCAACTTAAAAAAAAGATGTGTAATTTGCATAAACCCATAACAACAAATCATCTGTTATTCTACTGAATAGACTAAAAAAAAAAAAATCTGGTTGCTACAGATTATTGCACTTCACCACTGCAATTATTTGTGACTATATGTGCGCTCAGCACAGCAATTTCATTTCACTCTATGCTATAGTGTGTATGCTGCTGGCCATGATCAGTTTACGTTGTCCCTAACATAGGGCTATGCAACTTGTAGCTCCTGTGGAACTATATGCCTCAAGACATCAGAGTGCCACAGTCTGGGTGCTGTGTTATCACCCATAGCTATACACCATTCGTGGTGTAAAGAGCAGACATTGCAATGCATCCTGCCTTAGCACATTTGTCGTCAGTGCTGTCAAAAGATTACTTACTACATAATTAGCTAGGAAGAGCCCAGCACTATAGGTGCACTGTGGGATAAAGCAGTCCGGCTATAGGTTTTGGCAATTTGGGGGCCCCAGTGCTGGCTCTATACTTAAGGGAAGTTCGCACGCTGATCAGGTAACAGCAGAACAACAGGACTATTGGAGTGGGGTGGTTATCTCTGCTTTCTGCAGATCACAGTTCTGGCACTCCCGGCTTGTCATTGTGTCCTCTCATAGAATGACATCCTCTTAAAACTCACAGGATCAGGCCATGACTTAAGTTTCACATGTGACTGCAGGAAACATAAGACACACACAGCTAAGTCTGCAATATATCTATATCCATATCTATATATCTATGAATATATGTATTTGGCAGAGATAACCTTTCCAAATTTTGGTGCACATTTCGGTGCTCTATTTTTTTTCCCCTTAAACCCTCTAAAGTCCATGATCACCCATCTTGTCTATAGGGCATCTACAGACACTGCCACCTGACACTTATTAGGGAATGAAGTGACATAAGAAAACCTTGTAAAGTTCTCTTAGTTCTCTCTCCGCTGGGGGTGTCTGCAGTGGGACCCCTACCTCTTCTTTATAGGCAAAAAAATAAAAATAAAAGCACTCTATTTTAGTAAATTGCAGTCAGAATAGGTATGAGGCAGATTGTGCCTGCATGTCTGATCACACTCTTATTTGTACAGTAATGTTATGTCATGGACAGTTGTTCCTAATCACAAGTTATGTTGGGTGGTTTAAACAGATTGGGCAGAGCTAGCACACAATTGTTCCCTTAAACTGTTGTTATTGTACAATAGTATAACTCTAATCAAAACTTTTTTTTCATTTTGGATAGGTGGGAAGATGCAAACCATGTATGGGCAGGCTGAATGTATCAAGTTGATCGTTCGATTTTACATACCATTATCACTAGTGGCTGGGAGGGATTCCCCTGTCAACATTGGCCCAGATTCAAGAAGCAATTGCGCCTGTGTAACCATAGGTTACACAGCGCAATTGCTTACTTGCCCCGGCGTTACGAATGCTCCTGATTCAGGAACATCGTAACGCCGACTGCAACCTAAAATCTGCGTGGCATAAGGCTCTTATGCCACGCATATCTTAGGCTGCATTCTAGCGATGGCCGCTAGGTGGCATTCCCGTTGTGCTCAGTGTATAGTATGCAGATTGCATACTAACACCGATTCACAACGTTGCGCGAGCCTTGCGTACGCAATTGCCGTAGTTTGCGTACGTCGGGTTTCGCGTAAGGTTGCACATCCTAAAAGCAGGGGCAGCCAAATCTAAAGAATACCCGTCGTTCCCGCGTTGCGAAATTTGAAATCTACGTAGTTTGCGTAAGTGATTTGTGAATGGCGCTGGACGCCATTCACGTTCACTTTGAAGCAAATGACATCCTTGCGACGTCATTTGCCACAATGCACGTCGGGAAAGTTTCCCGACGGAGCATTTACTCTACGCTCGGCGCGGGAGCGCGCCTAATTTAAATGATTCCCGCCCCCTACGGGATCATTTACATTAGGCGCCCTTATGCAGGGCAAGTTTACACAGCGCACATGCAATTTACGGAGCTACTGCTCCGTGAATCGCGGGTAGTGCAGGAAATTTGCGGGGGCGCAGGGCAAAAACGCTGCCCTGCGCCTCCGTAACAAAGGGGTAAAAATATACCTGAATGCGGGCCATTGTCTGTGGTTGCAGGAAAGAAATTCACTCCATGTATGGCCTGTCTTATTTTCTGTTTTGGAGTGAATGGGGCTAATTTACTAAAGGCAAATAGGCAGTTAAGTTTGCAAGGATAGTTGCACTTTTCAAGGGAATTTGCCCCAGAGCTTAGTGAAGAAGGTGAAGATCAGGTGACTTCCATCATCAAATCATGTGCGAGAAAAAATTGCTTTGCTTTTATTTTCCTTGCAGGTGATTGGGTATTGTTTGCAAAGTGAAACTTTAGCAAGTTCACTAATATCTGGGGATGATTCCTGTGCAAAGCACAACTTTCTTGCAAAGTGAATACTGTAGTCTACTTGCCTTAGCCACTTGAGATCCCGCCTATTGTACAAAGACGGCCTCAAGGTGGCTCTCAAATGCCGGAAGGACGTCTTTAGACGTCCTCGGCTCCTCCGGCCACTGGGGGGCGTGCGAGCGCCGCCAGCAGCGTGCGCGCCCCCGACACATCAGATGCCGATGTGTGTGGGGCACCCTGGCGGCCGCGATGTCTGCCGGGCACCTGCGATCGGCGGTTAAACAGACAAGGACGTGGATCTGTGCGTGTAAACACACAGATCCACGTCCTGTCAGGGAGAGAGGAGACTGATGCTGTGTTCCTTGTACATAGGGACACAGATCGGTCACCTCCCCCCACAGTTAGAAACACCATGCAGGGTACACAATTAACCCCTTCCTCGCCCCCTAGTGTTAACCCCTTCCCTGCCAGTCACATTTATACAGTAATCAGTGCATATTTATAGCACTAATCGCTGTATAAATGTGAATAGTCCCAAAAATATGTAGAATAATATGTATCGGCCTAAACTGAGGAAAATTATTATTTTTTATATATTTTTGGAGGATATTTATTATAGCAAAAAGTAAAAAATATAGTTTTTTTTCAAAATTGTCGCTGTTTTTTTTGTTTATAGCGCAAAAAATAAAAACCGCAGAGGTGATCAAATACCACCAAAAGAAATCTCTATTTGTGGGGAAAAAAGGACTTCAACTTTGTTTGGGAGCCACGTCACACGACCGCGCAATTGTCAGTTAAAGCGACGCAGTGCTGGAAGCTGAAATTTCGCCTAGGCAGGAGGGGGGATATGTGCCCAGTAAGCAAGGGGTTAAAGTGATTGTAAAGGTTAACATTTTTTTAAAATAACAAACATGTCATACTTACCTCCACTGTGCAGCTCGTTTTGCACAGAGTGGCCCCAACGGCATTTTCTGGGGTCAACCAAGAGCTCTCTCTGGCTCCTCCCCGCATCAGATAACCCCCTCTGGGAAGCGCTCTCCCGTGTCCTGCGTTCGGCATCCAAAGCCGCCGAGTGCAAGACTTGGCCCCAACCCCGGCGCCCACGTTATTGGATTTGATTGACAGCAGTGCAAGCCAATGGCAGTGCTGCTATCAATCTATCCAATGAAGAGCCGAGAAGCCCGGGCAAAAGAAGAGCGTGTTCGTGATGCGGGACTTTCCAGGGCTCAGGTAAGAAAAATGGGGGGCTGGATGCATTAAGGTGAAAAAACATGAACCTTTACAACCCCTTTACTCTTCTGATCTATATCTTCTATCCCTAAGTAATTTGCACTAGTTTTATCACCTGTCAGGACTGGAGTAGGCAATAAAGTAAGATTGTAAACATTTCTCAGGCATACCTTGGATCAGAAAAGCATGATGGTACTTCCTCTTTTTAGCGTCGTCTGACTGGAACCACCCGAGAGGGTTGCTGGAAGAATCATTTGTATCTGTTGAACCTTAGTGTTGGTTGTCAGCTGTAAACCCCTAAAACAAGCTGGAAGGTCCTTACTTTATTTTAGCAATACATAGGTGTGGGAGGTATCAGGATCAGTCCATATGTTTAGGACGATAATCTGCTGATCCATTGCTTTAGCAGCTGCTGCCTGATGAATCTGCTCCTCTGTCCACCCATCTCTGGGGAAATCCATCAGCACACTTGACTCTATTTGACTGTTCAGTTCTTTGTGCCACTGAGAAGCAACTTCGCAATCCATCTTATCTGACTTTCAAAGACAGGGCGTAGAGAAATCAGGTAGAGCTTGTATCCTGGACAAGAGCTACGTGTGGTTTTTGGTTTTGATAAGTATGGGGGTACAGCTCCTACTGGAATTTGGTGACACCCTTAAAAATCCTGTGACACAGTGAGACAGACAATTGTAATTATTAAGCAGTTTTAATTAGCAGTGGATGTTAATTAGCTGATTTGGGAAAGTAAGAAAAGTGGTTACTTCAAAAAGAGCAACTAGTTCAATATTTGGAAGATGGTATACCAACTTTTCCTCTGGTAGGATTCCTTCCGCTAGTAGTATGAAAAACATTGGAGGATTGAACTATTACTGCTGTCCTCACTCTTGCTACAGTGCCTCTGGACAGGACTCCTCCTTGTATTTTCAGAGGATCCCTCCAGCACCAGAGCCCCGGGTCTGAGGTCACCTCCCTCAGACTAGGGGGCTACCCCCAAGGGCCTCCGGCAGCCTCCTCAGCACTCCATCTCAATCTTCCACCCACACTCCACTCTGCCCTTGCTGGGCTGACTCAGAGTATTTAAGAGGTGCCCTCCCCCTGCCAGAACATTTGGTCAGTGATTGGCTGGGGCCCTCATCAATACTCCTAACCTTCCTCCCATTCTTCTGGAAGTTTCTCCAAAGTTCCAGCAAGTAGGGGGAGGTACCAGAGGTGCTGCCTGATGAGTCATCCAGCCTTCCTGGATCTCTCTCCCTGACCCATATTCAAAATACACTACGTGTTAATTTCTAATCTTGCACACTAGAGGGTGCTACACACATAATAGCTTCTTATAAGGCAGTTAGCCAATATCTGAATATATTGCTAAATATGAAAACAGCGGATAAATTGCAGTTGGACAGTTAGTGCGCAACAAACATAATTTGTGCTTAATGACCGCTTTTTGGTTGTATATATTTTACTGTTCCCGTAAAAATAAGATTATATGGTTTTATACATAATTGTGTGTATTTCTCTACATGCCAGTAAAGTCCTAGGTTTATTTTCTAGATTTTTACACAGACAACAATGATTCAGTCTCTTTAACATGATCCACTTTGTAGAAAGTCTCAGACAGTTTACTTTATCGAGACACTACTGTAATGCAATTGTCTGTATGTATTCTCTGTATGTAGCTGAATTTTATCCTTGACTTTGTAGTATAGTCTATTGCACTACCTCTTGATTAGATGAATAGGTAACTGTCGTTCTATATGGCAGCAAAGTACTGTGATTTTAGAAATCTGAGAGACAATCATTGTAGACAGAAGAAACAGGTGGCGTCCACTTCAGCCTCTCTGCACTGTCTTCTAGGCACTAAACAACAGGAATCTGACCATAGAATTTACAGCATGTCTCCCTAAGGTCCCCTCTCAGCTACCCTCTTCCAGAAGTTTATTTTATAATACTCTAATGCCATGTACACACAATCGGATTTCCCGTCGGAATAAACTCTGGTGGGTTTTTCCAACGGAATTCCGCTCAATTTGTCTTGCATACACACGGACACACCAAATTCCGACTGTCGAAAATGTGGTGACGTACAACACTATGACCAGCCTAGAATAATGAAGTTCAATGCTTCCGAGCATGCGTCAAATTGTTTCCGAGCATGCATGTTTTTTTCTCTGTTGGAATTCCATACAGACGAATGGAATTTTAGCTAGAATTTTTTTCTGGCGTAAAAAAAAAGAGAACATGTTCAAGTTAACAAGGTGGCCCCCAGATCTCGGTACCCCCCGTGTGAATGGGTATTGGGTACATTGTACCCCTACCCGTTCACCCAAAGAAGTGTCAAAAAGTAAAAACCAAAAGAGACAGTTTTTGACAAATCCTTTATTAAAAAAAAAAAAAAAGTGTCCCGCCATCAATCACACTGCCCGATGAACCCAAAAATCGAAAAAATGAAAAAATGCAGCCTCCATGGGAGGCCTCCTGGCAACTGCTGTCTTTGTGCTTTGACAGCTCTTATATAGGCAAGGGTAAGGCCACCCGCTGATGAAACCAGTTGACCCCGCCCCCTCTGATATCACATGATGTCAGAAGTGGGAGGGGTCACTTGTTTATGTCCCCCGGGAGGCCCCGCCCTTGCCTATATAACAGCTGTCAAAGCCAAGAGACAGCTGTCGCCGGGAGGCCTCCCATCGAGGCAGAGCTTTTTCATTTTTTTTCTATTTTACAGGGCCATCAGGCTGTGTGATTGAAGATGGATGTACATCGTGGGACACTTTTTATTTTTTAATAAAGGAATTGTCAAAAACTGTCTCTTTTGGTTTTTACCTTTTGACACTTTTTTTGGTAAATGGGTAGGAGTGAAATGTACCCGATACCCATTCAAATAGGGGGGCAGGATCTGGAAGCCCCCTTGTTAAAGGAGGTTTCCAGAAGCCCCCCGCCCGCAGAACACAACAACCACTGGCCAGGGTTGTTGGGAAGAAGCCCTTGTCCCAATTGACTGGTATGGTTCCCTTTCCTGGCTGCATGCTCGTATAAGGGTCTGGTATGGATTTTGGGGGGTCCCCCGCCAATTTTTTCTAAAATGTTGGCATGGAGTTTCCCTTAAAATCGATACCAGACTCAAAGGGCCTAGTATGGATTTAGGGGGGGACCCCACGCCGTTTGTTTTCTTAATTCTGTCATAGGGTTTCCCTTAACCACTTCAATACTCTGTATTATATACTCTGCACTGCACTGTATACCCTACACTGTATTATATATACTACACTGACTGCACTATATATTCTCCACTGTATTAGATTTACTACAATGACTGCACTATATACTCTGCAATGTATTATATATACTATACTGATGGCACTATATACTCTCCACTGTATTATATATACTACACAAATAGCACTATATATGCTGAACTGTATTATATATACTACACAGACTGCACTATATACTCTGAACTGTGTTATATATACTACACAAATAGCACTATATATGCTGAACTGTATTATATATACTACAAAGACTGCACTATATACTCTGAACTGTATTATACTGTATATACTACACAAATAGCACTATATACTCTGAACTGTATTATACTGTATATACTACACAAATAGCACTATATATTCTGAAGTGTATAATATATACTACACTGACAGCACTATATATTCTTAACTGTATTATATATACTACACGGACTGCACTATATACTCTGAACTGTATTATATATACTACACTGACTGCACTATACACTATCTACCTGCCTAATCTCTATTAATTCACTATATACGGCCAACGTGTAAGCAGCAGCCTTATATAGTGTGGGGCATGGACTTAGCCTCTGAGCCATGATTGGCCAAAGCCAATCATGGCTCTCACAGAACATTGCACTGTGATTGGCCAAAGTACGCAGGTCAGGTGCATGCTTTGGCCAATTAGCAGCTGTCAATCATCTTGCAGTGCATTATGGGGCGCTCCGGGGCGGGCAAACTTTCTGCGATCGCCCCATATGTTCATTTATTCTACAAACTGCTCATTGCTCAAGGAACCCCTAACAACCTCTGGAGGAACCCTAAGGTTCAATGGAACCCTGGTTGAGAATCACTGCATTAGAGAAATGTGCATTACGTTGCACATCTACTGTACTTGTCCTGCAGTCCTGAAAACATGTTCTCTAGGAAATTCTATATGTTCCCTTGCTACAAATGCATTGGCCTCTACCTGGTGATACAAATGAATGCTATCAGTGCCTAAAAAGTTTAGTGAATTGAGTGATAGATAAGAGCTCTTAGAAGACATATGAGGAGATAAAACTACATGAAAGATAAATAATTGGCCCTAGTACACTCAAATATACTTTGTAAAGTGAGTGATATTTTTATCTCTCATTTTTAGAGATAACAGCTTTCAGATTGTGAGCATTTATGTTTTCAACTCTTAGTGGATCGAAGCCAGGTTGCTCTGTCTTTCTTCACCTATAACACTGACTGGGAAGTCATTTACCAAGAGTTCTGGAAGTACTGGCGCTCTACAATTTAAGCCCTGTACAAACGATCGGTTTGTCTGATGAAAACGGACTGATGGACCGTTTTCATCGGACAAACCGATCGTGTTTGGGCCCCATCGGTTTGTTTTCCATCGATGAAAAAAAATAGAACATGTTTCAAAATTTTCCTATGGATAAAAAAACGATAGAAAAAAACGATCGCCTGTGTGGAAGTCCATCGGTCAAAAATCCATGCATGCTCAGAATCAAGTCGACGCATGCTCGGAAGAATTGAACTTCATTTTTCCAACAACAAATGTTTGAGAGCTGGTTCTTAATTTTTCCTACAACAAAAGTTCTTGTCAGAAATTCTGATCGTATGTAGCCAATTTTCCTACGCATGGTCAAAATCAATTTGACGCTTGCTCGGAATCATTGAACTTCATTTTTCTCGGCTCGTCGTAGTGTTGTACGTCACCGCGTTCTTGATGTTCAGAATTTCCGACAACATTTGTGTGACCGTGTATATGCAAGACAAGTTTGAGCCAATATTCCGTAGGAAAAAAATCCACGGTTTTGATGTCAGAATATCCGATCATGTATAATAGTCTGACCACTGGTCATTCTACACATTTTTGTATTCTGTGAAGATATAGAACAAAGACATTATCAACATGATTCAAACGTTGGACAAAATTAGGGAAGAGGTCTATGGACCTGCAGTTGTAGAAAATCTCTGGCTGTAATTTATGGACTTTTTTTTATTACTGTGTCTATGAAACTTCCGTAAGGTGGTCACTCACTAGAAGGAACCTACATGCTCACAAGTTTGTGGTACTATACCAGTTTTTGTGTGTTTGTGTATGTGTGCTAATTATCACGAAGAGAGGTTGTGGCCCCACACATTTTCCTTTAGAATTCGGAAAGATGTATGGAGTGGGTTGTGTCACAACAATATAATGCTGCCATGGAAACAAACTCTTTATGATGCAGCAATCATATATGGAGTAATATCTGTTTCCAGTTTCCTAGGATGTCTTGTCTCATTTACTGATGCAGTGCTATAACCTTATCATAGTTAGAATGTATTCTAAAGTACAACTTTATGATCTGATTGTCTTAGTGGCTTGGGGAAAGTAGGTCTACTTACCTCTATCTACGAAGCAGTAAATGCTAAGCAAGCCTGAGGCAACCCAATACATAAACTAGCCATAATAAATCTCTCTGTCCACATTGGTACTCTACATTACCATGTCTTTTGCAGAGTTATGCAATTTAAGCAAAATGTATGGAAAACAAAAATGTACTGCTTCCCATAATATGTCACAACAGGCACCACAAAACATGGCTTCACCATTGAAACCCCCTCCAATAGTGTACAATCTTCCTACACACAATCATTACTGTTCCAGTGCTTTATCTCTGATTCATCTGACATTCTATTGCAACTCACATGTAAAAAAAGTCCCTTTCCCCTTTTTATGGAGAAAGGAGAAATATCACTAAATGATCAATATGTTGAGAAATCATGGCCAGTTCTGATGCTTAGGCCTCGTACACACGGGCCAGAATCTTGTCAGGAAAAAAACGTTGTTTTTCCTGATGAGATTCTTGGCAAGAATCTCTTGCCACCCAAGTGTACACACAGTCCTTTGAAAAGAACCGCGGTTCTTTTGAAAGGCAAGAACGCGGTGACGTCATCGCGTACGACGAGAATGCCCTTGTCACATTCGATGCCTTCGCCGCCATCTTGCTTCACCCTACCTATGCCATGAAAGCTACCGTGCATGCGTCAAAGTCATTTTGAGCATGCGCAGGTTTCCACGGCAACAGGGAAGTATACACACTCTCTGGTTTCTCGTCGGGAAACAGGCCGACAAGAATCCCGACGAGAAAATAGAGAGCAGGATCTCTATTTTTCTCGTCGAGATTCTGGCCAGATTTCCCGACGAGAAACCTGAAAACCTCGTACACACGCTCGGTATACTCAGCAAGACAGCTCTACCAGCATTTTTCTTTCTGGTTCTTGCTGAGAGAATCGAGCATGTGTACAAGGCTTGACACGTACCCCTGGGAGCTAACCCAGTCCCAGATAAGACCAAATAGTTGCAAGCAATGTTCAATTTAGTTGCTTCATTCATTATAGTTCAAAATGAGGTAGGCACTGCAAATGACTGTTGGAAGAAATGTTAATTATTATCTATTAGGTGTAGTTTGCTCCTAGATTGTTAGAAAAGAACTCTAGATCAAGGCTGAGTTTGTGTACTTGGGTTATGACACTTAAGTATGGCCCAATGAATTTCATATAGCTGCACACCAAATAGTGATCCTGTGATCTACCTTATTATTCAAAGCACAGCCTGCATAAGTTCTTCCATCCATACACTGTCAGGTTATTGTACGATTGTATTGAAATCTTATGTTCTACAATGCATTAACTTTATATTTCTTTATAGGTTCATTATATTCTAGTCTCTTCATAGATGACATAATTATATTATATTATTTCAATCAACTTAATTTCTCAATTACTTGTCATCAAATAGCTGCCATGAAGCTATGATTATGACATTTCATGTTACATAATCTTATCCTACAATCCACTAGGTTATCTGTTTTCATTTACATTTATAAGAGTTACTTTCCTGAATGATTACGCCTTTTTCTACTATACTATTGTACATGTTCTGTTAATAGAATATCTATTTCTATTATATTTTTGTACATGCTCTGTTAATGGAATTTTGTTGATAATTATAAAATGTAATAAAATATTTGAAACAGAAATCTTATGTTGGCCTGTATAATAATACAAAATAAAAATAAAGAAAAAAATAAAGAAAAATATCCCATAGATTGTGGACCCTATAACTTTTGCGGAAACCAATCAATATACGTTTATTGTTTTTTTTTTTTCATATGTAGCAGAATACATGTTGGCTTAAATTGATGAAGAAATCAGATTTTTTTTTTAATATTTGGGTATGTTTCATAGCAGAATGTATAATTTTTTTTTTTTTAAATTGACGTGTTGTTTTGTTTATAGCACAAAAAACAAAAACGATAGAGGTGATCAAAACCCCCCAAAAGAAAGCTCTATTTATGAAAAAAAAGATCAAACATTTTATTCGGGTACAGCGTCATATGGACCGCACCGTCAGTTAAAGTAACACAGTGCCGTATCGCAAAAATTGGCCTGGTCATGAAGGGGGATAAACCTTCCACACTATGCATATCAGGTATTGTTATTTTACAATAACTTTACAGGCTGTGTGCTCATTCTTGGTCAGTAAATGAGAAAGTACTGAATTCAAATGATAAGCATGACAGCCAGGCAGGTAGCATTTTCCAGAGCTCAGCAATGCAGCCACTTTACTTCTTTTAGAACAGATTTTGTCTGTAGGTCTGGGTAAATGGTTATATGATCTCTGCTAAAGTGGAGGATTAAAGTTCAGACTAACCCTTTTCTTTAGTAGAAATTATGTGACCAAAGCATAGGGCATCACTCGGCTGAACTCGCATGGCTTCACTCCCGCAGCCAGTGCCGGCCCAAGACATTGTGCTGCCTGGGACCAAGAATGATATGCTGAACCCCCCCCCCCACAACAAAAAAATCACGCCCACCAAAAGGCCCCCACATGCATTATTTTATATCATGATGACTAAAGGGGACCCATCGTGGTATACATGTATAGGAGTAAAAAGAGTACCTGTCATGGTTCTATACATGTAATACATTTATAGAACCATGACAGGTCCTCTTTATACTCCTATATACATGTATAGAGCCATGACCGGTTCTCTTTTTACTCCTATACATGTATAGAGCCATGACAGGTCCTCTTTATACTCCTTTATACATGTATAAAGAGGACCTGTCATGGCTCTATACATGAATAGGAGTAAAAAGAGAACCTGTCATGGCTCTATACATGTATATACGAGTATAAAGAGGACCTGTCATGGCTCTATACATGTATAGGAGTAAAAAGAGAACCTGTCATGGCTCTATACATGTATATATGAGTATAAAGAGGACCTGTCATGGCTCTATACTTGTATATAGGAGTATAAAGAGGACCTGTCATGGCTCTATACGTGTATATAGGAGTATAAAGAGGACCTGTCATGGCTCTATACGTGTATATAGGAGTATAAAGAGGACCTGTCATGGCTCTATACGTGTATATAGGAGTATAAAGAGGACCTGTCATGGCTCTATACATGTACGTAGGATTATACAGAGGACCTGTCATGGCTCTATACATGTATATAGAGGACCTGTCATGGCTCTATACATGTAAAGGAATATAAAGAGGACCTGTCATGGCTCTAATACATGTATATAGGAGTATAAAGAGTACTTTTCATGGCTCATACATGTATAAAGAGGACCTGTCATGGCTCTATACATGTATATAGGAGTATAAAGAGGGCGGTCATGGCTCTATACGTGCATATATCAATGTATGCTAATTGTGTTTTTTTTTTTGTTGGTACCAAAAATATGTAGAAGAATACATATTGGCCTAAACTGATGAAGACATTTTTTTTTGACGCGGCCCATGGGGGGGGGGGGGGCGGGACCGAGTAATACACAATGTGTTTATGGACGCAGCGTGTATGACAGGGAGCGCACCCGCAAGCTAACCCCCTTGGGAGAGAGCTTCCCAGAAGGGCATTAGCTGATGCGGGGAGGAGCCGAGACAGCCATCGAGGGACTTTAAGTGGGCAAATCCTTCCGGTCCTTAAGTGGTTAATTAGGGCTGGGCAAGGCAAGTCCCTCTCAGGCTCTCATGTCTCATACAACTTGTGATGTGTGTTTGTACTTACAGTTTTGCTTCGGACTCCACCACCAGATGCGGGTTGTCACCGGCCACACGATGCGGATTGTCACTTGCCACACGTTGCGGGTTGTCACTTGCCACACGTTGCAGGTTGTCACTTGCCACACGTTGCGGGTTGTCACTTGCCACACGTTGCGGGTTGTCACTTGCCACACGTTGCGGGTTGTCACTTGCCACACGTTGTGGATGGTCACTTGCCCCAAGTTGCGGATGGTCACTTGCGTCACCTGCAGCTTGTCACTTGCCACGTCACATGCCACACGTTGCAGATAGTCACTTGTCACAACATCACCTGCCGCACGTTGCATATTGTCACTTGCCACATGTTGCCTATTGTCACATGCCACACATTGCGTATTGTCACTTGCCACACGTTGCGTATTGTCACAACGTCACCTGCCACAAGTTGCGTATTGTCACTTGCCACACGTTGCTGATGGTCACTTACATCACCTGCGGGTTGTCGCTTGCCACGTCACCTGCCACATGTTGCGTATTGTCACTTGCCACACGTTGCAGATGGTCACTTACCTCACCTGCGGGTTGTCACTTGCCACCTCACATGCCAGATTGTCACTTGCCACACGTTGCGGATTGTCACAAAGTCACCTGCCACACGTTGCGGATTGTCACTTGCTGTGTTTCAGAGAGAACTCAGGCAGCAGAGACATGATGTAATTAAGGGTGGAACTGTGGTTATGCAGGGCGGGCGGTGAGAGATGACATCATCTCTCTGCTCCCCTGCCAGCTCACTCACTCACTGACTGCTACCAACCCCCCAACCCCCCCCCCCACCGGGCTGCGAGTGTTCTGTCTCACAGGCAGCGGCGCCTCACTCGCTGACTGCCGCCCCCAGACTGCGAGTGTTCTGACCGCCTGCCACCACTAGCGGCAGCGGCGCCAGGCTCATCGCAGGCAGCGGAGCCTGACTGCTTCCCCCGGGGGTGCGAGTGTTCTGCCCGCCCGCCAACACTAACGGCAGCGACGTTGGGCTCCTCGCAGGCAGCGGCGCCTGACTGCTCCTCACAGACAGCGGAGTGGCGGAACGAGCTGGCTGACGGGCGGCTAAAAGTGCCACTTGGTACCATGGTACCACCCGGTCCCATCATAGGGCCGGCCCTGCTCGCAGCCCAGTGTGAACCTGGGCCAGGAGTTTCAATTTGTATGCAATCAAGCAGGCCCTTGCTCTACGTGGTTTTGGTAAATCTAAAGAAAATCAGACAACAATATTTGTATATTTGTATAGTGTGTATGGGGTCTAAGTTCTAGCTTCAGGAAATTGCTTTTTATAGAATGGAGATGAGTCACAATCTGCATGCAAAGAAAAGGCATACAAAGTAACATATACTGATATCTGCACATGTTTTATCTGATTACAGCTCATACCTTTATAGAGTGGGTAAAATAAAATAATATTTGATTGCACCCAGTTCCTGTAATTGCTTTTTTCCCTAATTAACAACTTACGGACTGCCGCACGTCGATATACATCGGCTGTTTGAAGAGGGATATCTCTGTTATGGTAGCAGCTAGCTGCCATAACCCAGGTATCCTCTTCTTCAGACGGCGGTCCAGTTTTAGATACAGGTGGTCTCTGCGGCGGCAGGAGAGGGCCCCCCACTCCCGCCGCTCTCCCGTGCCGTTTGCATCGGCGGAGGCAATCGGGTCCTTCTGGTGGCTGGGTATGGAGACGAGTGTGAGGAAGATGGCCCCCACCCATCTCCATACCATAGAAGGGCGGAAACAACATCGAAACATCACCCATAGCTCTTAGAGGTCTTTTTTGACCCCAGATCTCATATTTAAGAGGTCCTGTCATGCTTTTTTCTATTACAAGGGATGTTTACATTCCTTCTAATAGGAATAAAAGTGACAATTTTTTTTAAAAGAACAGTGTAAAAAATAAAAGATTAAATAAATAATAAAAAATAAAATACAAATTTAAACGCACCCCGTCCCGCCGAACTTGCGTGCAGAAACGAACGCATACGTGAGCAGCGCCTGCATATGAAAACGGTATTCCAACCACACACGTGAGGTATCACCGCGATTGGTAGAGTGAGAGCAATAATTCTAGCCCTAGACCTCCTCTGTAACTCAAAACATGCAATCTGTAGAATTTTTTTAAATCTTAGCATATGGAGATTTTTAAGGGTAAAAGTTTGTTGCCATTCCACGAGCGGGTGCAATTTTGAAGCCTGAAATGTTGCGTATCAATTTACTCTGCATAACATTATCTTTCACAATATAAAAAAAAGTGGGCTAACTTTAATGTTGTCTTATTTTTTTATTCAAAAAAGTGTATGTTTTCCAATAAAAGTTCGCTTGTAAGACCGCTGCGCAAATACGGTGTGACAGAAAGTATTGCAACGACCGCCTTTTTATTCACTAGGGTGTTAGAAATAAATTATGTGTAATGTTTGGGGATTCTAAGTAATTTTCTAGCAAAAAAATATGTTTTTAACTTGTAAACAACAAATCTCAGAAAGAGGCTCGGTCCTTAAGTGGTTAAAGTGTCAGTCCACCTATGATGAGTAACATTTAGTTTTTTGGCAGATGCTGGATAGAAAGAAAACAATCCTGTACTTTATCTTAACATTTACAACTAAAAGTTTTGCAACTAAAATTTTTGCCTAAGAATAGACAGAATTGACAGTCTGACAGCATTTGTCATACCAGTAAACATTGGGGTTGAGGGAGGAAACCCATGTTAAAATTCACATACAGTATCTAATGCTACACAATGAGAGTACTAAACACATGACTACTGTGTGGGGTGAAAAAACGAAAGAAACTCTCGAAGCCTTTGCTTTGAACCACTGAATCTGCTGGCAGCATCCTTTACAACACAGTTAACAATACAAGTGAGGTCCTAGTTCTGTGAATACAAGATTCAGATATATTATCTGAATAAAGCATTCTTTTATTTAAGCTCCGCTCTGGGACCAGGGGAAAAAATTCTCTATTGATAAAAACAACCTATTATTTTCCCATACAACTTGCTGCACATACCTTACATGTGCTATTGAGGTCAAGGACATTTATTAGCACTGTGAAAGCAACAGAGAAATTGCATTTGTGTTTTGAGTTGTATGGGGTCAACCAGGGCGATACATAATCAGAGTTATATACAAGAGAAATATCTATAAGGTACAAAACAATGCAGATAGAGCTAAATATTCTTGCTAAAACTGCAATAATATGTTTGAGTTTCTGCGTGATATTTTTCATACATGAAGAAAACAGGAAAAAATACTTACCTATTAAACTAAATATTGTGGTCTTCTTGTGTCTGAACAAAAGGGGTACTGTTTATGGCAAAGCCCTGACAATGCTGTTATGTTCTGCTAGATACCATTGACCTCCGGAAGATTTTATTCCTTTCATGACCAGGGCCTTTTTTGCGCTACTTTAACTGGCAATTTCACAGTCATGCAACACCGTACGCAAATTAGATTTTTATCAGTTTACTTATATATTTTTATTTTATTTGTTTTGTGATATAAACAAAACAACATTTAAAAAAAATATATATATATAAATTTTTTACTTCCTGCTATAGAACATATCCAATAAAATGTTTTAAAAATCGAATTTCTTCATTAATTTAGGCCAAACTGTATTCTGCTACATGTCTTTGGTAAAAAAAAAAAAATCTAAATACGTGTATATTATTTTAGTTATAGCGTTTGGTATAGATTTTTTTTTTTTAAATACTAGTAATGGTGGCGATTAGCGACTTAGGCCTCGTACACACGACCGTTTTCCTCGACAAAATCCATCAAGAAACTTGGTGGCAGAGCTTTTTTGCCGAGGAAACGGTCGTGTGTATGTTTTTCGTCGAGAAAACTGTTGTGGATCTCGACGAGAAAAAAAGAGAACAAGTTCTCTTTTTTCTCGTCGGGAGTCTCAATTTCCTTGTCGTGTTTCTCGTTGGGCTGGTTTACGACGAGGAACGCGTTCGTGTGTATGCTTATAAACCCACGCATGCTCAGAATAAAGTATGAGACGGGAGTGCACCTTCGATAAAAGTAGCGTTCGTAATGGAGATAGCACATTCGTCATGCTGTAACAGACTGAAAAGCCTGAATCCTCTCTCACCAAACTTTTACTCAACACGCAGTAACATGAGATTAGCAAAAGCATCCCCAAGGGTGTCGCCAGTGGAATCTAACTTCCCCTTTATAGTGCCGTCGTACGTGTTGTACGTCACTGTGTTTCAGAACGACGATATTTTGTCTTGACAGTGTGTACGCAAAGAAAGATTGACAAGATTGTTGACAAGCCTGACAAGAACCTCGTCGAGGAAAACGATGTTTCTTTTACGAGTTTCTCGGTCATGTGTATGAGGCCTCAGAGTAGAACTGTGATAGTGTATTGGGCAATCTGAAAGCTGACGCTGACACATCAATAGTGACACTAATACATTGATCAGTGCTAATACTATACACTGGCATTGTACTAATGACACTAGCTGGGAAGGGGTTAACATCTAGGGGTGATCAAGGGGTTACATGTGTGCTTAATATTGCGTAATGTGTGTATTATGTGTATGTGTATTATGTGCTGCTTTTACTAAGCAGTCTCGCCATCAGTGTTCGGCTTTCTGTGTTGTTAACAACACAGAGCTCCCTTCCATGAATGACGGAGTCAATCAGCAGGTCCTGCCAATCAATCATTGGCCAGGACTCGCTGATAGACTTGTGCTGCAACAAATCACAGCACAGCCGGGGTGGCTGGCGCATCCGCCCTCTAACCGGAAGTGCTAAACTTACTAGATACGTGGTCAAGCACAGAGCGGCTGCCCTTCAGCAGCATTTCTGTGTGGGGTGGTCGGGAATTTTTTACCTTGGCTAATTAACTTTAGAGTACTAATTTACTCTTTGTATGCTTCTGTAGAACCAGATCCATTTGTTTTATCTAATTTTAATTGTGCAAGAAAAAAAGTTCATGTGTAAGTGCAAAACTATTAACTGTAAATAAATATATTGCAGCTTTAATGGAAGTAAAACATTAAACTATATCTAAAGCCATTTTTTGGGGAAGTAGAAAAGGAAAAAAAACCTCTGTTAGGTTTTTATTGCTTTTGTGATTAACTCTCTTTTTTTGTTTGTGTGGCTACTGTTACTGGGAATGGGCATACTTGTTATGGTAACAACTGTCAAAGTTCTCTCACTTTGGAGAAATTTGTACCCACTTCCTGTCATGTCTCCAGGTCAAAAAAGTAATAGGATAAAAACCTGACAGGCATATTAACAATTTTCTATTCTATCCAGAAATGAAATAAAGAAAGTCTTGACTTTAGACTAAAGCCCTGTAAACACGATCGGTTTGTCCGATGAAAACAGACCTGTGTGTGTGGGCCCCATCGGTTTGTTTTCCATCGGTGAAAAAAAATAGAACATGTTTTACATTTTTCCTATGGATGAAAAACCATAGAAAAAAACATTCGTCTGTTTGGAAGTCCATCAGTCAAAAATCCACGCATGCTCAGAATCAAGTCGACGCATGCTCGGAAACATTGAACTTCATTTTTTTCAGCACGTCGTAGTGTTTTAGGTCACTGCGTTTTGGCACGTTCAAATTTTTGACTGATGGTGTGTAGGCAAGACAGATGAAAGTCAGCTTCATTGGATATCCGACGAAAAAAAAGTGTGTAAAGGGCTAAAAAGAAGAGAAATTAGTCATGCTTGACTTTATACCATAGTATGGGCCAAGTAGTGGCATCGAAAACCACAGTCAAATGGTAAGGCAGGCAGAATTACAGTAGGATGACTAGCTACTGTGGACATGACTATGTAGGTAGGTATTACATAGTTACATAAAGCTATTATCTACATAGCTACATAGAAACCTGTACAGTTGGTAATTAGCAAAATAAGATTATTTGCCTCTAAGGATCTTTCTTGTTTTCGTTTTCTTCCTTTTTTTTTATAATATGCACATATGTAGAGGTAAAAGTCTTTTTATCTATATCACATTCCTAGTAAGAGTTTAATCCTAATTTCTACCTTTATTTTCCTCTAGGGATACGGGATGACCCTTCTATATGGACCTAATAGAATCGCTATATAAAGCAAGATTTGGAGGCTGGAACTCGCAGAAATCAATTCCTTGATCATGCTAAAAGATTTTTTTTGAGCCAACATCCGGCTATCCTATCTTTTGAAAGACACCAAAAACAAACAAACAAAAAAACGACACACATATGCAAACAACTGTTATGTGTACTGCTTAATTTGTCCTGACAAACAGCATATTAACTATTAATATTAATATTAACGTTTTTTTTTAAATAAATAATACAAATGTTAACAAATCAATATTTTTGCTTGACATGTTTTAGCTTAACAATGACTTTAATTTTTTCGGGAAAGATACTTTTGTTGTTTGGTAACATCACAATTGTAGAAAAATGTACAGTACATATAAAATATTTACTTAGGCTCCTTACTTTTTGTTAATGCATATATCTTTAACCACTTCCATACCGGGCCTATTCTGGCATTCCTCTCCTACATCCAAAAATCATAATTATTTTTGCTAGAAAACACTATATATGTTTTTTTTTTATCAGACACCCTAGGGAATATAATGGTGGTCATTGCAACTTTTTATCTTGCACAGTATTTGTGCAATAATTTTGAAAATGCCTTTTAAAAAAAAAAAAAACGGTTTCACGAATTAAAAAATAAAAAAACAGTAAAGGTACACCAATTTTTTTGTGTAATCTGAAAGTTTATGTTTTACGCCGAGTAAATAGATACCTAACATGTCACGCTTTAAAATTGCACACACTCATGGAATGGCGACAAACTTAATTTCCTAAAAATCTCCACAGGTTACCAGTTTAGAGTTACAGAGGGGGTCTAGTGCTAGAATTGTTGCTGACGCTCTAACGCACGCGGAGATACCTTACATGTGTTTACATATGTGGGCGGGACTTGCGTGTGTGTTCGCTTCCGAGTGTGCTACCAGGGACAGGGGCGTTTTAAATATTTATTTTTATTTTTATTTTTTTATTTTACTTAATTTATTTTATTTTTGCACTTTTTTATTTGTTTTTATCACTTTTATTCCTATTACAAGGAATGTAAACATCCCTTGTAATAGGAATATATTGTGACAGGTACTCTTATGGAGAGATGCAGGGTCAATAAGATCCCACATCTCTCCTTCAGGCTGGAAAGCATGAGATAGTGAAAAAAAAATCACCGATCTCATGCCGGCAGCCGCTATTGTGGCTTTGTTCACTTCCGGGTACCCGTGCCCGGGCCTCCGACGGCCATAGAGATAACTGGGGACTATGCTTTCCATCCGACGCCAGCGGATCGTTTCTTTGGGCCCCCGATGGCACAGGAGAGCCCGGAGAAGCACCAGATGGTGGCAGGAGGGGGGACGTCCCCTCCTATCACTTATAAGAACGATTAAGCAGCAGAACTGCCGCTATGATCGTTCTTATGGTACACAGAATCGCCGTCAGAAAACAGTGATATCTGAATGATGCCTGTAGCTGCAGGCATCTTTCAGATATCCCCACTGAAAGTCCAGGACGTCATATGACATCCTTGGGCGGGAAGTGGTTAAAGTTCTTTACCACTCCGTGGGGTTTATTTACGAAAGGCAAATCCACTTTGCACTACAAGTGCAAACTACAAGTGCAACTTGCACTTAAAATTGCACTGAGAGTGCACTTGGAAGTTCAGTCGCTGTAAATATGAGGGGTAGAAATCTGAAATTATTGGAAGCTCTGCTGATTTTATTGTCCAATCATGTGCAAGCTAAAATGCTGTTTTTTATTTCCTTGAATGTCCCCCTCAGATCTACAGCGACTGCACTTCCAAGTGCAATTTCATGTGCACTTTGCACTTGTAGTTTGCACTTGTAGTGCAAAGTGGATTTGCCTTTTGTAAATAACCCCCCATGTGTGCATCATTGATGATATCAGCTGCCTCTGCTCGATGAGTTAGGGGCTCTAGGTTAAAAAGCTGCCAATGCAGCCCTTCCTATGTTACAGCCCTAGAAATCGAACTATATGGAACATGTGGCAAAAGTGTATTTTGTTTCCAATGTTGGCTTTCTGTATGGTTGGTTTGCTAATTATGGTATCCAGTCAGATAATTGTTACCTATGAGCTGATTTTTATTTTTAATTTTTTTTATCTTCAGGGTATTTTTTTAGGTAATGTCCAACAAGGTAATTAGAAACACAAGAGGGTTTGGTCTCATATACATAGGCATCATGTTCAGAATTGAGTCAAAGACTGTGGGGAGGATTTACTAAAACTTGGGGGTGTAAAATCTGGTGCAGCTGTGCATTGTAGCCAATCAGCTTCTAATTTCAGTAAACTGTAAGCTGAATGGTTTGTATACAGGGCTGCACCAGATTTAGCTCTCTCCAATTTTAGTACACCAACCCCACTATACTTTCAGGTGCTTCTGTGTTTCTTTCACTTGCCTTTGAGTAGGCTTCAATTTGCTTTTGCTTTGCTACCAGCGTCTTCTGAGTTGCTTTTGCAATCACATTTGTTTAGTGAAGAAAAGCTGTTCAGATGTGAATACCCATGTACATGTACATGTCCAACCAGTGGCGGCTGGTACTGTATACAAGACACCCATCACCACCCCTGGCCCCGTCCTCCCACCAGCACCGCACTTATGGCATCTAGCAGCTTCAGCTCCTTCTTGCGTCTCCTCCTCCTCCATGGTGGCGGCTTCGTCCCCAGTGGCTTTCCTCCTCCTTCCCTCTGCGGCTAATGCGATCACTTCTCCTCTTGGCCAATTGGGTCTTAACCTGCTTCCTGATTGGCCAGGAGGAGAAGCAGGAAGACAATAGTGAAAATTAATTCGCTATTGTCACACAACTGGGTGGGCTCAGGGTGCAGTGCTCTGCACCCTGAGCCCACCATTTTTGAAGCCTACGTACTTGTAGATTAGGGGTCAGACGCATGGATTAGGGAGGGCGCACCTGCACCCCTAATGGACGGGCCACCACTGTGACCAACCATTGTCATTTTGTTCACGTCGCATGCACATTGTAATCAAAACAGTTGTTGATATAAAAAAGTTCACTTCAAAGCTCCAACAAGGTATATAGGTAGCCAAAAAGTAAAAATTTCCTAATGTGGTTGGATGTTTTTATGCACTTAGCTGTGAAGCAGAAGAATAATACAAATGTAAATTAAACCAAAGGTTCTCCAAATAAAAGAAAAAATGATTATCTATCTACATATGTTTTACATATTGTTCATCCATTTGACAGAAGTACTTGTTGTCAAGTGCATTGGAAAACAATGCTGAATGTCTAACCTTACTTGGAAAACATTTATTCTTGTAATGATGCCTTTGAAACAAGAATGTCAATCAAGCAGAATTGTAGTATCACGTTTTTCAAATCCACTTGTATGTTTTACCCCGTGCATGGTACTGCAGCAGCAACACTGAAAGGGTTAATCAATAGTGACACCCTGTCATGTCTGGAGACAGACATTAAAAGGAAAGGGAATTCTGAAGTGACAGTTCTGGTGATCTTCCTGTCAGGACTGGGTTTAGGATAAATGACAGCTGTGGGCTTTGTATCGATTATGTGGCATCCTTATTTATCTGCAGACAGCAGAGGCAAGGGCACCTAATAACCCAAACACAGCGACTCCCCGTGTGACCACCTTGTGCTGCTGCAAATGATGATTGCTCACTCTCTCAGATGCCGATGGCTTTTTACCATAATTAAGGCTAGGATTTTTATAATAGCACCCTATTTCCAGCTGATATTTTTAACTAATTAAATATTAATAGTAATATCATATTTATGTAAATAAAGCATTGTTTTCTACCTTCAGGTACGTGATTTGAACATTTAAAATAATGCACTGTATACAAAAGTTGCAGTTATGTTATCTGAAAATGATCTCCTAAAGACATGCTAAATACTTAATAAGTTGCTAGAAAAATACATATGGAAAAGTACATCACAGGCTCATGCAGTATTAACAAGGATGATGTACACATCCCAGTAACCCATAGAAATGTATTTTGTGTACTCTAGGCAGGCCAATGAATGGCAAACGCTAGTTACTAATGTTTTTTGTTTGTTTCACCCATTGATCTTTGCCTCTTTGAATAAAATGTACACTTTGAAGGTCCAGCTCCAACCAAATTTGTATTTATTTGTAATTTTGGATTGGATGGATATGGGTTAGAATGCCTCAATTTATTGCAGACAGAGGCACAGACAATAAGAAGCTTCTGGCCCTTCTCTACTCCAGCTAAGAAGGGTATTTTCTGTTTATTTTCCTGAGATTTCCCCTTATTTCTTATTCCACAGGTAGCAATAAACTGGGCAGAGTTACGAACCCTTCCCCACCCTATCCAGTATTAAATCAAGTTTTGGCTGGTGGTGATATTTACCTTTTATTATACTAGCATTTGATATATAAACAATGGGGCAGATCCACATACATACACTGCGCCCGGCGCAGATGTAAGATAAGCTACGCCGCTGTAACTTACCTGGCTTTGGTTTGAATCCTCTGAATTTGCGCCGTAAGTTACGGCGGCGTAGTGTATCTCTCGCGGCGGAATTCAAATTGGGCGGGTAGAGGGCGTGTTTCATTTAAATGAAGCGCGTCCCCGCGCCGAACAAACTGCGCATGTGCCGTCCGTAAAAACTCCCAGGGTGCATTGCTCCAAATGACGTCGCACGTCAACGTGACGTGAACGTAAAGCCCCATTCACGGGCGACTTACGCAAACGACGTAACATTTTTAAAATTAGACGCGGGAACGACGGCCATACTTAACATTGAGTACGCCACCATATAGCAGCTTTAATTATACGCCGGAAAAAGTCGAATGGAAACAATGTAAAAAAATGCGACGGCCGGTCGTACGTTCGGGGATCGTCGGAAATAGCTAATTTGCATACTCGACGTGGATTACGACGTGAACGCCACCTAGCGGACGCCGAAAAATTGCATCTAAGATCCGACGGCGTACGAAGACGTACGCCTGTCGGATCTAACACAGATGCTGTTGTATCTTGTTTTGTGGATACCAAAACAAAGATACGACGCGCAAAATTCGAAATTACGCGGCGTATCAAGAGATACGCCGCATAATTTCTTTGAGGATCTGCCCCAATATGTACATTTTTTTAGGTTGATTTGCTAAGAGAGTAAAGATGTAGCAAAACCATTGTTGCAAAGTGCAAGTTGAATGAGTTTGGTAAATAAGGTATTTCTCCATTCATGTGCAAGAAAAAATTAAGTTTTTTTTTCCCTTGAACATGATTGGGTATTTAAAGTGAATGGTGATTCTTATGTACTAACCTCAAAGAACTTTCGCTTTTCACAGTCTATACTCCTTTAGTAAAGCGACCCCAATAATAGGGTCATGTTACGTGCTACTTACACATAATGGCAGTCAATAAGAAGGCTATAGAACTGAGCATGTGAACCTATTATCTAATATTATAATTGAGTCAGTCATGAAACAGATATGATTAAACATGCATTATAAACAGCACAGCAAGTGACCCATATATTAATGATACACCCTTATGGTGTTTTTATAGTATAATATGCTATGTTACGTTTCAGTACATTTGGGTGTATCCAGCCTTAACTTTTTAAAGCTTGATGTACAGGGGTCAATTATATGATTTATTCCAAGGAGTCTAAAGATTTTTTTTTATATTTTCTGATAATCCTTGGTAAAAAAAAATAAGCTCCAAGCTATGCCACTATTGATCCATATGTCACCATATGTTTATTGTTTCCTTGAAGTTTTACTCATGGGCACATGAGCTTTGGATCATGGTATGTCAAGTAGTAATAATTGTGCTCCTTTATGTCTGTTACTTCAGTTCTTTGTAAAGGAAGAAGACTGTAGGTGCATTACACTTAGTCTGGTCTACCCTGAAGCAGTTCCTCTCTGATCAATACAGAACGCCTTCCTTACTGATCATTATAGTACAGTGGTTTGACCTTGTAATATTTTCTGTGACCAGGTTCTCCAGGTTCTTATGTTCAGACTTGTTTTCTTATATATAACATTTTTCTTTCACTTTTATATCTAGGGGATAAAAGCTAAATCTACAATAAATTAATTAAGCTCTCCTCCTTATTATTCACAGCCTCTCCAGCTCACTTTATTCCATTGCCACAGTATTGATTGTTTATATATTTAATTTGACTGAAATTATGTTCACACTAAAGATAAAAAAAATATATATATTTGTTATTTTTAATTAAGCAAATTACAGTTGCTGATGGATTTTTTTTTCATTTTATAGATTCTAAATGGGGGTTACCATGTTTTTTTGATAAAAAAATAAAATAAAATATAAAACAACAGGGAAAGTCTTTATTTTGCGTGGACCGGAAGAGACTCCAATTGAGGAACCCCTGGCAAAGTCTGGAACTTTTTTTGGCATAGGGGTGCTCCAGCTTGAAAATCTTTTGAAAGAGATGTGTTTTCAATCTGCAGTTTCTCCATATGGCCACATTTGGTCAATAATGTCACAAGGATGCCCGTTTCCCTTAGTGTATGCGTAGCTGCAGGGTGGGGAGTGCCTTGGCTGCAATTGAATGAACAGCAGTGGGCAGAAGGGACAGTTTCCCCCTTGGTTCACTCACATGTCAATGACAATTACCTTATATGACCATGTAGCCATATTAGGTTAATGATGTCATAAACATTCCTGCTGCTTTTTGTACATATAGCCGCTGGGTGGGAAATGCCCTAGCTGCAGTTGATTGGGAGGCAAGGGGTGGAAGAGGGAGCTTCTTAATGGGTTCAGTTTGGACCAACGTTTGGACAACATGTTATGAAAAGTATTCAACCTTTTTATTCATAAACATGTCATGAGAACAATATATGGATTACCATTGTTGAGCTGGTTTGAAAATACTGGTCACCGACTTTACACACGTAAGTAGATCAGAAAAGTCAGAGAGAAGTCAGAAGGCCTTAGGGCCCTTTCAGACATGCGGACCGTATGTCTGCTTTTTCATCCATCCGTTTGCGGATGAAAACGGGACATACATTGGTCCCTATGTGATTGCTGGTGTCAGCGGATAAACATCCACTGACACCCGTAATCACCCGTCTCCGCAAAGATCCGATTTTGCAGACGGAACAATGTCCTATTTTTTCTTCCGTCTGCGGATCGGATCGGATGAACACGGACACACGGTCCGTTTTTATCCGATCCCCCCGTAGGGGAGAGGGGAGAAAAGACAGGGCGGTCCCTGCACAGTGTGCGGGGACCGCCCTGTCAGCCGCCGGCTCAGTGGGCATATACAGAGCGATCCCCGCTGAGCTTACGGACACACGGAGGCGGATCATTACTGATCCGCCCCGTGTGAAAGGGCCCTTATCAGCATGTTGGTTAGAGGTTATTGATACAAATAACTGGAGCAAGAAGGTCAATCTAGCAGTCAGACGGATAGCATTTTGTACAGCAGCTAAACTAAAGGGATTTTTTATTTTATTTTTTTGAGCAAGGGAGGGTTATAACTTCTGTCAGTTCTTTTCATTTTTTTTGCCATCTGTGTCTCATTGGAAAAATTCCCCTTCACTTCCTGTGCTATAGTCAAAAAAGGAGTGATAGGAAATTCCTCAAAAGTAAGGGAATTTCTAGTTTTCACCAAGGTCCCATTGGAAGATTTTCCCTCTGTTACTTTTTTGTTGCCAATTCAAAATTTGGGATATTACACTAAGAATTTTTTTTCTCAGTTCAGTTCTCGGCAGTTCTCAGAGGAAAATTATCTCCCCTGCAGCCGGTTTATGAAGCTGAGAACTTCAGTTCCCAGAGGGAAACTGAGAACAAGTGTTTCCTTTGAAAACGGCTGAGATCTGTGTAAAAGTGGGTGGGCTGCCTGCAATCTCATGAGATATTGTGAGATTAACGTGCAGCTGAGTTAAAAAAGTGAAACTAAAGTTTAAAAGAACATGTAATTATATGTTTTCAGACATGTGATAACTAAGTAAATATATATATATATATATATATATATATATATATATATATATATATATATATATATATATATATATATATATATATATATATTCATGTGTTTGTGTGTATATATACATATAAATATATATATTTATATGTATATACGTGTATGGGTGTGTGTGTATATATATACAGTACAGACCAAAAGTTTGGACACACCTTCTCATTCAAAGAGTTTTCTTTATTTTCATGACTATGAAAATTGTAGATTCACACTGAATGCATCAAAACTAAATATAAAAATAAATAAAATATATTTCATATTCTAGGTTCTTCAAAGTAGCCACCTTTTGCTTTGATTACTGCTTGGCACACTCTTGGCATTCTCTTGATGGGCTTCAAGAGGTAGTCACCTGGCGCAACACCCCATCACTCTCCTTCTTGGTCAAATAGCCCTTACACAGCCTGGAGGTGTGTTTGGCGTCATTGTCCTGTTGAAAAATAAATGATGGTCCAACTAAACGCAAACCGGATGGAATAGCATGCCGCTGCAAGATGTTGTGGTAGCCATGCTGGTTCAGTATGCCTTCAATTTTGATTAAATCCCGAACAGTGTCACCAGCAAAGCACTCCCACACCATCACACCTCCTCCTCCATGCTTCACGGTGGGAACCAGGCATGTAGAGTCCATCCGTTCACCTTTTCTGCGTCGCACAAAGACACGGGGGTTGGAACCAAAGATCTCAAGTTTGGACTCATCAGACCAAAGTACAGATTTCCACTGGTCTAATGTTCATTCCTTGTGTTCTTTAGCCCAAACAAGTCTCTTCTGCTTGTTGACTTTCTTTAGCAGTGGTTTCCTAGCAGATATTCTACCATGAAGGCCTGATTCACACAGTCTCCTCTTAACAGTTCTAGAGATGTGTCTGCTGCAAAAGGTGGCTTCTTTGAAGAACCTAGAATATGAAATATATTTTCAGTTGTTTCACACTTTTTTGTTATGTATAATTCCACATGTGTTAATTCATAGTTTTGATGCCTTCAGTGTGAATCTACAATTTTCATAGTCATGAAAATAAAGAAAACTCTTTGAATGAGAAGGTGTGTCCAAACTTTGGGTCTGTACTGTATATATATATATATATATATATATATATATATATATATATATATATATATAGCCAAGGCCCTAGAGAACATATTGGTGGTAGTTTTTTTGGAATAAAATACACATTAATGGATTTTAATGCTAAAAAACACAATATATAATCCAATTTTTTGGTAAAATATAAAAGATGAAGTTGCCGAGTAAATAGATAACCTAACATGTCGCGCTTTAAAATTGTACATGCTTGTGGAATGGCAACAATCTATGACACTGAAAATCTCCATAGGCCACGCTTTCATTTTTTTTTTCAGATTTTTTTTATTCTATCATTTATTAAAACAATTTAAACAGTTTTAAAAAAAAAAAAAAAACCTTGTCTCTTTTATTGTCATCACAAGGAATGTAAATGTAGCGCCTGTGTATGCGCTACATAAACATCCCTTGTGACAGCTCCAGGCACTGACAGGTACTCTTTATGGAGAGATCTGGGGTCTATTAGACCCCAGAGGTCTTCTCAACCCTTAAAAGCATCTGATCAGACCAAGACCAGTGTGATCAGATGCTTTCGCTACTTAAAAATGGCGCTGTTTACATCCGGGAAACTGGAAGTTATGAAAATACTTGTTGCTTCCTGTCTCCAAGATCATAGAGATTACATAAAAGAAAATTGCCGACCATAGAAACAATACCAGGATGATGGTAGCATCATACTGGTATAATCACTTGGAGTCAATCACATACATGTACAAGATTTGATGGCAAGTGGTTAATGAACCTGTGTATTTATTTACAATCATTGAATTTTTGTAAAAATGTAAGCAGTATCTGAATTTGACCTGGTATCAGCCTCTTTCAGTCTTGGTACAGTAGATCTGGAGTGTGAGCGGAAGCAGCAACACAAGGATCCAATAAGTTAATGTGCTGACACGAAGTATGCTGATAGGAGAAGAAAGCAGGGTAAGGCCTCATGTACACTGCTGCTGGTAAACTGACGTTAAGGAGCAGTTGGGCATTTTTTTCAGCTGCCCCTGAGCGCTCCTCTATGTTATCTTATCAGTACATGTACACAGGGTCATTTATAATCGTTTCTAGGCAGTTGAGTTTAGAAGCCTTTTTTGGAAACGCCCAAAAAATGGGCTCAGACGGATGTTCAGAGGCATTTAAAACACCAAATGCCTGTAACAGCTTGTAAACGCTCCTAAACGTGGTAACTCACGTTTAGCAACATTTTGTTTACAGTCATTTTTAATTTTAACCCCAAAAAAAAAAAAAATATATGCTTCTAGATGCAAACACGGCTAAATGGACATTTTTAGATGCCAGTTTCTAGCTGTAAGGTTAAATCGTTCAGGAAAGGTCAAACAACGTTCCGTGTACATGAAGCCTTATAGAGAAATGATCTAGTCACTGTGCTGTTTCTTCTTTCACTGTCAAGTCACAGCCAGAGAAGTGGTTTGAATGATGCTGGTCACCAGACTGAGGATATCTAGTAGCGGAAATAAAAAGGGCTACAGGGAGCATTTCTAGACTGAAGGGGAATATTGAAGCAAAGGCTGTTTTTTTTATTTTGTCTTTTAATGGGTTATTTTGTTTTTTAGTGTTATTTTCAGGAGTTCTGTTTCAAGGTAAGTTTTTTTCTTTAACCTACGGCCGGGGAGCACCAATTTTTTTAAAGCCAGGCACCCCTTCCATAGACTCCTATGTTAAACAGTAATTTTTCCGGTATCTTTGGGGACCCGGTACCGGTCGGTCGTAGGTCCTCTGGACCCCAAACTTCGCACACATGTAGTCCCTGTTCTCATCTACAAGTGTGCAAAGTTTGCTGTCTGGGGACCTACAGCCGGGGATCACTGATTTTTCAAAGCCAGGCACCCCTTCCATATACTCCCATCTTAAACGTAAGTCTAGTCATGGACACAGTGAGGCATGGGCACAGTGAGGCATTTGCACAGTGAGTCATGGGCACAGTGAGGCATGCACATGGACACAGTGAGGCATGCAGATGGACACCCTAGGCCAGTGATGGCTAGGTGTTTTGGAACTACATTTCCCATGATGCTCATGCACTCTGCAGTGTAGTTGAGCATCTTTGGAAATTTAGTTCCAAAACATCTGGTGTGCCAAGGTTCGCCATCACTGCCCTAGGCTTATACTCGAGTCAATACGTTTTCCCATTTTTTTGTAGTAAAATTAGGTGCCTCGGCTTATATTCGGGTCGGCTTATACTCGAGTATATACGGGTAAATTATGTTATATAGACATTGTATTTGCTTTGCCAAGTGTCAGCCATTCACCAACTGTAGTCACAGGAACGGTGCCATAGGAGTGTCCAAGAGAAGGTCCACTGCCCGCTGGAACTTTACATTGTCAGCAGTTTTATGCTGAACAGATGAGCCTTACAATATTTCCAGAAAGTCAGTACAGTAAATTATTACAAATATAACAGGGGTTCTGTTTGGTCAATATAATCTATGTAGATCATGCAGTCTGTTTATTATGTGCATTTTCTGTACATGGCCTCTAAAATAAGTTTGTATTCATTCTACTCATTCTACTCACCAAAGTCAATATAATATGAATGGAAGAGGTGGGTCTACGATAGCATGTGACAGCAATAGATATGTTATTTATGTAAACACCACCAGATTATACATAGAGAAAATCTCAATCAATGAATTGCTCGTAGTGAAATTTTTTTTGAATGACCAGAGGCTTATTGATTGAGAAGTGGTTTCTGTTTTTTTTTTTTAACAAGTGATGGAATTTCTTTTCAAGGGTGGCCATGCTGTAGCTTCTGCTAAACCATGTGTGTAGTATGTGTATCTATATTGTATATAGTGTTTGTTATCTATAGATTCACAAGGTGTAACACCCATCATTTCTGAAATTTCTAAAGATGTCAATACCAACCTATTATTACCTTTGAAATAACTACTTAGCAATTATAACTACAGTGCCTAAACTACCCTTATATTATGTTACTACTATAGTGCATATTGATAATAATTCCTCAGAAAATATATTCTACTACACATATCAAAGCACAGTATATTAAAAATAAAATATCTGTATTTACTTCATATTACTTTAAGGGTTCTAGCTAATCTTTCCAAATGAATGTTGCAAAAAAAAATTCAATCCTCCATGATGGTTGATGAAGGTCATTAAAGAAAACTTTTTAATCTTTTAATCTATTTAATTGCATTAGGTTGTCAAATCTGCCATATTAAATTTTGTCACAATTTCTAGAGTATGATATGCGCCTAATCTATTGAGTAGTTGTGAGAAATAATTGTGTGTGCTGGAAGTAAATAAAGGATCACTACAGCATGATTTTTTAAAAGACATTTCTTCAAGGTAGGATTTAGCATTTCCACTTAGTAAGTTAGAGAGGCTTGGGCTGCCCCATCACCGTGGTAACTGCCAGAAAAATGCTCCTGATGTTTGAAGAGGTCAGCTAACCAGGTCATCCACTCTGGCCTCTCCCTGAGCTAGGCCTGGCAGCCCACAGTTTGCAGTTAGTCTAAGTCTGGGTCTAGCCCCGCAAGGTCAACTAATCCGGCTCTGATATAATTTTTTTTGAGTCAGTTCATGGCCTGCACCCACCAGGTGGCCTCTAAAATCGATTATGACCTTTTGGCCTTGTCTAACAGAGGAATAGCATCCAACCTAGGAGTGGGTTTGCATAGGCATGACAGCTTTCCGCTGAGTGTTATTAAGGGTAGCACCAACCGTTTGGGAAAGCATGGATGTAGGTATAATGAGATGCCTGTATACGCCATAAAATTATTTACATTCTAAGATTTATTTTACCAGTTCCTGGAAATGTCAAAAAGTATCAACTTTTTCAAAAATTTTACTTCCATTTTTATAACACTGGTAAGAGTCTAGTTTAAGGTTCAAATAACCTGGTCTGGAGTCTTTACAAAGGAGGTTTTCCAACACAGCTGCTGAACCACTAATATTTTGATATAATTGAAGATGTATTGTGGGGCCATAATTAATGCTGAAACGTGTGTGTAACAAAGTACGCTAAGCTTGTCAGCAAGTGAATCATTAGTTTCCTGGGTGGCTCTGTCCCTTCCCATTACTTAAACTTGACTTACTCTTCCGCATACAGATCCAAAGTTCAATTGAAAAGTTTAGTTGTGTGACTAATGTAACAAACTCTTCTCTGGGGTTTGCGTGAGAAACACTGTATACCTCCAAACACCCCCTTCTAACCAAGAGGTTAACAAATGCATTAATCTGAAGGATTCAAAATGGGTTTTGGATTGTTGTTAAATAGCAGACGTAGTGTAAGAGTATTACTTATGACACTTATGGCACCAGCTAGCTCTAATATTGCAGTAACCCTTTTTTTTTTTATTCTGCGCTGTGCAAACACCTTGAATAATGTCTAGTTTTCTACACAATGGGTTTATGAAATAATGTTTTAGCCCAGACAAACTAGGTCATTTTCAGTTCCAGTGTGCCTAGAAACTTTTTCTAAAAAATAATTTTATAAACTGCATAGATAGGTGTATATTAACAAAAAAAGAGGCACCATTTCTTATGAGTAAATTTCATTCTATAGTACTTTTTTCACTGTGAAAAAAAAAATCAACATGCACTCTGAAAATGTAAAGTAGGTCTAATGCATTATAGTGCTATCACTAATGCCTGTCTTTTTATTTTTTCACAGCCACCAATCAGGCTCAAACTTGAAGATTTAAATTGTCATTTCCCAGGACACGCTGGAGCCTGGTGGCTTTGGTGAAACAATAACAGTGATTAGTATTTACACTTTTATACATATTAATATTCATTTAATGGGCACATCTGTGTCTGACCTATTACACCTAAAACTGGCCAGACTTGGGTACTTTGGTCATTTATTAGATATTTCTATCCTAAAGCGATGTCCAGGGTCCCAAATAAAAATCAGTGCATGGATTGTTGAAGCACATTGGACGTATTGTAAGCTAGAAATAAATAATATACAGTCTAATGTGAAAGTACCAAAAATATTGTATTATTTATATGACCAGTAACCAAAGAAAGAAAACTGGAACTTCTTGAAGAAACCAATGGGGGTTAAAACACACAAACTCCAAAAATCCTGCTGTGAAGTGGACAAGTGGCTACACTAACCACTTGGCTAACATATAAAAACTGAATTTGTTTTTTTTGTAACAATGAATAAACTTTAGTCTGTCACAATGCAAGTGTCAGAAAACCTTGATCTTTTTTTCATTAAAAATCTATCTTTGAGCTCCAGTCCAGTGGCCTTGCCTAGGCCGAGATGATGCTTTTGGTGAGCTGTAGGTATTAGGAAAAATGTATCCAGTATTCTATTCCAGTGATCAGACTGTAATATAAGCTACAGCGGGTGTCTAATCTGGGATCAGATATTTGTGAACACAGTCAAGTACTGCACAGACATAAGGATTTACATGATTGTGGTTAGGCCTGACACTGGTTCTGCCACGCCTTAGCAGATGCCCTTTGCAGACAGGGACCGCAGGCTCCTTTGGTGTAGCAAAATGTATGTAGTCCTAGTGCTAGCTGTCCACATGGCTACTGATCGCAGTACCACCTTCTCAGGCCCTGCCAGCCCTGCTGGCTGTAGCTGCCTCTCTCTACTGCCTATGCCACCACAGTTCACTCCACTGGCTCTGCACCCATCCCAGACTGCAATCTCCCAGCCCTCTCAGGCTTGTCTCTCAGTCCTCTCAGGAGTGCCCCCCAGTCCTCAGAACCTGTTGTTCCTTCCTGGAGACTTGCCTGGCAGTGCTCTCCTGCTGTCCTCTCTTTGCTCCCATGCCACCTGCCCAGGACACCATCATGTGTCTTGAGAGAGTCCTGTTCAAACCCGAGCCCAGGCCTAAGGTCACCCCCCCCCCCCACAGGCTAAGGAGCTCCCTCAAAGGCTACGACAGCTTAGCACTCCATCTCCAGCTTCCACCCAAACAACTCCTCCCCAGCTGTGTTGATCTTAAGTATTTAAGGAGGCCCGCCCCCAGCCAATTCAGGTTGGCATTTGGTCAGGGCTCCTCAGAATACTCCAGGCAGTGCCACCTTTCCTTGCTTCCTTCCCTTCCAGAAGATTCTAGAATGTTCTGGAAAGAAGTGGGCAGTCTCAGTGATGCTGCCTGTGAGTTACCCAGCTCTGCCTGAGTCACTCCCAACTCAGATCAAAGCTGGATCAAAACTAGTCTTAGCTGCTAGCCAAGCCTGTAACTTTACCCGCACTAACAAAAAAAAACTCTTTACACTTTATAGTACCACTGCAGGGTGCTACATGTAGGTGAGTTTAACCACCTCAAGACCAGACTGTTTCACCCCCTTCCTGCCTTGGGCATGTTCAGTTTTCAGCATTGTCAATCTTTGAATGACAATTACTCAGACATGCAACGCTGTACTCAAATTATGTTTTTACCATTTTTTGAGACAGATAGAGCTTTCCTTTGGTGGTATTTACTCTCCACTGGATTTTTGATTTTTTGCTATATAAATGAAAAAAGACTGAAACGTGTTGAAAAACTTTTTGAATATGTTGTTCTTAGATTTGTACAAATGTTTGCAAATTTGAAAAAAATCTTTTTTCACATTCTGCTACATTTCTTTGGTAAAAAGAATCCCAATCAGTGTCAATTTTTTAGTTTATGGTGAAACCATAGTTTATTTAATCTAGAAACTATGGTATATGTATTATAAAATTGATCAGTCCTGATGTACTGACGGCCTATCCCATTGCTTGAGGCCCTAAAATGTCAGGCTAGTACAAAATTCATTTTTTTTAAGCTGTAATTTTTGATACAATTTTTTGGAAAATAAATCCCTTCCCGCCTAGCGTATGCATATATGCCACGACAACCGATGTGGCTAAAAGTTGCTTGGTTGTTATCCCGGAGGAGCGGAAGGGGCATTCCCCCCTCCTGCTGCAGCTCTTACTGGGCCTCCCTTTCCATGGGAGACCCGATTCACAATCTGCCTCTTCCGACGTCTAGACAGAGACTGGCATGAAGCCGGAAATGGCTTTGTTCCAGTCTCCTGTATGTAAACACGGAAGCGACGTCACAGCGTCACTTCCGGTTTACTCGGCTGCCAATGGCGCCGGTTTAACAAAAAAAATTACAGTATTCAGAATCGCTGTTTTTGGCGATCTGAATACTTTGAAGTGCAAAGGAGGGATTCAGGGTCTTTGGACCTCCGATCCCTCCATAAAGAGTACCTTTCACCACCTATTACTGTCACAAGGGATGTTTACATTCCTTGTGACAGCAATAAAAGTGATCAATGTTTTTTTTTTAAACACAATGTAAAAAAAATAAAAAATACGATTTTTTTTAAAGCGCCCCTGTCTCTGTGAGCTTGCGTAGCAAAGAAAACGCATACGTAAGTCGCGCCCGCATATGTAAATGGTGTTCAAACCACACATGTGAGGTATCAAGCAGGCCCTTGCACTACATGGTTTTGCTAAATCTAAAGGAAATCAGACAACAGAAGTTGTATAGCGTGTATGGGGTCTTAGGGCCTATTCACACATTTCTGTTTTCCTACAGTAAAACATACAAATTTGCTGCACGAAAATACATTTCAAGTAGAAATCCTATTATTTGCTGTGTTGCTGGTTCACATCTATATGCTGAAGTTTAATGAGTTTTAAAGGGAAAATATAGGGGCCTATTCACACCTACATACTGTATGTGCATTACCATGAGTGCTGCAACACAAAGGTGTGAATAGGCACCTAAAATATATTTTTGTATTTTGTAGTACCTTGTATTGAAAGTTCATTCTGTTTTAAAAAAAAAAAACGATTTTATTTGGATAAGTATTTAGAAAATAAACTTTTTGTGAACCACAAAATCAGAAAAAATATGTAAATGATAATCATTTCCTCCATCTGGGGTTTTATAACCACAGTTGCAAAGTTTTTTTTTTTTTTTTTTTTTGGCACATTCACATTACTCATCAGTCCCATGCTAGTTTTGTTTGAAAAATGCTGGTGTTTGGAGAAAGGGGTTTATCAGATCAGCAGTGTATGATGCGCGCATGCAGGGAAACAAAAGACCAATGCTAATTTCAGTAGTGCTGGCAGCGTGTCATGAGGCCCCAAAATAGGCTGAACAAGGCTTCCCTTACGACTAGAACAAAAATACTGTGTAGTGTAAAGCTGTTAATGCCATAACATCTCTGCCTGGAAAGTGTCTCTTTCATTGTTTGCTACATTTACACAAACTTTCACTGCATCTTCGTCATGTAGACTCAAAGTTTTTTTTTTTTTTGTAACGCTGCAAAGCAGGAAAATGCTGATTGTTTCAGCATAGAATAAATATTTGATCTATTCTGATCTTCATATTTACTGACAGCTAATTAGTAAAGACTATCATTCATTATAAATAGAGGTGTTATGGACAATGACAGGAAAGGAAAAATGTACATCACAGGGATACACAACCTCACCTAACTTCCTGATGTCTGAATGTGGTGCACAAATACTGAAGACACCCTTTTCATGGTAAAATAGTATTAATCTCCATATAAATATAGAGATTTTCCAACACGTGAAAAAACTCTGCTTATAGTAATGAGCGTGCCAATGCTTATACAGTATATGCTTGTTTTTAGGCAAAAGTTAACACTGCTTGAATAAAGAATTTATTATTATTTTTTAATGTTGTTATTTTTAATATTAATCAGGAAGTAAAAGTTTATTAAGTTTTCAGTCATACAATACTTAAAATAAAAAAAAAACTAAACATTTTTTGCCATAAGAAAGCAGTGTACAGTACAAACAGGGACACAATAAGGCACAGTGGTGTGCATACAGTAAATTAGCTGACATGAGACACATATCCAAAGGAAGGTATAAGCCTCAAATATTTCCAATTTAGGATATAAATGGTTTTAAGCTCGACTTCTGGGGAAGTGCATACTACCCCTGAGCTGCATATAGAGTTACAAAAATCTATGTAACACCAAATCCAGTGGAGCCAAACCTGGAAAAGCCAACCAGATTCATTATTATTATTATAAGACATAGCGCTAAACAATTTGCACAACACTTTAGATTATAAAGGAAGACAGTAGCGTTACTATACAATAGGATATGTATTGTAACTGCACTTACTTTGCTTGCAAATACTGTGCCATTTATACCTGGCTTAAATACAGTGGCGTCGCTACAGGGGGGCAATTGCCCCACCTAGGTTATTCCTTTCTCCCCTGCTAAATTAGGCTGCCGGGAAGGAGAGGAGGAGAGAGCCAGTAGGTGTGCTGTGCTCTCCCTTCTCTCCATCTTAACACTCCTGTCACTGCAGCTCTTGCATTGGGATTGTCAGATCGGGTCATCTTGCAGAGCGCTCTCTCTGCTCTTGCACTCAGAACGAAGAAATAGCTATATTGTCAGGTGGCGTCATCTCCGCCCGACAGGGGAAAGTTAGTACTGCCCGCTGCTGCTTTTCTGACATGATGTCATGTCCAGGCCGGGAAATTATCGGGTGCCGAGCAGCATTAAGGTAACACAAGTGTGAGTGCAGCAGCTGAAGATAGAATCTTAATTAAAATAAATTAATAACCCCTTGTGGGTGAAAGGGTTAATTAACATTGCCATCTATCTATGGCCATAGGTTATGCAATTTTCTTCCCTTCAACCACAGGAATGAAAATTGCTTGATTTCCCCATCAACACAGTCAGTGTTGATGGGGATATCCCTCCTGCTGCGGTATTGTATTCTGACAGTGGGAGGTTTCCCCACCATCAGAATACCATGATTACTGCCGGAGGCTATAGTCGCCTGCAGTGATCACCTGAAAAAAAACTGACAGGCTGGTTGTACTGAAGTCGATACCTACTTACCTGTCAAGGCATCCAGTGGTGTTCATACCTACAGTAGGCTGATTTCTCGGGTGCTGCCGCCACCTTCTTGGCTAATCGAAACTGCCAGTGAAGCCTTGCGAATAGCACTGCGCTTTCTCAATGGGTCGGCTGTGGGGGAGGGGAGGAAGGAGGAGGGGCCAAACTTCCAGCTCACTTGAACTGAACCTATAGGGGAGTGGGTACCTATCAAAACCAGGTTCCTGCTCCCCCTTCTCTCCAAAAGGTGCTAAATGTGTCAGCAGATGGGCGTAGGTGGCAGAAAAGTGGAACTTCCCTTTTTGGTTGGAGCTCCTCTTTAAGGGTACACTGAGCTTTGAATGTCTCTTGAGATAATGGTGGCTGATTTTAGCTATGCTGGACCTGTCTTTTTGATGCTTAAACGTGTTGTAAAGGCAGAAGATTTTTTATCTTAATGCATTCTATGCAACAAGACTTTACAATCACTTTAAGTAGTTGTAAGCATACAATATTGTAGACACTTTATAATCCAGTAAAAACTGTATAGTGGGGGTGGAGTTGCAGGACATTGTGCAGATACACAGTATGCCTGTATTCCATAGTCTGTTCAGCCTGAGGTAAGATGCTGGTTGTGCTTGAGTAGGGGTGTGTTCAAGTGGCAGGCTGTGATTGGTAGGGGGGCTAAACAAACTACCCAATACAGAAAGCTTTACTCTGGCGTATCAGTAGATACACCGTCGTAACTCTGAATTTACGCCGTCCTAAATTTAAGCGTATTCTGGAAACCAGATGCGCTTAAATTAGGCTAAGATACGAGCGGCGTAAGTCTCCTACGCCGTCGTATCTTAGGGTGCAATATTTACGATGCCCGCTAGGTGGCGCTTACGTTGAGTTCGGCGTAGAATATGCAAATGCCTAGATACGCCGTTTCAGAAACGTACGTGCGCCCGGCGCATTTTTTTACGTCGTTTACGTATGGCTTTTTCCGGCGTAAAGTTAGTCGAACAAATAGCTGGCCTAGTCAATGTTAAGTATTGCCGTCGTTCCCGCGTCAAAATTTTTAAATTTTACGTAGTTTGCGTAAGTCGTCCGTGAATGGGGCTGGACGTAATTTACGTTCACGTCGAAACCAATACGTCCTTGCGGCGTACTTTGGAGCAATGCACACTGGGATATGTACACGGACGGCGCATTCCCTGTTCGTAAAAAACGCCAATCACGTCGGGTCACCACCCATTTACATAAAACACGCCCCCTCATCCTCATTTGAATTAGGTGCGCTTACGCCGGCCCCATTTACGCTACGCCGCGGTAACTTAGGAGGCAAGTGCTTTGTGAATACAGCACTTGCCTCTCTGACTTACGGCGGCGTAGCGTAAATATGATATGCTACGCCGCCTGAAAGATGCGCCGCCGAACCTGAATCTAGCTATATGATTCATTAATCACACATATGTGAACACACACAAAGAAAAAAAATATTTAAGTTTGCTATACACTTTAACCTCATTGTTTTACTTTTTCCACAATAGAGAAAAACAAACAATGAAAAAAATAAACTAAAACTTTAAAGAGACAGTACACAAATAATCAAATACAAAAATAAAGGGCAAAAACATAAATACAAAGAACACTAATGCCGCGTACACACGATCGGAATTTCCGACAACAAAACCGTGGATTTTTTTCAGACGGAATGTTGGCTCAAACTTGTGTTTGCATACACACAGTCACACAAATGTTGTCTGAAATTCCAAACGTCAAGAACGCGGTGACGGCTGGCCGAGATGGCGTGCACGTGCACGTGAGGACGTGGCGCGCTCGTAGGTGGGGGGAGTGAAGAGCTGCGGGATTGCCAGGTATGGGGACGGACGGACCGCGCTGACAGGAAGAGGAGAGGAGACGGCAGATAGCAGTAGCTTCTGCCCGCACGCTGCCTTCCTACTAGAAGGCTGATCAGCTGGATACCACGGACGCAATCGGCGGGAGCGGGTCGCTGCGTTGCACGGGCTGCCGCGGTGTGCAGTGTAGCTGCTTTGACACACAGCCGGTAAGGATCGGAGACGGATGGCCAGGTCCAAGGTAGTGAGCGGACTATGCAGCGGGAAGATTGAGGCAGCCAGGTCCAAAAAGTCGGACGCCTACCTCCACTAAGGTCTGCTCCCGGATGCCTGCATCCCGCTCATGTATGAACACAGAAGACAGAGGCACGGAGGTAAGGTAGGGGAAACCCCCAGTGGGAGAGGAGAAGGTGAGCTGAAAACAATATCAATGCAGTAAAAAGATCTGGAATGTCTCTGCTGTCACCTAAGTATCTGGAAAGCAAAAGTGTGTCATGGTACTTCTTGTATGATAAAAAACTGAACATAAGTATTAAACTGTCAAAACATTAGAGTGATATAAGTAAATCCAAAAAGCACTTAGCACTTTAAAGCACTTCATTTTGAGGTTCTGGGGGAAGATTTGGGACACGGCAAGGACCCGGTGGAAAACCTGGAATATGGCAAAGAGTGAGGAGGTGGAGAGGTGACTCTAAGGAGCAGAGGTTACTCAAATTTTAAAAAAAATCCAGTGAGAACAAGAGACAACCTCTCCCCCCCCCCCCCCTATAAAGTCCTCTACAAGGTATATAAATGCTATGAGATGGTATGATATATATTATCCAGTATATGAATATCGGGGACAAAATGGATGGAGTAGAGGAGAACCTTAAGATAACCAGCAAGACAGTGTTAAATCACATGGAAGTCAGCTGCTACTATCGGTAACCGACTAATCAGGCTATTAGGCTATTAGCTGGGTGGACTACCTACACCTCCCCCCCTCCACTCTTCTTTTTGAAACACCCAGAATAGACCAGGCATATAAGGGTAGATTCAAAATAGCATATTTCTTCCTAGCTCCTCCCTATCTCCTTGGATGATCCGGGATAAAAAAGGGGCGGACAAGGACATATTAACTGATGGAATGGGATCACCTACCCGTTAATTGGGAATAGGCAAAAACTGTGGAACTTTTTTTTTTGTGTGTTGCTGTTTTTTGTTTTTTGGTAGCTTTGGCAAAGAATCCTAAAGGAGGCCCATTTTCCTGAACATCCAAGGGCCATTTGAGCCATTTGAGCCCGCGGACGGAGGATAATTATAATTCCCCCTCTCTTGGAAAATCCCAGGTGCCATCAGGCCATCAGGCCTGGACCTTCCTTGCTCTCCCTCTGGAGGCCCCCCCCCCCCTCCTCACAGGACTTGTTAAAAAATTGAAAGGGGAGGGAGACATGAAGGCAGCTAGAACACAATACTAAATACAAATTAGAAACCCCCAGGCTATTCGGTCTAGGAGTGTGGTATTCTGACAACTCCGACTGGAAAATAGTGGGGGGAGGAAAGGAGGGGAGAGAAGGGAGAGGGGGAAAAAAAAAGGAAAGGGGAAAAAAAAAAAAAAAAAAAAAAAAAAAAGAAAAAATCAAATACACCCCAGAAACACGGGTCCGACTTAGTTTGACACCCCAAATTGGCTTTATTTCATTAATCTAAGCTTTGCACCAATAAGAGGTCAAGCTGGGGAAGAGAATTAGAAAGAAGGAGACTAACATGAGCAGGATGACGAGTAGATCAACAAAAGGGGGACCTCCAACTACTCCGAGCAATACAACAGCAACAAGCTCAATAAGGCCATTTGTGACCAGAGGGGAAAGTCCGCGAGCCCCTGGCATCCAGGGAACAACAAAGCAACAACAAGTGAATAAAGCAAAGAAGACTGAAAATAAGAAACCCCAGAGCGATACTTCCAGGGAAGTATCCATAGAGGAAGGACCTACAGGGAGTGGACCGGAAAGCAGCAGGATGGAGGATCGAAGTGTAGACACCCAATCCCCCTCTAAAGGAGAAATGGCAGAGATGCTGTTAAGACTGGAAAATGTAATAAAAGCCGAAATACAGAACCTGCGGACCGATTTTGGCCATATGCTCTCCAGAATAGAAACAGCAGAGGAACAAATAGAGAAACAAGCACAGGAAGCCAATACATTAAAAGCCCAGATTGACCAGATTCAATCACAACAAAGACATATTCTCTATAAATTAGAGGATCAGGAAAACAGAAATCGGAGACAAAATTTGAGGATAAGGTCCATACCAGAGAAAAGGGGTGAGGACCTCAGGATAATAACGCAGATGATATTTAATCCATTATTGGAAAGAACTGCAGACAACCCAATCAGGATTGAAAGGGTTCATAGAGTAGGAAATCCGAAAAGAGGGACCTCTGAGCGACCAAGAGATGTCATAATAAGGCTCCGATTCTATGAAGAAAAAGAAGCAATCTGGAAGAAGTTGAGGGGACAACCCCCGATAGTGTTTGAAGGGATGGACTTGCAGATATTCACCGATGTGGCCCCAGAAACTTTGGCAAGGAGATGGTTGCTAAAACCACTCCTAAAACAGATGTTGGATTTGAATATTAAGTACAATTGGGGTTTTCCTGCCTGCTTAATTGGAACAAAAGAGGGGAGATCAGCGACACTGAGATTCCCAGAGGACTTGAACGAATTCTGTAGGAAATTAGAAATGCAGGTCCCTGACATACCGGGTTGGGAGTAGGGGAGGGAGTGGAAAATGGAAGCACCCCCCCCCCCGTCTTGTTTGCCGCTCTTTTTCTTTGTTATTATTTTTTCTTCTATTGGAGTCACCTTGTGGGTCCCTCTTGAGACCCCCGGTTTCTCGCTATACTTGTATTTTCTTTTTGGCCTGAGGCCCCTGTACCCCCCCCCCTGTCCCGGGTAGACAACCCGGGAGAGGGAGAGGCAATCTCAGACCCCACCTAGAGCAAATCTGAACCAAGACATGGAAAATGGTTCAGAGGTCTTAAATAGGCCAAATTGGGAGGGTGGGAGGGAGGGAGGGGATGGGGGGAGGGGGGAGAGGGAGGGGAGGGAAGGGAGGGGAAGGGAGGGAGGGGGGAAGATATCCTATCTCACCAAAACAATCGGAAGAAACTGTAACCAACAACCAAGATGCCGGTAATTAAATGTCTATCTTATAACGTAAAAGGCCTCAATAGTCCATCAAAGAGACATAAGGTACTAAAGGAACTAAAGAGGTTTAGGTCAGATGTTGTCCTCCTACAAGAAACCCATCTTACATTAGGATCAAACATAAAGCTATATTCCCCTGACTTCCCCATATGGTACTATGGTGACACCATTTCTAAAAGGGCCAGAGGGGTAGCAATCGGGATAGCTAAGGGGATTAGGTTTGTGTTAACAGACCGATTGACAGACCCAGAAGGGAGATTCCTCTTTTTAAGGGGAAAACTAGAGGAGGAGGAATATACTCTTGTAAACATATATGCACCGAATACCTCCCCGATGAAATACCTCCAGGGAATCCTGGGGAAATTAAAAGATTTCAGGAGGGGAAAGATAATACTGGGAGGAGATTTAAACTTTTGTATGGACACAAAGGCCGATAAAACACACCAAACATTAGAGACTCAAGAGAGGCAATTAAGAAAGGTAAAAGGCAGTCTACATAGAAGCCAATTAGTAGACACATGGAGGATCTTTAACCCAAGCAAACGAGATTATACATTTTATTCTCACGTACATGAGAGTTACTCCCGGATCGATCACATTTTCATTGAGCATAGAATGTTAGATGCGGTGGTCGAGACAAAAATAGAGACCATGACGATTTCCGATCATGCCCCAATCAGTATATCCATAAATATTATAGGCAATCAAAGGACCTATCCAAATTGGAGACTAAATGAGAAACTACTAATAGAAGAGAAAAGTTTAACGAGGGTTAAAAAAGAATTAGAGGAATATTTTAAGATAAACAAGACAGATGAAATTTCGGCAGCAACATTATGGGATGCCCATAAGGCGGTGATTAGAGGGGTGTTAATCTCCGAAGGGGCAAGGAGGAAAAAAGAAATGAACAGCAAGAAGGAAAAATTAGTAGATGAGATCTTCAATTTGGAACTAACACATAAGAAAAATGGTAAACAACGAGATATTTATCTGGACTTAGTTAATAAGCGGAACGAACTTAAAGAACTTATTGATCGGGAAACAAGAAGGGAATTTAACTTGGTGGCAAGGGAGAGATATAGGTGGGGAAATAAAACAAGCAAACATCTGGCTCGGATGGTACAAAAAAAGAAATCAAGGAATTATATAGACAAAATTAAAAACGAAAAAGGAGAGGTCTTGCATACAACAAAAGATATTGCTGAAACATTTAGATTATATTATGAAAAATTATACTCAGTAGAACAAAAAAGCTGGCAAAAAGGGGAGAAGGACAAAAAAATCTCAGCATTTTTAGAAGAAGCAAGGTTATCAAAAGTCAGTCAAATAGACGCAGAGGGGATGGACAGGCAAATAACGGAAAACGAAATCAGAGTAGTATTATCAAGCTCTGCCTCAGGTAAAAGTCCGGGGCCAGACGGCTTTACAGTAATGTATTACAAAAAATTTAAGGAGATACTTTTGCCAAGGCTATGCCAGTATTATAATGGGCTTGGAAAGGAGTACGAACTAAGTAAAGAGGCATCGGAGGCAACTATCACCGTTATCCCTAAGGAAGGGAAGGACATCGGAAACTGTTCAGGATACCGGCCGATATCTCTGCTCAATACAGATTTAAAACTGTTTGCAAAGGTATTGGCCGGGAGAGTTAAACAGGAAATGGCGAGATTGGTGTACCCGGATCAGACGGGTTTTGTCCAGGGAAGAGAGGGGAGAGACAATGGGGTTAGAACACTGTTAATCCTCCGGAAAATGAAGGCGGCGGGGTCCCCAGGTCTACTTCTGTCGATAGACGCAGAAAAAGCGTTTGACAGGGTAGACTGGGGACTCATGTTGCTCACCCTGAAGGAAATGGGGTTTGGACAGAGGATGATGGAGTGGATTGGCACTCTCTACCGGTCCCCCACGGCCAAAATAAAAATAAATGGAAGTCTCTCTCAAACCTTCTTAATGAGAAACGGTACAAGACAAGGGTGCCCTCTATCGCCATTACTGTTCGTGCTCGCATTGGAACCTCTACTGGCTAGGATCAGAAACTCTCAAAAAATAAAAGGGGTTAAAATAGGAGAGGAAGAACATAAACTTGCAGCTTTTGCAGACGACGTCCTCTTCTATTTAATGGAACCCAAAACATCAATCCCAAATCTTCTAAACCTTTGTAGCGAATACGGAGAAATCTCAAACTTTAAATTAAACATCACAAAAACGGAGATTATGAGTATAAACATAAGCAAGATAGAAGAACAACTCCTGAAAATGAAGTACAAATTTGCTTGGGTTAAAGAACTCAAATACCTAGGAATACTGCTAGCAAAATCTACTAGGGAGATGTATACGATAAATTTTATCCCTTTATTAAATGAAATTAAGACAGAAACAAAAAGGGTGGAAAACAGGGCAATATCATGGATAGGACGAATTAATTATTGCAAAATGGTCATTCTGCCAAAAATTTTATATAAGTTCCAGATGATCCCCATTGCCCTCCCCGGGACATTGTTCTCGGCCCTCAGAAAATTAATAATGAATTATATATGGAGAAATAAGAAGCACAGGATAGCACTCCAGACTCTAAAACAACCAAAAAAAAAGGGTGGATTAGCGGTCCCTGATGTCAAAAGATACTATGAGGCGGTGATATTAACAAGAGTGGTGGAGTGGGCCAGGGCTAGTAAAGAAAAAAGGTGGGTAAGTGTAGAAAATAAATTGTCACAGGCAAGGTTAGATAAGATAATTTGGAACCCTCCACAATTTAGGTCAATAGATAAAAACGCACACGAGATAACTAAAAATGCACTTAAAGTTTGGGACACTGTCTATAAAAAAATTGTGAAAGAGTACAATTCACCCCTTATATCACTAAAGAATAATGATTATTTTGCACCAGGTAAAACACAAGTGGGGGGAAATTGGATTAAAATGGACACTATACAATTAAGGGATATAATGAAGGAAGGGCACATTTTAACACTACAGGAGTTGAAATTAAAAAACTCTTTCCTGGAAATTAATGAATGGAGATATCGGCAACTAAACCATTTTATCCAAGACCTTCCACACCCACTGAGGTCGGGAGATCAGTTATTGGAATTGGAAAAAATATGCTCTACAAAAAATGCCAGAGGATCTATCTCGGGACTATATAAGATGTTACTGAAGATGGAAGAGCAGAACATACCCCCATTCATTAAAAAATGGGAAAGAGAACTAGGGACACATCAGGATAGGACCACAATAGAGAAAATGCTGACCCTGACACACTCCTCCGCGGTGGATAGCCGCACAGCAGAGATGTGTTTTAAATGCATAGCCGGATGGTATATGACACCAGACAAATTAAAAAAGTTTAAAGAAGGACAGACTGGAGAGTGCTGGAGGGGATGCGGTTTACCAGGAAATATGGCACACCTGTGGTGGGGATGCCCTAAGATAAGGAGGTACTGGGAAAAAATATTGGCCTGCGTTGAAGAAATTACAAAGAAAAAGATAAAGATGGACCCTTGGGTTGTCCTGTTCCACGGGGGGGAAGAAGGCATTAAAAGTTATAAAAAATCGCTAGTACCACACCTATTGAATGCTGCCAAAAGACTAATTCCAAGGGGCTGGCAAGAGGTGGAATGCCCATCGATCTGGGAATGGATCGATGCGGTTGAAGAAACGTATAAAATGGAGGAACTGCAGGAGGACATGGAGGGTAATAACATATTACAAAATATGAAATGGGAAAATTGGAGAACTTTTAAGAAATCGTGGAGTTACGCGGAAAAATTAAGAGAAGACACTTAAGGCCATTATAGAAAAATTAGAGAGAAGTAGAGGTATAAGAAGATTGTTTTGGTGAGATAGGGGGGGGGGGGGGGGAGGGGTAAGGGGAGGTGAAGTATTAAGGGAAAACTTTTGTATATGTCCAGCAAAAGAAGTCAAAAATGTACTCAAGAAAACAATATAATATATATATATATAATAATAAAAAAAAAAAAAAAAAAAAAAAAAAAAAAAGACAAAAGTGGAAAACAAAAACAACTAGCATAAAAAAACAGAGACACTAATGATGCAAAACCGAAATAGAGATGCAATGGGCTGGTACGCAGAACATGAGCATGTAAATGCACACTCTATGAGGTGGAGTCTGAAGTAAAAAAAAAAAAAAAAAAAAAAGAACGCGGTGACGTACAACACTACGACAAGCCGAGAAAAATGAAGTACAATGATTCCGAGCATACGTCGAATTGATTCCGAGCATGCGAAGGATTTTTGTGTGTCGGGATTGCATACAGATGATCGTCATTTCCGACAAGAACTTTTGTTGTCGGAAAAATTGAGAACCAGCTCTCAAACATTTGTTGTCGGAAATTCTGCAATGCAAATGTCTGATGGAGCAAACACATGGTCAGAATATCCGACGAAATGCTTCGATCGAACATTTGTTGTCGTAAATTCCGATCGTGTTTATGCGGCATAATGGCTTATTTACACTTGCTTCAGCATCAACAAGGCTTCGGACAAGCTTTGTTAACCACTTAAAACCCAGACCAATATGCAGGTTAAGGACCTTGCCCCTTTTTGCGATTCGGCACTGCGTCGCTTTAACTGATGAGTTGCGCGGTCGTGCGATGTGGCTCCCAAACAAAATTGGCGTCCTTTTTTTCCCACAAATAGAGCTTTCTTTTGGTGGTATTTGATCACCTCTGAGGTTTTTATTTTTTGCGCTATAAACAAAAATTGAGCGACAATTTAGAAAAAAAAACAATATTTTTTACTTTTTGCTATAATAAATATCCCCAAAAAAGATATTAAAAAAGCATTTTTTTTCCTCAGTTTTGGCTGATACGTATTCTTCTACCTATTTTTGGTTAAAAAAATCGCAATAAGCGTTTAACGATTGGTTTGCGTAAAATTTATAGCGTTTACAAAATAGGGGATAGTTTTATGGCATTTTTATTAATATTTTTTTTTTTACTACTAATGGCGGCGATCAGCAATTTTTTTCATGACTGCGACATTATGGCGGACACATCGGACAATTTTGACACATTTTTGTGACCATTGTCATTTTCACAGCAAAAAGTGCTAAAAAAAATGCATTGACTACTGTGAAAATGACAATTGCAGTTTAGGAGTTAACCACTAGGGGGCGCTGTAGGGGTTAAGTGTGACCTCATTTGTGTTTCTAACTGTAGGGGGGTGGGGCTGGACGTGTGACGTGATGGATCGTCTTTTCCTATATCAGGAAACAAACGATCAATGACAGTGCCACTGTGAAGAACGGGGAAGGTGTGTTTAAACACACCTCTCCCCGTTCTTCAGCTCCTGTGACCGATCGCGGGACACCGGCGGCAATCGGGTCCGCGGGTCCCGCGGCCGTGGTCACGGAGCTTAAGGCAACGTACATGTACGTGCCTGTGCCCAGCTGTGCCATTCTGCCTACGTATATGTGCAGGAGGCGGTCCTTAAGTGGTTAAAGCTCTCTGAACGCTAGTCAAAGCTCCTGTCACTAAATAAAATGGTTAACTTACAGTCCTGTTTACACCTGCTTTTATTTTGCTTTGCTTCGGCAACGCTTAACAAATGATACCCCATGTAGCTTCAGTGGTGCTTCAAAGCGTCTTCAAAGCCTCCATAGAAGTCTATGGCAAAGCTCGCTTGAAGCCCCACTAAAGTCCCACTGAAGCCTCATCAAAGCCCCACAAAGCTTTAACTAAGCCCAAACTAAGCCCAATCAAAGCTAAACAGAAGCCCCACTGAAGGCCCACCAAACACATATGACCCCATGATCAAATTTATCTGAAATAATGGTTTGCAATGTTCTGGTTTTGTGATGTTCTGATTTTAGGATACATTTATACATGATAGGAAAAAGCAGATTGGTTGTTATAGGGATTGCAGGTGTTGCTTTGCTCAAAAATGTTTGATTGCCCAGGACAACCAAGTAATGGAACCCTAAGGTGGCCTCTAGACTTCAGTTACCCTCCTAAACCACTCCGCTAACTCTGTCCCCACTGTGTGGACACAGAGCTCCAGGCTCCTCCAGAAAGTGTCATGTCATATAACCTATTTCTTATTTACAACACACATTGTAAAACATAGTTTCTTCTTTGTTAGTGCCGGTTCGCACTACCGCGACTTGGGATCCGACTTGTGTCGACCCAAGTCGTGCGACAAGAGAAATTCAATTGAAGTGAATGAGAGCCATCTTAATGTACACTTCTGAAGTCGCTCCGACTTTAGAAAAGGTTCCTGTACTACTTCAAGGCAACTTCTAGGTGACTTGTAGGCAACTTGTACCCATAGATTTCAATGGAAGTTGCCTCCAAAGTTGGATCACTGTCTTAACTGAAGCAACTTTACAGGAAAATAGTTTTCTTAGGAAAACTCCTCCCTCCCACAGAGCTGATTAGTGTTTGATTGGCCACTGGCAAAGTTGCCTGTCCTGGAGGAAACTCGAAGTTGCCTCGAAGTTGCCTCGAAGTTGCCTCGAAGTTGCCTTGAAATTGCCTCGAAGTTGCCTCGCAAAGTCGTGCCAACTTTCATGTCGATGTAGTGTGAACCGGCACTAAGAGCCCATTTACACAGGGGCAACACGACTTCTAGCATGACTTTGGGAGGCAACTTGGACACGACTTGAGTATGAATCATCAGGCAACTTACAAGGCAACTTCAGAATACGTTTTGTGGACAAGTATCAGTAGTCACAGGCACCTCACCCCAATGATAAGAAAAAATGAGAAGAGGGGGGAAAAAAGGGGGTAACCAAAAGGACCCCGGGGCTTTTGAATGGTGCAAATAGATAATCAGACAAAATTTGATTATAAAATTAGAAAATATAATTTATTACACAAATAATTAGTATGCCATAAATACGATAAATTTGAAATACATCTCGATTAAATACGTGATATCAAGACGAAGCATTGTTTAAGTCAGCTCTACATGTTTCACTCCGACGAGTTTCTTCAGGAGCTTTCAGACATACAATGCTAAATATCAGAAGAAAAAACAACAAGACATATAATTAAATGACTGTTGAAAACAATCATTTATATATCAATACATTTTGGTAAATAATGTCAAAAAAGGGAAAAGAAAAATATTGATCATGAATACATCAGTTATTGTAGATAATGCATGCTCAAGGATCTCAACTACATATAAACAGGGGCCAAAAGTAAAAACAATAATATTTACTTACCAAAGAGGTAAAACAGCAAAAGACAGCAGACCATACAGGAAGGAACCAGAGTCCTCAGGGAAAGACAGAATAGTTCAGGAGAACCACAGCAGGATTTTAAGCCATTGATAGAATTAATCTGAAAAATCAGGAAAGCACATGTGGAAACACATATGCAAACTACTCTCAGTTGTATTGTGCAACAATGGGTAAAGAGATTATACACTCCAAAAACTTGTTATAATGGACAATATATATAATAAATATACCTGTCAATAGTAAGCAAAAATGCCTATTGTCAGTAGAGACAGTCTAATGTTTGCCATAGATATGGATTGAAAGAGGATAAAGGGGAAGGAAGACACTCTCACAGCCCCTCAAATAACCTGATCAAAAAGCGGCATCCGCTCTGTTAAGAAAAAAGGGGAGAAATAAAAAAGTATATTATAAGTAAATAGGGATAGTTCAGTGCCAAAAAATGCACAGAACAAACAAATCCCTAATGCTCACAGTGTGTAAGCACAAAGCCAAAAAGCTTGTAAGGTAAATACCTGATTAGGACAAAGTCCAAAGATGAAAAGGCAGAGCCACCTAGATAGCTGTGCATACAGCAGCCTTTCCTTGCATTAATTAGGTCTGGTCTCAGCTGGAGCGCCTAACACAGCACTTGGGCTTTAAATCTGCCACCACGGCGATGATTGACCAATCAAAACGCCGCGGTGCAGACACGTGACCTGGGCGTCAGCAGAAGGAAAACAATCCACCCAGCTGACAAGCTCAGCTGATCCCAATGTAGCCAAAAGTAATGACAGCACACATGAGACCAAGGAAAGGTCTCTGTGGGCGGTCCAAAAACGATCGGCGCCATTTTGGAGGCTGGAAAGGTTTCCAGTACAAGATACAAGTACAAGATAGCTGGAAGGCAAATGGAATAGACAGCGCGGAAGCGCTGAAAAAACACACAAAACTCAAGCTGGGAATGGATGTGCTGGCGTAAACTTCAAGTTGCCTCCAGGACAGTACAAGGCAACTTCAAGTCGTCTCCAGGACAGGAGGCTTTCCAGTGGCCAATCAAACAACAATCAGCTCTGTGGGAGGGAGGGGGAGGCAGGGGTTTGCCTGAGAAATATATGTTATCTTCCTGTATTGTTGCTTCAGTTAAGACAGTGATCCGACTTCTGAGGTGACTTCCATGAAAATCAATGGATACAAGTTGCCTACAAGTTGCCTAGAAGTCGGATTGAAGTAGTACAGGATCCTTTTCTGAAGTCAGAGCGACTTTAGTAGTGTACATTAAGACGGCTCATATTCACTTCCATTCATTTTCTCGACCGCGTGACTTGGGGCGACTTGGGGCGACTTGAAGTCGGATCCCAGGTCGCCCCAGTGTGAACCGGCTCTGATTGTCCTCACTTGGAAATGTTTTAACTTTCACTGTGAGTTCCAACATGGAATGTTTTCATAACTACTCATGTTGTTGCATGAGCTTCAACATATACATTCAAGGAGTCTGGAGAAGAGTTTCATATACGGTATCTGCCGACGATATTGTGTCACTCGCCTCTGTTAGCGGTGAAATTGACACCTGTAAAACCCGTTGCGGGAGCAAACAACAAGCTCTGTCGCTCCTCCCGCTCGCCGCCCCCAACGGATTCCTATGGATGCGCGACTCTATCGCTCCTCCCACTCGCCGCCCCTTGCGAACGCAAGAAGCACAGCCTCACAGCAGTGATTTCCAGTGCAATCCCATCGCGCCTGAAAAAACAATATCGGGGCCAGGTACTGTACTTACATTTTTATGTGCAGCCCTTAAAATGGTGCCAACAATATAGAAAGCTCCAGTATCTCATCATCAATAATGTTTAACGGGTAACTCCACTTTTGTGGGGAAAAAAATATAGCAAATAAAAAATAATGTAGCATATACAATTGCTGCACAAGTCATTTTGTAATTTAATGTTATAAAAATGTGTCATTATGAAAATCAATGCAATATGGCACCCTGGAGGCTTTCTCTGCACCATTGGTGTTTGGAACGCACCCAGAAATGTCAATTCCTGCCTGTGTGATTGGCTCACTAATTTGGCCAGAACAAGTAACATTTTAGGCACCCCTTGCGATAGGGATTTCAGTTTTGGTGAGATACTCATAAGGGTTGAATATTTTCCTCATTAGAGCACTGAGCGTGCACAAGGTCATTTTAATAAACCATTTATATTCAGTCTCCAAAAGAACTGGTGAAACGAACAGCTATTTCTTCAGAGCAACAACAGGTAGGAATCTGCAACAATGTTTGTTAATACTTTGATCACCTAAAAGGAGTGGATTTCTTTCTCAACAAAAGTGGAGTTGCTCTTTAAGAGAGACTGTGATACGCAATGGTTTGCTGCAAAGGGAGTTTATTACAATTACCATTCTATAGTAAATTTTAACAAGATTTCAAGATTATGTGTAACAATAGACTCTTGAGCAATCAATGATATTGTGACTACTTTACATAATTATCCTGTTGCTTGCACAACCAAGTATACCACACACCTATTTACCACACATTTTAGTAATATAAAATGCAGCACCCCTCCTTACAACTTGCACCTACATGTAAGCCTAGATTATGGTTAAGGAGATAGCTTAAGGAGATATTTGCAGTAAGGACTACACCGATGTCTACGGCGCATGCACGCTGTAGACAACGGCGCAGGCGCACTGAGCGTGCCGTTTTTGTGAATGGGATAATGGGGAGTTAATGCCATAATCCCGCGCAGATCCGCATGGAGATCTGCCGGTCCTGCACGTCATTGCCGCTCTGGCCAGTCTCAGCGCCGGAGCGGCTAAACAAGGAGGAAGATCAGAGGAGATGTGGCGGCGGAGGGGACCGATGAGAACTTTGGGGGTTTTGATCTCAGGTAAGTCAATTATAATGAGCTAGTATGCTATGCATATTAGCTCATTATGGCTTTCTCTTGCAGGGTTTTATTTAAAAACATTTTTTTGCAGGGATTACTTCCTCTTTAAGCAACCACTAAAACAAAATCATAGCACAAGCTGAAAGATTCCCACTTCATTTCTGATAGTACAAAGAGCAACTTTACCACCTCAAAACACTGGCATTTTCACCCCGTTCTTGCCCAGGCCATTTTTCAGCTTTCAGCGCTCTCACGCTTTGAATGACAATTGCATGACCATGCTACACAGTAACCATGAGACATTTGTATAATTTTCTTCACATAAATAGAGCTTTCTTTTGGTGATATTTTTACTAGGAACAAAAAAGTTTTTCTTAATTTCTGTCAATAAATTTTGTAAATAAGTAATTTTTCTCCTTCACTGATGTGCGCTGATGAGGCTGCATAGATGGGCACTGATAGGCTGCACTGATGGGCACTGATGAGGTGGCACTATTGGCACTGATTAGGTGGCACTGATGAGGAGGCACTAATATGCCACACTTATGGGCACTGATAGGCTTACACTGATATGTGGCACTAATGAGCACTGATAGGTGGCACTAATGAGTGGCACTGGTGGGCACTGATAGGTGGCACTGGTGGGCACTGATAGGTGACACTGATGGGCACTGATAGGCAGCACTGATGGGCATTGAAGGGTGGCACTGGTGGGTATTGATGGGGAGCACTGATAGGCATCACCGATGGGCACTGAAAGCCAGCACTGACTGGCTTCACTAATGGGCACTGATTGGTGGCATTGGTGGGCAGTGTATGTTGAACTGAAATAAAGCAACCTCCTTCAACTAGATAGATAGAGCTATTAGTAGGAGAACATTGGGTTTCATCGTAAGTAGCTTTAGGGCCGGTTCACACTGCTGCGTGGTGCGAGATCGAATGTGAATCGCACTGCATTGCAGTGAAAATCACATGCAATGTCCGTGTGATGCGATTTCAGCTATACAGATACTATTTATTGAAATTGCATTGCATTCGGACAAAACTCGTACAGGACCCTTTTTTTGGTCAGCACCAGAATCCAATGACATGGGTGTTTACACCCATGTGATTCGATTCATGTCCGAACTGACAGTTCGCAGTGCGATATGCAAGCTGAAATAAGGGTGTCAATAACAATGTATTGACACTACCCGCAGTTCGCATATGGCAGTGTGAACTGCCTTGTGAGTCCGGTGTGATGCCGCAGTGGATTCGCAGGGTTCCCGCATCGCACAAGTGTGAACCGGCACTTAGAGACATACGTGATCCATTGGTGAATGCCTACAGTAATGACCTGGTTTGTAAAGCTGTACAATTGAAGCTAAGCACATATTAAAAAAAATGCAAAAGCACAATCAAATGAAACCACAAGACAAAATGATCATTAGGTCCAGAGACTGATGCCGCATACACACGATCGGACTTTTGCCTGGCCAAATCACATCGGAATTTCAACGGAATTCCATTGGAGAAAAATAGAACATGTTCTATATCTAAACTCCGATGGAATTCATCGGAATATCCGATTAAAAAACTCAGATGGGGCTACACACGGTTGGAATATCCAAGGGAAAAAGTCAGTCTGACTTTTTCCATCGGAAATTCCGATCGTGTGTACAAGGCACGAGGAAGCCGAAGATATGGTATTTGCATATTTTGCATTTTCCAGAAAACGTATTGTTGACTTATGCTTGAGTTGTCCGGGTTCACTATTACAGGTATAGTTTAAGGCAGTGTTTCTCAACTCCAGTCCTCAAGGCGCACCAACAGGTCATGTTTTCAGGATTTCCCTCAGATGAAATGGCTGTGGTAATTACTAAGGCAGTGAAATTGATTAAATCCCCTGTGCAAAATAATGGAAAGCCTGAAAACATGACCTGTTGAGGCACCTTGAGGACTGGAGTTGAGAAACACTGGTTTAAGGAATCATTCACAATTTTTCAGTAATAAAATCATCAGGCATACCTCAATTTTCCACCCCGCGACATTCTCAAATGCTACCAGGTATATGTTCATGCAAACCCATGTGATCTGTCTTTACTCATGGAGCTAGGAATGTGAACACAACACAGTTTGTGAATGGGGACAGATGGTGTTGTCCCCATTAACAAATAATTAGCAGTATTTAAGGACATGGCCACAGTGTATTCAATATGTGGAGAACCTACTACATGTGCTTGCACTGTCACATAAGTATGGATAATATGTGCATTAGGACATGTCATGCATTCATTATCAATAGACTGGTGTTATAAGGCTTTTTAAAATCAACAACGAAAAAAGCTAAATATCCCACAACATTCAATATGCAATCGTCATTCATTGTTATAAACCAATAAAACATAATTGGTTGGTTGTTTGAGTGACTATACAACCTTGTTGTTTAATCTTTCTATTAAACAAACCCAAATATTTAGTAGCCAACAAACCATTTAGAAAAATAGTATATATTGTATAAAGTATGTTGTGCTATAATATACCGTATATTGTGTTTTATATATAAACCCAGAAGCAATGCCATCGTTTTAGTAGCTTGCCTATGCTAGTGAACAGAAGGCTTTCCTGCCCTTTTGTCCCCTCTGTGTCATCCTAGCCTTACAGTGATCTACAGAAAGTGAACAATATTTGTTTGTTACCTTACTAGGCCAAAGACCATATCAGCCAGAGATGGCACCATATCCCCTGGAGGCAGGACACACTGCGCACACAGCCAACTTCCAACAAAAAACCTTCTTTATTTCCTCCCGTTTTTAGAAAGAATTATGATGTTTCTGCCCTTCTGCTGATCAGTGAGATTGTGGTGGCCTTCGAGATAGATCCTGTACGTGTGGCGTACAGTATAACAGCGACTTCCATTCATTCGAAGCCCGTGTGTAATAAGCCACCAAAAAGAGGGACAGCTGCAGTTTGGAGCAACAAACAACGCAACTCATTCTTAGAGGACCAAACTTCCTAATTTGCTCCTGGGCAGCTTAGCACAGCAAAATTCTTTATGTTAACACTCTATGTGCCAGTGATTCATGTACTGCAGGATACAGACTTTTTTTGTTGTCTTTTTGTATGCATAAAACAGTACAAAACTAAGTAAGTCCGGTCACTTCAGCCTCATATCATTTTTAACATACTTTCAAAAGCCATTTTCATTATTTTTAAATCTGCAGATTTCATCAAATTATTACCTGATGACCCTGCCATGATGGTTCTTGTGCAGGCACTTCCTGTTTTATGGCGAGAACACTCTGTATTTGTATCCTAGTTGTGTGTTTGTGTGGTCACCCTGTCACCCTGTCACACAGGCTTCTGATGGAGACTTTTAGGCCACTTTCACACGGAGCGGACCGTTTTTGTGTCCGCTCCGTGTGTGTCCGTTGGCTCAGCGGGATCATCCGTAATCCCCGCTGAGCTGTCGGCGGACAGGGCGGTCCCCGCACACTGTGCAGAGACCGCCTTGTCTTTCCTCCGCTCTCCCCTATGGGGAATCGGATGAAGACGGACCGTCTGTCCGTCTTCATCCGATCCGTTCCGCCGGACGGAAGAAAAATAGGGTTTTCTTCCGTCCGAAAAACCGGATCCTGACAGACGCGGATGGTTGCGGACGTTAGCGTCGCTAACGGACGCGATCCCATAGGGATGCATTACAAGTCCGTAAACGGACTTGTAATAAACAGACGAACGGTCCGCCAATGTGAAAGGGGCCTTAATTACTTTTTTAACACACGTTACTCGTGCATTGTCCGCTATTTGGTCCATGCATTTTAAGAAAAAATACCTTCTTTTGGTAACAATTTATACTTCACAAATACAAAATCAAGTTTCTCCTTTTCCTGAGCAATTCCAAGCCCTGATGAAGTAGGGCTCCTTTGAACACCGGAAACACATTTGCTTTTATTGAACGTTAATCCCAATAAAACCTAATTCATGGACACAGATGTGTCTGGTCTTTTCCTAACCACACACCAGTCTATGTGAGATACAGGCCCCCCTTAGGGTCCTATCACACTTTGATAAGCTGCCTAGACAAATACAACTCCTTTAGTATCCAGACCAAGGCCCCAGCCGTACTGGAACAACTGTTTGAAACAGGGCTCTAGCTCCCCATACCTTTCCTAATTGTAAATGTTATTGCTGTTTGTAGAATCTGAAGGGATTCATCCTCTCCCTTTGTAATTGTAACCCATGTCACATGGACTGAAAGTGAAGAGAAGTATAAAGGCCCATACACACGATCAGATATTCCGGCAACAATTGTCCGACGGACGTGTTTTGTCGCATAATTCGACCGTCTGTATGCTCCATCGGACAATTGTTGTCGGAATTTCCAAAAAACAAATGTTGGCTGTGCATGCTCTCGAATTGTCCGACAACAAATGTGTTCCGTTGGATTATCCGATCGTGTGTACACAAATCCGTCGGACTAAAATCTAAAGTACAAACACCCTTGCTCCGAACCAATGCTAACCATCAGACAACATTAGCAAAAGTTGCCAAAAGGGTGGCGCTAAAGAGCAGAAAAAACACGTAGTTTCGTGAATGTTGGATGAAAAAGTTCTGCCCGTCTGTATACAAAACAAGTTCACGGCCAATGCCCTTCGGACAAAAATCCACGGATTTGTCCGATGGAAGTCTAATCGTGTGTACCAGGCTTAACATTTTGTGTTGTCACCAGAACAAGTATAGAGGGGAAAGCCTCAAACAGGAATACCTGTTGTGGTGTCAACTATATCAGAGATTTCCCACACTCTGGAGATTTGCTTTCTGTTGGGTCTATTGGACAGGAAGAAAAGGAAAATCTCCCCAATCAGACAAAAATGCAAAAAAGTGATGTATTTTATCCAAATAAAAGAAAAGTGTTGGATACCACTTGAAGAATTTAAACATAGGGGATACATCCTAAAAAACTTCAATAAAGTTTTCAGGATGTATCTCCTATGTTCTGCTCCTCACATCCTGCCACTGCTCTCCCCACTGCTATAACTTGCAATTATTGGGTGTCAAAATGACAGCCAGGAATTGCTATGAATTACTTAGTAGTAGTGGCTGTCAAAATGCACCAGCTCCTGTGTAAAATGTAACTTGTAGGTAGTCTGCATGTGTCATTGAGTAATGCAGTGTAACAATGTTTTGTTACGTTTTATTTATCATTTCATTCATATGTGAATCAAAAATTACATACAAAATAAACACATTTTTGCAACTCAATATAGCTCAAAGAAATCCTATTTTTTCCTCAAAATATACCATATATACTCGAGTATAAGCCGAGTTTTTCAGCACTTTTTTTGTGCTGAAAATTCCCCCCTCGGCTTATACTCGAGTCACCTTTTTGCGCCTGATCTCCTGGAATTTGGGGACCCGGTACTGGTCGGCCGTAGGACAAAGTTTGTTGTCCGGAGAACCTATGGCCGGGGAGCACCCCTTCGATAGACTCCCATGTTAAACGGTCATTTCTCCAGTGACTTTGGGGACCCGGTACTGGCCGGTCATAGGTACCCTGGACCCAGATCTTGGCACACATGTAGTTCCATTTTTTCTCTACAGGTGTGCAAAGTTTGTTGTCTGGGGGACCTACGGCTGGAGAGCACCGATTTTTCAAATCCGGGCACCCCTTCCATAGTCTCCCATGTTAAACGTCAGTCTAGTCATGGACACAGTGAGGCATGGGCACAGTAAGGCATGGGCACGGTGAGGCATGGGCACGGTGAGGCATGGGCACAGTGAGGCCTGGACACAGTGAGGCCTGGACACAGTGAGGCATGCACATGGACACAGTGAGGCAAAGTGAGGCACGGTGAGGCATGCAGATGGACACCCTAGGCTTTTACTCGAGTCAATACATTTTCCCAGTTTTTGTGGTAAAATTAGGTGCCTCGGCTTATATTCGGGTCGGCTTATACTCGAGTATGTACGGGTATATTATTTTGTTATCTCAAATTACAGCCGAATGAATGGGCCCATAGAGGAAATTTAAAAATGTATCTGATCCATAACAGATATAAGGGTAAGAGAATTGCAATATTTTCTGACTTTTGCACAACTGTAGTGTTGTCTAAATCAGATTAGTAATTCACTGTCAAGTTAAACTTGTTACCTATAATTGTGAATACAACCCTACAAAATCAATATATTAATCCATTTACAATCAGAGGCCATTGAAGCCTAGATGTCCAGATCAAAATTAGCAGGGTCCACGTGACAACTTTGCATTACCATATGACTAATTTTCCTACCTAAGTAATTTGTATATATAAGACCTTAGTTGTAACATGGTTTTAGCAAATACTCTACCCATGTTTTTATTATAAGCTTACAAATAGGCAAAGTATGTTTGTTTGGCTATTTTAGCCATAACAGTTTTGTACCAAACTTCCGAATAATTTAAAATTAAATTGTTTTAAATACTGTAAACATTTTTAACATGTTATTTCTTTCTCTGTGCACAGTAAGTGCATACAGGAAGAGAGGTACTGTGCATTAAAAACTTTAAAAAAAAAATAATACACTGAGGTTGATTTACTAAAACTGGAGAGTGCAAAATCTGGTGCAGCTCTGCATAGAAACCAATCAGCTTCTAACTTCAGCTTGTTCAAAAATAAAATCTGATTTCTTTACAAAACTGCACCAGATATTGCACTCTCCAGTTTTAGTAAATCAGTCCCACTGGTTGGCTCCAGATCATTAGTCTGAGAGCTGCAGCTTTCAATGACAGTAAGGACTGAGAACCATGAGCAAGCACAGGAATATAATCTAAGGGCTAGATTCAAGTAGCCCGCCGTAAGTTTGTGCGGGCGTAGCGTATGTTATTTATGCTACGACGCTTGCAGCGGCGTAGCGTAAATGGGGCCGGCGTAAGCAAGCCTAATTCAAATGAGTATGAGTGGGGCGTGTTTTATGTAAATGGGTGGTGGACCGACGTGATTGAAGTTTTTCCCAGTGTGCATTGCTCCAAAGTACGCCGCAAGGACGTCATTGGTTTAGACGTGAACGTAAATTACGTCCAGCCCTATTCGCGAACGACTTACGCAAACGCCGTAAAAAATTCCAAATTTGACGCGGGAACGACGTCCATACTTAACATTGCGTACGCCTCATAATAGCAGGAGCAACCTTACGCCGAAAAAGCCTAACGTAAACAACGTAAAAAAGTAGCGCCGGGCGTACGTAAATTTGTGAATCTGCGTATCTAGGTCATTTGCATATTCTACGCTGAAAACGACGGAAGCGCTACCTAGCAGCCATCGTAAATATGCACCCTAAGATACGACGGTGTAAGAGACTTACGCCAGTCGGATCTTAGGCTAATTTCGGCGTATCTTGCTTTCTGAATACAGAAAGAAGATACGCCGGCACAGCTTTGAATTTACGCGGCGTATCTATAGATACACCGGCGTAAATCAATGCTGAATCTAGCCCCTAGTGTTCAACTTCAAAATTGATTAACGTTCTTTCAGCACGAGAAATGCATTTTAAACTAATACAGCAGGAGTGGTGTCCTTCATAAATATTCCATATTTTTTTAAATAACAGTTGCATTATTTTATACACGGACTAATATAACTATCCATTGTCCCAAAAGAAAACAATAGTGCCACTAGTGTCACACACGGTAATAGTGTGTGAGTTTAATTTAAAAAAAAGTATGAAATTTAGATGCATAGATCTTCGATCATGCTAGAGAATTTAATTTAGCCATAGTATTTGGGAAAATACTGATCTACATTTCAATTTATATGTTAATAGATCTAGCTGTGATAATTCACATTTATGAATTTTCCATGCATTTTACCAGTTATCCTGCATATGACAGACGTTTTTGATCAAAAAGCCTTCATTGGCCTTGACACTTCTGGAAGTCTGCCTTTATTTTGTTGACTCTAGAATGCTCAGTTCAGAAATGGTTTAATAGAGGTGGCTGTGTCCACTTATTTGAAGACTCTTTTGTTGTAGAAAACATAGAAAAATAAATGTTTTATAGTTTAGGAATCTTAAAGACTGCTATAAAAATAATTAGTATTCTGTATTAGATGGATATTAGTTAAGCAGGGGGGACAGTTAATGGTTATGGGGCCCCATCACACATAGTTATTGCTCCGATTAATACTCCGATATTGCTCCGATTTCTATGAAATATGTAGCTCCCCTATAGCTGTGCTTTGAATTAATGGTCTTTGATGACCTAGTATAAAAAAGTTGTGGTTAATTTACAGTGGACTTTTAAGTGATACAGTATATAATTAAGATTTGTTCCCTGCCCCCCTCCAATCTCTTTAATCCACCGATACAGACATACTTTTGTTAGAACAGTGCAAAGAGAGATTGCAGTATGACCGTTGAATAACTTTCAAATTGATGATTAAAATCCTATAATTATATAAATATAACGTGTCCTGGCATCACTTTGGTGACTGAAGAGAAACTTGATCATTGGACATCAGTTTTAATGAGATACTTTTTCAAAAGTAAGCAGGTGCATAGCATGGGGTTCTGGTTGTCATGCTTGCTGGCAGCACCCCACTGACCCCTGTTTAAAGGGACAGAATACTGTAAATTCCAGCATCTTTTTATTTCCTGAAGATCTAAGTGTCAGGATGTTCGGATTTACTGGAGTGGAAAAGATTCCAGGGGTTCTGGAATTTAGGCAGGTGCTAAAGAATCCATTCAGCATAGATCCTCTTCCTTTCTACAATGTGTCAGCCTACATGCCTTTATTGTCTATTTGAGTGACAAGCACGGGTCATCGCTGCCCTGAGGCAATTAGCATACAGTCAGTGGAAGTACTAAAACTATTTCAAGTTAATTCTTATGATTTATTTGCAAGTATATATTAAACACTAGCTGGAATGCACAGTATGAACAAGAGCAGTATTTATATATATATACTTGATATATACTGTATATGCTTTTTATATATTTTATATATACTTGTTCCTGAATGCTAAGGAAAGCAACTTTACGTTTGCGGGTAATATTGAATAGGGTTTAAGTTGTTTCTACTACTTAGTGGTGGAGAATCTGGAAGTAGAGATTTATCGTTATTGGTACATTTCTTTTGCAGATTTGCATGAGCATGTAGACTTTTGTGCACCCCAAAAATGCCACCTCTAATCTGATCTGATGAAGAATATACACTCAATACATATGATGCAGACCGTTTTCTGTTTGTATTAAACATTCAATCACTGGGAGGAGATTTACTAAAACTGGTTCACTCAGAATCTGGTGCAGCTGTGCATAGTAACCAATCAGCTTCTAATTTCAGCTTGTTCCAATAAGCTTTGACAATAGAAACCTGGAAGCTGATTGGTTACAATGCACAACTCCACCAGATTCTGTGTGCTTCAGTTTTAGTACATCCTCCCCAATGTTCATTTTCTGCCTTATATGCAGATACAGTGAACTAAGCAATGTATTTTAAGACTCCTGGAAAAAAAAACTACAATGTGACAAGCACCATGATTGCTGAGGGCCATTTTACCTGGTGCTGCTATGCCCTATTCATTAATATTATCATTATTCAGGAATTATTTTCAGCAACAGTTTCCGCAGCGCTTTACAACCTATGGGCAGACAGTACAATTACAATACAATTACATATAGGAGGAATCTTAGGGTCCTGCTCGTTACAGCTTAAAATCTAAGAGAGAGGGTCAAGACTTACAAAAGATAACTGTGGGGGATGAGCTAATGGAGAAAAAAGGTGGAGGCGGATAGGCTTCTCCGAAGAGAAGGGTTTTCAGGGATTGTCTAAAAGTGGACAGAGTAGGAAATAATCAGATAGATTGCAGCAGGGAGTTCCAGAGGATGGGAGAGGCTTGGGAGAAGTACTGAAGGTGAGCATGGGAAGAGGTGACGAGGGAGCTAGAAAGCAGGAGGTTTTGGGAGAAACAAAGAGAACAATTCGATATTTTAAGACTAGGTTAGTGATGTAGGTGGGGCAGAACTGTGGATGGCTTTGTAAGTTGTTAGTATTTTTAATTTAATTTGTTAGGTGAGAAGAAGCCAGTGGAGGGATCAGCAGAGAGCGGTAGTAGACAGTGGGGTTTATTTACTAAAGACAAATAAACTTTACACTACAAGTGCACTGCTAATGTGCTTGGAAGTGCAGTCGCTGTAGAACTGAGGGGGACATGCAAGGAAAATAAAAACAAAATCCAGATTTTGCTTGTACATGATTAGATGATAGAAATCAGCAGAGCTTCCCCTAATTTAAGATCTTCCCCTCAGATCTCCAGTGACTGCACTTCCAAGTGCAATTTTTAAGTGCATTAGCAGTGCACCTGTAGTGCAAAGTGGATTTGCCTTTAGTAAATCAACCCGACTGAGTGGTTGGTAAGGTTGAGGCATCTAGCAGTAGCATACATAATCTATGAGTAGATCCCTTGCAGAATCAAAATTAAGTGGGGTGAATGTGAGTTTATTTTTACATCCATGCCCATTCAGTTTGTGTCTACATTTACACAGTGGACAGGGTACGGACCTGTGATGACTCTCTAGGCGGCTGGATGTAAATGGACCTGTGTCCATTTAAATCAAGCTACCTCCAACTAATGAGTTTTAGGTTCAGAAAAATTGGAAAAGATGCAGACTTAGAGGTAGGTGGGTGTAAACAGACACAAGTCCATTTACATGAGCCTGCCCATAGATCCACATGGAGTTCCAGAGAAGCGGTCCTGATCGGAAAGCCCCTTTGAAAGGGAACTAAGGTATGAAACGCACATGTGCCAAGCGAAGTACCAGCTCCACAAAAACTCCAAAAAACTCCAAAAAAGATAGTTCTAAAAACATGAACATTTTAGGTATGTCACTACTTAGCTGATGTAACATTTTGACAGTTAGACATTTAACCCTGATGTATACTGTCAGAGTTATGTGCCCCTATACAAGCATCTCATACATGTAGTGATACTATGAGAGTAAGCTTTGGCTGTTCTACTGGGTTTAGGGGTACAATGATGTAGCACAAAATGCATTTTCTATAGAAAGTCAGGCCCCTATTCCTATGTTTTTGGAGAATTGTGATGACTTCCTTTATGAGTCTTGGTTTTAAGAATCCAGAAACGTATTATGGCTTTCTCCCATGACCCGGTTTAGGCAGCAATGAAGATCCAGACATTTAGAATCTGCACTGAATATCTTCAACAAATAAATCATACACATGGTAACTGCATGCACATATACAGTTATCATGGGACTAGAATTTATATTCTATTGTTTAGCTATCTAACTGTACATTGAGCGGGTATGACAATTGTGTTTGTCCAGTATGTGTCCTGACTAGTTTTGGGCATATGAAAATCTAATATATATGGTCTGCTTAGACATGTGTAGAGACTAAAAGGCGTCAACTATTATAACTGTATGGTTAGCCCAATCAAAAGAAGGTATAGCCATGACATCCAAACAAACAAAGTGTAGCAGAGTACAATATTAAAATCCACGATCTCCGCTGGTAACCAGGGTAAATCCACAGTCAGCGATGAAAAGTAAGGCAATGTCCCAAATCCCCCCAAGTAACCGGACGAAACACAGCTCTGGGAGTCAACTGACTTTTTATTCACAGGCTTCCATATTTATATAATTCCCCATGCAAGGGGTTTCCAAACAGCCAAACAGATTTAGCAGGGGTAATACAGTGAGGACCACATGGGGAACTTAACATTTTGGATAATTCTCCCATCAGGCATTGCTGCACGAGGGAACAGTCGGTTGATAGCTAGGGTCTGGGGTTATGTGTTGTGAGAGTTCGGTTTAAAACTGCCGAACACCGATTGGGCAACATAAAACTAAGTACTTGAATGCTAGTGGCTTACGGCTGCTAGCATACAAATTACTATGCCCACATAAGACCCAGCAGAATGCATAGCATATAATACAGACAGCCCTTTGACATGTAATGTCCAGCGTTCCAGAAGTGGCTAGGTTTGCCACACAAAGCATTTAACAAAAACTCAAAGTAAGATTTTATTGATGTTGTCAATATTAATCCAGTGGCTTCTCTAATCCTCTTTCGCAATCTGCTAGAAGCTTTATACAGTAATAAAAAAAGTCCATAAATTGCAGCCAGAGATTTTCTACAACCGCAGGTCCATAGACATCTTCCCTTGTTTCATCACTAATTTTGTCCAATGTTTGAATCATGTTGGTAATTTCTTTGTTCTATATCTTCACAGAATACAAAAAATGTGTAGAATGACCAGTGGTCAGACTATTATGCCGCAAAAACACGATCGGACAGCCCGACAACAAAACCGTGTGTTTTTTTTCCCGACGGATGTTGGCTCTAACTTGTCTTGCACACACACGGTCACACAAATGTTGTCGCAAATTCTGACAGCAAATGTCCGATTGAGCATACACACGGTCGGAATATCCGACCAAAAGCTCACATCGAACATTTGTTATCGGAAATTCCGATCGTGTGTACGCGTCAAGTTCAAGGAGTAAAACATGTTTGAGGAGCAAGTGGATAAGTCTTGTACCCTACAACCTCAATAAAAGTTTTCCATAGGCTTTTAGAAGGAAGAGTTTCTTCCTTTTTGCTTGTTGGGATGTTATGATTGTGAAAAGATCACCGGGAATCTGGAACCAGCACCAATCAGTAGGTAGAGCAGGGGGTGCAGAGCCTTGAGAGAAGTGGTTGGGGCTGTCTAAAGGTTTATGTTCATGATAGTTCATAGTTCAACCTAAATGTTGTAAATTGTGCAATGTAATTGTAATCCTTTCTAACCTGGCACCTTTGATGTACAGTATGTATTCTCCCAACATATAATTGATTTCTTATTCCGAAATAGTCATTATTACAATTCCTTTATTAATTTGTACCTGCAACCTGCTGCTTTATGCTGTTAGGTGAACCTGTAACTGTCTCCAACCTGTATGACCATAACAGTTTAAATAGAGAAGCAAGGAGGTATGTGTGCTGCATTTACAGTAGCTACAAAGGACCAGACCGCACTTCCCTTTTTAAGTGAGGTGTAAAATACTGAGACCTTTAAAACAAGATTGCTATACCCTTAAAGGCAGGAAAAATGGACCTTGACAAAAGCTGATTACATGCTTGCAAATCACCCAGCTGCTGCTTTCTTTACTTACCACAGCTTGAAAGAAGATAGTTTTCTCTGTGCTGAAGTTTTTTTTTTTTCATGCTCCATTGGGTTTTCCACTTCTTGATCAATTACATCCATTGGTCAAGTTAAATTAACCCTTAAAGTATCAGAATATGGTATTTTTCTTTATTTTACTGGAAACCTCATGGTTCTGGGGATCAAGAAACATTACAAATGCATATTTGTTACTAGCCTTCTTCAAGCACCTACAGTTTTTCTCAGCATTAAAGCTTTGGTGAAACATTTAAAATGTACATATCATTAAAATTAATATAACTTTTTGAAGATAACATGTAATTTACAAACCTTTTACACTATAAAAAAAAAACTTTATTAAGAACTGAAGATTGAGTTTCTGATTTAGGTACCTGCTGTGCAGATCCCATTCGCACCAAAATGGTGCACCCTTTTTTGGTTCTGCACTAGAATCGGATCACATGGATGTGCACACCCAATGCGATTAGATTACTGCACCATTTGACAGTTCACACTGCGGTCTGCGAACCGATATGAGGGTGTCATTAACTTCCTATTGACACCAGCAGCAGTTCACATAGGGCAGTGTGAACTGCCTGTGAGTTCTATGCAATGCAGGAAACGGAACTGGAATCACGCTGGTTTCCGCATTACGCTACTGTGAACCGAGCCTTAACTCTTGCACATACGTGCCGAATATTGTCTGGTAGCAGCTAGTTCCATGGAAACCAGCCAATAAGTGACCTGTGTGTACAGCAGCCTGTCCGACAGAAGCTAGCTAAATGTCCAGCTTCTGTCAATGCGCATGCTGGAAAAAAAGCAGCCCATGAGCATCCCTTGACCGATGAGTTCTAACGGGGCCTGGAGGGACTGGGTGGGGTTGTGTTGCAGTCCTCAGTCCAAACACAATAGTTCAGTGGGGGGATTGCTGTACTAGCATTACATAGATAGTACAGCGCGCTTCATAGTTTTTGTTTATTCAGCCAAAAAAAAAACGTTCTGTGTGTACCAGGTGTCTGTATGTACCAGGGTGCTAGTACACACAATCAGAAAATAGGATGGGAAAATTCTGCTTTTCGAATTTATCGTCCGAACTCTGATGGTTAGCACACAGCTTTCGTGGGCCGATCACAACAGTTCATCAAAAATTACCTGAAATGTATTTGTCGTACGATACCAGACTGTACGATTTTCGTTGAATCACTACAGTTTTTGTCCGAAAAAAAATTGGAAGAACACCACGTATGCTCAAAACAAAAGAATACATTACTATACAATACAACACATTACATCACTTCCGAAGTTGTATTCTGTCGTTCAAGAAATTTGGTAAGTTGAGTAACCTCTTAATTTTCAATATTAGCCTAGCATGCAAAAAAACCGGACAATCATTCATCCAATAGTCTCATCATGTGTATGAGGCTTTACGCTCTGGATGAAGGAGCAACATTAAAAACCTTTGACCCACGGAAGATTGGTGTACTGCTCAGGTTTGTGTGCTCATTAGGGGAGCAATGAGGATGGTGTATGTGTCTGCTGCTGCGGGAATGCCGGCGAGGCAGTGGAGCTCATCCCAGCTCCTGTGACCACTGGAGAGAGGAAGAAAGGGATCCCAGATGCTGCACATCCACGTGGTGCGATGGTAGGAGAGACAACCTCAGCCTGGGCTCCCGCCAGGCCATGTTACCAATGCATTTTGCTTCGTCATGGCAATCCTGGGGCTAAGGTTGTCTCTCTTTCCATCGCACCACTCGTGTGGATGTGCAGCACCGATGAACAACCTTTGGACAGCATCATTGTTAATCTAGGGGGGGGGTAGTGTTAGATGTACTAGCAGATTAAGATAAACTAATACATTGAGGCCAAATCCTAGCTAACACCTTTTAAGCAGTTACAGAAGCAGTTTTTTTTTTCCTTTTTGGGATTAAGGTTTCTTACTGGTTGGACCACTTGGTGAAAATAAAGGAAAGAAAGCATAAAAAAGAAAATGAATGCAGCCAGCACATCTAAGAACTGGTAAGCTGCATTAAGGTGAAAAACTTTGTGTGCTGCATAATTCCTCCAGTCCCTCTTGTACTTACCTGAGCCAAATCGGATCCACCGATGTGCACAAGAGCAGTGCCTCGGCTCTTGCCACTGTCTCCCTCCTTTCTGGACAGAATAATAGCAGCAGGAGCCATTGGCTCCCGCTACTATCAATCAAATGCTGTGCCGAGTTCGCTGGCGGCTCGGGAGCAAGCACGCATGGATGCCCCCATAGAAAGTGACTTTGCATGGGGCCACTTGCCGAAAAGGAGGAGCCAGGAGCACCGACGGGGGACCCCAAAAGAAGCGGATCAGGGCTGTTCTGTGCAAAACTGTGCACAGAGCAGGATAGTATGACATGTTTGTTATTAATTTTTAAAGCGGGAACAAAACAATTTTTAACATTAGATTGAGGCTCATTTTGTGAAGGGGAATCGGGTGTTTTTTTTTAAATCGAAGCAGTACTTACCGTTTTAGAGATAGATCTTCTCCGCCGCTTCCGGGTATGGTCTTCGGGACTGGGCGTTCCTATTTGATTGACAGGCTTCCGACAGGCTTCCGACGGTCGCATACATCGCGTCACGAGTAGCCGAAAGAAGCCGAACGTCGGTGCGGCTCTATACGGTGCCTGTGCACCGACGTTCGGCTACTTTCTGAAAATCGTGACGCGCTGTATGCGACTGTCGGATCAATGAAATAGGAACGCCCAGTCCAGCAGCCCATACCTGGAAGCGGCGGAGAAGATCTATCTCTAAAACGGTAAGTACTGCTTCGATTTAAAAAAAAAACACCAGATTCCCCTTCACAAAACGAGCCTCAATCTAATGTTAAAAATTGAGTTTTTCGGTGAACCTCCACTTTAAGTTTTAATGTCACTTTAATACTGCTTCAAGTATAGTCTATGCCTATTTTTAAATGGTCACATGGTACAGCTTGGCCAATGTAGGTATGTATATGCTATACCCATGGAATCTAGAAATTCCTGTATTAGGCATTTTTACAATGGCACAGGCGCCATTTAAAAGCACTTTTTATCAATTAACCACTTGCTTACTGGGCACATAAACCCCCTTCGTGCCCAGGCGAAATTTCAGCTTCCGGCACTGCGTCGCTTTAACTGACATTTGCGCGGTCGTGCGACGTGGCTCCCAAACTGCGGTTTTTATTTTTTTGCGCTATAAACAAAAAAAGAGCGACAATTTAAAAAATTTAAAAAATATATATATATATTTTTTACTTGTTGCTATAATAAATATCCCAATTTGTTTTTAAAAAAACTATTTTTTTTCTCAGTTAAGGCCGATACATATTTTTCGACGTATTTTTGTAAAAAAAAAAAAAAAAAAAAAAAAAAACGCAATAAGCGACTGGTTTGCGCAAAAGTTATAGCGCCTACAAAATGGGGAACAGAATTATGATTTTTTTTTTATTATTTTTTTTTTTTACTAGTAATGGCGGCGATCTGCGATTTTTATTGAGACTGCGATATTGTGGCGGACGTATCGGCACTTGAGAGCCGCGCTGTGGACGTCTTTTGTCTATAGCGCGGGTCTCAAGTGGTTAATACAAAATGTTCTATGATTGAAAAAGTTGAGATTTTGACATTACCGCTCTGCCTCTCCACCTAGCCCAATCATTGATAAAATGCAAAATGTTCTCTGAATGGCACCTGTGCCAACCGAAGGACCTCTTGTGTTCACAATGCAGCAGGGCAACCACTCAGCACAGAACCCAGAAGTTAGCAGCATTCACTGCAGTAGTGGTGCATTGATTTCCTACAAGGCATACTGATCACATGCAACAGAGGTACTGTTGCCTCGTACACACAACCGTGTTTCCCAGCGGTAAAAGATCCACCGAGAAACCCGAGGGGAAAACCGAGAACTTGCTCTGTAATTTTTTTCCCCCTACACACAAATGGGTTTTCCCGACAGGAAAATTGCCATGAGAGCTTTGGTCGGGAATCCCGGCCGTGTGTATGCTCCATCGCAGTGTTTCCCATAAGAAAACTGCTGGGTTAAAAACCGCCAGGAATCCTGGCGGGAAAAAAGAGAGCTTGTTCTCTTTTTTTTCCCCGACAGTTTTCCTGCCGGGAAAACTGTGATGGAACATACACACGGCCGGTCTTCCCGGCCAAAAGCTCTCCTGGCAGTTTTCCCGATGGGAAAACCGATCGTGTGTACGAGGCATGTGAGTGTAGAATTGGTGCTGATTTTATAAATAACAGCAGGTTTGGTTTCAAGGTGATGGACCTTTTGACTTGCAGCACCAGGGTCATGCATTTAATTCCAGGGATACCACCTTCATGGAATTTGTGTGTCTTCTCGAATCTGTATGCACTTGACTTGATCTGGAGATGGACATTTGATTGTACGCTCACCACCTGGGACAGGTCCTACTGATGTGGCTTATTCGGTGAACTCAATAAAGTTGTGTGTTACAATTTACATATTTTGGGACATAAAAGGCAGACAAATCTTTCATTACCATATGGAGAGATCTGTCTAGCTCTAGCGGGACTCATAGCTTATGTTGTTTTCTTGATCTTCAGAAAATTGTTGACTAATTTAAGAAGAAAATGTACCATTCCAGTCTTCCTATTAGGCATTGTAAGTTCAGCAGTTATTAACATTTCTTTGGAATCCAGCCAGTGGGAGACGAGGCTGAGAAATAGTGAGTTGCTGCAAACTTGTAGAGGATGTGGGCTGTCTGTTAACCCTTACTACTCTGTAGGAGGCATGAGCTTTGTGCATTACAATACTCCCTCAGGGAAGGAGAGGTTAATGAAAGCATAAAAAGCTACAAGTAAACACACATAGAGAGAGTGTAGCCTGAAAAGGTGAGCTGAGCATGTGGCATGAGCAGGTGATGGGCTCTGAGAGGTATTTACAACATGCCAGAGAAGGTAATTAGCACCCAAAGCAGGCTGCAGGAAGTACTTTTGGTCACCTCCAATGAAGAATTTGTAATGAGCTGGAGGGCCTGATTTTCAATGGATGATTTGCCCAGAACAATGGCTCCAAACAGAACGGAGTAAAAGGCTTACAAATGGTAACCTTTGAGGCAGTGGGCTCTTTTCCCATCAGTTTAAATCGTTTTCTAGTTGATAACATTTTAAACTTTTGCATGACAAGTAGTTTTAATGTAAAGAGAAACTTTAGTGACTGATCAGGGGGATGGTATGAATAACAATTTAGCTGACACGAAGAAAGTAAAAAAAAAAAAAAAATCCCTAAGTAATATTTCATAGATCACACATTTCAACCAGGTTTTTTTTCCCAGGCACAATAAACAACTTTTCCTTCCGCAAATGACATGGTATATGAGCTGCTAATAGTCAGCATTATCACACATAGTACTTTCCACAGGTGGGGAAAGCTGTACACAGGCAAACCAGTTAGCCAGCAACGCATCACCAGCAACATGTCAAATGCAAAATACAGTATAAACGTTTTCAACAAACTACTTAGGCCTTGTACTCACGACCGGATCTGTGCGCTGGAAACTGTCTGCCCGACAGTTTCCGGCGTACAAGGCTGATTTGTGTTTTGTTCCGCTGGCGTGTACACACCAGCGGACCAAATTCCCGTCGTACCGGAACGCGTGCACGTAAACTACGTACGACGTCACTATAAAGGGGAAGACCAAAGTTAATGGCGCCGCCCTCTGTTCCTCTTTTGCTAGTTACGTGTTTGCTCGTGTTAGTGAAGGTTTGGTTAGAGCTGATTCGCGCTTCTCGGTCTCCAGGCTTTGACAGCGTGTATTCACGGGTTCAGTGCGTGTGCTTGCGGTAACGTAGTTGTCATTCGGCTATAGGCAAGCAGGTTGTTTCTGCTTTAGCAGTTGCATCCTGTGCGCTCGTATCTGTTTGTCACGCGTTTGTCGCAGGTAGTGCTGGATTTGCGAGTGCTTTCTGTTTCAGTGTGTTCTTGACTGACCAGCCGGCCGGTTTGAAGCCATGATGGAGCAGCAGCGTCAATTTTCGCGAGTTGGTGCTGTTTATGGGATGGCTGCTGGATATGTTCATTTGTCCAGTACTTTGGCCAGAAACAGGGGGCGGAGGCGTTTCTGGACCAAGAATTGGTTGCGCCAGCGTGACCAGTTCTCACATATGCCTCTGCTTAGGGAACTCCAGGAGAATAATCCTAATGACTTTAGGAATTTTCTCCGCATGACGGACCCCGTATTCAACCGTCTGCTGGATCTTCTGTCCCCCTATATCACGAGGCAGGACACTGTGATGCGCCAAGCCATCACGGCCGAGCAGAGGCTTATTGCCACGTTGCGGTACCTGGCGACTGGGAGGAGCCTGCAGGACCTCAAGTTCTCGACAGGCATCTCTCCGCAGGCGCTTGGGGTCATCATACCGGACACGTGTGCTGCCATCATCAAAGTTATGCATGAGGAGTATATTAAGGTAAGTTTCCTGGCTCTAATAATGTGGCCAACTAACTTTCTTTTTATTTTCCCAGATATGCTGTGTGTTTAACTAACGTTACCTTTTCTCCCTATGCATGTTGATATCAGCTTTACATGTTTTATTCTTGGCCTACCTGCATATTTGTCCCTTACCCAATATTAACCTGTCCAGCATGCTATCCTAGGGACAAACCCACCTTGCCATTTTTTCAAACAGGACTTTTTGGTTTTTGTGCCCCCCCCCCCCCCTTCAAACTTTTATTGTCCCCATCAGAGGGCTGTGGAGTCTCTTAATGAAGTGGCCCTATATATTTCATTTCCCAAATTCTCCATGCACATTTTTCTAATGCAATTTTAATACTGTGAACTGTCACAAGGATGCTTGTAGGATGTATTTGTTACAAAGTACTAAATCTCTAATTTTGTTTGTCCCCACAGCTACCCTCCACACCACAGGAATGGCAGTCTGTGGCTTCCCAATTTGCCCAGCGGTGTGATTTTCCAAACTGCGGTGGAGCAATAGATGGGAAACACGTCCGCATTGTGCCCCCACCCCGCTCGGGGTCGTACTATTATAATTACAAGGGTTATCATAGTATTGTGTTGATGGCGGTGGTGTCGGCACAGTATGAGTTTCTATATGTGGACGTGGGGAAGAACGGCCGGATGTCTGATGGGGGAGTGTTCGCACGGACTGATTTCTATGATCGTCTCCAAGCTGGTGGTCTGGCATTGCCACCAGATGAAGATAATGTGGAAGGACTTCCGTTTGTGTTCCTAGCGGACGAGGCTTTTGGGCTTGGTCCTCACCTCATGCGGCCTTTTCCCCAGAGGACCCTCACCTCAGAGAGGAGTGTGTTTAATTTTCGGTTGGCCAGGGCTCGGAGGGTAGTCGAGAATGCCTTTGGGATACTCACCAACCGGTTCCGCCTGTTCAGGACATCGATACATCTGGCGGAATATAAATTGGACACCGTTGTATTTGCCTGCTGCATTTTGCACAACTTTTTACGCAGGCACTCCCAGACGTACCTACCCGACATCGGTTCTGAGGCAAGACTACCCTCAGATCCCCTTCCCGGGCTGGACACTGGTCGCGCTGGCTTGGCCCCCCAATCAGCTCGTGAGGTACGCGACAAATATGTTGAGTACTTCATGGGTCGGGGGGCCATTGCTATGCCAGATCATATTTCTTTCTAATTCGGCCCCCAAAGAAAGGAATATTCTAAAAAATAATAAATAATTAGACCATTGGACTTTATACAGTTGTTTGTCATTAATGCTTTTTCTCTTTTTCTGTCTTCCTGGTTCTCTAACTAACTTCTTCAATTGTAATGCATAATTGATTTCTCCACTTTTAGTAACTAACCACATTTTGCACATTATTCACTCATCTACAAACAGGGTATTGAGTCTAGAAATAAGAAGCAACTCCATTTGTAAATGTTGAGGTCAATTTTTTTTAATTTTTGCTTGTTCATGACCCCAAAAATAATTTTATATTTTTTTCATTACTCCCTGCTTTTGTACTTAGGAGTCTTCAAAATTTTTTTTAAATTTCCTTTTTTTTTTTCAGGTAATTCAACCAAAAATATTATGCAGATTATACATTTATTAACAAGTTCACTTTTTTTTTCATCAAATATAGTTAGATTTATTGTTTACATATATATATATATATAGATTATATTTGGTGGGGTGTTTACCGCCTTAATTTTTTTTTTGGCCATATTTTTTAGGCACAAAAAACAATAATTTTTTAACCATTTTTTTTTTTTTTGGTGTGTTTTTCTAAAAGAAAATTTTTAGGTGAGAATTTGAAGTCAAATCTCTACTTCACTAAATTCAGTGATTAGAGAGATTTATAATTCTATATATATATTTAAAAAATTTTTTGGCGTTGTTTATTCTTTATGGTCTAAACTTTATAGTATCCCAAAATGTTCAACATGGTCAAAAAGTAACAAAATCCAATTCAAAAAATATAAAAACTCACAACAGCAGTCAGTCATGGTGTGCTTTCACACTGGAACACGCCAAAATTGGAAGATACACACATTCAGTGCAAACTCGCCAAATGTCATTGGTTCAACAGACAAATGGCCACATGTGCTATCTGACATCATGGGTGATCAATGTCTGTGTTTTGTGGGAGCAAACCCTTCCTCTCAACTACTTGAGGATGGAGGAGGGGGTTGGACCCACAAAGCACAGACATTAGATATTCTGTGATGGCAGATAGCACATGTTGGCACACTGTGTGTGTATATTCAAATTTTGGCGTATTCATTATTCAAACTGTAAAAATGTTTGTGGGGGCGGGGGATGGGCGGGGGGTGTTTCAGTCTTTGACACGGCCCATCATGTCAATAATGTTCTTAAAATTAGATTCGATCACCATCATTCTTTGCCGCATATTGTCCATTTCCGTGCTGCATTCCAAAAGGACATTTGTTACATTCTGTTCCATGAGAAACATCCTTTCACGCATATTGTGCATTTCAGTGCTGCACTCCATTACCTGCTGAATAATTATAGCAGCACTTGCACGTGAAAATATTGGCACACCATCCTCCTCCCCTAAAACAACAAAAAAAAATGGCATTTACAATATTATTTTTCAATGAGGCCTATCTACATATGTTTTTTGGAATCAAGCTAGGGTGACACTGACCTGATGGGCTTCTCCTTTCCACCTCTTCGACATCTTCTATCACTCCTCCTTCTTCCACCACCTCCCCATCATCTTCTATCACTCCTCCTTCTTCCACCACTTCCCCATCATCTTGGACTCCTCCTTCATCCATCAATCCACCTTCTTTCAATTCGCCAAATTGTTCTTCCGCCACTTGCCCTTCATCTGCTATGACTTCTAAGTCCAAAATTACTTCTTCCTCCTCTCTTCCTTCCTCCTCTCCTTCCACATCCTCCTCTCCTTCCACATCCTCCTCTCCTTCCACATCCTCTTCTCCTTCCACATTCTCCTCTCCTTCCACATCCTCTTCTCCTTCCACATCCTCCTCCTCCTCCACATGTTGAGATGGCAGATTTTGGCCTTGTCTGGCCCTCTCTGCCTCCTCCAAATGCTGGCGACTTCTTTCCCCTGAAATAAACCAAAAAAAATGTAGACTCATCAGCACACAGATATTGGAGAGCATAAATCGCACACATTGCTTAGAAGATGCTTTCATTTAGTTACTTTTATCTTTCACCAAACCTACATTTTGCAATTACTTCTATATGGCAAGCTCTGATCCTGCCCCTTTTTAGCAAAGTGACACACATGGATGTCCCCCCTAAACTGTATTTCTGGGAGACCCTACCAAAACCCATTTTTGATTTGGGGAGACACAGGTGCTCTGCATTGCAGATGTGAAAACATCTGCTTTATTACCACTGTTTTTAGAATGAATCCTGTTTGCCTTTCCCATTCTCATACTTTATTTTTCTAGAACTAGCTTTTACACAATGTTTACAAACAAAGTTTTTGGCCAGTGAGCCATGTCCAGGTGTGTTGTTCCTGTAATAACCGAGCCTTTCTGATAAACTATGTGATGTTACGTTGTTTACTAAGAACACTGTTTGTAAATATGTAGTTATTTATGTTCTAAAAAATAAATAACAACATGTCTTTAAAATTACAAGCTGGCCAAGGAGGCAGATGGTGAAATATACATGGCAACACATTATTGCAGACAATCACCACCCCCCCCCCCCCAACCCCAATATATATTTACTTACTTTTACGCAGAATTTTAAGTATTTTCTTCATCTGATGTGGCTCCCTCAATTTTAAGTCTGACCATCGTTTCCTCAGCTGTTCCTTGGACCTGGTGATCCCAAACATCCTCTGCATTCTCCTCGCCACCTTGTCCATAATATGTGCCTTTCGGCGGTTAGGGGTCTTGTATGGCCCTAATTCCCCATCATAGTCCCTTCTTTCGCATGATGTAAACTAACTCCACCATTTCCTGGAACCGCATATTAGTGGCTTTATATCTTCTTTTCCTTGATCGGGACGTCCCTGCCTCTGTCCCTTCACTTGTGGCATGAGAGCATCGTGCCCGCTCGTGTGACATCGCCATCTTTCCTTTCCCACAGAGATTATGGGCGTGGAAAAGATGAATTCTTACGCCATGGGCGGAGAAGAGGGCGGCGTTTAATACATACGCGGAGTGTAGAGAATGCAAACAACGTGTTTACGTCCGTTACGCGGAGAATCTTCGAGCGCATCCAGAACATACACAGTTAACGCCATATTTCCTAAACTCATTGATTAGGGGCCTCGCAAAGGTGACGAGGGCGGGGTTTCATAAATACGCGGAGTGTTTAAAAGGTTTACGCCGTGATTACGCATCTTACGCGGTAATTAGGCGAGCGTGAGAAACGAGGAGCGAGAGACAGGAAGGTAAGGAAATTAAAAATGTGATCAGCAGAGGCCTTGAAAATGTAGACACATGGGATGGGGGTTTGGGCTGTTGGTTGCACCCTTTTTAAGCTATTCTGTCTATGGGGTACCACAATGTTATTTTGGTATCCAAATGCTTTTGGACACCTCACAAAATAGAGATGTGAACAATGCTGTACCTCATTGACAAGTTTTTGAATGGTGTATTCAGATCAGGCAAAGTATTGTTCAAGTGTTGGTTGTACAGAGGTCATTAGGAAGTGTCTTTTATGTCATCCATTGTCAGGGGCATGAGATTTACACAGGAAAGAGTGCCTAGATGAATACTGTCATTTGTAAGCATTGTTTATTTTTCAATATTAAAAATATTTACTGCAATGTTAACAATGGCTCTGCATCTAGCAAATCAATGTTTGGTACAACCAATGCGGCCGAGCTGACAATCATTGTTTAAACAAGAGAGACTGTGTTTGTAATTAGATATAGGTAATAAATTTAAAGACACATATTATATCAAGGTCAACGCTGATCCTTTTGAATATTTATTTTTCTTTGGTTTATGTTTTTTGAATCTAGACTCAAAAAAAAATATCATATTTCAAAAAGTAAAATGGACCAACTACAAACCAAGGAAGCTATAGAGGCCTTACTACAAAAATATCAGGACACGCCCATCCTGTGGAATTCCAAACACGCATTATATTGTAATAAAGATGTACGAGCGGCAGCACTAGAAGAGCTAGCAAACTATATGCAAACATGGGTGCCAGGATGCACTGCCAACATGGTGAAGGATAAACTTGCCAACCTCAGAAGCACATACAGGAGAGCATACAAAGCTAATAAAATCAAAAAATCGGGAGCAGCAGCAAGACAAGCAAAGGAACCCAAACTGTGGTATTATAAACAGATGGCTTTTTTGCGGGACGAAATGGAAGGCAGGAAAACGATGTCCAGTCTTTCTTCCAACCTTTCCTCCATGCTACCTTCCAGCGGACCTTCCCCAGATGACCACAGCCCTGCAGAGTCGGAGGAAGAGGGCCTGGCTGACAGAGATGCAGATCTGCCACCCTTCGATGAGGAGGTATAGTAGTTTCCTCTATATTTATGGCGTAAATAATTCTTGGTGGATTAATGATTAGATATTGTAAAAATAAAACCAAGCTGGAAAAAAGCAAACAAAAAGGTGTACAGACAAATAGGTGTCAGGGATGACAACTGCAGGGGTCAGAAGTAGAGTGTATTCAAGTAATAATGAACAGAAAATACTGAACGAAAAACATGAAAATGAGTGTGGTTTTATTTAGCGAAATTGTAAAAAAATTCTTTTTTTTTCCACACAGGAAGAAGAGATCAGCCAGGAGGTGGCAGATCCTCAGGTGTCTGTCAGCCAGGAGGAGGCCGGGGTCAGTGGCAGCCAGGAGGAGGCCGGGGTCAGTGGCAGCCAGGAGGAGGCCGGGGTCAGTGGCAGCCAGGAGGAGGCCGGGGTCAGTGGCAGCCAGGAGGAGGCTGGGCCCAGTGGCCTGCAGCAGGTCCACCCGGCCAGGAGAACCACCACCAGCCAGTCTTCTCCCCCCCAGGTGAGGCCATCAGGCCGAAGGAGGCAGTTGAGGCCTGTGGAGGAGGCAAGCCTCCGCATGATCCAGGAGGCAAGCGCCATCATGAGGGCCCCCCTCAACCCCACAGAGGCCTTCAGTGCCTCATTGGCCCATGATTTAAATGAAGGGGAGGAGGACCAGAGAAGACTGGCAAAGGCCCTGATGAACCAGGTCCTTTGGTGGATGCAGAGGGGCCTGCTGACCCCAGACACTGGGCTATGTGACCCGGCCCGGCTTGCGGAACACCATCCTCCTGCTGCCACATCAACCCCACCTGCAAGACCCCGTGTTCGATCCGCTGGAAGGCTGCCTGGAGGGAAGGCTGGAAAGAGGAGGAAACGTTGATTTTCTGCCTTCCATTTCCTTCCACATAAAGGACATCGTGTTTGTACTACCACAGTTTGGGTTCCTTTGTTTGTGTGCTGCTGCTTCATATTTTTGTGTTTGGCTACTGAGGCTTGGAAGTTTATCCTTCACCATGTTGGAAATGCAAGTTTGCATATAGTTTGCTATCTATTCTAGTGCTGCCGTTCTTTTTATTTTTTTGTGATGACATTTGCCTGAATAAAAGGCCTTTTGCTTTCATTTGAAAACATGTCTATTGTTTGATATACTGTGGGGATTATTAGGCAGCAAACCTTTAATAAATATACAATGGGTAATTTACAAAGGACACACTCCTTGGGGGGGGGGGGACATTTGGTGTGCCAACATGGTTTAATATTCTCTAATGAAACACCAAAAAAAAAAAAAAATTTTAAAAAAAAAGTAAAAAAAAAATAGTTTAAATGGTGACATAACTAGAAACAAAAAAAAAAATTAAAACAAAATGAACATTCCTTTACAAAAATGACTACTCTAAATTATGGAGGACCACCAACCAAAACACACGTCTGGCATAGAAAACATTATTAAAGGATTACATCACAAGCAAGAAATGTGACATTTCAGTATGGGACAACTCTATTGAAATTGCATCAGCAAGAGAACGGGGTTATTCTAGCAAGAGAAGAATTAATAAAACGAGGCTTTAAAATGTGGTTTAGTGCGCCTTTTTAAGACATTGTTCTCTTGCTAGAATAAAAGGTTTCTAATGACGAATGTGCCATATCCCAAAGAAACGCGAGTTTTACCTGAACGAGCGCTCCCGTCTCCTCATTTGGACTGAGCATGCGCGGGGTTTTTGTACGCTGCTTTTGTGTACAGACGACCGAACATGTCTGACGGACACGATTCCAGCAGACTGTTTTAAAGCAAGACCAGGAAACAGTTGTTCGTTGGAAAACGGTCTGGCCGACGATTGTTTGCTGGAATTCTGTACGTTACTGCCTACACACGAACGAACATGTCCGCTGAAACTGGTCCGCGGACCAGTTTCAGCAGACATGTTTGGTCGTGAGTACGAGGCCTTAGAATCCATTTCATACAGTATGATTGATGTTATTAGAAAGGCCAAAATTGCCATTACACACAGCAAGTCTGCTACTAGGGGTGGTAAAATTAAGTGGCGCTTTTCTTGTTACTTTAATCATTTTTCAGCAGCTATAGAAAATAAATATAATTCCAACTGATATAACAATATCTAGTAGGTTTCTAGATATTAATATTCTATTAAGTGAGACCCGGAGAAGAGAAAATGGGCAGGGGGTTGGCATTAGTGTTGCTCACGAATATGGCATATTCGAATATTCGCGAATAACTCGAATTTCGCGGCCAATATTCGCTATTCCGAATATTCGTATTTTTTCAATTTTATTTTTAAAACAGATCACATCCTAGTGATCTCCATCGACGTCTAAAAGCATTGCTGGTATGATTAGAGACCCTGGGCCGAGTAGCTAAGCTGAGGCGATCCTTTTATGTTGCCGAATATTCGCAATCGCGAATATTCGATTTCCGAATATTCGCGAATACTTTCTCCGCCCTTCTTTTGCATCAGAGCTAATCAGAGTTCTCCTACCACAGTTGTCATAGGAGAGAGTGGAGTGTTTCTGTGCGTTTTTCCAGTGTATCACATCTTCAAAGAATTTTCCGTCTTTTGTCCCGTGTCATCATCATTTGCATTTCACCTCTTTAATGAGAATAATGTTTAATGTTTAACATAAAGGCATTTAAGAGATGTCAACGTAAACGGTTTACTTGTATTTTCCAAATCTATGGTTATTCAATATTTATTAAACTAATCAATATACAAATTGGTCAAAGTAAACCCTCAAATCTATATAATAATGTATTTATTTTATTAATACCTTGTTAGTTGCAGGGTCCATTACGTAAAACCACACTTTTTCCAAAGGGCAGGTGAAATTGAATGTTTCAAAATTTCACAATCAATTTCGCATTCGCATTAGCGAAATTTCGCAAACAGTTTCGCATTCGCATTAGCGAAATTTCTCCAAATTTTTTTTTTGATAAAATATCACGAATATTCGATTTTAGCGAATATTTCAAGAATATTCGGCTATATATTCGTGATATATCGCGAAATCGAATATGGCGTATTCCGCTCAACACTAGTTGGCATGACTAATGGGAGGAACAGGTCAGAAAAGGGTTATAAAATGTGAGTTTAGTGTAGATGGGGTGTAAGCCATGGGTGCTCAACCTGTGGTCCTCCAGCAGTTGCGGAACTACAACTCCCATCATGCCTCTGCCTTTTGGGAGACATGCTTGTAACTATCAGCCTTGCAGTGCGCCATGGGACTTGTAGTTCCGCAACAGCTGGAGGGCCACAGGTTGAGCACCCATGGTGTAGGTTTTACCTGCTTGGGGGCTGAAGATCAGAGGGGCATGGTGCAGCCGTAAGGGTGGCTCATGTGAGGGATGCTAATATACATCCTGGAAAGTCTAGGCGCAGCAGAACTTTCCCCACCTGCCCACCCTGAAAGTGTGGTTCAGTCAGGGGTTGTGGGGAGGCATTATTTAAAAATAAATTGTCACAGCAGCTTGGTGGCTCAGGGAATCTTTGGGGGGGAGGGTTCAGGGAATATTTACATTGTCACAAAACAGTGGGGGGGGGGGGCTTCTGGGCTTCTATGGCACTTCCACTTGGTTGGTTATTGGTGCTTCTGCCAGGAGTTAGGTTCCTTGGGGAAAAATATAAGAACGTGTGAATTCGTAAAATTTTTGAGGCAGTTGAGGGCATGGGCGATTCTAATTTTAAATTGTGCTATTAAGGATTCCCAATAGAACCCCTCTGACCCCCCCCCCCCCCGCATTGTTGAAATCTTTAATTGTTTGCTGTTATGTAATGGTATGCACTTCATCATTTTAAGGAGTGGTAGAAGGATCAAGGTTGACAATTCCTTTATATCAAGGATTTTTCCGTGGGACCAGTAGGAAAAAAGGCCTACTACATGGCCTGTTTAGGAAGTAGCATAGATAGTTGTTCTAGAGCAATTCTCTATTCCCTGGTACCAGGGAAGAAGGTTATTTGTCCCTACTGCAAATCGAATGCCCCGTACACAGGACCGGTTTTCCCATTGGGAAAACTGCGATGAGAGCTTTTGGCCGGGAATTCCGACTGTGTGTATGCTCCATCGCAGTTTTTTCCAGCGGGAAAAAAATGTGCATGCTCGGAAACAATTCGACGCATGCTCGGAAGCATAGAACTTAATTTTGTCGGCTTGTTGTATTCTTTTACGTCACCGCGTTCTTGGCAGTCAAAAGTTCACCGGACTTTTGTGTGACCGTGTGTATGCAAGGCAGGCATGAGAGGAATCCCGTTGGGAAAACCATCGTTTTTTTCCGACGGGAAAGCCGGTCGTGTGTACGAGGCATAAGGGCTAAGGCTAAGGACATTTGAGATTACTTAAATGGCAAACTACTGGTCAACGCACCTAAAATACAGCATGCACAAATACATTAGTGGGAACATGCAATGTATTTTATGATATTCATACATTTTAATTGTGCTGGAAAAAGCAACATATTACATTAAAAAAAGATGATGGTGAGAACAATGTAAAGGCCTTGTAAATGTGAACTACTAATGTTCAGACTTCCTGGACCAAAAGGGGTGTACTGTGATAAATGAAGTAATACACATGAGTATTTAGCAAATGTTTGCAATCAGTTACACCATGTTCTATTTTATTTCGCACCCTTTATTGTTACTACTAGGATGATGGTACCCCTATATCTTTAGATGTAATACCCCTATTTGAGTCTCTCTCTCTAATGTTCTGTATGTTGAATATTGTCTATAGCAGGGATACCATTTGGAGGTATTACGTGGCTTGTCACTGACTGCTGGAATTATTTGGGAGCAGACCATTACATATAGCTAACCTGGGAACTTTCCAGACCTGACCCAGAGACTGATCAAAAAGGTTCAGAGCACAACTGGCTGACTGGAGCAGTGATGTCAGCATCACAACGCCAGTCAAACAGCAGACGGAGCCAACGCTCTGGAGTGGTTCAAGATGGGAGTTGGTGTTGGGTGTACTTTCATTTCTTCTAGCCTTTACCTCTGGCCATAGGTAGACTGTCCCAAGTACTGGCGTAGAGGAAGGTGAGGGGAAGCCCTATTTCCTGTGTACAGATTGCAAAAATGAAGACGTTAGCCTGTTAAAGGGACAATGGCTAAAAGCTCAATTACCAGTTAAGAATGTAAGAATTGGATGCTGGTGTTCACAAGGCAAAGTGTGCACCTATCAAGAAAAGCCTTACCCTTAGTATAAGTGTGTGTAAAGTGAGCCTTTTTCTAGTGTTTAAAGTAGTAACCCATGCAGTGAACCAGATATAAGCTTTCCTTTGTTTGCTCACTCTAAGCTACCACAGCACCTTAAATAAGTTCAAAAAACACTTTTGGTATTGAAAGGATATTCATAAATCAAGAAATTGCCCCAGCCACAACTTTCAGGTTGTTTACATTTTCTGTATAAAAAAGAGTGTTTAGAGACAATCTAGCCCTATAATGGTGATATTCTGCCTAAAAAGCAATTTTACCAGCAATTGATATCAAATTTGAAAATTGTGTTCTCCTGAAAACCATTTTTAACATGAACCTTTTACAAGGGCAAATTTTTTAATGCAAACATATACACAATATTATTCTTCTAAGCACTAAACACGAGCCAACTAACCGTGTCTCATTGCTGAGATATATCAGTATTTAGGATTTTCATCAAAAGTCTAAATTAACATATTCTCCTCATTCACTGCTTCCTATATGTGCGACTTTTCATCTATGCTGCAAAACTAATGCTGTATCGTGGGGCAATATGGTGGGATCCATACAATTAATAATGATGTGCATTGGCAATACTTAAGCCCTGTACACACTATCGGTCCATCCGATGAGAACGGTCTGATGGACCGTTTTCATCGGTTAACCGATGAAGCTGACTGATGGTCAGTCGTGCCTACACACCATCTGTTAAAAAAAAACGATCGTGTCAGAACACGGTGACGTAAAACACAATGACTTGCTGAAAAAAACGAAGTTCAATGCTTCCAAGCATGCATCGACTTGATTCTGAGCATGCGTGGATTTTTAACCGATGGACGTGCCTACAAATGATTGTTTTTTTTTCTATCGGTTAGGAATCCATCGGTTAAATTTAAAACAGGTTGGCTTTTTTTTAACCTATGGATAAATAACCAATGGCGCCCACACACGATTGGTTTGGACCGATGAAAACGGTCCATCAGACCGTTCTCATTGGTTTAACTGATCGTGTGTAGAAATACAATTTTTTTTTACTGTTTACAGTAAACCTTTTAGAACCTTACAGATGGTGTCAAAGCTTCTGAAAAAGCTAGTTGCCTGACTGTCACCCTGACACACTAGGATTATTATGATTTTTTTTTATAGTTACAGCTTTTCAAAAAGTATGCAAATCAGGGAATTTAGAGAAAAGTTATATGCCTTTATTTGTATGTTTATTCAAGCACAATCATTCAAAATACTTAAGCAAAATGGCCAATTTGTCAGCCAATAAAGTAGAATTTTCATAAGAAGAGCTCAGCATTGGAATCCTCTATGCTCTTATCAAGTTTTTTTTTTATTTTTATTAAGTAAAGCTGAACAAAAAATGTCTATTAACAACCCAAAGGGACCTGTATTTGCCACCACTATTTTGGTATAGGTTAGTACTCTTGGGATTTATGAATTTGCTGATGTATGCTCTGTAGTGTAATGTACGTCACCATCTCCCCTGGTGCACTATCCTTTTTGGTTAAAGTATACGAGAGGCATTTTAAGTCTGTGTGGCCATATGACACTCAACAAAGACAAGTAATAAATCACCCTTTGTGTTTGTGGTCAGGGTTATAGTTGTTAAACCTGCTGTAAAGCCCCTTCCAATAAATGTATGAAAAATATAGTTTGCAGGTGTACATTTTTTCTGAGCTTTGTTGCCTGGACACTCTGTTGTGCCTCTTAGTTATATGGTAAGTTCACATCTCCTGGGTACAGTTGCCTATGAAATCACCATGTTAATTGATCCTGTCATTGAATATGCACATAGCATTTTTTTTGTGTATAGTTTTGTAAATTACCATATTGTTTGATGTTTTTTTTTCTTTTGATTGTTTGGCTGACAAATTGGCCATTTTAGTTAAGTATTTTAATTGGCAGTTAACGGTAGCGTAACTAGAAATTACAAAGCCCAATGGCATAGTGCCCCACAACAATACTGTATGATTTATGGTACAGAAACCAACAGTCATAGTTCATAATCTTCATATTGTTCATAAACCAAGGCGTAAACCAAAAAGGCAATGGTCAGTGGGTGGAAAACATTATTCAAAGTCAGTGGTCAGGAGGAGAAAAAAAATACCTCATCAGTGGTCTGGTCAGTAGGGGGTAAAAATGCATTGTCAGTGGTGACTAGTGGTTGCCCTGGCATCAATGGTCAGTAAAAGAACAAAATACTCTGAAATCAGTTGGAGAAAGAAGTACATCAACATTAGTGTCAATGAGAATAAAATATTGGGGACTCTGCAGGCCAGTGGGGGCTCTGTGAGGGCTTGGGGACTCTGTGGGTAGCTGGAGGCACTGTGGAAGGCTGGGGCTGTGCAGCAGGCTAAGGGGCATGGTAGCAGCGGTGGGGCTTTGTAAGTGGAGATGAGTGCTAGAACAGGCTTGGCAGCATTATGGGTGGCTGAGGGTTCTGCAGAAGGCAGCAGATTTACTTTGGGGAGATGAGAGGCTCCGTAGGGAGGCACAGTGTGGGGAAAGGTGAGGGAGGTGTTGGGGCTGTTGTGGCTGCAGGAAGCTTTGCAAAAAAAAAGGGGTCCTCTGGAGGGGGGCTGGAAATATTTTTGTCCATGTAAATATACTATATTTTATATGACACCTAAACTTGATGGACATTTATCAAGTCAGTGTTTCTTTACATTTTAATTTTTTTCTTAAATAGAGGAATTTGTAGTTGAGAAACTCTCAGTTAAAAAATTCCAACTCCTGCTTTGAATGTAAAAATTAGGTAACGACCACCCCTCTACCACTGCAGATCCCACATCCTACCTTATTCTTCACTCACCCTCTAATATTCCATAACCTCTTACCTCTAACACCCTTACAGAGCACCCCACACTACCAGCAATCCCCACCCCAGTTCCCACATTCTAGCCCCCCCCCCCCCCCAATGTCCCATTCTTCTACCTAAAGACACCCACACCACCCTTAGCAGACTAAAAAATGGCAAACAAATTGATTGTATTTTTCTTTCTTTTACAGGTATCTTGTCACAGCCCAATCTTTTGGAAGCCTACATTGTGATTTTCTAGTAGGAAGTCAATGGCATGTAACATTGTAAATATTCCCTGCAAAGCCCTTTGGGAAGAACTGAACAACATTGTTATATAAAAAAAAAAGCCCACAGTCCTGGATTGAGCAAAAAACCCAGAACTTTTCTGGAACATATTGATGTTAAACATATTTACTTAATTATGCCCCCAGGGTAGTGGTCCTAATAGGTGTGGTAGATGCTAATTACTGCTTCAACTGTATTGATGTGGGGTCATATAGCAGCAGTTCAGGTGCTGCAATTTTTGCCCATTCCAAATGTAGCCAAATGCTTTGTGGTAATGCCGTAGATTTGCCTAAACATCAAGATGTCCCAGGGAACACAGAGTCAGCTCTGCCAATGGTCTTTATGAGGGATGGGGCATTTGCCTTGGAAAAGCATTTTTGCACAGCTATTGTAAGTGCAACATGAAGAAAGAAAACGGTATCTTCAACTACTGGCTTGCCCTGGCCAGGCACATGTTAAAATGCACATCTGACATGCTGGATAATAAATAGCACTTTTGCACACCCAAATTCCCCTTTCTGTGAGTAAGTATTGCAGTATGAATGGTGAAGTCAGCATGTGTGTTGCACAATTCTGTCTGGCAGAGGAATGGGTATCTTTTTGAAGGGTCCCTAGGGCATTCAATGCGGAGGGGCCCAAAGGTTTGCCACCAGGGATAGCAGGAGTGGTGTTACAAACTTTGACAATTTTGCAAAGTTTTGTACGCAAACTTTTTATTATTATGTGTATATGGAATTATTTTTGGGAAATATAAATATTTTCTGTAACAAAGTAGTGTTTATGTTAAGTAATTGATTGTCAAATTACACCACAAGGCTAGAAAAAATCTCTGATATTACCCCTATAAAAATCAATACAGATTGCTGGGGTCCAATGTCTAACACCAAGTAGCAATGGGCAGCCTGTGGTTCTTGGGCTGCAGGTTCGGAGACAATATAAAACAACCACTGCATTTTGAAGGTGTAAAGGTATCCCCCTTCTTCAGGTATTGCATAAACGTGGGAGGATTCAAACTGGCAAAATCACCACAATTAATTGTTTGATGGAAAAAAAGTAACACGATGCTCAGGAGCAAAATAGCAGCAGGATACCTTTAAACCCCTGAAATGCGTTGGATGTTCTATATTGTCTTGCTAAAGAAAAGCCAAAATTAAATGTTTTTGGACTCTCAGCTCATTTATCTAGCTCTCTTTTTAGAGGTTTTATACATAGCTTGCAAGCTAGAGGTCCCCCATTCATAGGGGAACCCTATTTGTGTTGAAGGGCAGCCTTAAGAGAGTCTCTAAACCCAATATGAATTTGTTTGATCTTCTCCAATCATGATCCATTGATGAGTCAAATCCAGCACCTCAGTAACACATATTCCAGAATACTATAGTGATAGGGGAGAGTCCCCTTTCAAACTCTTTACCTTAAAGTTTTAGAGTGTTTTGCCTGGTACACACTGACCGGTTTTTATTTTCCTTCAGCCCGCTGGGTTGAACTGAGAGGCTCAGTTGATGTGATGTTAGTACATGGATCTCCTTGCTGAGCTATTGCGTTCTGATAGGGGGACTGCCCACCCCCAGAACACACTGGTCAGCTCTTGCAGCCGTTAGCTTCCAGCACTGATCAGATGCCGAACAGATGCTGGTTTTCCAGCATGCCCATTCAACAGAAGCTGGACCTCAGGCTGCTGTACTCACTGGCGAATGCCAGCTGGTTTCTGTTGAACCAAATGACTCAGGACGACATTTGGCCAGTGTGAACCAGCCTTTACAGTGTAAGAAATCGTGGGCAAGAGTTTTCCTTTTGCCTGCAACAGACTATGATATTTTTCTCAATGACTGTACCTCTCTGCCTAGGTACAGCTCCTTTTTTTTGGTTAAGGCCATCTTTAAGGCAGGGCAAAAGGGGATGCTGCCCTGGGCCCTGTCATTGTTGTGGGGCACACATCAGCTGCCTCATACTTGCCAACTATCTCAGTTTAAATTCCCTTGTCCCTTGAAGTTTTAGTCATGTGCTGTGTCCTGATATCTCAGTGTGAAGGGCTGCTACTAATGCTGCCCATCTCTGCCCTATAGTTGTGTACAGGTGACTCACCTGCAGACCCTGTAAATAACCTTTATTCATATGTAAATAACATGAGCATTCATATGTAAATAGTGGCAGCATTTATATGCAAATAGCTGAGGCTGACGGCATTCATATGTAAATAAAGGCGGCATTCATATGTATATCATGCCCCTCTGCAGTGAAGAGATGATGTGCTGTAACCTCTAGCAACCAATCAGTGAGCAGTATTACTGTACAGTAATCTCTAGCAACCAATCAACAAGAAGAAATCAAGTGCTGTAACCTCTAGCAACTAATCAGTGAGCCGTAATGTGTGCTGTAACCTCTAGCAACCAGTCAGTAAGTGGTAATGATATGCTGTAACCTCGGGCAACCAATCGCAATCACTGGCTGATCTGATACAGTAAACTGATTTTTAGTCTAGCTGATATTTATTGTATGTCTCAGAGAAGATGGAGAGCAAACTTGCATGGGGGGGCCCCAAGAAAATTTTTGCCCAGGGTCCAATCAACATTAAAGACAGCCCTGATTTGGATAACTGTTGGGGAGAAAAGTAACATTTTAACCTATGTTCATGGCGTTTTGCTTCTGTGTACTCTGGATGAAAAATAAGTAACTTTGATTCGAAATTGGCTAGAGTTACAAAGAATTGAATTGAAACTTTCACTACAGGAAATTAGGAAGGTCTGAAAAATGTATTTTACCTAAAGTGAGTCTTCAGCTTAACCAACAAAATAAAGCAGAAAGTACCGTGGAAGGAAGGTCTGAAAAATGTATTTTACTTAAAGCGGGATTCCACCCGCAATTTTTTTTCTTTTTTAAAGTCAGCAGCTACTAACAGTGTAGCTGCTGACTTTTAATAAGGACACTTACCTTGTCCTACTTGCCCGCGCTGATGGCCCCCCCGATGCCGATCCAACGACTGATGCAGGTCACGCGCCGCCATTCACACTAGGGGAAACAGGCAGTGAAGCCTTACGGCTTCACTGCCCATTTCCTACAGCGCCTGTGTGAGGCCTCGTACACACGGCTGAGGAACTCGACGTGCCAAACACATCGAGTTCCTCGGCCAGTTCAGCACTGAAGCCGCCGAGGAGCTCGGCGGGACGAGAGCTCCCATAGAACAACGAGGAAATAGAGAACATGTTCTCTATTTCCTCGTCGAGCTCCTCGTCGGCTTCCTCGGCCGAAAGTGTACACACGGCCAGTTTCCTCGGCAGAATTCAGCCAGAAACTCGGTCGGAAGCTGAATTCTGCCAAGGAAACTAGTCGTGTGTACGGGGCCTGAGTCTCGTGCCGGCTTGTGAATTGGCGGCTGCTCTCTGAGAACACACACAGTTCCCAGAAAGCAGCGCGCCCCATTCACTAGGAGAAGGAGAAGAAGAAAACACACCGCGGTGCCGAAGAGGCAGATTACGGACTTCCGCATAGCAACAGGTATTTCGGGTGAGTATAACATTTTTTTTTCACTTTTTTTTAATTCTATTTTTTTAGGACTTTTGTCCAAATGTTGTTTTCCTGGGTGGAACTCTGCTTTAACAACAATTTGTCTCCTTTCCTAGTCAGTCCTATCCCCCCACAGTTAGAAGACCCTGAGGGAACACACATTTAACCCCTTGATCGCCCCCTACTGTTAACCCCTTCCCTGCTAGTGACATTTATACAGTAATCAGTGCATATTTATAGCACTGATCGCTATATAAATGTCAATGGTCCCAAAAATGTGTCAAAAGTGTCGATCTGTCCGTCGCAATACCGCTAAAAATCGCTAAAATCGCTAAAAGATAAAATAATAAAAATGCCATAAAAATGACATAAATCTTAGTTTGTAGATGCTTTAAGTTTTGCGCAAACCAATCAATATACGCTTGTTGCGATTTGTTTTTACCACAAATATGTAGAACAAATTATAAATAAATAAATAAATTGGGGATATTTATCATGGCAAAAAGTAAAAAATATATATTTTTTTCAAAATGTGTGTTTTTTTTTTGTTTATAGCGCAAAAACGAAAAACCGCAGAGGTGATCAAATACCACCAAAGGAAAGCTCTATTTGTGGGGAAAAAAAGAACGTTTGGGTACAGCGTTGCATGACCGCGCAATTGTCAGTTAAAGTGACGCAGTGCCAAAGTGTAAAAAGTGCTCTGGTCAGGAAGAGGGTAAAATCTTCCGGGGCTGAAGTGGTTAAAGTGAGTCTGCAGCTTAACCAACAAAATAAAGCAGAAAGCATCTTGCAAGAAAAGAAGTGACTACTCACTTTTCCGGCACTGCAATCTGACACTTTGGGTGTGTTAGGTGGATGTGCCCCCATGCAAGACACTGTGGCTCTTGCAGCGTCCAGTGAGGGACATGCTCTCCGTCATGCACAGAAGTGTCATATAGCAGTGACACTGAAAACTTTACAAAAAGAGTGACGTTTCAGGATACTGCCCATCCGAAAGGTGAGTATTCAATTTCTCCTCTTGCAGAGTATTTTTAGTTTGATTTCTTTGTGTAGGCACTGGCAATTTTTACCTTTACAAGAGTTCTCTCTCTAACAATTAGTTGGTTTGTTAGGAACGTATGATGTTCTTCATAGTACATGGTAATTCATTTATTAAAATAAGTGATAAACCAAAGATAATTTCCTGTGCCAGAATGGGATTCTTGGTGTGTTCCTGACCCTGATGTTCACAACAGTTTGTAAATGAAGTTGTGCCAAGGCAAAGCCAAGCCTGTGAAAATATTCTTCCAACACGTCTTTGTTGTCATAGTGATGCTGTATTTCACAGACTGGATTGCATTCATATACCTCCAGCTGTAAAGGTTTGGATTAGTTTGAGATGCGCTCCAATGAGTAATTTTATGGCACTCAACTTACATAGTATTTGTGGGGTATAAAAAGAGGCCGGTATGGCTGCTTAAACAGTATAATATATACAGTCTTACAAATGGAACACTAATCAATTGGAGACAAAATTATCTGTTTGAAATTAAAGGTAAATTGAACCTAGTATTCTAAAGGACATGTATAGTCGTATTATTTATTCTAGAGAACTTAGCTTAATGGATATAATCTTTTTAAAGGGTCAGTCCACTTAAAACTAATAGCTCAGGTACAGATGCTAGAGAGTTAAACTCCGGTACAATGTCTTATATCCAGGGCTCAAGTCCTGCGGGAACGCGTGGGAACGGAGTTCCTGCACTTTTTTCACAGCAGGAACTCAGTTCCCTTTGCAGGACTAGAGCAGCCGAGAGCAACCGCCCGAGCCAATCCTTCACTAAGCGGCGATGCCCAGCTCGAGTCACTGTCAGGGGCAGGCGAACCTTAGTAATCCTTTATGTTACTGGTCGCTTCCTGTATATCAGTGTTTCTCAATTCCAGTCCTCAGGCCCCCCCAACAGGTCAGGTTTTCAGGATTTCCCTCAGATGAAAAGGCTGTGGTGATTACTAAGGCAGTGAAACTGATCAAATCACCTGTGCAAAATAATGGAAATCCTGAAAACCTGACCTGTTGGGGGGGCCTGAGGACTGGAATTGAGAAACACTGCTGTATATGGATTCATCGGGATTCATTGCGGAGGTCTCCTGGGAACAATGACAAAAGCTCCCAGGAGACATTGCGGCATCGAGGAAGTGACGGAATACCCGCACACTACCCGATGAAGGAAGCGGCCAGTAACATAAAGTATTACTAAGGTACAGTGGATCGCAAAAAAAAAACATGCGGTTTAGTAATTATGCATATGAGCGTATCATTTTTTTTATTTTTTTTGGTGGGGGAGTGGATCTTGGATGGGAGTTCCCACACTTTTTTCCCCAGGACTTGACCCCTGCTTATATTTCTCTGTTGGTCAGATATCTTGATCTTCACACCTGCCATGGCAATTAATAATGGCTCCCACTTCCCCTGATGCATTTTTATTATATGTTGTATTGTATATTATAAAGAGTGCAACGGGGAGAGCTGAGAGAAGCAATAGTGGGTAGGAACATGCACAACTCCTGGGTAGAAAGAAACAGATTTGGGAAATATGGCAGAGTGCTCTCGCTTGATCACACCTCTAACTAAACATTGCATCTTTGTCTACTGATCAAACAATGGGGGGTTATTTATTTAAGGCAAATCCACTTTGCACTACAAGTGCACTTGGAAGTGCAGTCGCTGTAGATCGGAGGGGGACATGCAAGGAAAATAAAAAACAGCATTTTTTTTTCACATGATTAGACGATAAAATCAGCAGAGCTTCCCCTCATTTCAGAGCTTCCCCTCAGATCTACAGCAATCTACAGTGACTGCACTTCCAAGCAAGGTCGATGATAGGGGGGGACCACCAGTCCTCCTGTAGAGGGCTCGGGCACACAGGGGGGCGAAACAGCAGGGGGATTTAGTGCAGTTTGGTGGAGGGGCAGTTACAGAAGGATGCCCTGTGTGGCCCTCTGCAGCAGCTGAAGGACATTTTTTCTCCTCCTCCTGGCTTTCAGCTGTTGCAGGGAGAGACACACACACAGGGCATCATTCCTGTAATTGTTTCTCTGACACTGATCACTGATTCTCCTCCCTGTTCTGCCTGTTTCGGATATATATAAATATAGGCCCAGATTCACAGAGAGCAAGGCGCACATTACGCCGCCGTAGAGTAACCGCCGTACGCTACGCCAACGCAGCGCAGAGAGGCAAGCATTGAATTCCGCAAGCCAGTGCTCCCAACGCTGCGCCAGCGTGGCGTGGGTTTCGTAGGCGTACGCCGGCGTAGGTGGAAGTGGGCGTGACCCATGCAAATGAGGCGTGACCCCATGCAAATGATGGGCCGAGCGCCAGACAGGTACATATCACGAACTGCGCATGCGCACACACCCCCGCGCCTGCCACCCGCGCCTGCTTACAACCACGCCGGCACAACTGCCTAAGCTACGCCGGATCACTGCGTACGCCGTGAACGTAACGTACGCCCAGCCAGACACACGTCTAACGCACAATACGCCGGCTTGTGTTCCCTGTTGCAGACCTGAGCATGTCTGTTGCTGGGTTGCACCTCCTTTATGGGGAATAACTTTATGCCGGACGTACAACTTACGCGCATCTAACATAGCATGCGCCGGGCACACGCAGGTTCTTGAATCGCTGTATTTCACTCATTTGCATGTTTGAATGGCTAATCAATGGGAGCGGCACCATGCGCCCAGCCTAAATGTGCGCCCACCCTACGCCGGCGTAAGCAAGATACGTCGGCAGGGTGTAGCCTGTTTTTAGGCGCATATCTGTTCTTGGGTGTGGCGCACAGATACAACGGCGCACATTTGCACTTACGTCGGCGTAACTTGTTATACGTCGGCGTAAGTGCTTTGTGAATCTGGGCCATATTTTTTTTATGTAAAACACAAATAAAAAAAGGCTAATTCACACAGGTTCTCTGTTATGTTTGTGTCCGCTAATAATGATTATACATTTACATGGAGCAGCCATATTTGTTCATTACATATGCAGGCTTTGCAGTAGTATACAATGTTTACACCTTATTGTACCTTACTTCTCCTTCTCACAATGCAACTCAATGGAAGACTTCAGCAGCCCATACATTGATCTTATTTTTTTTATTTTTTTTTGTGTTCAAACAATGGTTAAATGAAAAAAAAAAAAAAGATATATATCCAATTCCCACATCTTTACATACATGGTGAATAAAGGAATCTCTATCACTATGGTATTGTATTTTGACAGCACGGAGCCTTCCACACCGTGAGAATACAGTGATAGTGAGTAGCACTGATCATTCAGGGAAAACCAAACAGGCTGTTTTTTTTTCACATGTCGATCAATAGATTAACTTGTGTACAACCTGCCTACCCATACATGGATCAAAATTCAGCTGGTTCAGGAGGGAGTGGCAGAATTTCGATCCATGTATGACCGGCTTTATTCCAAGCAATGAATTTCCTGTGGGCTTATATTGTATTTATACAGTTGCTAATAGATGGACAGAGTACTAAGCCTAAGGTAAGTATAAATACATCTAACCTTTTTATTTACAGGTTTCTTTTGGACCCACAGACAGCAGGTGGTTTTTACGGGAGGAAGGGGGCCAAGACAGTATAAGTGGACCTTGCAATTTATTGCAAGTATTTTGCCTTAAAGTGGGGGGAATTCTTGTAGATGATTGGTAAAATAAACCTGCAAAGTTATTTTATTTTTCTTCACAGGAAAGATCAGCTGGGACTATGTTCTTGGATCTGATGCTGCTCATAACCATTGCAACTGTCTCCAAGTCTGGCCAAAATTGATCAGTTTTGGCTGGAGATCATCTACATCTATAGAATGCTCATTCTAAACTAGATAGTACATAGGTGTACTAAGCCTTTAAAAAATGTGTGTATATGACTGTCTGGATAACGTAATAAAAGTACAAGTGTGGCAGGCACTAGAATATGGGCCTGTGATCTTATGGATATACTGCAATCATTACAACCTGCTTGGCAAACATATGAAGAATTAACAAATGGCAGGTACGTTGTTTCCCTAAGTACGAGTCTGCCCAAAAAGCCTGGTTGCACAATGTAACTAAAAGAAAATGATAATGGCTTTTGGTCTTTTCTAATGTATTACGCTTGGTTTGAAAGTGTGCATGTTTTATACATTTTTAAGTTATAAAAACAATACAAATAAATACTTATTACAGGGTGCATTAAAGTAGTTCTAAAGGTAATTTTTGTTTTCCTAAAAAAATAAAAAAAATAAAAAAAGTTATACCTACATGCTCTGTGTAATGTTATTGCACAGAGTGGTCCCTTACCTCCTTTTCTGGGATTCCCTGCTCCTCCTCTTCTCCGAGTGCCCCCATAGCAAGCTGTGTACTGTGGGGGCACCCTTGCGGCTGCATTCCACTGCTGAGCTGTATGCATCCATAGACACACACATCACGGCCACACCATCCATTTCCTCCACACATGATTTGACTGGCAGCAGCAGAAGCCAATGGCTCCTGCTGCTGCCTGTGTGTCCTGTGAGAAGAGGACGGGAGAGCTGCAGATAGGCACAGTGCTGGATTGAGAGAGGATTTGGGTTAAGCCTCGTACACACGGGTCAGAATCCCGTCAGGAAAAAAACTTTGTTTTTCCTGACGAGATTCTTGGCAAGAATCTCTTGCCACCCGAGTGTACACACACTCCTTTCAAAAGTACCGTGGTTCTTTTGAAAGGCAGGAACGCGGTGACATCATCGCGTACGACGAGCATGCGCTCGTCACATTTGATGCCGTCGCCACCACATTTGATGCTCGTCGGGAAACAGGCCGACAAGAATCGCGACGAGAAAATAGAGAGCAGGATCTCTATTTTTCTCGTTGAGATTCTGGACAGATTTCCCAACGAGAAACCTGAAAGCCTCGTACACACGCTCGGTTTACTCAGCAAGAAAGCTCTGCCAGCAGTTTTCCGAGAAAACCGTGCGCGTGTACGAGGCTTCAGTGTTTGGGAAGGGGGAGGAGGAACAAGTAGTGGGACATTTTTACCTTAATGCAGGGAATGCATTAAGGTAAAAAATGTCTTCACTTTAAAAGCATATTAAAGCCTGCACATCTGAACAAATCAGGAAAAACTGTTTGTCTACGCTAGGATAGGTGTGGTATGCCTTTCCTTGAAGTCGCTAAGCAGTCTGCATAATCTGATAACTCCTACTAGTCAGATCTGGCTGCAAGTAATAAATATGTAACTTTCAAATGCAATTTTCAAAATCAACCCAAACAAATAATAATAATAATAAAAATAATAATAATGTTATTTTTCTTTTACATTTTAATTAGACATAAAAATGCAATTTATAAAAAAGTAAGCATTTCTTTTATGGTCTAAAAAAAATATTCCTTTTACAAAAATGTTGACAGCTACACTTTCAGAAGAGATTACTTATCTACCATTGTCTTTATCTAATAGATATATCCACCTAGAGTATGCATACAATTAAACAACAGTTAAAGTGTATGTGCAGTCAAAACATTTGTTGAATAAAGTACACAAAGATTAAAATGACTTTTTTATCAACATTTATTTTTTGTTGTTTTTGTCTCACTAGAAAAGCTTCCCTTAACATCCTGTCTTTGAGACAGAGGATTTCCATTTTACACAGTTATCACCAGAACAGGTGTCCCCATTGGAATATTTATCCCCACCCCTTGCTCTGGTGATAACTTTACAATTTGGATTTCCATCACTTCCTGTCTCTGTGATTATGGTCACTAAGACAAATAGAGGAGTAAATCTCCCCAGTGGGGACACAGACAACAATAAAACAGAGGGTCTACGCTTTTCAGACTCTATCCAAAACATAAAATATAGTTTTGACTTTAAGAAAATTGTTATCAGCTTAAACATCAATTTGCAATTACAGTGCCTTGAAAAAGTATTTTACCCCTTGACATTTTCCAAATTTTGTCATGTTACAACTAAAAACGTAAATGTATTTTATTGGGATTTTATGTAATAGACCAACACAAAGTGCCACATAATTGTGAAGAGGAAGGAAAATGATAAATGGTTTTCCAAGCTTGAAATATGTGAAAAGTGTGACATGCATTTGTATTCAGCCTCTTTACTCTGATACCCCTAACTAAAATCTAGTGCAACCAATTGCCTTCAAAAGTCACCTAATTAGTAAATAGAGTCCACCTGTGTGTAATTTAATCTCTGTATAAATACAGCTGTTCTGTGAAGCCCTCAGAAGTTTGTTAGAGAACCTTGGTGAACAAACAGCATTGTTAAGCACAAGGAACATATCAGACTGGTCAGTGTTGTGGAGAATATTAAAGCAGGGTTAGGTTTTAAAAAAAATATCCCAACCTTTGAACATCTCACGGAGCACTGTTCAATCCATCATTCGAAAATGAAAAGCGTATGGCACAACTGTAAACCTACCAAGGCATAAACAAAGGGGAGCAATAATCAGAGAAGCATCCAAGAGGCCCATGGTAACTCTGGGGGAGCTGCAGAGATCCACAGCTCAGATGGGAGAATCTGTCCACAGGACAACTATTAGCCATGCACTCCACAAATATGGCCTTTATGGGAGAGTGGCAAGAAGAAAACCATTGTTGAAAGAAAGTAATAAGTCCTGTTTGCCGTTTACAAAAAGCCATGTGGGAGACACAGCAAACATAAGGAAGAAGATCTGCTCTGGACAAATTGAACTTTTTGGCCTAAAATCAAAATTTGGTGTGGCAGAAAACTAACAATACACATCACCCTGAACACACCATCCCCACCGTGAAACATGGTGGTGGCAAAATCATGCTGTGGGGATGCTTTTCTTCAGCAGGGTCAGGTAAGCTGGTGAGAGTTGACGGGAAGATGGATTGAGCCAAATACAGGGCAATCTTAGAGAAAAACCTGTTAGGCCGCGTACACATGGTCGGACAAAACCGATGAGAATGGACCGAGGTTCAGTTTCATCGGTCCAAACCGACCGTGTGTATAGCCCATCGGTCTGTTGTCCTTCGGTCCAAAATTTTAAAACATGCTTTAAAATCAAACCGATGGACCACTGCCCGATCGGTCCAAACCGATGGTTAGTACAGAAAGCATCGGTTCAAAACCTGCACATGCTCAGAATCAAGTCGCTTGGAAGCATTGAACTTCGTTTTATTCAGCACGTCGTATGTTTGACGTCACCGCGTTCTGACCCGATCGTTTTTTGGAACGATGGTGTGTACGCACATCAGACCATCAGGCCACTTCAGCGGTGAACCGATGGAAATGGCCCGTCGGACCATTCTCATCGGTTTGGAACGACCGTGTGTACGCGGCCTAAGAGTCTGCAAAAGACTTTAGACTGGGGCGGAGGTTCACCTTCTAAGCAGGACAACAACCATAAACATACAGCCAGAGCTGCAATGGAATGGTTTAGATCAAAGCATATTCGTGTGTTAGAATGGCCCAGTCAAAGTCCAGACCTAAATCCAATTGAGAATCTGTGGCAAGACTTGAAAACTTGCTGTTCACAGACACTCTCCATCCAATCTGACAGAGTTTGGGCTATTTTGCAACAAAGAATGGGCAAAAATGTCACTCTCTAGATGTGCAAAGCTGGCGTCCGAACCCCTAATCTACATGCAGGGCAGCTGGACGCATGGATTCCAATGGAAGGGCTGTATTTTTTAAGCACATGATTAGAGTCAGAGGCGGGAGGATTGCCGCCATTCGTCTCTCTGAGGGAGGGGGGGATGTTAGTTTGTGCCAATTTTGAACACCAGCTATCGCTGCTTTTCAGATATTTATTTGTAAAACATTTTGAAAACCATTTATCATTTTCATTCCACTTCACAATTACCGGTATGTGTCGCTTTGTGTTGGTCTATCACATAAAATCCCAATAAAATACATTTAAGTTTTTGGTTGTAACATGACAAAATGTGGACAATTTCAAGGGATATGAATACTTTTTCAAGGCACTGCATGTGCAATATTTGGCTATGTATAGCACATATGTATATAAAACACACCATAGGTATACTGGAAGAAATCAAACTGAACTAATTAAAAATGCAAACTAACAAGCAGTGGAGAGTTTTGGTTTTGCTGATAAATTAACATTTAGAGGACAAATGTCATTTGTCACATACCTCAGCTCAGTAGGTAATTTAATAAAAAAAAAAACAAAGACTGCCTGATTAAAAAGTAATCCAAAATGTTTTTATATGTAATTTGATGATTTGTTTTATTCTCTGTTAGCTGATCTCTAGTGATTACACCTTTTGTGTGGATTGATGCATTAAAATATAATAAAAAATATAAAAAATGGAAAAACAAATAATCATATCAAGGACAGACAGACAATAAACCATATTAATACATACATATAATTCTGGTAACACTTCTTTAAGCGGAATTGTATTTGACTATCCTATGGAAAGTATTAGCTGTGAAAATTTTAAAGCAAGCACGCCTTTGCCAGCAAAGGGTTAAATCAATTAAATCAATGCTTTACACTATGGGAACAATTTCCGAAAAATTAATGAGAAAATTATATCTCTACAAGATCAAATTATGGATCCCAGATTGGTCTCCTTTCCTGCTGAATATTAATTTTGTATCAAATAGCTGCCCCTTTTGATAACACCAATCTACCTACTAAATACACATTTGTATTATTCCTGCACTTGTTTTAAGGTTAATGGGAACATTTTACCCATGAACTAAGAACTAGGTCAAGGTACCAGAGATTATCATAAACAAGCAAACTTATGCTGACCCATAATATAGAGAAGTATATATATATATATATATATATATATATATATATATATATATATATATATATATATATATATATATATATATATATATATATATATATATATATATATAAATCAAATCAAAGACATAATATTAAAACATTCCATAAAAAAGCATTATACAATTATAGTTCATTATTTCATGGTACCAAATCTACTCTGACCTATGAGAGCTATCATAAAAAAAGTGAATTAAATAGAGTTTAAGTGAATTAAAAAATCTACATGTATATAATCCATAAAACTGAATGGTATAATAAAAAGAAAAAGTTGTATGTATTGTATGTATTTAATATTACATTGGCAGGAAAAATACGAAATGTCTGATCAGAAACAATTTCCTAATTGGCATTGTTTTTTTATTGCTAAGCCACAGGAGGACAAACCGCACACAGAAGCCTGCCCCATGCTAAGTGGTCCATTTGCAAACACTGCTCCACTCTTTCAGTGCAAGTCTACCAGTCTGGTCTGACTGATTAAAAATACTGAACTCTTTATTTGGCTAAGATTTTATCTGAGTAGCTGTCAATCTGGGATGCTGATTGAATGCCATGGAATACTGTGCAGTTAGCCCAATGAGAAAAGGTTTACAAATCTGCATATAAAATAGAATAAGTAAAATCTGCACTTCCAAAATAACTTTGATTGCAAATATTACAGTAATTACTCAAATTATGTACTCACTGAAAATTTACCCCAGTATCCCTTTAAATATAAACGCTGTGAATAGTAGCTAGACTCCCAGCCACGCTGCATTAATTAATTGTTCAGTAATGCAATGTAAATGTGAAGATAACAATGATAATTACTATCAAATTATTGTTATTATGTCATTGCAATGCAACTAATACAATGTATGTACCCATTATAATCTATCTATCTATCTATCTATCTATCTATCTATCTATCTATCTATCTATCTATCTATCTATCTATCTATCTATCTATCTATCTACCTACCTACCTACCTATCTATCTATCTATCTATCTATCTATCTATCTATCTATCTATCTATCTATCTATCTATCTATCTTTCAATTTATTCTGTAGGTTTGTATGTGTGTTATCTATTTTTTTTCTTGTACATGAATTTCAAGTTTGTCTTTAATAGCTTACAGCTAAATAAATATAGTTCACGTAAAAGAGCTACAACTGAAGAAACCAATAGAGGGAGGACCAGCGTAAGATAAGCAACACTTCTGTAAAAATCCAAAACTGAAAACATATTCCAGCCTATAGCTGAGCGATCACCGAATGTCACGTAGATTAATCAACCCCTTAAATAAACTTGTATCATTATTCCTATGGCACTTTTTATTTATTTGTAAGGAACAATAAGATCATAGGTTCCTTATTATCTGTCTGCTGCAGTTGTTTTACACAGATCAAATTCACGCAGGCAACTGGAATAGCTACCAAATGATTAGTCACATATGCAACACGTATGTAATTATGTGTGAAAATTAATGTAATTATGAAGATGTACTATATTTAGATTGTGTATTGGACCCTCTGTGCCTCTGTGCATAGACGTTAAAACAGGGCACTCACCTGATGTTCTAAACACCCACCAGGCTCTTTATGCTGGAGTCAGAGAGCGTGAATTGAGACAAGGGCTTGGCAGGCGTGCAGTTCGTGTTGCACGATGTCATGTTAGTATGAATTTGGTCTGCTGTGTCTGGCTGCACTTAATACTATAGGAACATTCATTTTGTTTGTGCTCCTGAATGAAGAGACTGCTCAACAATCAAGACAAACGTGGCCTTGGAGACATGTGTCTTAAAAGGGGCATTAATTTCATGTCCCCTGTCTCTTTAAAGAGGCTGTAATTGTAACAAGTCAGACACTAAGGTGTGTGTTTGTGTAAAATGGGGAGGTACATCAAAGCAGAAGTGCCAAGGAAAGGACATGGTACAACGTTTTCTTTTGCTTTTATGCAAACTAACTGAAGAAATCAGCAACACACTACAGTTCTTTACTTCCAAGGAAACAGCAAAGCTATAACAGCAAACAGTATATCCAGTCTTCGTGTCTTGCATAAGCAATCCAAGTTTTCCTTCCTAAAACTCCAAGGTAGCAGGGTTCCCTTGAGTGGGGGGACTCAACATGTACATAAGCCTTTTTTGAGGACATCCAATAATCAGCCTTCCTAGAGCTGCCTAATCACCAGCCCAATCCTGAATGACAGGGCAGAGCCTATTCTAAACCTACCTGTCCCAAAACAGAAGGTGGACCTTTCCTATTGTAGCACACCCCATGTAGGAGCTGGAGATGAACAGGGATCTTCCACTCCTGCACAGCCAGGTGCACTGAATCTTTACATGCAGAGAACAGTCTGCAGCTTCGTTTTTTGTGGTTTATTAGGGGTTAACAACTTGGTAGGGGATAGGGAGGTTATGGGATGCCCACTTGACTGTAACAAGAACTTCAGGAACAAACTTCCTATGTACAACTTTTTCAACTTCTTCCTCCTGTACACACTTGCTCTACTTTGCACAACTTTTGCTGGTTCACTATTGAGGGAACATGACAGACTCCTTGTCAGTTCAGAAACAGCCCATTACAGGTGGGAACTCACAGTCCCTTAAAAGCAGCACATGTGGGGTCAAACAGTGTGCACCCTTTCCTTCTGCTTCCTCTGTGGGAACTGATCCCAGCACCACTTCTTCAGGAAATGCTAGCCCACTTGGCTGCAGCTGCCTCTTTTACTAGCCCTCCTGACTGCCTCTTTACACCAGTCTAACCGACTGACTCTTCACCAGCCCACCCAGCTGCCTCTCTGGAGATTTCTCAGGGAAAAGGTAGTAGACTTAAGCCCGCCGTTGTCTTAATGGGAGACTGGCTACTTGTGTCAGTCTCCCCCCTTTGTTAGTTCCTACCCATGTTGCTCTACTCCCTCTTTCCTCTCTTTGCTCCTGTGCCTCCAGGAAAGCTTCCTTCCTTGTGTTTTTGGCAGGATCCTTCCAGCACCTGAGCCCGGCCCAAGGCAGGACACCCTCCCCAGACTAGAGGGTACTCCTCAAAGCCACTGACAGCTTCCTTAACATTATATTTCCATCTTCCACCCTACTGCCCTGCTGGCTTCTGGGGATTGGCTGAGGCCCCACAAATATTCATGACAGACCCTCCTAACCCCCCACCCTCTAGTTCTAGAAAGTACTTTAACCTTCCAGACCAGGGGGGGGGGGGCACCAAAGAGCTGCTAAGATGAGTCAATCATCTAGAATGAGTAAGCCTTCTAATTACATAGTTACATAATTAGTCTGGTTCAAAAAAGACCATTCTAGTTCAACCAATAAAAGGGGGAAAAAATAAGTATTTTTTTACATTACTATATACACAATCCTATGTCCAGAGGAAGGCAACTAAAAACCCAGCAAAGCATAATGCAATTTACTCCAGCAGGGGCAAAATACCTTCCTGATCCCCCAAGAGGCAATTAAATATTCTCTGGATCAACTTTATCTATAAATATTAGTATCCAGTTATATTATGTACATTTAGGAAAGAACCCAGGCCTTTTTGAAAGCAATCTGCTGAGCTGGCCAGAACCAGCTCTTGAGGGAGTCTATTCCACATTTTTAAAACTTTTAAGCCCTGTACACGGGCAAGAATCTCGTCAGGAAAAAAAACGTTGCTTTCCCTGACGAGATTCTTGGCAAGAATCTTTTGCCGCCGGAGTGTACTGACTTTCCTTTCAAAAGAACCGCGGTTCTCTTGAAAGGAAAGAACGCAGTGACGTCATCGCGTACGACGAGCATGCGCTCGTCACATTCGATGCTGTCACTGCCATCTTGCTGCACCCTACCTATGCCTAGGAATCTACCGCGCATGCATCACAGTCATTTCGAGCATGCGCGTGTTTTCACGGCGACAGGTAAGTACACACTCTTGGGTTTCTCAGCAGGAAAACTCCTGAGAATCTCACAACGAGAAAAATAGAGAACATGCTCTATTTTTCTCGTCTAGATTCTGGGCAGTTTTCTTGTCGAGAAACCTGAAAGCTTCGTACACACACGCTCGGTATACTCGGCAAGAAAGCTCTGTCTTCATTTAATTTACTTAAATCCACTTACATATGAAAATATGAAGCTTTTCTATTGTGAGTAGACATGGGTGGTGTCTGGGGAAAGGGGGGGATTCCTGGTTCCTGGGTCAGTACTCAGGGGGTTATTTACGAAAAGGCAAATCCACTTTGCACTACAAGTGCAAACTACAAGTGCAAAGTGCACTTGGAAGTGCAGTCACTGTAAATCTGAGGGGTAGATATGAAATGAGGGGAAGCTCTGCTGATTTTATCATCCAATCATGTGCAAGCTAAAATGCTGTTTTTTTATTTTCCTTGCATGTCCCCCTCGGATCTACAGCGACTGCACTTCCAAGTGTACTTTCAGTGCAATTTCAAGTGCACTTTGCATTTGAAGTTTGCACTTGTAGTAAATAACCCCCATAGACTCAGTTTGACTAATTTGCCTCAGTAAAGATATACACAAAAGGAAACCTGCCTTGTTAGTAACTTCAATTTGTTTTACCGCAGTGCACCACAATGCATTCTGATGTCTGGTAGTGCAGGTGTGCTCTGTAGTTGCACTCTAAATTGCATTGCAACCCACTACAGCGTTGGTACATCTGCAATCATTTTGGCTCATAAAAACAACTGTCTGTTTAAAAAAAAAAGTGTGTGTGTGTGTACGGAGTTCAGGGCACAGTCTGTCTGAGGTAAGATGGCCAGAGCTAAAGTAAAGTCTACTGAAAGAGTGAGAGGTTATAATATTGTATGTATGTAAGACTTCTTAGGCCCCGTACACACGTCCGAGGAACTCGACGTGCCAAACACATCGAGTTCCTCGACAAGTTCAGTGTGGAAGCCGCCGAGGAGCTCGGCGGGCCGACTTTCCTCATTGAACAACGAGGAAAAAGAGAACATGTTCTCTTTTCAGCCCGACGAGTTCCTCGTCGGCTTCCTCGCTGAAAAGTGTACACACGACCGAGTTTCTCGGCAGAATCCAGCTCCGACCGAGTTACTGGCTGAATTCTGCCGAGAAACTCGGTCGTGTGTACGGGGCCTAACACGTAGCCTGGCTTGACTCTTTTTTATATGGTTTACATTTTAAAATGAAGCTTGCCACACACAATTGTGAGGGTTTTTACACACTACCAACAAAAAAAATGATTTTCTTCCAATAATTTAAAGGGGTTGTAAAGGTTTGTTTTTTATTTTCGAAATAGGTTCTTTTAAGCTAGTGCATTGTTGGTTCACTTATCCTTTCCTTCGATTTCCCTTCTAAATGTTTTTATTCTTTGTTTTCTTTGTCTAAATTTCTCACTCCCTGTCCCTCCTCAGTAAGCTGTTCTGGCTGACTAACCCCCAGCCAGAATGGCTCAAATGATGGGGGCAAGCTTACTGAGAGAAACAGGAAGTGAGAAATTTAGACAAAGAAAAAAAAAACATTTAGAAGGGAAATCGAAGGAAAAGGTAAGTGAACCAACAATGCACTAGCCGAAAGAAACCTATTTAGAAAATAAAAAACATTTACAACCCCTTTTATACCCACGCATGCTCATATTATCCATCTTGCCGGCTTTTTTCTGTATTAGAGGTTCCTGAAAAGTACGTGAGGCAGCCTGCTTGAATACTATATACAGATACATTCCTATATAATTTACTCTAACTCTAGTTATATTGCTGGTACTGGGCACCAGGGGCCGGTTACACCATCATTATTTTATCTTATAGACAAGGGAGAGTTGGGATTTTCTAACTAGTTGCATAAAAAAATCTATCCAAAGTATTTACCATCCATAAAGAGACTATTACAGAAGAGGCTAAAATCAAATCAGAGTTGCATGTGTATTGGCACTCCTGGTTTAAACCGGTCTTTCTCAACTAGGGTTCCATAGAGCCCTGGGGTTCCTCCAGAGGTTGCCATGAGTTTCATGAGCAATGAGCAGCTTCTGCCTCTCGGATGGTTAATGAGTGATTATAATAATGTTGGAAAATACCATATAGGTTTTACCACTTAGGTAGCAAGTAAAAGCAGAGCCACTGTCTATGTGGGCCAGTCTGCATCTGTCTGTCATTCTTCTGCAGATTTGAAATAGAATGGTAACTAACTGTAACTAGCAATGCCTTCATTTTCCTACATCTTTTATTTCAGTTCTTAAACATCACTTATTTCATCCAATTTGCATTTTCAGAGCTTTTATGAAACATTTTTAACTAACTTTTATATACATTACAGTAGTTGTATTTCCTGTATATGCTAACAAACACAAGGTTCATATGTATTGCTGGTATACCGTGTGCCAGCAGCCACTTTCACTTTCTGCAGCAGGGACAACTACTTGTGTCGTGCTCAATGGAATGCCGACATATTTCATTCATAAAGTGGTGCGATACAAAATGAATTGTCCTCATTACACAGCCAACGAGTAGGAGGCAAACAGAGCCCAGCATTGTGTCTCCCTGAAGTGTACTGTGATGCATTTCCTCTCTGCTGTCTGCCCTATTATCAGCTGATTAGCTGGCATTTCATTCCCGAGACATATTGAATACAATCATTTATTATCATACAGTGTTTAACAAACAAGATTCCAGGGCTTCCCGCTAGCTGACTAATCCCAGATGTGGAACAGGGCACTAAAGGATCATTGGTGGTAAGTGAAAAATATAATGGAGTTTGTTTTTTTTACAGAAACTTTAATACCACCTGCCAGCATAGAGTGATGTAAGCAAAATCAGTTTATTTATGCATAAAAATTTGGGGGTTGTCTACACTTCTATGGTTTACAGAATCAGAAACTATGAAGGCTGGCAAGTAATCCAAACTACAGTTACTGTCCTAAAACCAATCAGATAAAAATAACTCAAAACTTTAAATCCATGCAACATTGGTAGGTGGCGTCGCTTTATGGAACATTCTATTTCCCCTGAGGGGATCACCTCATATATGAAGCCCTTTTTCTACACCGACTGGTACCTGCGTGCTGAGATCGCAGATTCGTTGGGCGAACTTAAAGTGTGGGACACCTCTGTCCCTACGGCCCCTTTCATTCCCCCCCTCAGCCATTTAGGTACCCCCTGCAGTGCATACTGCCATACTTAGCTTATAGTCTACTTTCGCAATATATCTCTGTCTCAGCAGTCTTGTTCCTATATCTGTTTATCAATCTAACTGCTTCCACTCCTCACTGGTAGGCTCAGATTCTTTGTTCACATTCATTACTAGCAATATAAATCACTCTGTATCCTATTAGTTGTCTAATGTTCTTTAATACATCTAATATGTGCTGTTTCTCACGGTTTTGACTTTTGATGGTGTTATTGCCTATCTTTTTTGCCATCACAGGCCTTATGTGCTAGTATTCCTTCAAAACTCAATAAACATATTTAAAAAAAAACAACAACCTGTGAATGTATAATAGGTTATATGCAGTGCCGGGCTGCGATACCTGGGAAACGTAAAAAAAAAAAAAGATGAGGGTGCATTCTTGGTCAAAACAGTCGCATATACATTAGAAGTTCAGTGTTTTTTGTTCATTTGCTAAGATCTTTCATGCTGGACAAATCTCAGCTCTTGATGCTCAGGCTCTCTAATAAGCAAATTATATAGCAGCTCCTAAATGAGAAGATTACATCACTTCCTTTTCCTGCATATACAAATTTTTTTCTAAAATATTTGTTCCTCCCCTAGGTCCCCTTCACAGTCCCGGCAACCTCTGTTAGAGACAGTGGTGGTTAGGGGGTTTGTCCTTTGGGGGGCGGCAAACAAACACCCCCCCTGGAGAGGCAGCACTAAAAGCACCCCCCACGAGCAGTCCAGCACTTATCCGCTCATGTGGCGGGCTGTGGTGTCCTCTTCTCCTGGAGTGTGGGCAGCTCTATTACCCACACCTCAAGCTTGTGTCTTGTGTCAAGCTTGTGTCTCCTCTTCCGCCAAAGCGCTAGACATCCAATAGGATCGCCTGACACTTTGGCCAATCTGAAAACAGGTTTTAGATCTGCACCCTGATTGGTGGGGAGGAACTTTAGTGTGAAATTAATTTGCGATAGTTGCACAACAGGGTGGGATTGGAGCGCAATGTTCTGCGCTCCGAGGACACCCTTTTTTTAGCCAATTAGAGCCTCACCCCGCATTGGAATCCATAGTTTGGTGCCCTGATATGCAGATCAGGGGGCCGGATGCATGGATAGGGGAGGCGGCACCCGTTTGCCCTCTATGGACAGGCCGCCACTGGTAAGAGGGTATTTCAATGTGAAAAAACCCATACTATCTACACCCATTCCATATACAGCCACCATGAGCCAACACAGCCAACACACACATAGACACAGTGGTGGTTCGGCGGTGCGGCAGCATCGTGAATGACAATGGATTTACATTGGGGGACCCCATGCCTGTTTTTTTTTTTTTACTATTTTATTACTAGCAAATTTTTTACTAGCAAGCATTTTTTTTTAGCTGTCAGTGGGGAAGCCTATTTATATCTGATAACTCATTGGTTGTTAAGGACGCCACAGCTGGCTTCCTGGCCCCGCTTCTTAATAACCAGCTTTTACTGCACTCTGATTGGATAAAGCTTTGCCCAATCAGGGTGCAGAATGCACTGTGCAGCAAGCAGGGCATTACAGAGCGTTCGGTGGGCCCTGCAAATTCGGTGGGTGAACAGCAAATGTTCAGCCCAAACTCATGTTTGGGCCAAACCGTTCGCCCAACCTTGCTGCTCTAAGGATTTATGGTTATTGGGAAGAATCCTCCCACCACCCTAAAGCCGATCATAGATGGAGTCAGTGTTGATGGAGGAATTTCTCCCGTGGAGAAATTGTTTTCCCCCCCGTGTGGCGGTGGAGGGTAAAGACATCAATCCCGGGAGAACATAGGGTGCTTATTGGTAGCGGCTAGAACAGCCTCTAGCAATACATGTATGTAAAATCCAACAGGCTGATTGTACCGATCAATTAACTTGGGTACATTTAGTCTGCCTATACATTATTCGAAAACCTATGGCTAGCTTCACAGATATCTAAAAAGATCATTGGTTTCAGTGGCAGAAGTTTCAGAGAAGATTCTGAGAGGCAGATGTTGCTTGTTGCTCAAGGAACCTCTAGCAACCTCTGGAGGAACCCGGGTAATCTGCAGAACCCTGGTTATGAAAGCCTGGTTTAAACCAAGAGTAGCAATACACATGCATCTTTGATCTGATTTTAACTTTACCTGTAAGGGCTTCTTTAGGAGTGATAACTGGTGTAACCTGTGCATAAACTGCTTTTTCTCACTATCGGTGTTACAAGGAGGATCTTGGAGAGCCACAGGAGGATGGACAGGAAAACATATTACCATCTGTCATTCTCAGTGAGATGTTCCCACCTATGTTTACCCCTATTTATGGTGACATATAATTAGATGTTGTGGTTATTGCACTTTGCATTGTACAGTTTTTCTTTGTCTTGCTTTATTTATAAAACCAATTTTTGAGCACTCTAGAACTGTGCAAACCAAGGAGGAGAAAGCCACTATGAAAAATTATGAGCAGCATTTTAGAAATAATATTTCATTATTATATGGATTTGTTCTTTGTTTATCAGTACTGTAATTAGTGTAGAATTAAGTAGAAAAACAAATGGACAGTTAGATGTTTGCCTTAAATATCATGCAAATCATATAATTTCAAATAATGTAATCCAATCAAATATTATGTTCCTGCTGAAATGCAAAGTCACAACTTTACTTGTTAGCTACAATAGACTTGCAATAGGACTCGTATATCACAATGTATGAAAAACTTCAGATCTTTTTTTTTTTTTTTATAGACATACCACACATATTAAAAACAGGTGCACATAAAATGGTAACTATGGATAAAACATGATATTATATTTATTTGACCTTTTACAAATAAAGTACAGTAGCATTGGTTCAATTGGGTTATTTTAGGATAAAAGTCTAAGTTCTCTTTAAAGTCAACATTATTCTTGGCATGTTTTTAATTCTTGCTTTTCTAGGAAAGGAGCCAAAATCTGAGCAGCAACTCTGGGGCATTTATTTGCCATTTTTTATTGGCTTATGGCACATAAGATAGTCGGCCTTTTTAAGTAGCAACACTTTGATAACGTCTAGTATAATCTTTTGCAGGCTAGTCTCGCCAGGAGAATTTTTTTTTTCTTCTCTTGATCCAACAATAGTAAGACATCTGCAGAGATGGCAACGCTTGTTACTAGGGCCTAGTCCTCAGATCTGCCTATACCTGTTCAACTGTAAACAAAGCTTCCAAGGAGAGAGCAGGGTTTGCTGAACACCTTGGTCACACACTAAGCAAACTATCACCAGGTGTGCTTGCAGAACATACTCTCCATCAGCGTCCTGTCATGCATAAGATGTTTATCCAATTTGTCAAGATAATCTTTCCTCAAATAAGCCCTGGGTCCAGGCCTCAGTACCTCCTGAGCGCAGGCCATATAATTAATGTCTATTTTTCACGTATTTTACTTTAATCACTCCGTTTACTTTCCTCAGTACTGAAAGCAAACTAAAAGTAATTATATAATTCCTAGCATTTCGTGTTTTTGTATGGATGGCTCATTTATAAAAAAAAAATTGTGGAAATTTAAGCCCCCCCCCTTTTTTTTACCGTGGGTTACGGCAATAAGCCTTACAATCTGTTTATTTTAGCACATTGGATTGCCACTTGATGACACTCATGTGTAATTTATAGAGTGCACTGGAAAAGTCATTATGACTGTTTTGCCATGGTTTCTTACATGCACATGCTGGTAGCATCATATGTCATGTGATGTGACCTGCATGTAATTATTGTAGAATCTGATGGCAGATAAACTCTAAGCCCACCAACACTGCTGCTAATCTACCATGCCTTACACATTTTTTTTTTTTTGCTTCTTACACAAGATAACCTAATGCAATTTTTCTTAAACTACAGCTTTTTTGTAGTTTATTAATAAAGGGTTCAATAGTGGTTTACTTTACCATACATGAATAGCAATAACAGTAGAAGTAGAACTATTAGACATGTGCATTAGTTTTCGTCCGAATGCATTTTGTCCGAATTCTGGGTATTTTTGTTATTGTTTTAACAGCCGAAAACGAACGTGCAGAATCCAAAATCTGAAAGATCCGACATAAAAAAATGCTTTATTTTCATTGCTACAACAGTTCGATAGATCAACGCTGTATCCTGGCCTAGGCCAACAAGGCCCAGGCCTAGGGCAGAACTTTGCAGGGGGGCAGCACTGAAAGAGTCCCCGCCGGCTTGCACTACACTGTTAGTGTAACGCAAGCTGTCTAATTTTGACTGTCCTATCATCCTGGACCACAAACCTTACTCACTGTCCTATATGTTTTCTGCTGCACCTTTGGCATGGTTATATCTTCTTAGTTCTTTCCATAAAATTATCAGAAATTTGTGCTTAAAGTAGAACTATAGCCAACACTTTTCGTTTTCCATTTTGGATAGAGTAAGGGAGGGTTATAGCCCCTGTCAGTTTATTGTTTACCATCCCTGTCCCATTGCAGAGTTTTCCCTTCACTTCCTGCCCCGTAGCCAAACAGGAAGTGATAGGAAATCTATGCAAATTAAGGGAATCCAATGCCACCGACCCTAAGAACTAGTGTCCTTACTCGAAAATTTGCGATTCGGCACTGCGTCACTTTAACTGACAATTGTGTGGTCGTGCGAAGCTGCACCTAAACAAAATTTACGTCCCTTTTCCCCCACAAATAGAGCCTTCTTTTGGTGATATTTAATCATCTCTGCCATTTTTTTTTTTTGCACTATAAACAAAAAAAATTGGTTTGCGTAAAAGTTATAGCGTCTACAAAATAGGGGATAGATTTATGGTATTTTTATTATTATTTTTTTTTTACTAGTAATGGCGGCGATCTGTGATTTTTATCAGGACTGCGACATTATGGCAGACACATTGGACACTTTTGACACATTTTTGGGACCATTAGCATTTATACAGCGATCAGTGCTATAAAAATGCCCTGTTTACTGTAAAAATGTCACTGGCAGGGAAGGGGTTAACACTAGTGTGCAAAACTGGTAACCCACTACAAGAAACGTCTGACCTCTGTGATTGCCAACAAGGGTTTCACCACCAAGTACTAAGTCCTGTTTTACTTGGGGATCAATATATTTTTTTTACTCACTGAACTGCAACTCAATTTATAACGTGCGTTTTTTCTGATTTTTTGGTTGGTATTCTGTCTCTATCATTTAAAATACATCTATGACACAAATTATAGACCCTTGATTTCTTTGTAAGTTTACAAATGTACAAAATCTGCAGGGGATCAAATAATGATTTTCCCAACTGTACAGTTTTTTCTTACCTGTTGATCCTGACAGTAAAGTCCACCAAGTGCAGCTTCCTATGATGGGGTAGTAATGATAAATTTGGAGCAGAGTGGCCATTCTCTTGTAGGCTGTGCCTGCTTGCACTTCAGTGGGATGGAAAGGTGTTGCAGGGAGCATGTCTATCAACATTTCACTGCTGATTCACAAGCCTATTGAGTGTAAGCACCTATTGTAAAAAAGGGGAAAAAACTGCGCTAAACCCAAACCAAAAACACAGTAGTGAATTACTCAAAAGCAGATAGCACTCAAACAAACAAAGTCTAACGTGAATGGTGAAAATGTAGTGTAGCGCTAATATGAAACAATGTAGAAATGTGAAAATCAATATAGGAAGTTCATTTATTAGACCTTTTAGGGATACTGAGGCCTGGTAAATATGCCAATAGTTCCGGGGTTACCCCCACCCCCCTTTTATGGTCATCTTGGGTAATTAGAACGCTATTTATTGAGTGGCAATGTGAGGGGTCAGATATATGCCCCAGTGGAAGACTTTTAGTGTCGAAACGCGTTGGGCGGGTATTTACTGCACCCCAAGTTGCCTTTTTATTTGTTCTTTTAAATTGTGATCACTTTTACCTTATTTGTTTTCATTCATGTATGACACCTTTTTTTTAAAAAAACCTACGTGGTTTGACCTGCACCATTTGGAGCATCTCTTTTTTTTCTTTCATTTTTTCCGTCGGAGCTCATGAGGAGTCATCCAGGTGTACAGTATAACAACCCTGATCCAGCTGCCTGAACCGAAGTTCATTTTCATTGGACCAAACCGACCGTGTGTATAGGCTATCGGTCTGGTTTCCTTCGGTCCAAAATTTCTAAACATGCTTCAAAACCGAACCGATGGACCGCTGCCCCATCGGACCAAACCGATGGTTAGTACAGAAAAGCATCGGTTCAAAACCTGCGCATGCTCAGAATCAAGTCGACGCATGCTTGGAAGCACTGAACTTTGTTTTATTCAGCACATCATGTGTTTGACGTCACCGCGTTCTGACCCGATCGGATTTTGGACTGATGGTGTGTACACATATCAGCCCGTACGGCCACTTCAGAGGTGAACCGATGAAAACGGTCCGACGGGCCAGTCTCATCGGTTTGGTCCGACCGTGTGTACGGGGCCTAAGGACTCGTACACACGATAGGTTAACCAGAGGTCTGAAGGACCGTTTTCATCGGTCAAAACCAAACGTGTGTGGGCCCCATAGGTTATTTAACCTTCGGTTAAAAAAAAGACAACTTGCTTTAAAATGTAACCGATGGATTGGTAACCGATAGGTCAAAACCGATCGTTAGTACGCACAAAATCCACGCATGCTCAGAATCAAGTCGACGCATGCTTGAAAGCATTGAACTTCATTTTTTTAGCACGTCGTTGTGTTTTACGTCACCGCGTTCTGACACGATCGTTTTTTTAACTGATGGTGTGTAGGCATGACGGACCATCAGTCAGCTTCATAGGTTAACCTATGACAACGGTTCTTCAGACCGTTGTCCTCTGGTTAACCTATCGTGTGTACGAGGCTTAACTGGTTTCTCTGTGCTTGGGCTTAATCATAGTGGCTTTTAAGATTAAGCCCAATCAGGATAAAATAAGGGTGTGGCCAATGGGCAGGTACTGTAGCTGAAGCTTTTACTTTCAGTTTGAGACATAGTTGATGTGCACAGAGTGTGGCCCAGGGATGTAGATGGACATTGTCCTTGAGGGATCAGCACCTGGAGCAGAGATACAGTGGACGTAATGCAGAAGGCTTTGATGGGTCGCCATACCTGTCGAGTATGGTAATGCCTCAGTTGCATATGATTTCCAAAACTGACAGCAATGTGACTTCATTTTCTACGGAAATTCTAATAAAAATGATTAAAAAAATTAATTTGTAATGTTTCATATATGTGAAAGTTTGTTTTTGTCATAGCTTTTCCCTCAAAACACCACATAACAAAGGGCATACTAGAGCATCCAATTTAATGAGGAACGATATTACAAAAATCACACATCTCAGTGAAATTTGCAATAGGAATATATATTTTGTCGTTAAAAAGTAACGATTGTAAACACATTGTAAACTGACACAATAATGCAAACCGTATTTAGCCAATGTTAATACATGATTTAGTCCCTGGTTTTTGCAGTGCATTAGTGAGATTTGCAAAGTTTGGCTCTTTGTTAACTAAGAATATCCTAGTATTTTTGTGTCAAGTGAATGTGACGGCTTAGGCTTGACATAATCGCTTTTTCTTACAGTGAATATTTCAAAACTGAATAATCATTCTATAAGCGGTTACAGATCATTATTCAATTACAACTTCATCAGAACAGGGAACTTTCAATTTGATTTCTTTCGTTACTGTTCATACCAATTCCGTATGGCTAACTTAAAGTGTTACTTTGGTAAAAGAGGTTTTGTTGTTGTTTGAGTGACTGTAGGGAACATTTTTCTGTGACTAATAGGAATGTAGACAGCTATAATAGCCTTGCAACAACCATCTACTGAGGAGCTTATTTATTCACACTATAATATTTATTCTCTCTTTCTCACCCCTAGAGTGCAATCTCTGCCACCATTTATTTTTCAAACCCTGATGAAGGGGCGTGTTTTAGTCAATGAAACGCACTGGCTACATGTATGGAATTTATCTGACTACTGTAATGGAATAAACGTTTTATTTGGACTCTTATCTTTGAGTGTGGCACTCCATTTTTCTCTCTCCGTCAGCAATTATAACACAGTGAGGATCCACAGAGCATTAAAGACCTGACAGAAGTTTTAGTCCTTCTCCATTTAATCTACAGTAAAAAAAAAAAGTTGTGCCTGGAGTTCTGCCTAATAGAAATGGATTAACACGATTTTACCAGGAACTGCCAATATAACACTTGCATAGAGACGTGCCAGACATGTGTATTAAATATATCTTGATTCTTGAACAAATATTACCAATAGTAAACAAAGTGTTTTCACTCTGTTGCAAGGCTGGTATTTCTGGACAGCTTTTATGAGTTCTTGAATATTCTTCTATACCATAAGCTGACAACATGATCTTCTCGGAAAAAAAAAAGGTTTTAAGTCCATCTGAAGCCTTTAGTTTTTTTGCTCTCAAAATGGTTGACAGCCCATTTTATTAAAGATTATGTTTTTTTTACCTTCATTCATTATATATGTAGCACTACCCCCTTATAAGTTGCAAATGTCAGGGTTCCCCACTGCTGCAAAGCCAGTCACACAGTGTTTCGTTCTTGTATCCAGACACAGAGAACAGAAGTTTGTTTTTGTTGTTTTATTAGGGGATGATAACCTGGATGGGGTAGGGATTATGGAATTCTCAAATTAAAGGAATTTTTTTTTCCTTTAAAATAACAAACATACCATACGTACCTCCACTGTGCAGTTCGTTTTGCACAGAGTCACCCCGATCCACGTCTTCTGGGGTCCCTCGGCAGCTGTCTCTGGTCCTCCCCGCAATTACTCACCACAGTCATGCAAGAGATCGCATGGTGGTCAGTAATTGTGGGCGCGCTCCCGTGATACAGCGAGCGGCCATAGCCGCTCGCTGTATCACTCGGCCTCGCCCCTCGGCGCGCCACACTGGTTGTGCTGCTCTCAATCCATCCGCTCTAGCCAATCAGCGGTCAAGCTGAGCGGCGAAGAGGATATCGGGAGCGCGCGGGACTTTCGACGGGTCGGGCAAGTAAAACGGGTGCTCGGTGGGGGAGGGGGGGCCGCAAAACCAGATGTTTTTTCACCTTAATGCATATATTGTATTAAGGTGAATTTTTTTTAAATGTACGACTCCTTTAACAGTAACAAAACCAGAGACAACTTCCTCCCTATTTACAGCTTCCACTTCTTCCTGCACAAATCTTTCTCCTTTGCACAGCCCTGCTGAGTTCTCTCCTTTAGGAGCTAACAGTCTTTTTGTCAGCTTAGCAACAGTGTGTGGGCCCCATCGGTTTGTTTTCCATCAGTGAAAAAAAATATAATTTTTTTTAAATTTTCCTATGGATAAAAAAACGATAGAAAAAAACGACCGTCTGTGTGGAAGTCCATCGGTCAAAAATCCATGCATGCTCAGAATCAAGTCGACGCATGCTCGGAAGCATTGAACTTAATTTTTCTCAGCACGTCGTAGTGTTTTACGTTACCGCGTTGGACACGGTCAGATTTTTGACCGATGGTGTGTAGGCAAGATCTGATATCCGACGAAAAAATCCATCGGATTAGATTCCATCAGATATCCGATAGTGTGTACAGGGCTTTAGTCCTCTCGAAAAGTAGCATGTGTGGAGTGAACTTCATTCTGTATCACCTTCTGCTTCCCTGTAGACACTGATCCCAGCTGCAGAAAATGAAAGCCTAACTGGCTGTCACTTCACCAGCCCACCTGGTTGCTTCTTCTTCCCAGTATAACTGACTGACATACACACTGGAGATTTCCCAGGGCAAGGTTAGATGAAGACTTAAGCACACCGCTGTCTTCAAGAGAGACCTGCTACAGTTGGCAGTCTCTCCCCTTGTTCTCTCCCCTTGTCTGTCCCTACTCAGTCTGTTTCTCTTTGCTCCTGCTGCCTCTCCAGCAAGCTTTCCTCCAACTGCCTCCTGTGGTATGATCCTCCCAGGCCAGCCCCCTGAGCTCCGGCCCAAGGTAAAATCCCTCCCTGGCAGGGGTCCCTCAAGGCCGCCAACAGACTCCCTCAGCACTGTTTCTCCATTTTGCACCTGACTCCATGGCTGGCATGGCTCATGACTATTTAAGGGCTCCTTAGTTTCCTGAAAGGCCCACTTCCTGGGGCTTGGCTAATGGCCCCTAAATATGCAAGGACCACTGATTTCTAGAATATTCTCCAAAATTCTAGAACCAGGGGGAAGCACCAGAGAGCTGTCTGGATGACTCATCCAGTCCTAAAATCTACTAACCCTGACCCAGATTCCATAGCTCAGGCTTAACCATGGGCCAGACTATAGTTTACCTGCATTACTACTAGTAGTACACTAGACAGTGCTACATATGCATGAAGGTAAACATCCTTCAGCATGCAGCTCCCCCTACAGCCCCCCCTAATACTTACCTGAGCCTGACCCTGATCCATGTGCACAAGAGTAGCTGTTGTCCCGGGTCTCTTCCTCCCCATTGGTTCAGAGACAGCTGCGGGAATGGAGGGCAAGGGGTGGGGCCGAGCCCAGTTCTCTGTGTCTTATGGAGACACAGAGCGGGCTTTGGAGTGAGCATGCACAAGTGCCCCCATAGCAAGCAGCTTTCTATGGGAGCACTTGGCATGGAGGGGAGGAGTCAGGAGCGTCAGTAGGGGATCTGTGAAGAGGACGATCAGGGCTGCTCTGTGAAAAATAAAGCAAAATAGAGCAAATAAAATAAGACTTTAGTATCACATTAAAAGAAATATATTTTTTAATGGTAAATGCAGCTTGGAATCCAGATTTCTCTTTCATCTTGCTAGACAGTGCTGGAGGGGGTGGGAGGGACTGAGTAGGGCTTTTACACTACTTACCTAGGCTACTGCAGATACAGTAATATGTTAATTAAAAAAGCATGGGTGGAGCTCAGTGGCGGTGCATCCATAAAGGGCGCAGGAGCGCCGCCCTCTCTCTCCTTCAACGCTCTACCATTATAGATAGATTCATGCTTTGCATGAATCTATTGATGGTCACCGCTGACACCCCCTATTCAGGTGTCTGGCCGCCTTTTTAAGTGCAGGGCACCTGAATTTCAGTGGCAGGGGTGTTTTTTGGAAGCACCTGATTAGAGCCATAGGCTCTAATAGACACCCAAAAATGTGAACAGGGGGCGCTATGCTGGGCGGTCAGTGTTCACTCAGCTGTGTTTTAGCAAAGCGAAGGAATTCGCTTTGCTAACACTGAACCGCCTCTCAGCCAATCAGGTTGCAGAGTCTGTTACCGGTCACCTGACTGGCTGAAACGTCAGGCGCTGTGATTGGACGCCTATGAGAGGACGGAAGAAGACATAGAGGACGCTACGAGAAAGGTAAGTGCTGGGCAGCATCTGATGGGGCACGATAGCGGCAATTGATGGACAAACTGGCAGCATCTGGTGGGGTACAGTAGTGGCAACTGATGGGCACACTGGCAGCATCTGATGGGGCACAGTAGTGGCAATTGATCGGCACACTGGCAGCATTTGATGGGGCACAGAACCGGCAATTGATGGGCACACTGGCAGCATTTGATGGGGCACAGTAGCAGCAACTGATGGGCGCACTGGCAGAATTTGATGGGGCACACTGGCAGCAATTGATGGGCACACTGGCAGCAATTGATGGGTACAGTGGCTGCGTTTGATGGCACAGTGGCAGCAGTTTATGGGTACAGTGGCTGCGTTTGATGGCACAGTGGCGGCAATTTATGGGTACAGTAGCTGCGTTTGATGGCACAGTAACTGCTTTTGGCACAGTAGCTGCGTTTGATGGGCACAGTGGCTGCAATTGATGGGGGGGTTTCAGTTTGTTTGCGCCCCCCAAAAAAAAATTGAGAACCAACCGCCACTGGTGGAGCTAGATGTTTCCATTCACTAGAAGGGGTATCAATGTTCTTCCCAACATCTAAGTGGCTACAGCAGGGCCAGATTCAGATACAATTACGTTGCTCCACGGCACCGTAACGTATCTGATTTACGTTACACCGCCGCAGGTTTACAGCGTAAGTGCCTGATTCTCAAAACTCTTACCTGTAAACTTGCGGCGGTGTAACGTAAATGCGCTCAGCGCAAGCCCGCCCAATTCAAATGGGGCGGGCACCATTTAAATTAGGCGCGTTCCCGCGCCAAACGTACTGCGCATGCTCCGTCGGGTAAATTACCCGATGTGCATTGCGCTATTCACGGACGACTTACGCAAACGACGTGGTTTTTTAAATTTCAACGCGGGAACGACGGCCATACTTAACATGGCTTAGAACAACTAGGGCTCAGCCCTAATTTTACGCGGCGTAACTCGACGGAAATGACGTAAAGCTAGATCGACGGGCAGCGCGGACGTTCGGGAATCGCCGTAACTAGTCATTTGCATATTCTACACCGACCGCAATGGCCTCGCCAACTAGCGGCCGGCCTAGAATTGCATCCTTAAGATCCGACAGTGTAATTCAATTACACCTGTCGGATCTTAGGGCTAGCTATGCGTAACTGATTCTATGAATCAGTCGCATAGTTAGGACGGCCGTAACTCAGAGATACGACGGCGTATCAGGAGATACGCCGTCGTATCTCTTTTGTGAATCTGGCCCAAAGTACCTATCCAATGGTTCTACAGGCAGGATCTCCACGTAGGTTCAGGGGGTAATTATACAAATAGAGGGCCCCATCACTTTTATTTTAAGTATTTATTATATTTCAAAGGAGATAAGAGAATGCAAAAACAGCGCCAATTGGGCATACCCTGGCGATAATTTGTGTACAGTCAAGGTAATTGAGAATGAAAATAAATAAGTGCTAACATGTCGCTTCTACTAGATTACATTAGAATTCGAGGATTGAGTAGTGGACAGCTGATATAAAACAGATATGCAAAACAGACATACAAATAGGCATAATATATCATCATATAAAACAACTAGAGTAGCGAATACAGGAAATTTCCCAATGGGTTATAGGCAAGTAGTCACAGACAAGTATAACTCTCTTGAGTACAAGAGCGAATCCTTTGCAGGTTATTGAAATGGAAAGGAAAGAGGTACAGGTTATGATCCAGAGGAAGTGGGGTAGCTAATACAGAGGAGCACTCCTAGGCCTAGTACACACGAGAGGATCGATCCGCGGAAACGGTCCGGAGGTCCTCTGGCGGATTTTGATCTCATGGTTGTACTAACCATGAGATCAAAATCCCCGCGGAATTCCCTCCGCGGTGACGTGTCGTGCCGTCGCCGCGGCGACGTGCGCGACGCTGTAATATAAGGAATTCCACGCATGCGTTGAAACATTATGACGCATGCGAGGGATGTAATCGGACGGATTGATCCGCTGTGTCTGTACAGACCAGCGGATCAATCCGCTGGACTGGATTCCAGCGGATAGATTTCTTAGCATGCTAAGAAATTTTGATCCGCTGGAAATCCATCCCCGGGGAAAAAAATCCGCGGATAAATATCCACTGGGTTGTACACACCAGGGGATCTATCCGCTGAAACCGGTCCGCGGATAAATTTCAGCGGATCGATCCTCTCGTGTGTACGGGGCCCTAGAGTCGGAGATCCAGAGTTTCCAGGCTTTGGCAAATTGGTTTGTTGATAAGTTGGCTTTGGCGAAGGAAAATTCCATAAAAAAATTACGGTTAAGCAGTTGGATGGTATTCTTCAATAGTGGAGGGTGAGTTGATTTCCATTTTTTTGCAATCGCCAGTCTTGCTGCAATTAGGATGTGTGTCACCAGAAGCTGTAAGTTTTTAGGCCACGTGTGGATAGAGAGACCCAGGAGCAAATCCAATGGGGACTGTCATGGACTTGGTAGACCACTAGGTGGCGCTAATCGCGCACCGGCGCGCAATAGCGGCAATAGCGCATTAGCACGCATGGGAGCGCGCGTTCGCGGCACGTCGGCACGCACGGGTGCGCGCAATAGCGGCGCGCGCGGGCACGCGCAATAGCGGCGCGCGCGGGCACGTGCTGGCGCCATTTTGGCGCCACTTAGGCTATTTAATGGGGCTCTCCCCATAGCCCCTTGCTGCTCAGTCAACAGCGTTCCTGTTTACCCTACCTGATACCTGTTACCTGATTGGCTCCTGTTTCCTGTGACCTTGGCTTACCATTGACCCTGCTGTTCTCCGCCTGCCCTGACCCTTGGCTTGTCTGACTTCGCTTCCGCCTCCTCCTTCCAAACGGTCTGCTGCCCGCCTGTTACTGATCCGGCTTGGACTTTGACTCTGCTTTGGCTTCCCCTCTGTACCTGATCCGCCCGCCTGTGTTTGACCCGGCCTGCCTGACTCTGCCAGCATCTGTACTACAGCGCACCTCCCACCTGCTGCCTGTTCCAGCCATCTGCACCAAGCTCCTGTTGTCTGCTGTCTTACCCTCCAGCATCTCTGCAGTTCCTGCACAGCATCTGTGGAGTCTTCAGGAGACCACCGCAGACCTGCACGGCACCTTCCTGGCGCTTGTGCGACTCTGAACTCTAGCGCTCCCTGTCTGCTCTACCAGGGGTTCCGGAGTCAGAGGAGCAAGAGTTGCCATTCCCTGCACGCCAGGCTCTGCTCTGTACCAGGTACGTGACAGTACTGAGCAGCCATGTCTGAGCCTGCGCAGGGAATGGACCCTATGACGGAACTTTGTCGCCATCTGGATGGCCTTACCCAAGCAGTCAGGGCCCTGCAGGAAGGCTATACCCGACTTGAAAATCGTGTCCAGGAACTGACTACTCCATCCACTTCTTCTTCGTCTGGCGCATCCGCATCACCTTCAGTTATTATGCTGCCTCCTGAACCTAAAGTGCCCATGCCTGAAAGATTTGCAGGAGAACGAAGCAAGTTTAGAGCGTTCCGGAATGCTTGTGAGCTCTACTTTGCGCTTCAGCCACGAACTTTCTCACTAGAAGCTACCAAAGTAGGTTTTGTTATGGCCCTCCTATCGGGTGAACCGCAGGCGGGGGCCCACCGTCTGATGGAGCAAAAGGACTTATCTCTTGACCGGTTGGACACGTTCTTTCAGGCTATGTCCTTGTTGTATGAAGACCCTCATCAGGCCGCTACCGCTGAAGCCGCTTTGCATGCCCTCCTGCAAGGTCGCAGACCCGTTGAGGATTATGTAGCCGAGTTCAGAAGGTGGAGTGCAGACACTAACTGGAACAATTCGGCCCTTTGTTATCAGTTCCGCTTGGGCCTCTCCGAAGCACTTAAGGATGAACTCGCACGTGTAGGGGTCCCTGACACTTTGGAGGCTCTTATCAACCTAACCATCCAGATTGACAGACGCTTGAGGGAACGCAGGACTGAACATGCCACCGGTCTGAATCGCCCAACATGGATGCTGCCCCGGGTACCCGCGTACCCTAACCCGATTCCTCCAGCCCCGACCACTGCCTCTAGAGACATTCCAGAACCCATGCAGCTGGGTTTGATCCGCCCTTCCCTCACTGCTGAGGAACGACTTCGACGCCGGACAAACAACCTTTGCCTCTACTGCGGAGAGTCCGGCCACTACGTGAGGACCTGCCCAGAAAAATTCCGTAAGTGCACCTTCATGTCATCTGTCCCCTCACCCATTGTCTTCAACAAATCTGCTCATCTGGCTGTCCCCGTTTTATTGCAGCTTCCAGGAAGGGATATACGGACCAGCGCCATACTTTATTCCGGGGCCTGCAGCTGTTTTCTGGACTCTGCCTTTGCCACTCATCACCATATTCCGTTGCACCCAAGGGCTGTTGGACTGTCTGTACACTTGGCCGATGGGTCTATCTTGAAATCCGGGCCAGTCACCCAAGAAACCTTGCCCATCGCCACTACCATCTCGGACAGTCATCGAGAACTTTTATGCCTGGATGTTATTGAATCCCCTCTGTTCCCTATAATCCTGGGCATACCCTGGCTCCAGGCTCACAACCCTCAGATAAACTGGACTACCGGTGAGATTTGCTTCTGTTCCACCTACTGCCAACAACACTGCTTGCAGGCAATCTCATCTCCCCCCTCTTTGCTTTGCATGGACTCCGAAATTGAAATCCGCCAATCCGTCCCCGAGGTGTACCACGAGTTCCTGGACATCTTCAGCAAAAAGGGGGCTGACACCCTTCCCCCTCACCGGCCATACGACTGCCCGATTGAGCTCCTCCCTGGGGCCGAAATCCCTTTCGGAAGAATTTTCCCCCTAACTGAACTAGAACTTGGAAATCTAAAGACTTATGTCGACGATAACCTCAAGAAGGGGTTTATCCGCCCCTCTACCTCACCAGCAGGGGCAGGAATTTTCTTCGTCGAGAAGAAGGACCATTCTCTCCGCCCCTGCGTGGATTACCGCAAGCTTAATAAGGTAACAATAAAGAATCGATACCCTCTCCCGCTGGTGCCGGAACTGTTCCAAAGACTGGGAGCAGCGGTCATCTTCACGAAACTGGACTTGCGGGGGGCCTATAACTTGGTACGAATACGGGACGGGGACGAATGGAAGACTGCCTTCCGCACCCGCTTCGGCCACTTTGAATACTTGGTGATGCCCTTCGGGCTCTGCAACGCGCCTGCCACATTCCAGCACTTCGTGAATGACATCTTTAAAGACTACCTTGACCTCTTTGTCGTGGTCTACCTTGATGACATCCTCATTTTTTCCCCTTCTGTTGTCAAGCATCGGGAACACGTCAAAAGCGTACTTAAGCGACTCCGAATACACGGATTATACGCCAAGCCTGAAAAATGTGAGTTTGAATGTGAAAGCATACAGTTCCTGGGACTTGTTATTTCAGTCAACGGCATCGAGATGGACCCGCAGAAGGTTACGGCAATCCTTGAGTGGCCTGCGCCCACAGATAAAAAGGGCATCCAACGCTTTATCGGGTTTGCCAATTTCTACAGAAAGTTCATTAGGGGGTTTTCCAACATCATCGCCCCCATAACTGGCCTAACCAAACAAACTGTCCGGTTCCGTTGGTCCCCTGAAGCCCAAGGAGCTTTTGAGGCGTTGAAGAAACTGTTTACGTCTGCACCGGTCCTTAGACACCCAGATGCCAGCCTGCCCTATATCTTGGAGGTGGACGCTTCGGAGACGGCAGTCGGGGCAGTGCTTTCCCAAAGACAGGGGCCAAAGGCCCTTCTGCACCCGGTTGCTTTTTTTCCCCGCAAACTATCTGACGCGGAACGGAACTATGACGTGGGTGACCGAGAACTTTTAGCGATCAAGGCAGCGCTGGAGGAGTGGCGGTACTTATTGGAAGGTGCAGCGCACCCAATTTTGATCTATACAGATCACAAGAACTTGGAATACCTGAGAGTAGCCAAGAGACTAAGACCACGTCAAGCCAGATGGGCGCTTTTTTTTACCAGGTTCACTTTCCATATAACGTACAGGCCAGGGTCGAAGAATACCAAGTCCGATGCTCTTTCCCGGATGTACTGCGATTCTGAAAACCCTGCTCCTCCGGACACCATCTTATCTTCGGGAAATTTTCTGTTGCTTCAGGATGACCTATTGTCACGGATCAAACAGGCCTCTGCAGAAATGGCCTCCTCTTCGGATACAAATTTGCAACTCAGAGATGGCTTGTTGTGGCATGAGGACAGGATTTTTGTGCCGGAAGACTTACGGGTCAGTGTCCTGAGTCTCTGTCATGATCATGAGCTGGCTGGCCATTTTGGGGTACAAAAGACCTCGGAACTCTTGCAGCGCACGTTTTGGTGGCCCCAGCTTATGAAAGACTGTAAGGCCCCGTACACACGACAGAGGAACTCGACGTGCTTGGCACGTCGAGTTCCTCGTCTCGTTTTGGGATGAAGCCGCCGAGGAGCTCGGCGGGCCGCCTTCTCCTATAGAACAACGCGGCCAACGAGAAAATAGAGAACATGTTCTCTATTTTCTCGTCGAGCTCCTCGGCGGCTCCATCGAGCCAAAACTGTACAGACGACAGAGATTCTCGGCAGAATCCGGGTTTTGACCGAGTTTCTCGGCGAATTCTGCCGAGAATCTCTGTCGTGTGTACGAGGCCTAAGAGTTATGTGGAGTCGTGCACCACGTGCATCCGAAGTAAAGGGAGCAAATCCAGAGCCTGGGGACTGTTGAAGCCTTTGCCCGTACCAGAGAGACCATGGAGAATGATCTCCATGGATTTTATTGTTGAGCTCCCTCCTTCTGAGGGTTTCACCACCATTTTTGTGACAGTGGACAGACTATCCAAGATGGCACACTTTCTGCCCATGAGGGGTACACCTTCTGCTCCCGAAACTGCTAAAATCTTCATTAAGGAAATTGTGCGGTTACACGGCATCCCCGCAAATATCGTGTCAGATCGTGGAGTACAGTTTACTTCTAGGTTCTGGAGAGCGCTCTGCGAGTCCCTCAAGATTGAGCTGTCGTTCTCATCTGCTTATCACCCACAATCAAATGGCCAAACTGAGAGGACAAACCAAACTTTAGAACAATACCTACGCTGTTTCTCTTCGTTCTCCCAGGAAGATTGGGTCTCTCTACTTCCACTGGCTGAATTCGCATATAATAATTCAATTCACTCTGCTACCAAACAATCCCCTTTCTTTGCGAATTACGGCTACCACCCGCTATTTTTGTCTAATCGTGTCCCGGAATGTACGGTGCCCACCGTCCAAGAGACATTAGACTTCTTCAGCGCTAACAACAGGCTTCTCCAGGAAACTATGGCAAAGACTCAGGAGCATAATAAGGAGGTATTTGATAAAAGGCGAAGAGGAGAACTCAACCTGGAACCTGGGGATCTGGTATGGTTGTCTACTGTGAACTTGAGACTTGCCTGTCCGTCTAAGAAACTGGGGCCTAAGTTTATGGGGCCATTTCCAATCAGAAGGAAGATCAATAGTGTGGCCTATGAACTCGAATTACCAGAGTCTTTCCGCATCCATCCGGTCTTTCATGTCACCCTCCTGAAGCCTGACGTCGCTAACCCCTTTCCTGGGCGAAGCACTGATCCACCCGAACCGGTCTTGGTTAACGGTGAGGAAGAATTCGAGATTGAGTCTATCCTTGACTGCAGGAAAAGGCGCAATCAGGTTCAGTTCCTGGTGAAATGGAAGGGCTACGGCCCTGAGGAAAACTCCTGGGAACCTGAACGTAACATCCACGCTAAGAGCTTGATTCGGTCCTTCAAGAACGCTCATCCACTCAAGATGTCTCAGTTGGGCATCCGGAGGCTGCCCATTGGAGGGGGGCAATGTCATGGACTTGGTAGACCACTAGGTGGCGCTAATCGCGCACCGGCGCGCAATAGCGGCAATAGCGCATTAGCACGCACGGGAGCGCGCGTTCGCGGCGCGCACGGGTGCGCGCAATAGCGGCGCGCGCGGGCACGTGCTGACGCCATTTTGGCGCCACTTAGGCTATTTAATGGGGCTCTCCCCATAGCCCCTTGCTGCTCAGTCAACAGCGTTCCTGTTTACCCTACCTGATACCTGTTACCTGATTGGCTCCTGTTTCCTGTGACCTTGGCTTACCATTGACCCTGCTGTTCTCCGCCTGCCCTGACCCTTGGCTTGTCTGACTTCGCTTCCGCCTCCTCCTTCCAAACGGTCTGCTGCCCGCCTGTTACTGATCCGGCTTGGACTTTGACTCTGCTTTGGCTTCCCCTCTGTACCTGATCCGCCCGCCTGTGTTTGACCCGGCCTGCCTGACTCTGCCAGCATCTGTACTACAGCGCACCTCCCACCTGCTGCCTGTTCCAGCCATCTGCACCAAGCTCCTGTTGTCTGCTGTCTTACCCTCCAGCATCTCTGCAGTTCCTGCACAGCATCTGTGGAGTCTTCAGGAGACCACCGCAGACCTGCACGGCACCTTCCTGGCGCTTGTGCGACTCTGAACTCTAGCGCTCCCTGTCTGCTCTACCAGGGGTTCCGGAGTCAGAGGAGCAAGAGTTGCCATTCCCTGCACGCCAGGCTCTGCTCTGTACCAGGTACGTGACAGGGACGTAGGGAAGGATATGCCACATAAAGAATAAATTAGCGACTTTACTTTTTCCCAGAACTTCTTGACAGGGGGGCAATCCCACCAAATGTGTGAGAGCGAACCGATATTCTCACAGCCCCTCCAACATTTGGGAGAAGTATTTGGGTAAATTTTTGCAAGCCTTTCAGGGATAAAGTACCACTTGTGAAACAACTTCTGTAGGGATTCCCAATGGGTGATGCAATGAGACAGGCAAAGGGGTACTATGAGAGCTTTCTGCCAATGTGCTTCCGGGGGAGATTGGTCCAACAAAGAGGACCAATACCGAATAGAGGAGGAAAGTAGATCAGAAGGGGGATTAGTGAGGAGTTTTGTATATTATGGTTCCGTTAAGATTGTAAAAATGTATCAGGGGGAGCATCAGTGAGTCCGAGTTTGACCAGTGGATTTTTGAAAGAGTGGATCTAATCCGCAAGTAGAGGAAAAATGTCCAGTTGGATAGGCCATATTGCTTTACCAGATATTCGAAGGGATGTAGATCTGATGTAGAGAAAAGCATACCAATGTTGGTGATGCCAGCTATAATCCAATCTGATAGAGGCAGATACAGGGTAATAAAATGTAGGGCTTCTATGGGAATTTTTGAGAGGGTATACACTGCTATTCCTCCATTAAGTTGTGACAATGCAGTCCAGACTCTAGTGGAGACCGTGATGGTATTCAGTGAGGAGCGCTTAGGGTTGAGATTAAGCCAAGTGGCGGCTAGGAGATGTTTCGGGTTTGTGAGGAGTACGGTGGCTTCTATTTGTTTCCAGGTTGTGTGTTGCTTGTCTGACCACCAGGTTTTCAGTTGTTCTAAGATGGTTGCATGGTGATAAGCTTGGATGTCTGGTGTGTCAAGTCCGCCGTGCTGAACTGGAGATAACATTATGGCCCTATTCACTCTGGGGCATTTTTGTTGACAGATAAAATTGATGATAATTCCCTGGAGCTTTTTAATCTGATTCTGTACTAGCGGGAGGGGTAACGTACAAAAAATATATAAGAAATGCGGGAGTAAATACATTTTAGCTTGAGCTACTCGTCCAGCCCAAGAAGCCGGAATCTGGCTCAATTCTTTTGCTAATCGTGTGAGCCTGCCCACAAGGTCTTCAAAGTTGGTTCTCAGTAACATGCAGCTTGGGAATGTCAGGTGGATACCTAAACAGGGGAGAACGGAGTTGGGAGCCCAAGCAAACGGGAAAGTGGAGGAGATTGCTTTAGTAGTATGGGGGTCAAGGCCGAGATTAAAGGAACACTAGAGGTTCGTTTTTTATTAGATCAATTGATTTCTGTAAGCTAGAGCATTTAAATATCACTTACCTCGTTTTTCCTTTTGACCTCCAAAATACAGTAATCCAGGTTTGAAAATGCCATTTCCTGTCTCTCCTCTTCTTGCTTTCCACCAGCATCTGAGCCGTTTTGCGTGATGGAAAGCAGAATGTGCTCACCCCCTCCCTATGACTACAGCCCTGCGTGAAGATGCTCTCTTATCCCTCACAGGCATTGAGGCTAAGCCTAATGGGAACTGTAGTTCCCATTAGGCCGTGATGTAGCAAGAATGAATGCGCACCGCAAACCAGGAAGTCAGTGAGAATAATGATTCAGGAGTGACAGAGGTGAATAAAACAGCATGATTTCAACAGGTATCAAACTAGTTATAATGCAAAACATTACTTTTTACTTTATCAGCTACTGTCAGACTTTAATTTAAGAGGAAAATATTTTTGTCTTTACAACCCCTTTAAGCATAAGGAATTTGCTGTTGTTCAACTTGTACATTGATATTGCACTAAATGTTTCTAGGGCCCGTTGGACAGCGGGAAGGGCCCCATCACTTTTTAACAGTGATCAATTAAAAAAGACATAAAAAAATGGGACTACACAGGCACTGTAAAGCCTTTTGAAGGCCAACATACATACTGTATGTATGTAATTATTTTAGGATCTATTTTTCTTCACATTGTTGTTTTGATGACAGGCTTAAATATTAAGCTTATTAGGATATTTCCAGGACCTTAAAAACTATACCAATCAGTAAGCATAAAAATACCTCCTTGACCGTAATGCCAACCCTTTACATTAAAGGGGTTGTAAAGCTTTGTGTTTTTTCACCTTAATGCATCCTATGCATTAAGGTAAAAAAAACACCTTGCAGTCAGCGCCCCCCCCCCCCCCAAGCCCCCATTTTACTTACCTGAGCCCCCGAATTTGCTTGGGCGCGATTCCACGTTGCTTTCCCCGAGCTCTAGTTGGCTTTTCATTGGATGATTGATTGCAGAGCAGCCATTGGCTCCCGCTGTTGTCAATCAAATCAATGATGCGGCGCGGCAGGTCGGGGGGCGAGGCTGAGTCATACACTTGGCGGCTAGGTGTGTATCACACTGGAGCGCTCCCGCAAGGTAACCCCATCGGGAGAGAGCTTCCCAGAGGGGGTTAGCTCTTGCGAGGAGGAGCCGCGAGAGCCGCCGTAGGACACCAGAAGAGGACTATCGGGGCCACTCTGTACAAAACAAACGGCAGAGTAGAGGTAAGTATGACATGTTGTTTAAAAAAAAAAAAAAACCTTTAGTATCCCTTTAACTCAATTCCTTAAAGTCCCAACTTACTTTATCAGTTGCCCAAACATGTGGTTCCAAAAATCTGTTAACAAGCAAATTTTTTGCCATAGAATAAAATATATATCTTAATTTTAATAAATACGTGTTTAGTATTGTATTAATTCTTTTTTTCTAGCACAGTTGTCTTTTAATGACTGAGCAGGGAAAAGATTTTTACAGTACCTTTCAGATTGTCCTTGCTATGTAATTTTTATCAGACCTTAGCATCAGATGGTGATCTGGTGTTAATTGACCAGCAGGGTGGCAGAACCTGATTATGGGAAGGAGTAGTTGTCTGAAATGTCATGTTCAAGTGCTTGAGTCGTTTGTTCCCATCAGCAGGAATTAAAATACTTGTCATACCCAGCATTACTCACTGCCAAAATGGATTCAATTAGAGCAGTTTATGACAGTGCTCTCCTAAAAATAGCAATTCATAGTCTACTTGCATATATTTGTTGTTGCATTAGCACAGCTGTTAACTGATGTGACACTGAAACTCTATTGTCAATACTTAGACCAATACTAATATGGTTATTAAATGAGTCAGTAGCAAGAGTAATGTTTATGTGCAAAATGCAACCATCCATAGTAACCAATCAGAAGTAATCTTCTGACTCATTTGACTACAGTATAGTGAAGCCTGGTTGGATGCTATGGGTTACTCTGATTTACTACTAAGTACAGTAGTGCCAGTGAAAGACAAATGTAAATATCACATACCAACACTGTGCCAATCATGTAATAATCGTTCTATGCCAGCTAACGAATGTAACCATTTATTTGTTGGTCACCTTTAACCACTTCCCTACTGCCCATTGTCATATGACGTCCACAGATGGGATCTCCCATTCTGGGTGGACGTCATATGACGTCCTGGGTTTCCCGGCCATCTGGGGAGTGCACGCGCGCGCCCGTGGCATCGCTCAGGTCCGCCGGTCACACGCAATTGCCCGCAATCATGGCAGGACTGTATATCTGTATGTGTAAACACACAGATCCACAGTCCTGTCAGGTGAGGAGACCGATGTGTGTTCCCAGTACAGAGGAACACACATCGGTCTCCTCCCCTTGTGAGTCCCCTCCCCCCTACAATTAGAATCACACATTTGGTAATACATTTAACCCCTTCAGCGCCCCTAGTGTTAACCCCTTCCCTGCCAGTCACATGTATACAGTAATCAGTGCAGTTTTATAGCACTAATCGCTGTATAAATGTGAATGATTCCAAAAATTTGTAAAAAGTGACTGATATGTCCATCGCAATGTCACGGTCACAATAAAAATCGCAGATCGCCGCCATTACTAGTAAAAAAATAAAAATGCAATAGATCCCCTATTTGTAGACTCTATAACTTTTGCGCAAACCAATCAATATACGCTTATTTTTTTTACCAATAATATGTAGAATATGTAGAAGAATATGTAGAAGAATACGTATCGGCCTAAACTGAGGAAAAAAAATTGTCGCTTTATTTTTGTTTATAGCGCAAAAAATAAAAAACGCAGAGGTGATCCAATACCACCAAAAGAAAGCTCTATTTGTAGGGAAAAAAGGACGTACATTTTTTTGGGGTACAACGTCGCACAACCGCGCAATTGTCAGGTAAGGAAGGGGGTAAATTTTTCTGGGGCTGAAGTGGATAAGTGCTACAAAAGGAAATTTTTTAAATAAAAAAGATGTTCTACTTACTTGCTCTTTCCCACGCTACCACTGCCTGCTCCCCCTTCCTCTGGGTGCCTCCTAAGCAAGTCAGGTTCTATGGATGCACCCCAATGCATGTGTTATCAAGCTGGGGCAGTGTGCATCCTAGCCACACACAGCACAGTAAACCATGCCAAAGTGAGAGGAGGGGTGCTGCAGCCAGGACAGCACTGGAGCGGTAAGGGGAGTCAGGTACGTAATTAGGGACGGGCAGTGCTGGGACAAGGTCATCCGGTGCCCAGGGCAAAGATGAAAAACAGCGGGTGCAGGGGGGGGGGTGTTTCACAGTTTTTCATCTTTGCCCTGGGCACCGGAAAAAAAGCTGCTACAGCATCTACAGATGAAGGGATCTATACTAGTGCATCAGTGACAGTGCATTAACCCCCTTCCTGCTGCATATTACCAATACCATTGCTAATTAAGCAAACTCCCGTCCCCTACAGCTCATCTCTGTATCCCCCCCCATTCACATTCGCTCTGTACCCCCAGTCCACCTCTGTACCACCATCCACATTCACCTCTGTACCCCCTGTCCACCTCTGTACCCCCCGTCCACCTCTGTACCCCCGTCCATCTCTGTACCCCCCCATCCACATGCGCCTCTGTACCCCCCATCCACCTCTGTACCACCATCCACATTCACCTTTGTACCCCCCATCCACCTCTGTACCCCCATCCACATTCGCCTCTGTACCCCCCGTCCACCTCTGTACCACCATCCACATTCACCTCTGTACCCCCTGTCAACCTCTGTACCCCCCGTCCACCTCTGTACCCCCTGTCTTTCCTCTGTACCCCATCCACCTCTGTAGCCCCCTCCCGTTCACCTCTGTACCCCCATCCACATCTGTATGCCCCATCCACATTTACCTCTGTACCCCCTGTCCTCCTCTGTACCCCCATCTACCTCTGTACCCCCCATCCACCTCTATAGCCCCCTCCCATCCACCTATGTACCCCCCATTCACATTCACCTCTGTACCCCCTATCTACCTTTGGACCCCCATCCATGTTCACCTCTTTATCCCCATTTCTCTTCACATATCTCCACGGTTCTTTCTGTCATCAGGTGAGATTGAGAACGTATTCATCACGGTGGACCCAGCGGTGCATTACAGTGCAGTCTTGAGCTATCAGACCCAGCACACAGCCACAACAATTAACTCGGCTGTGTGCTACATGGGTCTGTCAGGCAGGAGTGGGGAGGGACGAACACAGAGCGCTGCTCTGCTTCGTTCCCTATCTCCTTTTCGCAGATTCTTTCAGAGGGAGATGCGGGACGGTCAGCCTCAAGCACATGAAGCCCGCAGCTGTCCTGCTCTCCTGTTATAATGTGGCCACTGCTTGGAGCGCGGGGGGATCGGCTGCTGGATTGAGTAGCATGACGACCCTGACTGTGCTCCCCTTCCTCCAGTAAATGGTCCCACCCAGGGCATCCGATCCTTTTGCCCACCCCTTGTACCGGCCGGGGACGGGGTTAGTAGGGTAGGTAGTGATGACACACAACAAGAAAAAAAATGCCCTTGGGATTTTTAAAAAGCATACCTCAAGTAAAAAGTATAAATGATTTATTTAACAAACATTTAAAAACAACAATTAATACAGAAAAGAAACCACATATTAAATGTCAAAATATAAATCAATATTGCATTTTTGTCATAGACCTTAACATGAGATCTGATTATGTCATGCAGAATTCAAATGACTGTCAGTAGTCTAGGATGACTGTGCTAGGTCTGATTTTTTTTTTTACCTTATTGCAGAGAATGCATAAAGGTAAAATTATTTTTTAACTTTAGAGCCACTAATAATATAATATATAATAATATAATATAATAATAACTTACTCCCGCCATAATCAATTTAAATGTCACTTTTTTTTCTTTACAAATATCAGTTTTGCTGAAGCAGGTCCTAATCAAGGTATAGATACGCCACTTTACAGGCAGACTAAGGGGACCACCCCAGGCACTATACTTAATCACTTTCCCTCTAGAAGGTTTACCCCCTTCATGATCAGGCCATTTTTTGAGATACGGCACTGAGTTATTTTAACTGACAATTGTGCAGTTGTGCAACACTGTACCCCAACAAAATTGATGTCCCTTTTTCCCACCAATAGAGTTTCCTTGTGGTGGTATTTGATCACCACTGCAGTTTTTATGTTTTGTGCTATGAACAAAAAAAGACTGTTTATTTTGAAAAAAATATATATATTTTTTCCTTTCTGCAATAAAACATATACAATAAAAAAAGAAATCAAATCAAATTTCTTCATCAATTTAGGCCAATATGTATCCTGCTACCTATTTTTGGTTAAAAGAAAAGCCCTATAAGTGTATATTGATTGGTTTGCGCAAAAGAATAGCGTCTACAAACTATGAAATCTTTTTTTTATTTTACTAGTAATGGCAGTGATTAGTGGCATATAGCAGGACTGCGATAATGGGGCAGACAGTCGAGACCCTAACTGACACTTTTGACATTTTTAGGGGACCAGTGACACTAATACAGTGATCAGTACTAAAAATATGCACTGTCACTGTACTAATGACACTGGCTGGGAAGGGGTTAAACATCAGGGGTCGATTAAAGGGTTAAATCTGTGCCTAACCAGTGTTTGTGCACTGTGTGGAAGGTGTTTTTACTAGGGGAAGGCATTGTTCTTGCTTTGCAGGAACACAGGATCAATGCCTTCCCTACTGCCAAAACAGTGATCTGCCTTCTTTACAACTGTGTCTAATCGCAGTGGGTCACCGGTGGTACGCGTTTGACTTGGAAGTGTTGGATAACGTACTAGGTACGTGATCCGGCCTGGTAGTGTTCGGAAAACCTTCCAGTTTACCTGGAAGTGGCTAATCACGTGTAGAGGTCGACCGATATACCGGCAGGCCGATATATCGGCCGATATTTGGCCGTTTTGGAGAAATCGGCATTGGCCGTTTTTTATCCAAATTAGGCCGATATTTACCATGGCCGCTAGCGGTGCCACGGATCCGGAGCTAGGCCGAAGCCGCGGCCTTTCCTGATGCTGTGACCGCGGCAGCAATCCGTGGATCTGCGGATTGCCGCCACGGTCACAGCATCAGGAAAGGCCGCAGCTTCGGCCTAGCTCTGGAGCCACGTTCATCTTGGTACACCCAGCGCGGCGGCCCTCCTCTCTGTTTACACTCACAGAGGAGGAGGGGCCCGCGCTCGTGGGACACACACCGCTCTCTGGTGTCTGTACTATGGGGGGCCGAGGGGGTCTGTACTGAGGAGGGGAGCGGGTGTCTATTCTGGAGGGAGAGGGGTCTGTACTGAGGGGGGGTGACACTATTTTTTTTTTGCACCAGTACCACTTGCCAGTGCCACCTGCCAATGCCAACCGGTGCCATCTGCCAGTGCTAACTATTTCCATCCAGTGCCAATTAGTGCCACCTGCCAGTCAGTGCCAACCAGTGCCACTTGCCAGTGCCACGTGCCACATGCCAACCAGTGCCATCTGCCAATCAGTGCCACCTGCCAGTGTCAATTAGTGCCACCTGCCAGTGCCAATAAGTGCCACCTGCCAATCGGTGACATCTGCAAGTACCATCTTTCAGTGCCATCCAGTGCAACCTGCCAGTGCCAATAAGTGCCACCAAAAAAAATAAAAAAATCGGCCTAAAATATCGGCCGCAAAAATCTGCATCATATATCGGCCATTGGCCACCCCGATTTCTAAATATCGGCATCGGCCAGAGAAAAACCCATATCGGTCGACTTCTAATCACGTGTGTGATCCGACGCGGGGTGACCGCCTTGCCACAGTATATGTGCGGTAGGCAGCTGTAAGTTGGTTAAAATCATTTTTCATTTTTAATTATATCACTTTAAGCATCATTAAAATCACTGCTCCTTTAAATACAAACTTTTTTTAACCACTTAAGGACCGCCGCACGACTATATACATCGACAGAATGGCACGGCTGGGCACATGGACGTACAGGTACGTCCCCTTTAAGAGCCCAGCCGTGGGTCGCGAAGCTCCGTGACCCGACCGCCGCCAGTGTCCCGCGATTGGTCCATAGGAGCTGAAGAATGGGGAGAGGTGAGTGTAAACAAACCTTCCCAGTTCTTCTCTGTGGCAGTGTCAGTGATCGCCTGTTCCCTGTCATAGGGAATGACGATCAGTGACGTCACACATCCAGCCACGCCCCCTCTACAGTAAGAAACACACATTAGGTCACACTTAACCCCTACAGCGCCCCCTAGAGGTTAACACCTTCACTGCCATTGTCATTTTCACAGCAACAGTGGATTTTTATAGCACTTTTCGCTGTGAAAATGACAGTGGTCTCAAAAATGTGTCAAAAGTGTTCGATGTGTCCGCCACAATGTCTCAGTCACGAAAAAAATAACTGATCGCCACCATTACTAGTAAAAAAATAAATTATTAATAAATTTGCCATAAAACTATCCCCTATTATGTAAAAGCAATAACTTTTGCGCAAACCAATCAATAAACGCTCATTGCGATTTTTTTACCAAAAATATGTAGAAGAATAAGTATCGGCTTAAACTGAGGAATTTTTTTTTTAATTATTGCTCTATTTTTGTTTATAGTACAAAAAATAAAAAACGCAGAGGTGATCAAATACCACCAAAAGAAAGCTCTATTTGTGGGAAAAATGGACGCCAATTTTGTTTGGAAGCCTCATCGCACGGCCGGGCAATTGTCAGTTAAAGCGACACAGTGCCGAATCGCAAAAATGGTCCGGGTCTTAACCAGTTAAAGTTTTTTTTGCATTTATACATGTTCCCCAGGGCAGTAACCAAGCCAATTACTTGCCTTCAAAATGGGGACTTTATTAGAGTTAACAACTCAGGTCCTAACTTTTTCTCTGTTCAGGAGTTCTGGTGCAAACCGAACCGGGGGTTGTTCGACCCATCACTATTGAGGAAAAGTTGGTGATCAGTGGAGCAATATACAAATGGCTGCAATCATCAATCAGTTGTTATCGTTGGACCCAATGACTTATAAGACTGTTAAGAGGCAAGTGCTTTTAATGGATAATTTCTGTCACAGAGCTTTAGTACAGGAAATATTAGATTAAGACAGAAACCTTTATGAGATTCATGTACAATTCCTAACTAGATCCTGGCTCTGGTTAAAGGGCACACCAGCAATCATGGTGTGAAAGCAAAAGTGTGTTAATTAAAAAAGAAAAACTGTGATACCACTATAACATAACAAACGGAGAGGCATAATTCATACAATTAATATTTGTACATCTACAGTATATATTATGGATATGTGATGGTGATTGATTATTATTATTATTATTATTATTATTATTATTATTATTATTATTATTTTTTGAGCTTGAGGAAGGGTTCTGCACTTGAACTGGAGGGACAATTAAAGGGCTTTTAGATAAATCAAAATTTTTGTTGGGGCTTGTACATTTGAGAATTCTTGACCACACTTTTCTATTATTCTATTCTGGTACTGGATTCATGAAAAGGAAAAATACTGTATAAATTATAATAATTATATATACATATATATATATATATATATATATATATATATATATATATATATATATATATATAGTATTTTGCCAAAAGTATTGTGACACCTGCACATGAACTTTAATGGTATCCCAGTCTTAGTCCGTAGGGTTCAATATTGAGTTGGCCCTCCCTTTTGCAGCTATAACAGCTTCAACTCTTCTGGGAAGGCTGTCCACAAGGTTTAGGAGTGTGTCTATGGGAATGTTTGACCATTCTTCCAGAAGACCATTTGTGAGGTCAGGCACTGATGTGTATGAGAAGGCCTAGCTCATAATCTCCGCTCTAATTATTCCCAAAGGTGTTCTATCGGGTTGAGGTTAGGACTCTATGCAAGCTAGTCAATTTCCTCCACCCCAAACTTGCTCATCCATGTCTTAATGGACCTTGTTTTGTGAACTGGTCCAAATAATTTGGTGGAGGGGGGATGGTGTGGGGTTGTTTTTCAGGGGTTGGGCTTGGCCCCTTAGTTACAGTGAGGGGAGCACTTGAGGCATCAGCATACCAAGACATTTTGGACAATTTCATGCTCCCAACCTTGTGAGAACAGTTTGGGGATGACCCCATCTTGTTCCAACAAGCGCAACAGTGCACAAAGCAAGGTCCTTAAAGACATGGGTGAGCAAGTTTGGGGTGGAGGAACTTGACTGACCTGCACAGTGTCCTGACGTCAACCCAATAGAACACCTTTGGGATGAATTAGAGCTGAGACTGCGAGCCAAGCCTTCTATTACGAGTGCCTGACCTCACAAATGTGCTTCTGAAAGAATTGTAAAACATTCCCAAAGACACACTCCTAAACCTTGTGAGCATCCTTCCCAGAAGAGTTCAAGCTGTTATAGCTGAAAAAGGGTGGGCTAATATAATATTGAATCCAATGGACTAAGACTGGGATGCCATTAAAAGTCATGTGCATGTAAAGGCAGGTCAATTTGCATCTTTCTAATGAACCTACTGTATATAGCCAGGAAATAAAAATTTCTTTGCTCGGTTGTTATAAATCATCATTAGTGTGACAGGATGCATTTATCAGAGTTTATTTCTGTGTGTATGTTACACTTCAGGAACATTTATGTGTATTATTTATGCAGCAGCATCAATATATGCACAAGGTTACAAGTCAAGTGCGAATATTGTACAACACTGAACAATGGCAATTAGCAGGAGGTAATTAATGTTGTCCCAAGGCTGCTTTGTACCATTCAATCACTTGCAACACAAGATTCTACCACTATTTGAATGGAAGGTAGAGGTATTCTGTAAAGAGCACCTTTTATACTGTGGTTTGCTGGTTGTTTAAGCCAACCCAAAACACAAGTCCATTCATAATATGTTCTCACATAGAATACCAGTATTGCCACAATCTGTTTAGCTGAATGATCAGCTAACAATAACTCTACATATATAAAAAAAATTGTAGGCCATACAGTGATTTAACAGAAAATACAAATGATGTAAATCAGTTATAAATATTGCTTAAAGCGGAGGTTCCGCGGTTTCTCGATTTTTTTTTTACTTTTGTGTGCAATGCATAGTAAAACATATATGAATTTGACACTCACTTGCTAGCCGCTTCTAATCGCACTGCCTCGTTTTCTGTCATAAAGAAAGACTTTTAAAAAAAATTCAGGTGTTTTCCATCTTGCTTGTGGGCATTGTGAAGCCCACAAGCAAAGACTTCCTGGATGCGGTGATCCGACGTGACCACGTGACCTGCGAGAATACTGTTGAAAACAATACAGATCGTCTCCTGAGAATCTCGTGACATTACTCCCAGGAGACATTGCGAACAGCACCCATAACACACTGGGCCGTCGGGGAAAATGAAGGACACGCCCACTCCCGCGGGGAACAGTACCCGGAAGCTACATGCAAAACATCAGAATAAAGGTAATCATTAAGCTACGGGGAAAAAAAAACATGGATTCTACATGTATTAAGCCTGCAGTTAGTAGTAATATAAAGTTCAAATTTAGGGTGAACCTCCGCTTTAAGCCCCGTACTCATGTACCTAAATTTAGCCAGTTTGGCAGGAACTGTCCGAATTGGTTTGTGTGCATTGCTGTCTGTTCAACAGAAGCTGGTTTAATGGCTGGCTTCTGTCGAATGCTCCTGCTGGAAAATTAGCATTTGATCAGTGCCGACCAGTGTATTCTGATTGAGGGAGTCCGTACTGTCAGATAATAATAGCTCAGTGGGGGGATCCCTGCATCCACCTTGTTTGTGAGGATGCGGGGAACATGTCAGTTTTTCTTTTTTCGACCTGTTGATTGAACAAACAAAATATCTCTATGTGTACTGTATACCATGCTTTACCTAAACCACTTAACAATTTGAAATATTGCTTAAAGTACACCTGAGCTGTGAAAGCTGTGCCCAAGAAATGGAAGAGAGCAAAGCACTAGCCACCTGTAGTGCTCATAGGATAAAAACAAATGGCAACAGATCCAATGAATTCATTTCTAGTTTTTTAAAGTAAGGTACCAATTTTGTTTTATTTGCAGGATGAGGTCTTCAGCTGCCATTCTGCTGTGCTGGGCTTCTGGTGTGCACCTTCAAAGTGGAACTAAATTGAAAAATAAAACATTGAAGAGACAAGACAAGCAATATCTCTTTTGCAATTGTAGTGCCCTGCTCCCATTGAGTAGGCGCTATGTGTTAAATTATAGTTGCCTGAGCACTAGATTTGGCTCAGGAGGATTACTTTAAATTGTTGGTTCTGTTCAGTTTGGCTGGGTTGCACAAGTTTCCCCCTGACGGTGGGTGTCGCTGTCACCGCAGGTCACTCTTGGAAAGGCAAGGCGGGATGTATTGGGTATCTCTCTCTCAGAAGAGGCTCAGGGGGTGTGGTCAACCCGCTGTGCATTCTGGCGAGGGGTACTTAAGGTACAGACGCCATTTGGCGGGGTTCGTCTTCCGATCCCTACCTGAGGGCCCTCCTGTCCTCAGGGATGCTGAGCTGATTTGTAGCCAGCTGGCCCAAGGCCTAGCAATTAAGAGTAGGCTCAGGAGTTTTTGGCGCCTACTGATCCAGGGATGGTCCTTTGTTACCTTGTCTGTGGAAGGAAGCTGAACCAGTGGGATTCAATTGATTGACATACCCTAGTGGATTTACCTCACTGTGCTGCCGGTCCGGCTGAAAGATTCTTGGCACCGTGATATAGTTCCAACTTTTGTTGGAACTAAATCGGGTGTGCAGTCGGTTACATGATCTTGCAGAAGATCGTGGGACGGCCTGACGACACTCATTAAGTCTGTGGCAGAGACTTTGTCGAGCTTCGCATCAGCTGCTAGGCCGGTGAGAGTGGGCCTATCTGGTGGTTGCTAAAATCCAGTGTGGAGCTGAGTTAATCCTCTGGATCTAAGTGGTAACCGTGATCCGCAAAGCGAAAGTACCTGAGTCTTTCCCTGTCCCTCTACCCCTCTGTTGGAGAACTTTGTTAATAAAACCCTTGAAAGAGACTTCGTGTTGGTGCGTACATTCTTATGGACAACTCTTCAAGGACAACCCCTGAAGCGAGCGTATGGAACAGTAATGCCGCGTACACACTCATTTTTTGTCTTGTAAAAAAACATAGTTTTTTATCATGAAAAAAAACTACGTTTTTCAAACTTCATTTTTAAAAACGACGTTGCCCACACACCATCGTTTTCTGAAAATGCTCTTGCAAAGCGCGGTTACGTACAACACGTACGACGGCACTCTGTTCCATTCAAGCTCGCGTCATAACTTGCTTCTGAGCATGCGCGGGTTTAAAAAACGTTGTTTTAAACGTCGTTTTAGCCCACACACGATCATTTTTTATGACACAAAAAAGACATTTTGAAAAACAAAAAACGATGTGACGTGATCATTTTAAATGACGTTTTTAAAAACGTTATTTTATTTCATCACAAAAAACGACCGTGTGTACGCGGCATAAGGTAAAAGGCATCCAAGACGTGCTGGGACTTTAATATAAGTGTAAACACGGTAGTAAGAGAGCAAAAAACATTTGAAGAACCCACTGACTCAGGTTAGGCTGCACACAACAGGCAAGGTTACCCTACTGTGGGTACTCCAGCAGGTTACCAGGAAAAGAAATGCACAGGGGCAGCCTGTGCATCCTGTGCATTAGGGCGTCGCCCCCTCTCTATCCTTGCCACCCACCTATATGCATAATGGATAGATTCATGCATTGCAGCGGCTGAGTTTTTTTTAAGCACCTGATTGGAGCCATAGGCTCTAATAGGCTTCAAAACAGGTGGAATCGAAGCGCAGAGCATTGCACTTGGAGTCCACCCAGATGTTTTAGAAAAGCAAATTAATATTTGCTTTTCTAGCACTGAATCACCTCTCTGCCAATCGGGAAGCGCAGGTCTGTTACCCGTTTCCCGATTGGCTGAAAGGTTAGGCGATCCTATTGGATGCCTAGGAGGAGGGAGGAGACGCCACGATCTCAGAAGGACACGAAATATGCTGCAAGATGCCTGCAGCAGCCCCCCTGCCTGATATTCCGATGATCCCCAACGTGCCCGCCGATCGGGTAAGTGCAGGTGGACTAGCAAACAGCATGGGGAGGGGGATTTGAGGTGCCGCCTCAAATTTGAGGTAAGGCTTTCCTGTTTGGATCTGTGCAGGTAAACTGATTGCTGGATTAGGATTTCTGGCCAGCAGTGTCTTATTTTGCTGATGCAGACACAGCTGGCCAGGGATCCTAATCCAGCAATCAGCTTCCTTGAACAGATTCGGATTACTTTGAGTCCATTCAAGGTTCTTATTTTTAACTGAAACCTTGATGAAGGGGGGGAGTTTCTTTGACACCAGAAATGCGTTGACTGTCTTTTAACACATCATCAATGAATGAATTTGGGCCAGTGGCGGCTGATACTCAATATTTTGGGGGAGTCCCCCCCTTGGAAAGGCAGCGATCCATGGCCTTACCTTATGCAGTGGTTAAGGTGTGGGGAATATGTTGCGAAGGGAAGTTCCAGGGCTGTTGCTTCTCCTCAAGGACAAACAGGAGGCAGGTCCTGAGACCCGATTGGTTGGGAGTCCTAGACCCGCCTTTTTTTTCTTACTATGCAATGCTGTTTTTACTATGGATACATGTAAATGCAATCCTTTATATTAAATGCAACCCATAAGAAGTTTTACACTATCCAGCGATTTATGTTTTATTTGGTTCTGACTACACAATCGTTGTTTGGGTGGAGTCTCCTGGATGCTCTGGAGCTGTTCCTGACGTGGTTCCTTTGTACATCCCCTGCTGATGACCTATTGTGACACATTCATCAAGCCTGTTTGATCCTTCATAATAAAGGGTCCAGTCTCTCTGGTAAGAGTTCAACCTATTGTGGTGGTGGCGTGTTCACTTGGTGAAGGGATTGGATAACCTTATCCACAGTTTAGTAATGGAGTTTTCCATTTGACCATTATGGTCCATTTGAGAGACTGATTTCTCTGGACTGTTTATTTATATTTTTTCTATATTTTTAATATAAATCACTGTAGCTTAACACACTTATTTTGTTTCTTGTTTTTTTTTTGTGGTAAAACCTCACATTTGTATCGCTGCTTTTTTTCACACTAAATTATCTTTTCACATGCGTAGTATTATTTTTGTATTGATTACCTACACCTGATTGAGTTTACAAGTCATTTTTAGGAGTGGGGGTGATCCTTTTTCCAACTCAGCGATTTGTTTATATATTTGTATTTTTCTCTGACATGTTGGGGTTGTATCTTTCGCTTGGATGTTATAAGTTGCACTGAGTAAATAAAGATGGATACAACAGAAACTATGGGCCAGATTCAGAAAGAATGGCTTAAATTTAGGCGGGCGTAGCGCATCTCATATACGCTACGCCGCCGTAACTTAGAGAGAAGCGAGTACCGTATTCACAAAGAACTTGCGCCCTAAGTTACGGCGGCGTAGCGTAAATGGGCCGGCGTAAGCCCGCGTAATTCAAAGTAGGCTGGTAGGGGGCGTGTTGTATGGAAATGAATCGTTACCCCACGTAAATGACGCGCCTAGCGAACAGCGCATGCGCACGCATGCTCAGTATCACGTCAAATTTTCTCCCTAAGTTTCGCCGGCTCAATGCTTAGTCGACGAGAATGTAACCTACGCCCATCCCCATTCACGTACGACTTACTCAAACGACGTAAAATATGACGCTGTTCCGACGTTTCCGACGTCCATACCTTAACATGACTTACCCCTGCTTTATGAGGGGTAAAGTTACGCCGGTCGTACGCCTTACGTAAACAGCGTATTTTAATACGCCGGGCGCAAGTACGTTCGTGAATCGGCGTATCTAGCTCATTTGCATATTCAACGTGGAAATATACTGAAGCGCCCCTAGCGGCCAGCGTAAATATGCACCTAAGATACGACGGCATAAGAGACTTACGTCAGTCGTATATTGGACAAATTCTGGCGTATCTGATTCTTTGAATCAGGCGCCGAGATACGACGCCTCACATTCGGACTTACGACGGCGTATCTGGAGATACGTCGTTGTAAATCCTTTATGAATCTGGCCCTATGTCTGTGTTCATTTCAGGCTGAAAAGTAACAAAATTTGATTATTTTAAAGGAGGTGTTTCTTTTCTATACCCACTGTAAGTATTGTGTTTGGTGCTACATCCAAAAAAAAAAACTAACTTCAGCATGTGTTTTGCTTTGGGTTGGCCTGCCTTCCCTAAAAGGAAGACATGGGAGGTGATATTTTTCCTAGGCTTGCCAGGAGGTTGTACACACTGGCCATACAGACTGGGTACTTTCCTCTTGAAATTGACGTACTTTTACATTTCCAGTTTGGCAGCTATAAAGAAAATTATGAGCTAGCTATTTAAATTACATAATCCAAGAATATCATGATTTTTTCATTAAAAGTTTTTCAGTTGTTACCCTGCATGTAAGGCCCCGTACACACGTCCGAGGAACTTGACGTGCCAAACACATCAAGTTCCTCGTCGAGTTCAGTGTGGAAGCCGCCGAGGATCTCGGCGGGCCGACTTTCCTCATTGAACAACGAGGAAATAGAGAACATGTTCTCTTTTCGGCCGACGAGTTCCTCGTCGGCTTTCTCGCTGAAAAGTGTACACCCGACCGAGTTTCTCGGCAGAATTCAGCTCCGACCGAGTTTCTGGCTGAATTCTGCCGAGAAACTCGGTCGTGTGTACGGGGCCTAATAGTTTCCCTCTTAGATGTAGGAGATATTTTTCTAATCATTAGGGGAACTATGATCTAGTGATTAAAGCAATAATATTTAACTTTTGCAGTGTAAACTACACACACAAATATTAATGATGATATGTGTCAGGGATGAAAAGGGCGCCATTTCAGTTACCAGCTTGAGTAGGTGAATGAATAGGCACACTCCTTCCTATATTTACACAAGACATATTATCATCAATTTTCAAGTTAAATAGAAATTCGTGTGAGCGGAGAATTTGTGTATTAATATTTGAATATCAGTGCACTTGGCCTGTAAGGGTGGTCATATAAAACACAGCTCTATGTTACAAAGGTGAAAACATGTGAGTTATACTTAGCGTAGGTGTAGACCTCCTTGTTACTTGCACGAGGGATAGAGAAAAAAAGTCTGTTACCTTGTAGTTTAACTATTCATCACTATGAAATGTAGGCTGTTTGTGCATCTGAGATTCCAGAAAAGGTTGAGGCCAGGTTCAGAATATTTTGGATGATCCTACATTGTTCTCTTTTGTTAGGGTCTATTCACACTTTTCAGTGCAGTAAAATGCAATTCTAGCAGAAATCCTATTCATTCCCATGGTGGCTTGTTCCCATCTATGTGTTGCAGCTTAGTCCAATTTTTAAATTTAGGATATGCTGCATTTTTGTGCCTGTTGAGCGGCCCAATGAAATGAAAGTTGAACATTAAAATGTATGTATCATGTAATTTTGTGTATTTTAAATGCATTTGCACTATGGAGTATTTCTATTATAAATGTTTCTCCCTTACTTTTCATAATGTCTAATCAAAAAAATGTGCAAAAAAATCATCTGTATAAAATGTACAAAAAGCATGCATAAACATGAACTGCTTGGCCTGAAGGGGGTCAGTATAGATTGTATTCTTCAAGTTCATGCACTTTGTGCATTTTATAGAAATTCATTAAGTAATAGAGGCATATGGCATATACATGAAAGGGCCATTACTGTTTCAATGAGCATAGTACTCAAAATATGGGCATCAAAGTGAATACATTATGTGACACTTGGATTCATTCCTAATGGCTTGTAAAGATTTATGTCTGCAATCTATTTAAAATTGTGCTGCTATAATTTATACACCTGTGGGAAAAAATGTATATTCTTAACTTAGGATACTGGGCATTTCTAATATTTTGCTGGAAAGATTGTGCCATCATCCTTTATATTGCAGATCTGGATGTAAGGCAAGTGTATATACTGTATATATTCTTTTTTCGACGGGTGTATTTTTACAGCTGCCATATTATGATTTAAGATGGAGGTCCTAATCCATTTGAAGTTTGTTTTTTTGTCTACTTGCAGCTCATAAATTTATATTCATTGCATGTGGCTTTACATTCATTTTCTTTACAGTTCATATACGGATTGTGTGACAGCCTTATCTTATCTGATGTCTACAGTACTTGTTATCTTTTCAATCCTCACTCATTATACTCTGCCCACAGTTACATCATACTACATACTTGTGATGTCACCTTTATTTTGCAACTAGGCTACACTTACAGTTATTCCGAGAAGGATCACACCTCAGTAGGATAGGATAGGATAGATTGGCCAGAGAAAAAAAGTAGTTTTACACCTTTTGGAAATTAGAAATCCCAGAACAATAAAATATCTGTACACTTTTGAGTTAATATATATATATCATTTTAATGCAAATACTGATTTACAAATATTCTTTTAAATAAATGTATTAAATTATACTGGTTTTAAATAAAACTGATATCTTACCATTAGAGCAGATTAGATAATGTGGAGTGGATTGCCTGTGATCTTGCTATGTTCTAACTTGGTGAAGATAGTTGAACGCAGTGGAGATTGAGCAATCGATGAAAAATCACACATAAACCCTGGCTAAGTACTGATAAGAATTCCAAAGGTAAACAGTGAATTCCTACTAATGGCTAAGTCACCACACTAAGATCAAGTCTACATACACACCCTTAGTTAAATATGATTTCATTAACTTGGGTTACGTGGCTCCGGGAAGTTTCTGATGCCTGTCAAATTAAATTAAGTACATATAGCTAATCAATCATTTTCAACCGTGTTTGTCTTTGCTGGGGCAGTGCTTTCTACAAGGACAGCTGCTAATGTCACAGTCCAAACCTCACACCATGAAATGCACTTCAGTGTCAGGTGCTGAATTTTGGGTCTCAACAAGTTTTATTCATACAAGCCCTTTGATAATAAAACCTGGGACTGATATAAGCTTATTCCAAATTACTATTTATAAAATTGCTTGGCATATTTTATTTGCCCACTTTAAAGTGCTGCCTATCACATGTCAAAACATTTTTTGCAAGGAATTTGGGTCAGAGCACCAAAATCCAGTCCAATCCAATCCTATCCTATATCTGGAACAACAGCTGAAGAAAGGATAGCACCATTACCTTGGGCTAAATGTACAGTATGTATCAAAACCCAAAGTCTTTCAGTGAATTTACCGAATCAAGAACATATCTATCTTGAATTGCAACCCCAGCCAAAACTTTTTTTCTATCCTGGTTTGGATAGAGCTGAGAAAGATTGGAACCTAATTTAAGTTTCTATGCTGTCCCTATTTGTGATATTTACTCTAAAGTTATATGCTGATTTTTTTAACACAATTTCTTGGTCGAGCTTTTTAATTGTGTGTTGGCTTTGAAATATATATGAACACATTTTGTGTAAATTTTAAATACTCCTTTGTCAGGGTTAATTGACTAATGCCCTGTCCATCAGACCGTTTTCATCAGACGAACCGATCGTGTGTACGCGGCATAACACTTTACATGTTTTACTTCTTTTGAATTTGAGCTCTAATGGTATCATTTGTGTTGAGGCAAAACCAGTTTATGTAATAGCTTTTTTTTTTTTTAAATATGAAATTTTGCAGTTGTCAGTGGAGCAAGTGAAGTTCTCCTAATGGGGGGACCTGTTGCATTAATGGCTGCCACAGTTGAAATTTTTTATATTTTATAGGAAAATTCATTTTACTTCCCATAGCGTGTCCAGGACAGGAAGTGTAGGGAAATACTCTTACTGGGACACAGACAGCAATAGAATCTGTCAGAGGTAAGCATTTTAATGCTATTTCATTGTACATGTTTTAAGGCACATCAATGTGCTATTGTTTTAAATAGTGCTAGCTTGCATGTTGATGTGTTTTGTCCATTTGTTATGCATTATCACACATTTTAGGGCCTATTGAGGACAATGGCAATGCATATAAATAAAAGATTGTTGATAACTTAAATTGAACACCTGAAAAATGTACTTTTAATTCTTATCCTATTCTTAACCCTTGGCCAAATCACCTGGCTAAGCTCAACCCTTAGCTCTTCCTAAAGCTGGGTAAATACTTACGCAGCTAAAAAGCTTTCAGTCCCTGTGCTAAGAGCTTATATTTTATTATTTAGCATACCAAGTCCAATATTTTAATGCTAAGCGGAATAGATCTGACATAGGAAAGAAATGTGTGTTAGAGAACATGTTGTATATAGCTTGCAAATGTATATGTTCCTGGAGGCAGCCATATTTGATCATTATACTGTACATGTGGACTATGTTTCCTGCTTATTGGTACTGGACAGAAATTTTTCATCCTTCTCACAAGGTTCATCTGCCTGTAGACACAAGACTCAATGCAGTCTCTACTAACATATAACCATGGCAGGTAAAGAGTACACTGTGGGATTTTTTTGCCAAAGCTTTAGGTCGCAGGTGGGAGCTTGGAAAGAGTATTTTTTTTTTTTAAAGACAAAAAAGAGAAACTACTGTATTTTGTTAAAGATATGAATAAAGACTTGATAAGGCTGTCTATTTGATTCAAGTGTGAAATATAGGTCTATTTCAAACAAGCGGATGTCTAAAATAAAATAGCTCCTGTCTAGCCACATTAATAATACCACTGTAGGTGAAATCTGGGACTGACGAATTTGTTAACAAAATGAGAACTCTACTGTAAAGGTCTTGAGGAATAACTATCCCAGGTGGTAAAAACAAAAATAGTTATGCCATGCATCATATCCTTCTTCCAATTTCTTTGGTCTAGCATTGGGGCAAAATAGAGGTAGGTATCCTTCAATTTCCCAGTTCGGACAAGCTAAGCTTTAGAAGTACTTTCTCTTTGCTTAGTCCTGCAGGAGATTTGGAATTGGGAGCATGTATCTCTTAACTAATGCCATGGTGTGTTCTTTGATATAACTGCTTCTGCTATTTAAAAGATCTCTGGACACTTTAGTCAGCCATAAAACAGAAAATGTGCACTGGTAAGGCCATTGAAGTTTCCAGTAGAGCTCTCAGTGAACAGCAGGAGAAAGGAAAAGGTGAAAGGTTATGTTTATACACTTATTTGATTTACCTTGATAAGGAGCTAAGGTGTGTTAAAAGTGCACTTATTCTTTGGGTAACACCACATTCATTGGTTTAAGCATTTTCCCTTTATCCAGAAAAAACAGGTGTGCTCATAAGTTTACATACCCTGGCAGAACTTATGATTTCTTGGCCATTTTTCAGAGAATATGAATGATAACACAAAAACTTTTCTTTCTCTCATGTTTAGTGTTTGGCTGAATCCATTTATTATCAATCAACTGTGTTTACTCTTTTTAAATCATAATGACACCAGAAACTACCCAAATGACCCTAATAAAAAGTTTACATACCCCAGTTCTTGATACCATGTATTGCCCCCTTTAACATCAATGACAGCTTGAAGTCTTTTGTAGTATTTGCGGATGAGGCTCTTTATCTTCTCAGATGGTAAAGCTGCCCATTCCTCTTGGCAAAAAGCCTCCAGTTCCTGTAAATTCTTGGGCTGTCTTGCCTGAACTGCACGTTTGAGATCTCCCCAGAGTGGCTCAATGATATTGAGGTCAGGAGACTGAGATGACCACTCCAGAACCTTCACTTTATTCTGCTGTCAATGACTGGTCGACTTGGCCTTGTGTTTTGGATCATTGTCATGTTGGAATGTCCAAGTACGTCCCATGCGCAGCTTCTTGGCTGATGAATGCAAATGTTCCTCCAGTTTTTTTTTATAACATACTGCATTCATCTTGCCATCAATTTTCACCAAATTTACTATGCCTTTGTAGCTCACACATCCTCAAAAAATCAGTGATCCACCTTCGTGTTTCACAGTAGGCCCTGTTGACTGTATACCTTTCATCATAGACCTTGTTGAGTCCTCTCCAAATGTAGCATTTATGGTTGTGGCCAAAAAGCCAAATTTTGGTCTAATCAATCCAAATGACGTTGTACCAGAAGGTTTGAGGCTTGTCTCTGTGCTGTTTGGCGTACTGTAAGCAGGATACTTTGTGGCATTTGTGTAGTAATGGCTTTCTTCTGGTGACTCGACCATGTAGTCCATCTTTTTTCAAGTGACTCCTTATTGTGCATCTTGAAACAGCCACATCACATGTTTTCAGAGAGTCCTGTATTTCACAAAGTTATTTGTGGGTTTTTCCTTGCATCTCAAACTATTTTCCAGGCAGTTGTGGCTGAAATTTTTGTTGGTCTACCTGACCGTGGTTTGGTTTAAACAGAACCCCACATTTTCCATTTTCTTAATAAGATTTTTAACACTGCTGACTGGCATTCTCAATTCCTTGGATATCTTTTTATATCCCTTTCCTGTTTTATACAGTTCAACTACCTTTTCCCGCAGATCCATTGACAATTCTTTTGCTTTCCCCATGACTCAAAATCCAGAAACGTCAGTGCGGCACTGAATGAAAGATGCAAGGGTCTGTCAGGAGTCCAGGAAACTCACTGACCTTTTCTACACACACACACACACACACACTAATTACAAGCTAACAGATCACAGGGAGGATGGTTACCTTTAATAGCCCTTTAAACACCTTTGTGTCTACTTGTGTGCATGTTATCAGGCCAAAATCACCAGGGTATATAAACTTTTGATCAAGGTCATTTGGGTAGTTTCTGTTGTCATTATGATTTAAAAAGAGTAAACACGGTTGATTGATGATAAATTGCCTCAGCCAAACACTAACCATGAGTGAAAAAAATGTTTTTGTGTTATTCATATTCTTAAAAATGGCCAAGAAATCATATATTCTGCCAGGGTATGCTCAGTGACCCCTTAGCTTTTAAATAACATTAAAATCATACATAGTCTTCTTAAACCCAGCAGTTTTATATATTTGTATTTGTAACGTTGATTATCTATACACAGTTTTGTATTCTAATATGTGAATACTAAAAAAAATTATGGCTGTGATGTCTGAATATATTGCATGTTCATAGGTTGAACATTTTCCCTAAAATCTTTGAGTACCCACAGTGATCTAGTTGTGAATTATCTACGCTTGCCCAAAAAACAAGGAACATCAATATATTATTCAGCATGGTATAATCAATCAGCGGTTAAAAGAGAAGTGTCAGGTTTCAAAATGACAAATAATCATATTCACCTACTGTAGGTGGATGCAGCATCTGCCTCCACTGCCTCTAAACTGATCACTCAGTTCTCTGTCTTCAGTGAGCAGAGAGCCACTGTCAATCACCGCTGTCTGCTCTGCCTCTCCCCTGCTCACTAAAGCATCGGGCATTAAAGTCGGGATTCCTCCAGAGTCTGAATCTGCTGGGCGACGTCAGTCGGTAGGCAGCTTTAGCCCACTTTCGGCTATATCTCCGTCACAGGAGTGCAGAACTAAGTGCACTCCAGTGACCCAGGGGGAAAGTAGGGTCAAAAGAGCTTTGGACCTTCTTCTCTTTGAATATTTCCAGGGGTTGCAGGCTGCAGATGGACACTGTTGGGCAAGGCTGCAGATGGACACTGTTGGGCAAGGCTGCAGATAGACACTGATCATTCTGCAATAATGGGCAAGGCTGCAGATGGACACTGATAAGGCTGCATTGATAGGCATTTAAAATGTAAGTTTTTTCTTTAAACTTCCCTCCTAAACTTGGGGTGCGTGTTATACGCATGTGCGTGTTATACACCGATAAATACGGTATATTAATTCATATGTGAAAAAATAATTGTGAATGATGGTGGAATCCCCCAAGTATTATTACACTCTAATCTTATTTAAACATACAATATATACTGTTCAATCTTCACATACATATAATAGTGTATGAATAGTGGTGTAAATCCATTTCAAAATGTGCTGTGCTAACTCAAAAGGTGTTTATAAATTGGATATTAGCACAACCAGGGCCATCCTAATGGGCTTGTGGACAAAGTTATGCACTGGGTCCCTACCAGCCTGCCCCAATTTACGCATTTACTCTCAAGAATTAGTTGATAGAATTAAACATATACCGTATATACTCGAGTATAAGCTGAGTTTTTCAGCATTTTTTTTTGTGCTAAACTGCCCCCCTTGGCTTATACTCATGTCACCTTTTTGTGCCTGATCTCCCGGAATTTGGGGACCCGTTAATGGCCGGCCATAGGTCCCCTGGGCCCCAAACATGGCACACAAGTAGTCCCACTCCTTCTCTATAAGTGTGCAAAGTTTGTTGTCCGGACCACCTGCGGCCGGGGAGCACCGATTTTTCAAACCCGGGCAACCCCTTCCTCAACTCCCATGTTAAACGCTAATTTCTTCAGTGATTTTGGGGACCCTTTACCAGCCAGTCGTAGGTCCCCTTGACCCAGAACTTGGCACACAGATAGCCCAATTTCTCCTCTACAAGTGTGCAAAGTTTGTTGTCTGAAGGACCTACAGCTAGGGAGCACCGATTTTTCAAAACTGGGCACCCCATCCATAGACTCCAATGTTAAACGTCAGTCTAGTCATGGATACAGTGTGGCATGGGCACAGTGAGGCATTGACACAGTGAGGCATGGACACAGTGAGGCATGGGCACAGTGAGGCATGGGCACAGTGAGGCATAGGCACTGTGAGGCATGAACACAGTGAGGCATGGACACAGTGAGGTATGGACACAGTGAGGCATGGGCACTGTGAGGCAAAGTGAGGCACAGCGGGGCATGCAGATGGACACCCTAGGCGTATACTCGAGTCAATACGTTTTCCCAGTTTTTTGTGGTAAAATTAGGTGCCTCGGCTTATACTCGGGTCGGCTTATACTCGAGTATATACGGTATTTATTGGTACTTTCAATAAAATAGATTTTAAACAACATAAAAAGCATTTGATAAATCAAAGACAAATCAACACAAAGGACACAGTACAGGGTTGGAGGCAGAAGGGCATAGTATGTGTGTGTGTGGGGGGGGGGGTCAGGAGGACACAATACGGGGATCAGGAAGGCACAGCACAGGTTCCAGAATGCTGCTCAGGACATGGCCATCCTGGGACAGCTTAGTAAAATGTCTGACTGGTCTGGGAAATCCCGGACAGTTGGCATGTATGATGTAATGCAAGACTATTATGGGGCCCCCTATGCACCTGGGGCCCCTGGGCAGTGCCCAGGGGTGCCCATGCATTAAGACAGCTCTGAGCACAACACATTTTGGAATGGATTTACACCACTATTCATACACTATTATATGTGTGTGGAGATTGAACAGTATGTATGTTTAAAAAAGATTGGAATATATTAATACAGTAAAACCTTGGTTTGAGAGTAACTTGGTTTGAGAGCGTTTTGCAAGACAAGCAACATTTTTAAATTTTGCCTTGATATACAAGCGCTGTCTTGATATAAGAGTAGCGTCATGTCACAACTGAGTATAAAAAAGAAGAGATGAGCCTCTAAGTGTAGCAATATGGTTACATTTAATGAAGGTACAACATTCAGTATTGTTTATGATTACCTGAACATGATTATGCACCCCTAGATGTTGCGGCCGGGGCCAGAGATCCGGCTGCCACTGGCCACATGGCGGTAGGTATGTGGGCCCTGGGTTTCCGGTGGATGGAAACCCGGTAACATGTGTCCAAACCCGGACTGACCGGGTCAAAACCGGACAGGTGGCAACCCTACAATACCTTTAGTAGTTGATATATGCAAAAGCACCCATTTTTTGCATGGTGAGCACAGTGAGAGACATACCTACAATATGACGATATTAGTATATCTGAAGTTGTAAGATCTCAAGAAACTCAAATGAGTAACTAGAAGTCAATGATGAATCTGCAGTACCAACTAGTGCATACTGACAGCCAGCAACAGTGGTTGTCAGAATAGCCAAAAAGCTATGGCATCTGATTGGGTGCAGCTGCTGTTCAGCCAACAATTTTCCACCCAGGTCCTTTTATTTTTCAATAGAAGGATTTCAGACAGGAGAGTACCGACAGGGCCGCCCATGAAGTGAATTTTGGCTCATTCACCAAGAATCAGCTGAAACTTGCTCGGTGTATGATTAGCTTTATAATTCTCTTTATGAGCTGCTGCTTTGCTGAGCCTGCGCTGTGTAGCAGAAGAAAGGAGCTTTGTTGTCAACTAGAACTAAATTGGTTTGAACTGGTGGATCAATGGGCAATCAATCTGTAAAAAAAAATAAAAATTCCCCCTTCATCCCTTGAGCCAGCAATTCTTCAATCCCCTTTCAGACTGGATCTCTTTCCCCTGAAATCCTATTGCAGCTGAATGGGCTGCTGTTGTAGTTTAACCTTTCAAAAAAGGATCATATTAATTATTATTATTATACAGGATTTATATAGCGCCAACAGTTTATGTAGCGCTTTACAATATAAAAGGGAGACAATACAGTTATAAAACAATAAAATACAAGAGGATTAAGAGGGCTCTGCTCAGAAGAGCTTACAATCTAATAGGGTGGGGAAGGTGGTACAAAAGGTTGTAACTGTGGGGAATGAGCTGATGGAAGTGGTAAAATATTAGTTGGGTCATAGATTTTAAGGGGGACCGCCATTTTATTTTTATTTCGGCGTGGAGTTCCCCTTAAAATCTATACCAGACCCGTATTCAAGCTTGCAGCCTGGCAGGCCAGGAAAGGGAGGGGACAAGCGAGCGCCACCCCTCCTGAACCATACAAGGCCGCTTGCCCTCAATGTGGGGAGGGTGCTTTGGGTGCCACCCATGTTAATGGGGACAAGGGCCTCTTCCCGACAACCCTGGTCGGTGGTTGCTGGGGTCTGCGGGTGGGGAGCTTATCGGAATCTGGAAGCAAGGGACCCCAGATCCCGCCCCCCTATGTGAATGGGTATCAGATACATTGTACCCCTACCTATTCACCAGAAAAAGTGTAAAAAAGTAAAAACCACAAGAGAGAGTTTTTGACAATACCTTTATTAAAAAAAAATGGTCACCCATCTTCAATCATGCTGCACAACAGACCAGAAAAATAGAAATAAAAAAAAACTCCACCTCCATATGAGGCCTCCTGGGAACTGCTGTCTCATCGCTTCGACATGCTCTTATGAAGGCTTATGTAACTGAGTGACCCCGGCCTCTTTGACATCATGTTTCTGGGGGGGGGGACCCCCAGACATGATATTTAAAGGAATATTTCATTTGAATTGTTTCACTTTAAGAATCAATGAAATCGCTGCTCCTGAAAAAAACGAATGTTTAAAAACTTTTTTTGCACTAATATATGTCCCCTAGGGAAGTTTCATGAACTTCAACAGATCTTATTTTATACATTAAACATCTGCGAGGTACAGTGTCAAATAACTTGATGCCTTCAGTATCAAATGCTGTCAAATGCAAAATCCAGATAAACTGGATTCACTGAACTTCACCATTCAATTTTTCACTTACATCCTCATAGAATAAAATACAAGAATGTTTTTCATAAATCCATGCTGCTTTTCAATTATATATTTATTGCAGACAAATTTCTGTCCATCATTTACCTTATATGCTATTGATGTTAGGCTGACTGGTCTATAGTTTCCTGGTATACATCTTAATTTATTTTGTAAATTGAAACCACATTTGCTCTATGCCAATCAGTTGGTATGATTCCAGTCAGTAGGGTATCTTAAAAAAAATCAAAAAAAACAAATTGACTATAACTGAGATAGGTTCTCTAAGGACTTGTGGGTGTGGACCATCTAGACCTAGTTATTTGTCCACATTAGGTTTCTCTCTTCAAATTTATACCTGGTATTTAGTCAACCACCAAGGTACCTACGATTAACCATCATTAGTATTACTGTTACAACTATCAAATCCTGTCTTTTTCATCTGTAAAATGTCTGATTTTGTTTTGACCAGCTTTCTGTGTTCTTTTGTTATTTACGCTACCAATATAGAGTATAGCTGCTAACACGGCTAATTGAGAAAAAGCAAAAAGATATGTGGTATATAAGTGTTACGCTCAAACGATACAATGCATAACCAAATTATTGCATCCAAACATAAATATACCATAAATGGTGATTTTTCACTGTGTTAAAAACAATAAATAAACCGTAAGTAGTGATCTCTCACTGTGACAAAACTAATAAAATGAATTGAAAAAACAAGGAAACATAAGTCCATAGAGGAATGTGAATATAATGAAATGAATAGTCCACCACGTGTCACACGGATGTCTGGAACGCAGACTTTGAAGTGATTCGTAAAGTAATCATGACTTCTTGTGTATAACGTGATGACCCGCCACCGATAAAATTGTAAGCTTGCCAGAACATGTGGACTCAAAGAAATTTAAATCTCTATGAGTCAAAAAGGCATAAATGCTGATGTAAACGGCTGGAGTGTCATGGTAGAAAATGGATCAAAGCACCCGATCATCAACAGAGGCAGGTTCAACCAAATAGGGGGTGAGCAGTGATGACAATTGCACAGACTTGCCCTCAGTATATATCAATAATGGGAGGAGATGAAAAAGGAGAGAAGAGGCCACATAGCGTAATCTCACTTTTAAAATGGTAAGAATTTAATGAGCGATTGCACTTACATGATGATGAAATATGCAGTGCATATATGTATACAAATGAGACGGCAGTGGTGTCCTCCAGACGCGTTTCGTGTTAGTACACTTCGTCTGTCAAACAGGGGTGGCCACACACTGATCAAAATTTGGACAGTTCCCGCTGTATCGGATGAATTTTAATCCATCTGCGGCCAGCTTAACTTGTTCCTCCCCGGGTAGCAACATCTGTAATAGGAAATAAAATAAAAAAGTAAACACACACAATATTGGTCAATGTAACACAGAAAGACAGAAGGATGTTTGTACCAGCCTAGTATTGTAATCTTTCTAGAAACCATTATGTTACATATATAGCTCAAGAAATCAGACATTGAGTCATAAAGCCTGCTGGCTGGGATTTTTCATTGAGGAGTTAGTGACAGACTCAGTCACAATTACCACCAGTAGCTTTGCAAATGACTTTTTATAGAACATGGAAATTGTCATTTAAAATGTCAGCGACCAACATGGCACAACTCCAATGTTATTTCTAGGCTGTTTTTTTTAAACGAAAATCAGCTTTGCCTGACATGGTAACATTAAGCATGAAACCTATGATCCCACTTAGCAGCATGGAGGGAATTTACTGAAAATTGGAAGCACTTAGCCATGTTACACCTCTGCCATTTTTACATTTGATATGTTTAAGAGGCTTTACACATTTTAAATCCCAGTACTGTTTATGAACAGAACAAATGAGTGAATATACCATACATTCCATTTGCTTGTGGAATGACTGGAATTAGTTATCTAGTATGGTTAGGTGCAGACTATTAATACATTAAAACTGTGCATCAAACTTCCTGCAAACACAGATATGTACAGTAACTCAAAGACATTAATATCGGGGACCGTGTGCTTAGTATTACAGACCTAGCCATCTATGTTAGTCACAAATAGGGGCCTTATCCTTCAGGGGGCTAGTTGCCTGAAGCACCATGCATATCATAACCTGATATTAACACGTACAGTCTAGGTTTTCTTGTTTGCTTGCAGTTTTAACAATGTATCCAAAAAAACAAGTACATTTTTTACAATGATGGAGTTTGCTTGTGTGTGTGTGTCTAAAGGGTCTTTGTGGCTGAAATGAACAATGCAAGACTGCTTTGCTACATATTTTACTAAAAACTATTAATTTTTGGTGGTAGCACACAGGAATTACAGACATTTAGGGGTTGGTTTGTTAAAGATAATTAGACTGTGCACTTTGCGGTGCAGTTGCTACAGAGCTTAGTAAATCAGCAGAAGCTTTGCTAACTACTATCATCTAATCATGTGCAAGCAAATATGCATTTTTTTATTTTCCTTGCACTTGGGTATTCTTTACAAAGTGAAGCTTCATCTGTTTTCCTTTAGTAAACCAACCCCTTAAAGTTACCAGTGGTCTCCTGGTTGCCTCCATTGCTAATGCCAACATTTTCAAAAAGATGTTTAAAGTGTGGGATGTATTATACAAACCAACCCCAAATGGGGTTTCTCAGTCTCCAACATTAGCCTGGAACTGTTTTGCAGCTTCAGAAAATCATGTGACACTTTAACGGCATGCAGCTAAATTGCATTCAACTAAGGCCCAGTTCACAGTGATGCGGACCCCAGTTTGACCCCATTCTGTGCAATAGAACCATTGGTTAGAAAAAGGTTCCTACACTACTTTTGATCTGACTTTGCTTCTCTTAAAGAGGTTGCATGTAAGTCGTGCTAAAGTCGTGCTGGGGTCCGACTTCAAAGTCGCGGGCAGTGTGAACCCAGGCTAATTATGTGACTCCTGAAGACAGTTGCACCAGAGCACATTTCGGGACTTTAAAGCAAAACAGCATAAAATTATACAACAATTCAAGGTTAAAATTGGAGAAGCAAGACACTGCTGTTCCTGATTGCAGTGAATGTCATTGCAATTTAATATAGACTATAGGACTATAGGAATTTTCTTATGTCTTTATTGGGTACTTAGTTAATTTGTTCAGATTCTGAAACAACGAAAAATAGGGACATAGTAGATCTGCATCTGCTGAACAGTGGACAATATTTTACGTAATTTATTCACCAAGTCGGGATTCACTGTGGTTGAGTTACTAATATGCTGTTAACTTTACATGGAATTTTTCTTCAGCTTAGTGAATGAGATGAAGCTCTGCTGACATCCATCATCCAATCATGTGCAAGCAAAAAGGTTGTTTTCATTTTTCCTTGCAGGTTATTGGGTATTTTTTGCAAAGTTTATTTTTACCACATTTACAAATCTAAAGGGACATTTACTTAAAAATTCCCATTCAAAGTGAACAGCTTGTTTGCCTTTAGTAAATCAACCCCACTGTGTCACCATGTATTCTGATGAGGATATGCTGAAAGAGTTTAAGTTAACAAACAACCAGATGGATGTTTGATGGATATTTAATCTCATCCCTGTAACATAATTTTTATGGGTTGTAACTGGTGAAAACTTGCTGTGCTGTAAAATAATTTATTCTTCAGTCATTTGTGGTTTTCTTTAATTGCCAAATAAAATGTAAAACCCCTTTCTTTACATCATAGCTACCAGCTATAGTTTTCAGTGTAGCATGATTCACCAAAATCCTCAACTCCCTACACCTGTAATTGACTTACTTGCATACATTTTATTAACTAAAATATGTCATCTCTATTATTTTATTCACCTGAAATTAACAGAATTTTTTCATTCTCGAAAAGGTAGGATATGAGTTAGTCACATCACTTAGTACATAAATGGTCCATATAATAGTAATTATAATAATAATAATATAATAATAATAATAATAATAATAATGAAAGGGTGTTTATTTTTAAGTTACTACAAAAGACACAAGGACACCCTTTGGAACTAGGGGAATAAAGGTATAACCTCTGCATATGGAAAGGAGTTTCGTGTAATACATGTGAATATAAGAAATACTCTTCCATAGTAGCTGGTTCTATCAATTTCAGTAAATTGCAAAAGAGTTCTGGTTATGGGTCCAAATGCGCAAAATATAAATGACTACCAACAATTACAAGAACTCTCAAAAACACACATTTCCCAAAGTTTGCTTCACGAAATGGGTCAAATTATAAAATATTAGTCAGTCATCTCTCTATGTATATGTGCTTAGATACAACTATGTATCATCAGGATATACTGTATTTCAAAAAGGGAAGCAATCAAAACTAAAATTAAAATAAAAAATTAAAATAGTCCTTCAAACTTCAGCAGCGCTGAAGTTTGAAGGACTATTTTAATTTTAGTTTTTTTGATTGTTTCATAGTTACATAGTAACTCCCTTTTTGAAATGTTGGTTTATACTATAGCAGCTGCCCTCTCATTCCACTAGTATATTTTCCTAAGTTCCGGATAAGTGATCTTTGAGAACTTCTGTGGTGTTATTATCAGGATATAGAATTTTAATATGGTTTTAATTATATATGTGAATAAAATTTTTTTTTTTTTATTGGATTTTTTTTTTTTGGATGATGTTTTGATTTTTTTTTTTTTTTTGGTGCAACTCTTCCAATGTCCCATGGGCAATGTGTGTTTTGATGAGTTCTCATCTATTTAGGGGCTGAGCTGCACCTATATCCACAGTAACATTGGTCTTATGTACTGTTTTTATACAAATAATTATGAACATCCAGGGTATTATCTGATTGTTTTTTGGGATCAGAAAGGACTTTTTTTTTCCCATGGTAGCGTAAAGTAGGCTACAAAATAAAAAGATTTTTTGCCTTGCTTTTGATTAGGGATGATTCAGTCTGAACCCTGAAGTAAACCGCCTGTGCTTGCCCAATCACCTGTGACTGGGCCATTCCCCAGCCCACTGTTGCACATAAACGAAAGGGTAATGGATGCTTGTGACATCACTGACCCAATGTGGCCCCATGGCCTTACAATTTAGACTACACTATTTGTTTCATCATCATTAAGACTAGTCATCTTATAAAAGGGTTATTTGTGTATATTTTTCACACTTTAAACATGGTACTTATCCTTAAACGTATTTCACAAAGATTACAATAGCAATAAAATAGGCTGAACCTTTATTAAAAAAACTTCATATAAGCCTATGACTCAAAATTGTGATGTACTCAAAGTGCAGCCACATCTCTGCAGTAAACAAAGGAATGAAAAATGTACAGGCTGCCCTTGAATTTAGTAGACAGTTTTTTGAAGTATAAGTTTCTAGCTGTGCTTTCGAGTGACTCATGCACATTTTTGCAGTCATGATGTTAATATTAAATTAGATGTAATTGCTCATCAAAGTGGATGTTATTGTTACACTTAGATCAAATTGTTAGGTAGCTGGATTTGTGTTGCATCTGTGTGTGTGGGTGACATTTACTGTAGATGTATGTTTGCATGTGTACGCCAACATTTCCTAAAAGCTTTTCCAAAACACTGGATCCCATTTCCTCTTTTTAAAATAGATTGAAAGAAATAGCCACCTGCTTTGGGAATGTGGACTTTTTCACCAATCTATTTGGCTTTTTTTTTTTTTTATTTGGTTGCCTGTTTGCTTAGTAATTTCTCATCTGGCCAAGTTGTTAGGGGTAACCAAAAGCAGCTGACTACTTAATTGTACAAACGTTTCTGAGTGTTTTTCAGTGATGTGATAGAAAGTGGAGAATGCCTTCTGCATGATGACATTCAGAGTTTGTTTGTTCAGGAATTCTTTCCTATTTTCATGTGCACCTTGCATCTTACATATTCAAAAACTAAAAGAAATCTAAGCAGTATTCCCACAAAAGCTAGTCTATTGTTATATGATGAGACAAAAAGATGTAAATTATGGTACAGAAGTAACCTTGTTATTACTATATTGGTTTTCTATAATGCACTTGCAATCTTCACTATTATTAGGCAGCTATTTTCAGGTTGGGCTAATGGGCTAGTCATATTCAGCATGCATATCCAGAAAGACATTTTATTAACATGTTCTTGACAAAAAAATACTTTTTTCTTTAGTTTTGGCTAAAGTGGTGAGAGGTTAAGTCAAGTGTAAAAAAAGGCAAACAAGGCTTTTCCTTTTTTAATCAGATTTTAATTTTTAAGTTTTTAAAAACAGATTTAAGAAAATAAAGAGAGAAAACCTAACATAGATTTACACAAAGGCAAACAAATGTTTGCCTTTGTCCATTAAACGAGAAGGCTTTTCACATTTTCACCGTACCCCAATCTATAAAAAAAAAAACAAATAAAAAATAAAAAAAATAAAACTATTTTTCAATGGATATATTTTTAGGGAAAACATTTTTTTCACACCCCTCCCACTAAACCACAGCACTCTTGGAACAATTCCTCAGTGAATTTGTAAAGGGTGATGGTCATCACATACTGTAAATTAGGGGTAGGCAACCTCGGCCCTCCAGCTGTTTTGAAACTACAAGTCCCATGAGACATTGCAAGACCCTGACAATCACAGGCATGACTATTAAAGGCAGAGGCATGATGGGATTTGTAGTTTTACCACAGCTGGAGTGCCGAGGTTGTCTACTCCTGCTGTAAATGGTCAACTGGATCCCTTTACCAGTTCACAAGGATAAACCACTGCTTGAGAAGCAACTCGATCCAGTGTAACTCTTATCTAATTACTAATCTACTCTTCTCTAACACGGAAGTATATGACATCTAGCTGTCACCTCTTAAAATCATGCCACCTATGGGACATTTCTAATAATTTGGGCCTATAAGCACTCAATAATTAAAACAGATACAGGAAAATTGTTTCACTTGTCCTTGTGTCCAGTACTTTGTCTCTTGTGGTAGAAAGAAAATGAAGTCGGGGTAAAAATAAAGGCATATGACCCTGGGACAAAACATTGGCTTTTTTGTATTACAAAATGTCAACTCTTCTTTTGAACTTTTAAATACTAATAAGCCTCGTACACACGGCCGAGGAACTCGACGTGCCAAACACATCGAGTTCCTCGGCCAGTTCAGCACTGAAGCCGCCGAGGAGCTCGGCGGGACGAGTTCTCCCATAGAACAACGAGGAAATAGAGAACATGTTCTCTATTTCCTCGCCGAGCTCCTCGTCGGCTTCCTCGGCCGAAAGTGTACACACGGCCAGTTTCCTCGGCAGAATTCAGCCAGAAACTCGGTCGGAAGCTGAATTCTGCCGAGGAAACTGGTCGTGTGTACGAGGCCATACAGTAAAATCTTGGATTGCAAGCATAATTTGTTCCAGAGACATGCTTGTAATCCAAAGCACTATTATATCAAAGCGAATTTCCCCATAAGAAATAATAGAAACTCAGATGATTTGTTCCAGAACCATTTATTCATAAGTCCTTCAGTTTTTATGGAAGCCTCCAGAAGGGGATTAGAAGCAAAATCTAGCAGGCGCTACAGAGTATAAAAGAAAAGAGAGGTGCCTCTTAAGCCTCGTACACACGACCGAGGAACTCGACGGGCGAAACACATTGTTTTCCTTGTCAAGTTCCTTGTTAGGCTGTCGAGGAACTTGACAAGGCAAGTTTCTCCATTCCCGTCGAGGAAAAAGAAGACATGCTCTCTTTTTGGCTCGACTGGATCCTCAACAGTTTCCTCGTCAAAAAATGTACACACGACCGGTTTCCTCGGCAAAGAAAAAGAATGCCAGCAAGTTTCTTGCTGTTTTTTGCCGAGAAACTCATGTGTAAAAGGCCTAAGTGTAGCAATATGTCTACATTTAATGAAGGTACAACATTTAGCAACTCACATTGTTGATGATTAAAACAGGCACATCTAAGTATGCAGACATGGAAAGCTGTCCACAAAGAGAATCTCACAACGAGAAAATAGAGAGCAGGTTCATAATTTTTCCTTTCGAGATTCTGGGCAGTTTTCTTGACGAGAAACCTCAAAGCCTCGTACACATGAACGGCTTTCTTGGCATGAAAGCTCTGCCAGCATTTTTTTTTGCACAGGAAACCGTGCGTGTGTACGAGGCTTTAGTCTTTTATGTATGGCTTCACTGTGGTTTTTTAAAATCCAAAACCTCTGCAGGTTGGAATTTTTTAGAGGTTTAATGAATTTGTGGTTGTACCAAAGTTATTTCTGTTTCTATAATGATGCTGTTTTCCTGCCTAACCGTTCTTAGTGGAGGAATTTATGAAGTGATTATTTAACCCAAATGTAGAATGTAAATTATAGTGACATTATTGTTCGAGATTATAATTAGTACAAGGAAGCTGCTCATTTCTGCAACATGTCAGAACTAATTAGTGCTGTGATAATAAATACAGAGGGACCTTCTGAAGATTATAGAGAGTGAAAAATTTGTAGTGTGGAATATTTTGTTCCATGTAGACTGTTTACGTTGTATGTGCTGTGGTCAATGTAGCTTTAAAAAGGTGGCAGATAAGGATTATGGCCCATGTATCTGGCTTAGACAGCTAATTTGATAATATGGAACCTTCTGATGAAAGAGCCCGAAATGAGAACGATCTGTGATGGCAGGCAAACCAGACTGTCCTATTCTTGTGTCTAATGCAGGCTAGAGATTACATGACATAATCTGGCTGTTTTCTGTGAGCAACATTGATTGTTCTATCCTTTTCCTTATCCTTTTCAGACACTTTCACACGTTGCGTAGTAACAAATGTCAACCAAATGCTTTTTCTTGTAGTTGTCACTGTACCCCAAATTCAACAGAAATTTGAGGATATAACACTTTCCAATTCTGGCAAAATAGAGAAGTTGGGTCTTTAATGGAGCCTGGAATGGCTGTGCAGTTTTGATGAGACCACAAAATCAAGATCACGCTGGATTAGAAGGAAAATAGAAGATTTAAAAGGGTGACCAATGCCAGAGGAATAAAAAAAACTGAATAATCATCTCTGCATTATGATATTAAGAGGCTAAAAGATATGATAATACATGTTTTTAGAAGGAAGTATGTAAGTTAGAATAAGATGAAAGGGAAGATGTTTAAACCCACGCTGCCAACTTTTTTCCAGGGGAAATGAACAAATTCTTTACAATCCAATTCACTGCTTTATTTTGTAATCTTACTCCTTTTCAAACATTTCTATTAAAAGAAATGTTCCTCCCTTAATAATACTAGGGTAGGCATATGGGATGGAGATCCTTTACAAAATGGCTGCTGGTGTGTTGGTGCCTTTCCATACAAGCAACTGTAACTTTGCCTTTCAGAAATAGACATTTGCCTTTGCTGTCGGGTACCAGTTTCTTTGTTATCAACAGTTCTCAAGAAGTCGCACACTAATGGCCATCTATATATTATATGGTTCTTGTGTCTGATGATTCATGCTCTCTTGATTGTTTGTTGAGAGGCAAAAAGGCACACAAATGGCAGTGCTTTTTTGGTAGTACAGTATATGGAAGTCCAAAGAAGACAACCTAAAAATGATATAGATGAATCGGCCCTGCCTGGATTAATACTTGGCTTCACATATCTGTTTGCTCCCTTTTTTAGACAATCTTTCTCTCAGATGTGTATAAATTTAGCAAACATTGAGTTAAAATCTTCATATCTTGTTTTGTTTGGCAGTAATAACATTACGGTTCTTCTTTTTCTCTTCTTTCACTACATATCAAGTTTTATGTGTATTACTTACACTCCGAGGTCTAGTCTCATAGCTGTTGCATGATTCACTAAGAAGTAATGTGCATAATACAGGCAAAAATCATTTGTGTGGCTGTTTCAGGTATTCCTAGATATATGATAACTGAATACAGGAATATGCAGCCGTTTGTAAAGGTGTATTGCATTACATTGTATGGTTGTTTCTGTTTACAGGATATCTGAATAAAGGTCAGAGAAAGTGCATTATCATTTTTACACTCTATTTGAGCCTTTTTTTTTCACATGCAAAGTAAATAGAACTAATTTAAAAAAAAAAAAAATTACAGGGGAAAAAAATGTGATGCCCATTGCAACCAAACTACCCACTTTTCTAAAACTACAATTATTGGACTGTTATTGTTGATTTTCTGGAACAGGACACAAAATGAAAGCCAAAAGCTTGATGGTTGCTATGGTCAGCATTTCTACATTTCATTTCCTCCCGTAAATTAGTCCTATTTTGTCTAATAACAGTTGGGCCCGTGGTTGATTACAGAGGTCATTGCTAGGATACTGAAAAATCAGGGACAGGTTTGGATGTCCAAAGTCGCAAAAGTTTACAACAGCCATAGTAATCTGTTATGGATTGCAGTGTGATCAATATCTTGATGTGACTTTAATTGTAACTATATTTTTTTGTTTTGGGTAGAGTAGGGAACCCACAGGTTTAAAACCTCTGTCATGTTATACACAGTTCAGATTTAATGTCATTTAGGCTCTTATAGCAAAAAAATCCAACATATTTCAGGAGGTTCCAAGGGTCCCTCTTCATCAGAGCTTGGCACCATTGTAAAAAGTGTGTACTAGACTGATAAAAAATGGTGAGATCCCAAGGGGGTAATTAGTATGATTGTTCTAGATGCAAGTTTAAGGGAGTTGTAAAGGAACATTTTTTTTTGCTGAAATGACTGTTTACAAGGTATAGAGACATAATAGTTAACAGTTTCAAAAAACGGTTACATTTCTGGCACGTGCCGGAGATGTAACCCTCCCATTGGTTGTGCTCTCAACCAAACTGTCAAACCAACCAATGGCTGGTGTCATAACTGATCACATGTGCAGCATCATGGCAATTGTAGCTTAAACAGAGGCCAAGATGGCAGCTTCCTTGTCTGAACACGATAGGAAGGTTTACTTCCACTTTAACTGATTCCTTTTAAAAATGATTAAAAATAGATAAAAAACAATCATATAATGTACCTGTAGTTTCAGTTTCGTTTATGCATCTAGTTTCATGCTTCTGTGAAGTACAGAGACACAGAGCCAATAGAGGGCAGTGATGGTTTGTAAAACGAAAGTGATTGGTTCTGAGGGGTTTAAGACACACAGTAATCACACCACCTTGATTAGTGCCACAGAGAGAAAGCTCCCATTACTTTTTTCCACAGGAAACAGACTGTTCAGAACAGAGAATGATTACAGCAACATCATAGCAAAAACGAACAATGAGGACATGAAAACAGGACTGCAGTAGCTATTTAGCTCAAAAAATGTTTTTCCTTTAGTGACCCTTTAAGTCTAGGCATTAATAGACTTGGAAAAAGTGTGGAAACTTTATGTTAATGGCGCATTGAAAAAGGGTAGATTTCGGTGCTCCAATCAATTTAATGAATTTGTACTTTTGCTGACGAGAAAAAAAAAAAACAACACAAAACAGATTAAAAAAGTGTATCTTGACATTTGGACCATCATCAAACCACAGTTAGGCAAATTAATTGTTCATGAGTGAGCAAAGGGATGCTAAAGACCCCACTTTAATTCCCTTCCAGACCCACAGAGCATGCAGTGGGCCTTAACACAACAAGGATTTCCCCCAAACAATGGAAATACAATACTGTAGTATTGTGGCCATTACATCACAGGGGGAAGGAAATCTTTTCACACAATTACCTGTACCCTTTCTATACACATAAAAGTGGGCTATACATTGGATACCATTGACAATGTTGACCAGAGGACCTATGCCTGTGGTGTTCCCTCTAATAGAACCTAGGCTTTATGCAAAGGACTAATTACTCGATCTTTTTTCTGCATACTTTACAGACCTATATGTTCTTATCTCAGTATAGCCTCTGTTCATCATAGTTGTATACAGTTCCAGCCATTATAACCTTTCCACGTTTCTTGAGGGACAAAACACTGTCTGGGAGAAGAGGATTGTACAACAGAATCAAAGACAATGGCACTTAAATGAACACTAAAGGTTTGTTTTTATTAGATCAATTGATTGCTGTAAGCTAGAGCATTTAAATATCACTTACCTCGTTTTTCCTTTTGACCTCCAAAATACAGTAATCCAGGTTTGAAAATGCCATTTCCTGTCTCTCCTCTTCTTGCTTTCCACCAGCATCTGAGCCGTTTTGCATGGTGGAAAGCAGAATGTGCTCACCTCCTCCCTATGACTACAGCCCTGCGTGGAGATGCTCTCTTATCCCTCACAGGCATGGAGGCTAAGCCTAATGGGAACTGTAGTTCCCATTAGGCCGTGATGTAGCAAGAATGAATGCGCACCGCAAACCAGGAAGTCAGTGAAAATAATGATTCAGGAGTGACGGAGGTGAATAAAACAGCTCGATTTCAACAGGTATCAAACTAGTTATAATGCAAAACATTACTTTTTACTTTATCAGCTACTGTCAGACTTTAATTTAAGAGGAAAATATTTTTGTCTTTACAACCCTTTAAAGTGATTGTAAACAATCAGCTTGTAAAACAACCCATTCGGGATTAAAATTGAAAGGAAAGGCAAAATATTTGTGTGCAGATTAAAAAAAAAAAGTTACAAATACAGTTATTTGGAAAAAAAGTTGGTAACCACAAAAAGCGCCCCAGTGGTTCCCTCCGCTGCGCTAAGGAATATAAGACAAAAGTCTGCAGCTGTTGCTTTAAATAAATGTGAAATGGAAAACATGTATATAGTGTATTCAAACAACGTGATTTGAATTCAAGATATATAAATAGCGCTATAGTGTGGCTGACCCACACAGGTGAACTAATAAATACAAAAATACAAAAGTAAGTAAAAAACAAATGATTGAACCCGTGATTAGAAAAGTGATAAAACAAAGTTCATAAGTGATTGAATGTAACTTCTGTGATCTTCAAAGTAATCTTCCACCACACCTGATGTGTATTGTGATTCCTCCACCAATCAGATTGGCCACTCACCAGAACTACTTGCCTTACACTCTCGTGTTATGGCACAACAAGCATGTTACGAATTCCTCAAATCAAATCAAATGGATGGATGCCAATTCCAACAAAGTAATGGGTGAGATCCACATAAATAATGAAAAAAAGTGTGATAGTGTAATACTGCTAAAATCAGTTTAATGACACACCACATAAAATCTGCAAAGGATGCACTCACAAAAGTATACAGTTATTTCCCTTTTCTATAATTTATCACATATCCTCTGTTCTCAGCAGCATAAAACCTTGGGGTGGAAAAACAACAGCACACTGATCTTCCCAGTCAAAGGCTGTGCAAGTGGGCATGTCAGGACAAGTCTGATCATTGGAGGAGAGCAGGCTGAGTTCCCAGCATAGCTAGAGAACTGACCACACTGTGCTCTCCTACTTAGTGTGGTCAGTTTTTATTAGGGAAGCAGAGAGACTGGCAGGATCACTAGGAATTTCACACAAAAGAAGCAATACAAACAGAACAGGGTACTTTTTAATACAAGTACATGCTACAGGCACATATCAGGAAACCACTACAATTACTAATTACAATTAACTGACACATCAGAATGAACTTTGCATCCAAAATAAAACAAAAAACATTTGGCAATTATTCAGTGCAGCACTTTCACTTTATAAATAAAGTGCCACATAAACCAAAGCAATCCATTCAGTTTCATTGCACTGTAGCCAGATCAGTGAATGATGGATTTGAATTGGCTGCTATGGATTAAAGCTTTCTTATTTAGGGATGACACGTAGTTTTGCAAAGAGATAATAACTGTCATTCAAAGTAGCTGTTTACATAAGTTTTGGGCTCCATCTCATGTACTAAAAACCTCTGTCAGGTTAGATTCTGACACCAGAAAAAAGTTAATAGCTGTGGAATCCCATCCAAATATAGATAGTCCAATGAAAGATGAACTGAGCTTCTGGGTGGGAATTGAACAACCTGCAGGCATACAGTGCATCTGCCAGTTTGCACGTATGCTTCATATTTTGGGCACCTTGTGTTGACTTTGTTCCAGCAAGCGCCTTTGATGATGTATACCTACTCATTACATGATAATCTGTCGTGTATGCAAATAGTCTTGATTGTTAGTCACAATACAGGTAAAATATAGTTCAGTGATGTGTTTTTCTCTAAGTGTTCGATGTAGTTAATGATATCAATGATCATGTAAACTTGGCTTTGCCAACAGACCCATAATGAGGAATGCAGACCCTTGTGTTACTGTCAGTGACACTTTCTGCGAGTTCCAGTTACTCGTCCTGTCAGATCCTAGCCCATTTGATCATGAGTAAAGATATTCTTTAGACCTAAAGAGGAACTATAGGCAAAATTAGAAATGACAAGCAGTCTATCACTAGTATTAACACAGCAAATTTGTTTTTGTGAATCCCCACGTAACATAGGTTTACCTATTGATCCTGCCAGTAAGTCTGTTATTTTTCAGCTTCTGTTAACAGGCCAAGCTGTCTACCAAAAGTGGCAGTTGGAAGGTTGAGACAAACCATTTAACACCGGCAGGGGAGCTTAGAATGGTCAGCTTTTATTCCTGTTGATAAAACATTTATCCCAAAAAGAAAGAAAAAGCTGTTGCTGTAACTGCTTAAAAGTTTTAACTGGAGTTTGACTTTAATTGATTAGTTAAGTAAAGTCCATCTAAATCTACTAGTCCATCAAATACTACCCTCTCCACAGCTTGACAATGCTGCTATCTAAGGGTGGCTATGTTGATCCTCCACTGATACAGTGGAGTAAGCGTTGCCACAATAAGGAAATGTGTTGCTAGCCAGATCACCAGGTCAAAAGAAAGAGAAAAAATTGAACCTAAAAAAAAACAATAATAATAAAGCCACCACAGCTAGGGACTAGCAAGCAATATATTAAATTGTTGTTCATAGGATTATATGCAATTTAAGTAAAAGTAAAATAAGGTGAAACATCTGACTAAGTAGTATTATTAGTACATCTGTATACTACTAAGTAGTATATAGAAGTTTTTGTCAACCTGGTCCTTGAACCTCTCCTAAAATAAAGACACAATGGGCCAGATTCAGATACAATGGCGTATCTTTAGTTGGGCGTAGCGTATCCTATTTACGCTACGCCGCCGTAACTTAGACAGGCAAGTGCAGTATTCACAAAGCACTTGCTCCGTAAGTTGCGGCGGCATAGCGTAAATGGGCCGGCGTAAGCCCACGTAATTCAAAGTAGGCTGGTAGGGGGCGTGTTGTATGGAAATGAATCGTGACCCCACGTAAATGACGCCCCTAACGAACGACGCATGCGCACGCATGCTCAGTATCATGTCGAATTTTCTCCGTAAATTACGCCGGCTCAATGCTTAGTCGACGTGAACGTAACCTACGCCCATCTCCATTCACGTACGACTTACGCAAACGACATAAAATACGACTGTTCCTTACGTAAACAGCGTATTTGAATACGCCAGGTGCAAGTACGTTCGTGAATCAGTGTATCTAGCTCATTTGCATATTTGACGCGGAAATATACGGAAGCGCCCCTAGCGGCCAGCGTAAATATGCACCCCGAGATACGACGGCGTAGGAGACTTACGCCGCTCGTATCTTGGCAACAGTGAGGCGTATCTGATTCTATGAATCAGTCGCAAATATATGACAGCGCACATTCAGACTTACGATGGCGTACGTGGAGATACACCGTCGTAAGTCCTTTGTGAATCTGGGCCAGAATGTGTGACATGGGTTTTAATACAGCCACAGCAGCCAATTTATTAACAATGAATAAATAACATAACTTCAAATATAACAACAAAATACCATTTAACAATGTAATTCTAACAATGTAAACAAGGGGTCTTTGGGTGTCCATAAGACATCATACTTCCATTCTCCCCCTCAGGGGACCTAGCTCCTGGGGGGGTGGGTTCCACTAACCAACCACGTGGAGGTGCCATACCTTAGATGAGTCCAACAATTTAGCAACAATGTCAATAATCGCTGATTCCCCAAAGACCCCCTGACCCGTTAAGCAGCTGTAGCAAAACCCTACAAACATAAATGCTCACTGGGTTATTTACCGTATTTATTTTTTACAAACAGAAACACAATAAAAAGATATATCACTCCCCAAACTTGACACCTCAGAAAAAAACCTGGACACAAGGGCGGGAGGGAGGTTTCTTCTTTGCCTGAAAATCACAGAATGCCTACATTGTCTGTCTGCCTCAGACCCCCTGCAACAGCACCCCGCCCCTCTGGCCTGCTGCCTCCATTCAGGTAAATTTACACACCCTGCCTAACTGACCTAGCTGACCCTTCTCTGACTCAGTTCCTCCCCTAGTCATGTAGACCCTTCAACCAATTTTTTCTCCGGGTTTCACTTTCAGCCAGCATTAGAAGAGTTCTATGGTCACAGCATACACTTTCATTTTATAAGCTCAGCATTGTAATAACAATGCAAATAATATTTACTGTATATTTGACAATCCAACTAGAAAAATCTTCTTTCATGTTGTGAGTTCTGCCTATCTGTTGGCCATCTCTTTCCACAACTTCCTGGATTCCCTGCATGCTTTGCCGAATTCTCCTGGCCACATTTGTACATGCAAGTGTAGCGATGGCCCCGTGGGGTCACTGCGTGTTTCAACATCCCTACATTTCACCCTGCTGGTCAGACATCCATTTTGGCATGCTTTCCCCGACAATGAATAGTCTCTTGCTTTTTTTTATTTTTTATTAGGGGATTAAACTTGGATGGGGAAAGGGGACATGGGATGCCCAGATAATGAACACTTCTTATTACAATGAAAGTAGTTGTTTCTATACTTCTTAGTAGAATAAACTAGTGTTGAGCAGAATATGCCATATTCGATTTCGCGATATATCTCGAATATATATTCGAATATTCGAGATATATTCGCTAAATTCGAATATTCGTGATATTTTATCGAAATTAAATGATTGCGATTTTTCGCTATTGCGAATGCGAAAATAATTGCGATTTTTTGATAACTGCGGTAGGAGCACTCTGATTGGCTCAGAATATTCGTGATATTTTATCGAAATATCGCAACATGCGAATGCGATATTTATTGCGCAATTTCGAGAAATGCTGGAGGAGCGCTCTGATTGGCTCAGAATATTCGTGATATTTTATCGAAATATCGCAACATGCGAATGCGATATTTATTGCGCAATTTCGACAAATGCTGTAGGAGCACTCTGATTGGCTCAGAATATTCGTGATATTTTACAATACAAAATAATTGCGAATATTCGGCAAATGCGGAAGGAGCACTCTGATTGGCTCAGAATATTCTTGATATTTTACAATACAAAATAATTGCGAATATTCGGCAAATGCAGAAGGAGCACTCTGATTGGCTCAGAATATTCTTGATATTTTACAATACAAAATAATTGCGAATATTCGGCAAATGCAGAAGGAGCACTCTGATTGGCTCAGAATATTCTTGATATTTTACAATACAAAATAATTGCGAATATTCGGCAAATGCGGAAGGAGCACTCTGATTGGCTCAGAATATTCTTGATATTTTACAATAGAAAATAAAAAGTGTTTTGCATTGGTGGTGATTCTTTACTCTATCCATCTGTCACAGCCGTTTGTCAATCAAACACCTTGAAGATTGAACACGTTCATGCTGCATGCTTTGGACTTTTTTTCACTTCACATATCAAAGACATTTTTATGAAAGATTATTTTTCTATTATTGGGACTATATTTCTTTATATATTTGTTTCACTGTGTATTTCACAAGTTATTTGCGCTTGCTTATTTTATAATTTGCCCACATGTCTTGTCACTAGACATATTTTTTATTCTTGTAGAGCGACTCCATTTTCTGTCTTGTATTAATTTATGTTGTATAACATTTTTGAGTTGCTGCTGTATTCTCCCCTTTTTTAAGGTATGCGCAATTTTTTCCTTCTTACAAAAAAAAATAATATCAAACATACAAATATTCATAACATACACATACACAAAGCCCCCCCCCCTTTTGCATCAGAGACAATCAGAGTTCTCCTACCACAGTTATCGAAAATTCGCAATCATTTTCGCATTCGCAATAGCGAAAAATCGTAATTTTTTTTTTTTCAATTTGGCAACATAAAAGGATCGCATCAGCTTAGCTACTCGGCCCAGGGTCTCTAATCATACCAGCAATGCTTTTAGACGTCGATAGGATGTGATCTGTTTTAAAAATCAAATTGAAAAAATGCGAATATTCGGAATTGCGAATATTCACAGCGAAATTCGAAATATAGCGCGATTTCTCGAATATGCTATATTCGAGTCGAATATTCGCAATGCGAATATTCGTGAGCAACACTAGAATAAACGTAGTTGTGTCTAGATCTGACTGTTTCTTCCTTTGCACATCTCCTCTAGAACACTACTTGAGGTCACTTGCTTCACATCACTGTCCAAATATAGATTTCTGCCACATTAGCACATGGCTAGGCCTCACTCTGAATAAGTCCTAGTGTTTTCCTGATAGCCCAATTTAGGCAGGGTTTTGCCAGCCCTCCCGGCTGCTGCGACTTGATGCCACAACAACCCCACAGTCTCTCCCTCTGGCTCCACATCCAACTCCTGGCATGTCTCTTCCAGAGCTTTCCACTGTGCTTTTCACTCACGACTCCGGCACAGATCCCTCCTGAATGACTTTCCCCTGGATGTGCTCCCAACTGTCCTTCTTCTGCTCCTGTTCCATAACACCTCTCTATCACTGTAAATGGAGAGGCTCCCTCCCAGCTCCCAAGCTCCTGGCCTGAGGTATACCCCCCCTCAGTCTAACACTCCATCATTCAGTTCATCTACCTGACAACTCCTCCCACAGCAGGCTGACCATGGGTATATGTAGGAAGCCTGCCTTCTGACAATCCTAGTTGTGGATTGGTCAGGACTCCCACATACACCCCATGTCACTCCAACTCTCTGTCCTGCCCCTTTTCCAGAGCCTTCTCCCTGGAAATAGAGGAGGCACCCAAGACCTGAAACACATGTCAGTCACCTGCTGCTATACTAAACCACTTCCCTGCCCCCAGATCAAAACAAACAGGCCTAGCACACAGCATAGGCTTGTCAAAATGTACCTGTGTTGGCAGCTTACACAAAAACCAACACTAGCACTTACCTACCTAAGGTAAAGGATGCTACGCAAGTTCCACCTATTATATTCTACATGATATAAAGAGAAAATCCAATAAGGATGACAATGCTTATAATGGCTATAGCAGGTGTGCAAAACCAGGGATCTTGGACATCAGAATATCCTGCAGAATGTCTTCAGAAGACATAAGGCTAGGTTCACACTAGCCTTCACTGTGCATTCCGGTTGCGGGTGCAGGAATCACATCTGTTTCCGCACCAGCACCCGCAACCACCCTCAGGCTAATCGTGCTGTTCTTAGGAGACACACAGGGCTGCCATTCATTCTGATTGGCACCCCCACACATCTCAGCACGCAACACGTTTGTGGGGCAGGAACCACAGGGAAAACACAGGGTCAAAAAGACCATGCTATTTCCCTGCAGCCCTGTTTTTGAAAAGATGCTTGTACTTTTTTTTTTCATGGAAACGCAGGCACAGCAGCCCATTAATTTGCATAAGCTGCCATGCCTGTGCAAACACGGCCTGCACAAAACGCAGAAGTGTGAACCTAGAAGAAGGGTCCTTTCCAACTCATATGTTTTTCCTGCATTTTTACCTTGCAAGAAAAATGCAGTAAAAAGGTTTCCCTTTAAATTCTATGGGACTCTTGACACCACTGCATTAAGGGTGTGGTGTGTTTTTGAAAAGGGATGCATGCTGCATGGTTGGTACTGTTTGGAGAACCTCACCAAAAATGCAGCTTTCTCAGTAAAATCACAGTAGGATTGTGGTAAAAAAAAAGCACTGCGGTTTGCGTTTTTGGTGCTTTGAGTCACATGTCCATTTTTCACAGGTAGGGTTATGACTAAAGCCTTACAGGCTGAAACGTGTCAACTGATTTTATCTGCATTTGTACACTGTGGGCCGGATTCAGATACCTTGGCGGATATTTCTGCCGGCGTAGCGCATCTCATATGCGCTACGCCAACGTAACACAGAGAGGCAAGCACAGTATTCACAAAGCACTTGCTCCCAACGTTGCGCCAGCGCAGCGTAAATTCTTCGGCGTAAGCCGGCCCAATTCAAAGTAGGTGGAAGTGGGCGTGATCCATTTAAATGAAGCGTGACCCCATGCAAATGATGGGCCGAACGAACGGCGCATGCGCTGTCCCGTGGACGTATCCCAGTGCGCATGCTTAGAATCACGTCGAATATACTCCCTAAGATACAACGGCTCAATGCCTACGACGTGAACGGAACCTACGCCCAGCCCTATTCACGTACTACTACGTAAACTATGTAAAATACGACGGTCCATACCTTAACATGACTTACACCTGCTTTATGAGGCTTAACTTTACACCGGACGTCCGACTTACAAAAAACGTGTATATGAATGCGCCGGGCGCAAGTACGTTCGTGAATCGGCGTATCTCACTCATTTGCATATTTGCAATGAGGCGGCCAGCGTAAATATGCTCCTAAGATATGCCGGCGTAGAAAAGTTACGTCGGTCGGAAGAAGCCTATTTTCAGGCGTATCTAGTTTTGGGGGAACGGCGCATAGATACTACGGCGCACATTTACACTTACGCAGCGTATCTGTAGATACATCGGCGTAAGTGCTACGTGAATCCGGCCCTGTGACTTTTCAATAAAATTAAGATTCTTTAAAAGCAACCTCATCCCTTTAAACCCAAACACGTATGAATTACACAGGTTCTGGAGCTAATTTAATGCAGATAAGGCAATGAGTGAGTTTAATTACCACCTTAATCCGCCACAGAACCTGTGTAATTAATATGTGTTTGAGTTTAAAGGGATGAGGCGGCAACCCAAAAATGCAGCAGAAACGCATTTAAAACACAGAGCAGTGTGAAAGGACCCAAGGCTAGGTTCGCACTAGCCTGCACTGTGCGTTCCCACATCTGCAGCCACCGGCAGCTGAATCGCGCTGCTCTTGCGAGACATTCTGCTTCATTCTGAATGGCACCCCATGAATCTTATGCCGCGTACAGACGGTCGTTTTTTGTGATAGAAAAAAACGACGTTTTATGTGATGAAAAAAAACGACGTTTTTTAAACTTCATTTTCAAAAACGATGTAGCATACACACCATCGTTTTTTTACAAAGCTCTAGCAAAGCGCGGTTACGTTCAGCACGTACGACGGCACTCTGTTCCATTCAAACTCGCGTCCTAACTTGCTTCTGAGCATGCGCGGGTTTAGCCTACACGCGGTCATTTTAAATGACACAAAAAACGAAGTTTTGAAAAACGACACAAAAAATTTAAGCAATTTTTTACAAGACATAAAACAACGTTTTCCCCACACACGGTCATTTTAATTGACGTTTTTGAAAACGTCGTTTTTTTTTCATCACATAAAGTGATGGTGTGTACGCGGCATTAGCCTGCAGCACAATTGTGGGTGCGGGAACCGCAGGGAAACTTGATGGTCAAAAAAAACCTGCAGCCACGTTTTAAAAAAAGTTGCAATGCACCTTTTTTTGCAGTTCACGCAAATCTTATAATGATAACGCTGCCAGTGTTCTGTGAAAACATTGTTCATGATTTTTTAAATTTTTTTCGCTCAACCAGCGGGTAGAAAAAAAATAATAATAAATTCAATGTGGGGGGGAGAATCACTTCTGCAGAACCATTGCATTATGCTGGTAGGGAGCCTTGCCTACTAGCAGAATACATTGATCAGTGTTGCCGGCTATAGCCATTGGCACTGATCGTTCAAGAACAACCTGAGAGGCTGCTTTTACACAAGTTAATCGATAGCCAAATTTTGATGCATGTATGGCTAGCTTAAGGTCTTAGAGACAGATTCACAGTGAGAGTACGCTGGCGTATCTACTGATACACCGGCGTACTTTCAAACCAAGATACGACGGCTTCTGGCTTCGATCTGACAGGCGTACGGCTTCGTATGCCTTCGGATCGTAGGTGCAATACTTCGGCGCCCGCTGGGTGGAGTTTGCGTCGTTTTCCGCGTCGGGTATGCTAATTAGCTTTTTCCGTCGATCCACGAAGGTACGCGCGGCCGTCGCATTCTCTTACGTCGTCGCTAGTCGGCTTTTCCCGGCGTATAGTTAAAGCTGCTATTTCGTGGCGTATAGATAGACTTGCCATGTTAAAGTATGGCAGTCGTTCCCGCGTCGAATTTTGAATTTTTTTTTTTTTTGCGTAAGTCGTCCGTGAATAGGAAAGGACGTAACTCACGTCTACGTTCAAAAAATTACGTCGGTGCGACGTCATTTTTCGCAAAGCACGGCGGGAAATTTCGAAACGGAGCATGCGCATTTCAATCGGCGCGGGGACGCGCGTCATTTAAATGAATCACGCCCCCTACCCGCCCAATTTGAAATACGCACCGAGAAATACACTACGGGCGCCGTAACTTACGGCGCAAAATCTTCCTGGATTCGAAATTCCGCCAGGTAAGATACGGCGGCGTAGCGTATCTCTGATACGCTGCGCCAGGGCAATTCTTTGTGAATCTGGCCCTTAATATATATTTATTTTTGAGGATATATGAATGATTATATCTCTTTGTTCTGGAGAAACTAACTAGAATGCATCGGAGACAAATTACGGAATGGTTAATATTTCCATTTTGTAGACAAATTTCTATAAAGTAAATAATGCCCCTTCTTGGCACCTTTTGTTAAAAACTAAAAATTTGAGTAAGACCCGTATCCTGCATTATCCTTAATTTTAGAATGCTGTAGATCCCTTGCTGCAATGTAGTTAGAACAACTTATCTATGCTGATCTGTTAATGACCTTTGTCCTTGTCAGGTTTCAAGGCAGCCAAATATATTGGCTGGTTAGGATACCCTGTGTTTACACATTAAGTAGAGTGAAATCTTATGCTGGGAAAAAGTCCTAATTTTTAATAAGCTTTAAACAAAAAAAGTCTTCCTTAGGTGTTAATTAGAATCTAGGTTCAGGTGCTAACCTCTTTGACTGAGCGTGTATATTGAGTAATCATAGGAAGGAGGCCAATTTCAGGCACAGCAGCAATTACTGAATTAGTAGGAAAGTTCAAGTAGAGCTTCAGATTTCAGATTATTACTAGGTTTTCAGAATCACAGGTAATCCTGAAGTGACTGGGAATATTTTACACCTGTATATCAGTGCATATGTGTCCTAGCACATTTAATCATAAATTGTGTTCCAAACTATCACGTTCTAAGCTGCATTCCAGTAATAAAACTTCATGCAAACATTGTATATATGAAATGTTGTGTGTCTGGCTTCTACTGTTGTGTGCTTTGTAGAGAAATATGACACTAAATCGGGACAGTGAACTCACCAGTTTTACATACAGAACATGTTACTAAGCTTGTTCATTTTTTCGCTTGAACTTTTCCATTATGTACGTCATGTTGACATTTAAATAATTTTTTTTTGCCTTGATGTACTTTTTTTTACTACTTTGTGTAGTATATATAAAAAAACTAGATAAAAAAAAAGCTTGTTTTTACAATTTTTTCATCCTTTGTAGCATTTCAGTACTGTTGATCTCCCGCAGCCTCCTTGCAGCCACTGATAGGCTCAGCAATAGCATGCAATGCCAAGCTGCTGCTAACAAAGCAAACAGAATATTGGCATGCATTAAAAAGGGGATTAACTCCAGAGATAATTTTCCCGCTCTACAAGACTCTGGTCCAGCCGCACCTGGTGTATGCTGTCCAGTTCTGGGCACCAGTCCTCAGGAAGGATGTACTGGAAATGGAGCGAGTACAAAGAAGGGCAACAAAGCTAATAAAGGGTCTGGAGGATATTATTTATGAGGAAAAGTTACGAGCACAGAACTTATTCTCTCTGGAGAAGAGAGGCTTGAGAGGGGATATGATTTCAATGTACAAATACCGTACTGGTGACCCAACAATAGGGATAAAACTTTTCCGTGGAAGGGAGTTTAACAAGACATGTGGCCACTCATTAAAATTAGAAGAAAAGAGGTTTAACCTTAAAGTACGTAGAGGGTTCTTTACTGTAAGAGAGGCAAGCATGTGGAATTCCCTTTCACAGGTGGTGGTCTCAGCGGGGAGCATCCATAGTTTACATTTTTTTTATTAGATAAGCACCTGAAATACAGCATACAGGGATATACAATGTAATATTAACATCTAATCACACACATAGGTTGGACTTGATGGACTTGTGTCTTTTTTTCAACCTCACCTACTATGTGACTATTTAAGTACATGGTACAGCAGGCACATATCAGGAATATGAAGTGTTGGGTTAACAAAGGCTTTAAATATTTAAAATTACCTTGACAGGTAATTTGAGCCTGTTTGGGATTTTAGTGATTGGGTTTACAAATACTTTGAAACTGGGCTGTCATATGATTTGCAGCCATGCTGAATAAGTTCAGCTTTATTACACTAGAATTAAAATGAGATATGAGAGCTGAAGTGCCCTTGTTGCCAGTGCTAAATGCCATTGCTTCTGATGTATGGGCAGCATCACGTTTGCCCTCACTTAAACACACCATCATGGTTGATTTACTAAAGGCAATCACGCTGTTTACTGTGCATTGGACATTTTCACTTTGCAAGGAAATTTTCCTTTAGCTTAGTGAATGTGGCAACTATTCACATTGCAAGAAACACACAATCATGTGCTAGCCAAATATTAAAAAAATAAAAACCAGAGTTGTAAATAGTAAGACCTAAATGATAAAGAGCTATAGGCTGCTTGAGGCCTAAGGGCATCAATAAACATAGGTCAAGGGAAGAGGGGTTGGGACTTTCACGGCACTGATAGGAGACCATTTGGGTGTAAAAAACAATATTTATTACATAAAACAGTTTACAGTATAAAAACATTTAGGGACAGACCCCACAGATCAAAATTGGGTATACAACCAACTTTATCTAATGGATGGAGCCATTGACCTCGACCGGTTTCGCGGCAATGCCACTTCTTCAGGAGGGTCTAGAAGATATTGGTAAAATATAGTAAACAACAAGCAAAAATATATGTATACAAATACAATATTGTTAAAATACAACAACAGTCTATTATTCTGAGGGAGTAAAAACTCACCTAAGCTGGTCGGGAGGATCAAGCAATGGGTCTGGCAAGTTACCCCTTGGGCGCATTAGGGGGGAATAATTTAGAACAGGCTCTGACAAGGTAAACAAGGTAATGAGTAATAATACTGATGTGGGTAAGTGATAGATCTATGGAAAGGAGGGCACCGGGTGGTGATGAAGTAGAAGTGAATGAGAAGTGAAGTGAGGAATAAAGGAGGTGGGAAAAAGGGAAGTGAGAACTAAAAACCAGAGTTGTTTAGACATGATTGGGTGGTCAAAGTCAGTAGAGCTTCCCTTATTCACTAAGCTCATGGAAAATTCCCTTACAAAATTAAATAATGAAAAGCTTATTTTCCTTTAGTACTCCCCCCTCCCCATGTTTCTCTGGCATTCATATATAGTAACAGTAACAATTTATGAAAGGGGAAGGGTTTAATGAGCCTCAGGATTCTTCCCTGCATTCATATATTGTGCTGTAGGCAGTGAAAGTAATGGAAGAATTTTTCTTAATGGAGAAGGAGAAAGTAGGTGGCCGGTCCTCATTGTGAATTTATTATTATTATTATTATTATTATTATTATTATTATACAGCTTCACGGAAGAGGCTGTAGAATATTTTTTTATTTTTATTTAATGGCTAATTTTTAGCTTTAAAATTATGATTGCTTCCTTGCCCTTCTTTATAGTATCAAATTTGTCAGCAAGATAACTTTAAAACTCCAAAGAAAAAATAAAAAATAAGCGCAAGTTGTCTTTGGAACTATAAAATAAATTTACTTGTAAAGTTGGAAGTCAATTTCATTTGATTTCAAAGCTGTTGTCCACTAAAACCTATAATTTAATTTCATCTGGAATTACAGTGCTCTACATTCTCCCAGCTTATGTATTGTGAGTGTGTGACCAAAGATTTCCAGGGCAGGATAACATAGCATGTCTTATTTGGAGGCCCATTTCAAGCTGCCTCCAGGTGCTGGTCGGTGTAAACACTACTCAGGTGTCAGGCAGGTGTTACCATGAGCCTTAAGACAGACCACCGTCATGACTGAGCCAAAGGGAATTATTTGATATTGTCTTTTGAAATATCTACTTTAAAGAAACATAATAAGATTATACCTAATTAAATATTTGCTTTCAAAATCAGATGTAAAAATGTTGTTCATAATTTTCCTTGGATCTTTATACAATGTTTGAAAAAAGTATTTCCAGGCAAATAAAAAAATACCAGTTTATGGCTGTCTGTTTTACCAGTTGTTTTATCAGCCAAAGAATTTATATATCTGCCCATCCAGTTCTGAGATTTACACAGCTCTACCAAACAGCACAAACTTGTCTAGCAGGGGAGGTTAAAGTACATCTTAACCCTAACAAAAGACTCTCCAATTTATTCTCATTTGATCTGCTTAATATACCTTACCTTAAGATACCTTTGAAATAGTTTTGCTTTGTTAAGCCGATGTTCTGCCGAAAACTCCAACTCGCCAAAATCTCCAACCACGTCACTTCTGGTGACTCTCCAGCAACAATAATTGGAGATTTCATCAAGTTGGCTGTATTCACAGAACACTGGCAGTGTATATACTACAGTACACGACGAGTTGGCTGTTTTCACAGAACACCGGATGAGGAGGAAAATTGTTGTTGCCTCCTTGGATGTGGCAATGTCGTTGGTTACTAGCGGGCTCATTATATTGTGTACTGTAGTGTATACGCTGCCAGTGTTCTGTGAAAACAGCCAACTCATCCAAATCTCCAATTACTGATGCTGGAGAGTCACCGGATGTCAGAAGTGATGTGGTTGGAGATTTTGGCGAGTTGGAGTTTTCGGCAGAACACTGGCCATAGATGGTGCAATATGCAGGGTTGCAGGAAAGGAAATCGCTCATTTCCCACATCAGCACTAGCTGTGTTGGGGTTTCCTTCTTGAGGAGCTATTGTGTTCTCTGGGGGGGGGGGGACACGGGAAAATATATAGTAATTATTGGTAGCGGCTCCCAATGGTCTGCTGACTAAAGCATGGGTCCCCTAAGTGTGCAAGGGTGGGATTTAAAGGAACTCTTTTTTACATATGAAAAATATCTTGTTTGACAGATTAACTCCCAGCCTCCTCACTAATGAAACACTGATTGGGATCAATCAACTTGGGTACAGTCAGCCTACCTACACATAGTTCAAATCTTGGCCGGTTCGGCTGGGACCATCTATGGCTAGTTTACAATCTGATAAGTGCAAAAAAAATAGTATATCATGGCAGAAATCTAGTGAGCTGATAACTACTTCTTCTGCTCCCCGTCTCTACTGATTGTTATCAATTACCATTGTTCTCAGCTATTTCTGCGGACGTCTGTGAAATCTGTATCTCTTCTTCCTATGTTATATAGATGATCACCCTAGAACAGCAAGTGAGTATTGTCCCCATAGATAGCAAGTGTGTTATTGCTTTAACCACCAGGTCAAAAAAAGGGAACCAATGCAGCCCCCCACAATCAATAGACTGGCATGCTGCAATATATTACATTTTTATTTTTGAATTTAGATACAATTTAAAGCAGTTATAAACCACTGGATGTTTTTTTTTTTCTTTTTTTGGACCCTGCAATGTCATAATGTGCCAATTGCATGCTAGCACATTATGTTAAACTTACCTTAAAATGAAGCATTCCAGCACCGAGATATCAGAGCTGCAGGCGCTCCCATCTTTACCCGTCTTGCTTCCGGATTCGCAAGCTCTGGACCTGTGACTGGCCGGGATCCACCATGTACGGCACAGGGCTCTGAAGGAATGGCACAGGTGCCCATTCCTTCAGAGCGCATGCCCCAGTGATGTCACTGGCTGCATTTACAGTAAATATCTCCTAAATGGTGCACCCCACCCTCCCTGCGGGAGACGAATTTCGGGAACACCATATACAAACCACCCCCCGCCGCCGCAGGAGACAGATGGCCTCCTTACCTCTGTCCTGCCCATCCCCCCTCCTCAAACTAGGGAGTGCTGGATTGCTGAGCCAGATGGTAAGCCTTCCCTGGAGTGGTGGCTGGTGGGTCCATCGGTCTTCTCCTGCCTCTCCCCAGACCCTGGGTCTCCTCCCTCCTCCTCTCCCTTGGCCAATAACATCACTTCTCCTTTCGGCCAATAGGAAGATGCTTCCTGATTGGATGGGAAGAGAATCAGTGTGAGAATGAGAATCAGCGAGAGAATATTCATTCGCTATCATCACACAACTGGGTGGGATAGGGGCGCAGTGCTCTGTACCCAGAGCCCACATTTTTTAAGCCTATTAGAGCCTCTGGCTCTAATCACGTGCTTCAAAAAAACACACAGCCCCATTGTAATCCATAGTCCGGTGCCCTGTATGTAGATCATGGGTCCGGACGCATGGGGGGTTGGGCAGTTGCCCCTAATGGAGGGGCTGCCACTGGGCTTACCTATAGGTAAAAGCCAGAAATGGAAGTTTACTTCCACTTTAAGAAATGCAACTCAGTCTTGTCCTGCCCCCCCCCCCCACCCCCTTGACTGAAGGAGAAGCAACAGATTGATGAGCTCATCTCGCTGTCACTCTTCATTCTTCTCCTATCAGCATTTACCTTGCTTGCACATGAGCACTGCAGCACAACTGATTGGCTCATTGTTCTGCTTTTCCCTCCTCCAGTCTAAGCATGTGCAGTCTGTCAGCGTGTTTTGTGTAAAGTTGGACATGCTGAATGAACACTTTGTGTATTAATATGATCTTTGATTCTTACAAATGTGTTATGCATTCGTAGAGGAATTGGGCATTGCTAGGTTAATTGGCATCTGACAAAATTATATATACAGTATGTGTATATATTTGTCTTAATTTGAATATGGTGGGGACAGGGCATAGTAGGCTTCTCTTGGTTAGATTGGTTTCATGCAGCCTTAAAGTGGCATGTTATATGTTAACACACACAGGAGAAAGATCAAAACCCATCTATTCTGAGAGCCCAGGGAATGGATACCAAGCGCCCAGAGGCGATTCAGTTTGCATGTGTTGCGCTATATAAGTTTCTCACTCACTCACACAAAAATTCTTAACATAAATTAAACAACAAATATGGGACATTTTTCGTGAAGACGTGGCTGAGTTCCATTTTTTTCAAGCGACTTTATGAGTTTCTGATGTTAGGAATAAATGGTTTATAATTAATTATTATTAATTATAATTAAATGGATTAAATTAAATATGTGTGGCAAGTAATCAGGAAACTCAAACTATATATCTATTTTGAAGTTATACACATCCCTGAAAAATTCACTGATTGCCATTATAGAAGAACTATGTACAAAATCAGCATTAACACCGCAATGTTAGATTTTCTGAGCACCCACTGGCTAACCATAATAGTCTAATAATAATAATAGATAATAGGTAATACCTCTAATAATAAGTAATACCTCTTGATAATGCGAGTAGAGCTGTGATTTTTCTTTCTTCCTTGAGTGGGGTGACAAAGCTGTTCATTCTGTAGTGAAATCATGCAGAAGTGATGCCACTTTTGCTGACAAGGTAGTCTGAGATAAACAAGTAGTTTTAATAAGTGTTTTAATGGTCATTTAAAGCTAATCTCCAGGCTGAGAGTTCTGAGTTAGGAGCAGCTTAAAACCATACACACTTGTAGGCCACTTACTGGTTGTGAACCTATTCAGAATTACTGTGGGGATGTGACTGATTGCCTGAAACCAACCTGTTACCCAGCTGTTGAGGAGTAGACACTACTGCCTGATGTTTTAATTTAGAACGTATTCCCCTTTTACCTGAGGTCTTATTTTAAGGAGAAAACGTCATGGGCAAATCGCAATCAACGTTTCATTTGGGAGGAGGATTGGAGTTAATGGCCCATATGTGTAATAAAGAGTTCCTTTATATCCCACCATTGTACACTTAGGGGACCCATGCTTTAGTCAGTAGACCAGTGGGAGCCAATAATTACTTATCTTTCTTTGAGCAACAGGTGATGCAGGACATTATAAGGCATGTGGTTCCCCACTCAACAGGATGTACGTGACTAATAAGTAGGTACCATTCTTGTTTTTTATTTTATTTTATTGTATTAATCATTTTTGTACTTTTATACATGTACACACAAATAAGAGCAGCATAAAAACAAAAAAGAAAACACAAACCACAAACAATTCAAAACAAGCAAAACTAAAACAGTCAAGGTCATAGGTGAAAAAAGAGGACACGAGAATCATAGATCTCTCTCTCCAACAACAACCCATTATACACATAGTTACTCAATTACATCATATCCCTGTGTAATAGCCTATGCTTGATTCTTCCATTAAAGGTCCTTTACCAATGTAGGAATCTGCTGCCTTCTACTTTCTAAATTTGTAAATGCCTGTTACTGCCTGCAAACATATTATGTATGCACTTTCTGTCCATAAGTTGTTGGCTTTGTAACTCAGGAAGAAGTGGAGAGACAGACAAGGTCTTAGGCTGATCATACAGGGTTTGAATCTCAGCCAGTTCAGCAGGAACCAGCCGAGATTCAAACTATTAATGCCCAGGCTGAACGCACCAAGTTGATCAGTCGATCAACTTGGGTACAACCAGCCTACTGGATTATCTTGCGATTATCACTGTCTTCTCCCGGTGGGGACGGCTTCCCCCGCTCACCCTGCCTCCCCAACCCGTAGTTGCGGGAAATAAATTTTCACTGTGTATGGCCGGCCTTAGCCACATGTCCTGTACATGCTGCTAAACCGCAAGCCAGAAGAGACTACTATGCAAGTGTTCCTATTATCTAATGTAGTTTAACTACAGTTGCTGAGCATATATCTAAATCTCTACCCTATCATTGTTATTATTTCACATGCAGAGTGCCAGATAGCTAGGTCTGTGCTATTGTATGTGCAATGGTCACCTTCCTGTATATTGGTAGATGCACCTGTTTATTGCAATATAGTTTATATGCAGCTCCTGATGTTGTAGGTAACTCTATCCCTTCTAGTCTGGGATTCTATAGCTATGTTTAGCTTAGGGCTTAATGACCAGCATAGGCTACAGCCAGGCTACACTTCTAGTGGCCATCGGGATCATTAGCTTAGAGGTGCATGTCAAATTAGAAACTATTAGGGAGGGACTAAAGCATAGAGTCGATAGTCTGACACTGAGTTCCAGTGCCACATCACAGTTCCTGCTGGTGAGAAGCTCCATTCAAGGCTGGTTGGTCAACCATTCGAGGATCTCTCCATGACCGCAGATATTGTCTTCAGGTCTCCGACACAAAGACAGATGCCACATCATACTTAGGGCACTTACAACTGGACTTTACTGAAACATTTATCTGGGAGTGATAATCCAACAAAATTAAACTTAGCACTGCTTCTATATCAAAGCATAAGTGCTAAATAGTAAACATATATAAAGTGCCTGTGCAATCTTTAATCAATCATAGGTGAAAAAGTCCATCCATGCTAACAAAAGTGCCAAACATAGTTGATTCCTGCTTGTGAAGATTCAGGTGACACTTCCTGCTCCCCTCCTGAGTCCGCACTCACCAGCAATATGATTCAAAACCGCATGGTCTTGTCCTGCACCAGTGGATGAATCTAGCTCATTCCTTCTCCTCCAATTACAAGGTTTCCATCATGGTGGTATAAGGCATACCAATGAAGAGAGAGATGTTCATAGCGTAATACTATATGGTTTATTTGAAATATTAAAAGCAAATGCACTTACAGCAGTAAAAAACGTTCAGGCATATATGTGATAAATGATCTCTGCCATGAAATGCATTCCAACCTTCAGATAAAAGTCTCTATTACTTCCCTGCTTGATGCATTTCGCCCCTCGGAGTGGCCTACTGATAGAGTTGATATATTTGAATAAGAACAAAGAAAAATGTGCTCTTTGAATTATTCATTTAACAAAAATATCAATAGATATTAAAGTGGTTGTAAACTCTGTTATACCACTTGTACCTACAGGTAAGACTATAATAAAGCTTACCTGTAGGTACTGTGAATATCTCCTAAACTTGCACAATTTAGGAGATAATCATTTTGTATGGCATCATTGGCGCATGCGCTCTGAAGGTCTGGTTTACAGTGCTGGATCCTCAGAGCCTGTGATGGAAAAGGCAGCTCTCATGCACATGTGCAGGAGTGATGTCATCGCAGCTCAGGCCACTCACAGCGACAGAGCCGGCAAACCCGGAAAAAAACACTGGGGGAAGATGTCAGCTGTCTTAGCGGTGAGTGAACGCTGCTGGAAGGGCTTAATTTTAAGGTAAGTATTTCATAATATGCTACCAGTATGCGATGTATACTAGCACATTATGCCATTGTCCTTTTTTATTATATATATATTATTCTTACAACCGCTTTAAGGAGCTTTAAGGGATCTTGGTATGATGACACCACACATGTTAATAGCAAAGACAACACCAGGCACTAAGGAGTTGATTTAAAGGCAAATAAGCTGTTTATTTTGCATGAAAAGTTTCACTTTGCAAGGAAATTATCCCCAAACAGTAGTGAGTAAAGTAACGTTTTCCTGACTTCTATCATCCAATCATGCAAATGCTGTTTTTTTTATTCTCCTTGCATACGATTAAGTACTCTTTGCAAATTGAAATGTCACCACATTTACTAAACTCAGGAGAAAATGTTGTTGCAAAGTGTAATTTACCTTTCAAAATGAACAGTCTATTTGCCTTTAGTAAATCCTCCACTAGATGTCTGAGTTCTACTTAGGACAGGTTCGGCATTCTCCCTAGAGAGGTTCTAATCATAGGCACCTAATCTAGAACACTGAATTCTAATTACCGTATATAGAATAGAAGCGATGATAAATGTAGGGTTTTACTTACATTTTTCATATGATAAATATGCATTTTTGTTCATTTAGATCATGAAAATAAATACACCATGTCTATTGTATGCAATGTTTTTTCAAGTATATCACCTTTATCTATACAGTTATAATCAAGGTCTAATGTTTACCTGTTTAAATAAGCTGAAAGAAAGTCAACAATTTGACTTACTTTTTCACGTAACTCTATAATAACATCTGTACTATAATGTCAGAAGTAGCTAAATAAGGAAGTATCATCTTGACACATAGAATGCCATTTTGGAGGAGTCAGAGAAGATGGATATTGTATGCAAATTATGATAGTGTTCCAATAATCCACCTAACAGCTAACCAGAAAATAGCTGTCAGGTGTCAAGACCAGTCTCTCAAAATAAGATACAATTTGTTATTAAAGGATCAGTAAAGAATTTTTTTTTAAATAACAAACATGTTATACTTACCTCCACTGTGCAGCTCGTTTTGCACAGCCTGTCCCCGAACCTGGTCTTCTGGGGTCCCTCGGGGGCTGTCTCAGCTCCCCCCGCAAGAGCTTTCCTCACATGGTGGAAAGCTCTTGCGGGCGCACTCCTGTGATACAGCGGCGGCCATAGCCGCCGACTGTATCACTTGGCCCCCGCCACCCGGCGAGCCGCATCATTGGATGTGATTGACAGCAGCGCCAGCCAATGGCTGCGCTGCTTTCAATCCATCAGTGTAGCCAATCAACGGTCAGGCTGAGAACCAAGGCGGATGACGGGGCAATCGCGAGACTTTAGAGGGGTCAGGTAAGTAAAACGGGGGCTGGGGGGGCGGTACTGTCGGATTTTTTTTCACCTTAATGCATAGGATGCATTAAGGTGAAAAAACCTTTACCTGTACAACCCCTTTAAAGCGGTTTTCCACCCTAAAGTGAAGTCCCGCTGATCGGAACCCTCCCCCCCTCCGGTGTCACATTTGACACCTTTCAGGGGGGAGGGGGGTGCAGATACCTGTCTAAAGACAGGTTTTTGCACCCACTTCCGGCCCGGCATTCACGGGCAAAAGACGGGCATTCCGTCACATCCCGTCGCTCCCCCCGTTGTGTGCTGGGAACACTCAGCTCCCAGCACACAGCGGGAGCCAATCGGCTGGCGCGACTCGCGCATGCGCCGTAGGGAACCGGGCAGTGAAGCCGCAGCGCTTCACTTCCAGGTTCCCTCAGCGTGGATGGCAGGGGGAGCAGCAGGGTGACGAGCGATCGCTCGTGCTCTGCTGCGGATGGCGCTGGACTCCAGGACAGGTAAGTGTCCTTATATTAAAAGTCAGCAGCTGCAGTATTTGTAGCTGCTGGCTTTTAATATTTTTTTGGGGTGGAACATCCGCTTTAAACCTGGAAGATTATTTGTCCTGAATCTGCATCAGGTTTGTTTGCTACCCTCACTCAAACAAAAAATTATGTCACTTATATTGAATTTACCTGGTCACCATCAGTTAGGACAGTATAAATATAGTAATGTACCTTCACAGTAATAATATTCATATGATTTAGCCTATTCAATAGGTCAAAGAGCAATGTCCATAGTGTGGAAATGCAGAACAGTCGATTAGCATGCACTTTTCAATTGTATGACCTCAGTTAAACAGTAACTCCACTTTTGTTGAGAAAATAACATTCCCCTCTGGGTGATCTATGCACAGTGCAATGAATTTATAAATCTTTGTTGCAGATTCCTACCTTTTGGTTTTCTGAAGAAATCCCTGTGCGTTTGTCTGTGTCCATGTGGTAAGTCAATCTAATGGGAGTGGTTTCTTAATTATCAACCAGCTGCTGCACTTGCATGGCTATAATGAGGAAATTTACAGGGTCTGCATCCCTTTAGATGTGATTTCCTATTGGGAGTATATCACCAAAATATTTTTTTTTCTTGCAGGGGATGATTGATGTCTGACTTGTATCTTAGCGTAGACTTCTGGGAAAATCAGCAAGCCAATCAGACAAGAAGGAAAGGGGGGCATTCTGTGTACAGAACATCTCCATGTATCCATATTACATTGCATTTTACAGAAAATTACAGCGCTGCAGATTGAAAAGGAAAGGTCGTTTTTAAAAACATTCAATTACAATATGACTTGAGTCGCAATTGTATATGCTATAATTTTTTTTTATATTTGCTATTTATTTTTCCCACGAAAGTTGAGTTTTCCTTTAATTGCCGTGGGTTACTGCATGTTTTACATCATCCTTGAACCTTACATTGCTTTATTAACTAGTAAGCTCTTTAAAATTTATTTTGGACACTCTTTCTATCATATGCTCACACTCTAAAACAAGGAGCAGTGTAGCAGCTTCTGATGTATGCACACACAGCTGAAGTATTAATTGATAATCTTTAAATGCAGTATTACGGGATACACCTATAACACCACTTTTTGTCAGCTTCAATTATCAAACTGCGACAGAAAAGCAAATGTGGACATTGTGTCCATCATACAGATCTGTAGATTGCATTAGAAAGCTCTTAGCATGTTTATGAACTTGCCTTTGCTTAGATCTTATTCCTCTTACTTAAGGGAGACAAAAAGGAAAGGAAGGAACACATTTTTGGTATTTTGTTAAATAGCTGTGCTTGTATGTACCTATTTATTTTATCCTATCTTAAACCTTCTTGACATGTGTTGATTGGTATCATGTAGGTGTCCTGCAGGTGTGTGGGCTGTCATTTTCTTGGTTGTGTTTGCTTAAGATAGTTTACTGTCTGGGAGTTTTGATATCTAAGACCTGCTCCAAGTTCTGGCATGAAGGAGCTTGTAGCCCCATCTCTGGAGTGTTAGCTACTTCTTTCTAAGCTGTGAATGCAAAAACTGTGCACGTTTTAGTTATTTTAAATGTCCAAAGGAGGATCAAAACACAAACACTTAAAAAAAAAAATGAAAATAATATATCTAAGTCTTTATAATAGTAAAGAAACTGATAGTCTTTCTGTGTATTTGCTGAAAGGGGCTATTAAATAATATAGTGGAAATTTGTATTATATTTCTTGTGCTAGCCACATTTCATATAGTTTTTGAAGGGTAACATTTTAAGAAAGGAAACACGATAAATCAAGTCTCTTCAGAAATAGTTTGAGCCTTTGAATCAATTAAATTAATCATAGATTCACTTAGTTAATGTAAACTTCTTATCCTTTTTCCATTCTGGGGACAGATCATTGACAGCTCTGATGTATATATTGCCTAAAATCACAAAACAATTTTCCTGCGCTTGGGTGGTAGGTCTAGGAATGTATTGTGCAGTCAACTCTTTTTTTTATAATGCCAGTGGTCTTGCTGCCCTCCTCAGAACAATGGGTATCCTTGGAACTGTAAAATATTAGAAAAAAAGAGGACGCACCGACCTAGCGCATTACCAATTTTTTTTTTACTACAAGTAAAAACAACAATGGTTGTACTCACATACAAACAGGGTATATAAGCATTTTACGGCAAAAGCAATAGCGAACAGTTTCTCTCAGGTCTGTTGTAGGAACCGGTGATGCCTGAAGACCAGACGGTATTATGGAGTGGCTAATGCGTTTCGAGGGAGAACCCACTTCTTCAGAGCCAAAGCAATGGCTCTGAAAAAGAAGGTCCTCCCTCAAAACACGCTAGGCACTCCATAATACTGCCTGGTCTTCAGTCATCACCGGTTCCTACAACAGACCTGAGAGAAACGGTTCGCTATTGCTTTTTCTGTGATATGCTAATATACCCCGTTTGTATGTGAGTACAACCATTGCTGTTTTTACTTGTATTAAAAATATTTTTGGTAATGCACTAGGTCGGCACACCCTCCTTTTTTCTAATATTTTACAGTATATAGTGCATATTCATTTTTATCACCGTTTAACAAAAACAATGGCAGTACAAATCTCAGGGACTCTCAGTGCCGGTTCACACAGGGGCAACCCGACTTACAGTGGGACTTTGCAAGGCGATTTACAGGTGACTTCAGCGCGACTTTAAGAAACTTACAACGCGACTTATAGTTGCCTCCAGGACAGGCAACTTTGGCTGTAGGCAATCACAGAATAATCAGCTCTGTGGGAGGGAGGGGTTTGCCTGGGTAAGGTATTTTATTTTCCTGTAAAGATGCTTCAGTTAAATAGAGACCCGGCTTTGGAGGCAACTTCCATTGAAATCTATGGGTACAAGTTGCCTAGAAGTCGCCTTGAAGTAGTACAGGAACCTTTTCTGAAGTCGGAGCAACGTCAGTAGTGTACATTAAGACAGCTCTTATTCACTTCAATGGAATTTCTTATATCCAGCGACTTGGGGCAACTCGAGGTCTGACAAGTCAGATCCCAAGTCGCTGTAGTGTGAACCGACACAGTTAGGTAGATTCACAAAGAGTTAGGCCGGCTTATCTACAGATAAGCCGACCTAACTCTGAATCTAAGCCGACCTATGTTTAAGTGTATTCTCTAACAGAGATACACTTAAACATATCTAAGATAGGACGGCTTGCGCCGTCCTATTTTAGATTGCAATGTTTTGGCTTACCGCTAGGTGGCGCTTACATTGCGCCTGGCCTAGATTATGTAAATGAGAATTTACGACGATTCCCGAACGAACGCGAGCCCGCCGCAGTCGATTAACGTCGTTTCCGTACGCGATAGGCCGCCTAAAGTTATTCCACCTATGAAGTGGAATAAAAATGTTAAGTATGGCCGCCGTTCCCGCCGCGAGGTTCAAATTTTTTACGTCGTTTGCGCAAGTCGTCCGCGAATCGGGATTTACGTCGTTTACGTACGCGTCGAAATCAATAGGCCCGTACGGCCTACTTAGCCACAATGCGCACTGGGAAATGTAGTCGCCCGGCGCATGCGCAGTGTAAAAAAACATCAAAAAACGTGAGATCAAGCCTCATTTCCATATTACACGCCCCCCTCTCAGTCATTTGAATTAGGCGTGCTTACGCCTGCTCGTTTTAGGCTACACCGCCGAAAATTTGAAGGTAAGTGGTTTGAGAATCACTAATAGCCTAAATAATTTATGGCGGTGTAGCCTAAAAAGACTAGGCTAGGCCGTCCTAATTTTAGGCCAACCTACGTGAATCTATCTAAGTGTGTGTAAAATTTAATTTTAACATTTAAAAGATGATTGCCACATAATTTACCATAATCTTTCTATTACCAAATAAATAAAAGTAGTTCTCTTCCTTTGCTTATTTTCCTTATTTTTCTTTTTTCTTTTTCCCTTTATAGGTATTTTGGTCATAATAAATTTCTTAAAGTTCTTAGATTTATTTTATTCTTGATACATTTCTTAAGCGCATCTAAAACTTCCTATCCTTTATAGCCAGGGAAGTTTCAATCTTAGCCTCTGTTTAATTTGCAGTTGCCATGGTGCTGCACATGTGAACAGTTATGACGCCAGCTATTTACTGGCTTGACAATTTGATTGAGAGCACAAGCAACTGTGACAGCTCATCAGTTTCTGCCAACATTTACGCTATGTAATATGCTGTGGATGATGGGCAAAGTTTTCAAATTTAAATGTTGCTGCATTAAGTGTAATGCATGCATATACCTGCAGTAAAGTTTTTTTTCTGGACAAATGTTGTGTAAATTGTCCATTACTATATGGAATAGACAAAAGTTTTAACATTTTAATTGTAAATTTAAATTGACCATCCTGTTGCCTCTTTTTAGCATAATAACGACAGGGATGTTGCAAAAGACAAAATTTGGTGGGAACAATTAAATTATTGCTTTTCTGAATACAGTTTAATTAATTATTAATTGATTACATTAATCATGCAATTATTAGTACTCAAGTGCATGCGTCTGAAAACAAAAGAACATCCACATGGCTAATCCAGCTCAAGGGGAACCTCAGTCTCAACAGTTTGATGTGAAGATTATATTTTTTTCTTCATTGTGTTTCATTTTTGTTACTAGTTATTGAAATTCTTGGCACTTTGGAACATAATGCTGCTGGCAGCATGTAAATTTGTCCTACACATATAATTAGATCTCAATATGATTGTTGATCTACAGACTCAAACCATCATCTACAAGTTGTAAACTCTCACAGGTAAAAATGAGAGAAAATGCAAATCGTTAGCACAGTAAATAAGTGCCAATTTGTTTTTCCCCAAATACTTTTTACTACTGAAAAACACCCACAAAATATAACTACCAGGTGCAAGCCAACTATTTTATTTCCTGTAAAGTTTGAGATCTTTAATATTCAGTGTTTTTTTAAAACAACGGCACTGACTTCTCCCACCAAAAATCTGTAATATCATTGACTGATGACACAAAAAAACACAACAATTAGGTACACATTAGAATGTGAAAATTATGTCAAGTATATATGTAATATAATATAATATAATATAATATAATATTCCATGTTATTGCTTGTTGCCAGGTTGTCATTACTTGTTAATGATATGTATACACAATCTGCATGTATTTACAATAATTATGTCTTGTATCTCACAGATTAGAAAAGTGAGATGTGACACCTCAAGCTTGGATACTTCCAGAATATTGCATTTTTGTTTCTTGAAGGTTTTAAATGCATTGAGTAAATATTCAACATTTAAGCATTGTAATTACCATGATATGCTAAAATAATGCTTCCAGTGTTTATTTACCACCTAACCAGTGGAGTCAGGTAGGTATGCTAGATTTAATATATAAAGGTGTTCTTCCTAAGAATTAGAGTTACCTGCCCTTAGCCACCAGTCAGATTCAAACTTGCTCTAAGAGATGAAATCTGGTTACTGAGTTAAAATAACGTAACCTCTTAGTAAGAACCTCCTTATACATACGCCTCCCCTATATAAGAAATGTCACAGCTTCAGCCGCGTCATTCGCTGGGCTGTGTCCAGCGGTGAGAAGAGGTCGGCGATGCTGCGCTCTGGATGGTTGGATCTTCTCATCGCTGGACCGGAGATCACCCGCACCCGTCGCTGGATACAGACAACGTTGGAGCAGGAAACCGGGACCGAGAGTGGATTATCACCGATGTATTTATTTTTTTAATTGATAAAGGACTTTTTTCTACGATGTGTGTGTTCTTTCCAACTATTTACACTTCCTTTGTGAAATGGTAGGGGTACAATGTACCCCATTACCAATTCACATAGGGGGGGCAGGATCTGGGGGTCCCCTTTGTTAAAGGGGTCTTCCAGATTCTGATAACCCCCCCGCCCGCAGACCCCCACAACCACCAGGCAAGGGTTGTGGGGATGAGGCCCTTGTCCCCATCAACATGGGGACATCCTCCCCATGTTGAGGGCATGTGGCCCCCCCACTTTTCTGCGGCCGGCCAGGTTAACGTGCTCGAATAAGGGGTCTGGTGTGAATTTTTGGGGGAACTCCACGCCATTTTTTTAAAAAAAATTTGGGTGGAGTTCCCCTTAAAATCCACACCAGACCTGAAGGGTCTGGAATTGATATTTGGGGGGAACCCCAGGTAATTTTTTTTTTAAATTGACGGCGGGGTTCCCCTTAACCTCCCTGGCGGTATGATTCTTTCAGAAAAAACATGCTAAAAGCGGTACCATTATTTGCAAGGAAATTTGGCGTTTTATATTGTAGGTCTGTAATTTTTAGAAATAACTCACTTAAATCTGACCAAACAAGATTCTAATAGGCATCCCGTGTATTACATTTTTTTAAAAACACAATTATAAATTATAATATAATAAATAATTATAAATAATTATAACAAATAATAATATAATTATAATAAAAATTATTCAATAATGTAATCAAATCAAAATCACTGAAATTTGCTCAGTTGCAGAATTGTCGCTGTCATTACTTTTATTTTTTTATGACGAATTTCCCCACAAATCGCTATCGCACAATTCTGCAAGTGATTATAATTTATTATCGCTGTTTTTTAGCTGATCTAAAACTATTTTTGACATAAAGGGACACTTTTGGTTGCTATGGACAATCTACAGTTTGCAGGCAGAAAAAAAGGTTTTTATTATATAAAAGTACATGTAGGACACTGGGCAGACCACTAGGGACAGGGGGGGGTGTGTTTTTTTTACATACAGTACTGTAATCTATAAGATTACAGTATACTGTGTGTATAGTGTTTGTTTACGTTTTTGAATTTGGCGCCGTTCTCCGTCCCCGTGCGTCGTAACGTCGCAGGGAACGGAGATCGGCGTCACACGGAGGCACTATGTGAATCGAGCGAGGTCCCGCTCGCTCACACAGCGCGGTGGCATCGCTGGATCCAGGGACAAGGTAAGTAAAAAGTGCCTGTGGATCTAGCGAGGCAAGCCCGAGACTGACACGGGGTTACCGATAGTAGCAAGAAAATCTAACCCCGTGTCAGTCTCGGGAAGACCGCCAGGGAGGTTAATATCCATTCCAGACCTGAAGGGTTTTTTTTATGAATGAATTCTCTCTGAATTGCCAGAGCCGACAATTCATTATAGCCGCAAGTCCGGTTTTAAAAGACTTTTTTTCCTTTCAGAAATGACACTTTGTGCAGGGACAGTTCTATGTACTGGAAACATGCGCTATTTCACATGCTAACTTTACACACCCCCCCCCCCTAGGTACGAAATTTAAAGTAATATTTCACTTTTAGCATTATTAAATTCACTGCTCCGAAAAAAATGCAGTTTTTAAAACTTTTTTTGCATTGATACATGTCCCCTGAGACAGGACCCAGGTCCCCAAACACTTTTTAGGACAATAACTTGCATATTAGCCTTTAAAATTCGCACTTTAGATTTCAAATGTTCGAGTCCGATAGACTTTAACGGGGTTCTAAAGTTCACACAAACATTTGGTGTGTTCGCAAGTTGTGATGCGAACCGAACATCCCTATTACACGCCTTAACAGGGGCAGAAAAATTGGGCCTTAGGCACTGGTGGCGGTGCCCAGAACCAAAAATGTTCTTACAAGCTATCAGCATGATCATTGAGGAGGAAAAGGATAGTCACTCAGCATAACAGGATAGTCACTCAGCATCAGCATAGGCAGTCTTGAAGGGATCTGACATTTCAAAAAAACGTATTCAGTTACATCAGCATCAGGTGCTTGGTAGCTGGTGGTGATCCAAGCCTGATTCATTTTTATGAAGGTCAGTCGATCGACCAAGTCAGTGGAGAGGCGCACCCTGTGATCGGTTACAAAGCCTCCAGCAGCACTGAATGTGCGTTCCGAAAGAACGCTGGATGCAGGATAGGCCAGTAGCTCAATTGCATACTGTGCAAGCTCTGGCCAGTGATCCATCCTCAAGACCCAGTAAGCCAGAGGATTTTCGGTGGGAATGGTGTCCAAGTCTGATCTTGTCCCTAGGTATTCCCGCACCATGTAAACCAGACGCTGGCGATGGTCGCTGGAACCGGTCATACCTTGGGGCTGCGGACTAAAAAATTGTCCAAACGCATCGGTCAGACGGCCACCTTCGCCGCCGCTCCTTCTGTGACTGACCGAAGCCTCAGCAACATGTTGTCCAGACCAGGATTTTGTAACCTCCCAGTCTCTGGGAACACATTGCACAGACCCTTCTGCAAGGCCTCCCGAAGATGTTTCTTACCCTTTTAACGTGGATCAAGGAGGGTTGCCAGCCAGTAATGATTCCTCTCCTTAATAGCACTAATACGAGGATCCTTCCGCAGGCTTTGCAGGATCAGGGAGGCCATACAGCGTAGGTTTGCTGAGGCATTCGGTGCGGAGTCCTCTGGGTCACTGAGGATGACATGATCCGCAGCCACCTCATCCCAGCCACGTACAAGTCTATGGGTTTCTTGGGACTGTAATTGATCCCTTGAAGACTGCTGCTGATGCTGGGTGCTAGGCTCCACCTCCATTCTGACACAATCCTCCTCCTCTTCCTATTCCTGTGTGATAGGCGGGCAAGCAGGAACACTGTCTGGATAAAGGGGGCCTTGAGAGGTAAGGAAGTCCTCCTCTTCCTCCCTCTGTTCTGCCTCAAGGGCCCTGTCCATTATTCCATGCAGCGTGTGCTCCAACAGGTGGATAAGAGGGACAGTCTCACTGATGCATGCACTGTCACTGCTCACCATCCTCGTGGCCTCCTCAAATGGTGACAGGACAGTACATGCATCCCTGATCATGGCCCACTGGCATAGGGGAAAAAACCAAGCTCCCCTGACCATGTCCTGGTGCCATATTGGCACAGATACTCATTAATGGCCCTCTGCTGCGTGTGCAGCCACTGCAGCATGGCCAACGTAGAGTTCCACCTGGTGGGCATGTCACAGATTAGGCGGTTCTTGGGCAGGTTGTATTCCTTTTGGAGGTCTGCCAGCCGAGCACTGGCATCATATGACCGTCGGAAATGCACACAGAGTTTCCTGGCCTGCTTCAGGACATCCGCTAAGCCTGGGTACCTGCCCAAGAACTGCTGCACCACCAAGTTAAGGACATAAGCAAAACAGGGCACATGGGTCAGTTGTCCCTGTCGTAGGGCGGAGAGGAAGTTGGTGCCATTGTCGCAAACCACCATTCCTGGCTTAAGCTGGCGTGGTGTCAACCACCTCTGAGCTTGCCCTGCAGAGCTGACAGAACCTCTGCCCCAGTGTAGCTCCTGTCCCCCAAGCACACCAGCTCAAGCACTGCATGGCATTTCTTTGCCTGCGTACCTGCAAAGCCCCTTGAACGCCTACGGAGCACCGCTGGTTCTGAGGACACATCAGCACAGAGGAAGAAGAAGAGGAGGGGGTGGAGGAGAGAGGTATGTCACAATGACCAGAAGTAGCATTTTGGAGGCGTAGTGGCGGAACAACCTCCAACACTACTGTACCTTGTCCTGCATTCTTCCCAGCTGCCAGCAGAGTCACCCAAATGTGCCGTGAAAGATAGGTAACGTCCCTGTCCATGCCTGCTGGACCATGAGTCAGCGGTAATATGCACCTTACCACTAACCGCCCTGTCCAGCGAGACATGGACATTGCCTTCCACATGCCGGTAGAGAGCCGGAATCACTTTCCATGAGAAAAAGTGGTGTTTGGAAACCTGCCACTGAGGTACCGCACATTCCACAAACTCAAGGAAGGGGGCAGAATCTACCAACTGAAAAGGCAGCAGTTGAAGTGCTAGCAATTTAGCTAAGCTAGCATTCAACTGCTGGGCATGTGGATGGCTGGGAGAAAACTTCTTTCGGCACTGCAGCAGCTAGGGCAGGGAAATTTGCCTGGTACAATCTGAAGTTGGAGTACCGATAGTAGATTTCCCGCAAGTACTTGGCTGTGGCACGCCTAATTCTACACCTTCAGTCCTATCAGTGCAGGCTTCAGAGAGGACTGAAGGTATAGTGGGTTGGAGATCCCAGCAAGCAGATGAGGTCCGCTTTGTTCTTTGGTGTGGGTCTTTGAGGTACGCTTGCCAACGAACTGCATGGCAGGTCGACATATGTCAGGGCGCTGCGTTGTGATGCAGTCGTGTGCTGCCCTTAAGCTGGCCCCTGGAGGGCATCCTGCCTCGTTGGATATGTGCCTCCTCCTCCTCTCTCCTATCAGGCACCCACATGGAGTCAGTGACCTCATCATCCACTCCCTCCTCATCACTGTAGAAAACCTGGCAGTATGCTGCAGCTGGGGGAACAATATTGCCAGATTGCTGTCCTTCTTGGGCACCCCACTCTCAGGGCTCACATTACTGCCTTCCTCTAGCTGTGTACCATCATCGGAGCCTTCAAGACGCTGCGCATCCTCCTGCAGCATGTACCCAACACTGTGGTCAAACAGTTCGGGGGACTCCTCAGGAGGACATGGTGGGGCTAGGGAAGGAGTGACTGATGCCATTGAGCAGAGGGAAGAGGCCGCGTTGGCAGCTGCTTTGCCAGACAAAGTACCCTGAGCCTGGGTGAGAGAGGATGAGGAGAATGAGGACGGCTTGGTAATCCACTCTACCAACTGAATTTGGCGCCGTTCTCCGCCCCCGTACGTCGTAATGTCGCAGGGAACGGAGATCGGCGGCACACAGAGGCACTGTGTGAATCGAGCGAGCACCCGCTCGCTCACACAGCGCGGTGGCATCGCTGGATCCAGGGACAAGGTAAGTAAGGTAAGTAAACAATGGCTGTGGATTCAGCAAGGCGAGCCTGAGTCTGACTCGGGGTTACCGATCGCAGCAAAAAAATTTAACCCCGAGTCAGACTCGAGAATACCGCAAGGGTGGTTAATATATTTGCAAAATCTTATTCTAAAAGCATTATAGGAAGCAAACATTGGGCCACATTCCGAAGGACTTACGACGGCGCAGCGCCATGTACGCCGTCGTAAGTCTTAATCTGACCCGCCGTATCTATTTGACTGATTCTTAGAATCAGTCACGCATAGATAACTATTAGATCCGACAGGCGTAAGTCTCTTTTTTTTGCCCGCTAGGTGGCGCTTCCATGGAATTCCGCGTCGAGTATGCAAATTAGCTAGATACGCAAATTCCCGAACGTACGCGCGGCCGACGCAGTAAAGTTACGACGTTTACGTTATGCTTTTCCTGGCGTAATGTTGCCCCTGCTATATGGTGGCATAAGTGTGGCGCAACAATGTTAAGTATGGCCGTCGTTCCCGCGTCGAAATTTTAAAAAGTTACATAGTTTGCGTAAGTCGTCCGTGAATGGGGCTGGACGTCATTTACATTCAGGTCGAAACCAATGACGTCCTTGCGACGTCATTTGAATCAATGCACACTGGGATATTTTACGCAGTTCGTTTGACGCGGGGACGCGCTTGATTTAAATGATAAACGCCCCCTACCCGCCAAATTTGAATTCCGCCGGGTGATTTACGCCGCCGCCGCATAGATACGCCGATATACAAGAATCTGGGCCATTGTGTCAAGAAGGTAAGCCTTCAAAGAAAACTGTGGAAAAAAGTTTCAACCCGTTTCAACCTACCCATTTGTTTTTTCTTTTGTTTTTTTCCAGCTATGTGTGTATTGGCTCAATCTAGGTAAATTCTGTAATGAAGTAGACCACTTTTCTAATCTCCAGTATTCTGTTTAAAATATTAATTAACTTCTCCCTGGTCGCATCTTTGTGAAGGTAGAATATAGTAGTCAGAATATGTTATGTATGTTTGGTAGCCATATTTATATAATTATAATTTTGCAAGGTATAACGTAAGGGTGTGCCATTTGGTATTTTATACATAGCACTGATAGTCCTAGTTATTTTAATAATTGTATTACCCATTTGAAAAACTCTGAAATACAAGTGTTTAAGCAAATGGCACTAAAACTAAATTTAAAGCAGTGTATGAAAAGATAAATATAATATTTTTGTGGTTAGAGCTTTAATTTCCTGCATCTTTCTGCTTCAGCGCCTATCAGAATACAAGCATGAATTATGGGATCATTTTAAAAGATTTAAATGCTCCAGTGACTGTCAGATTTAAAGTGATTTGCTTTTTAATTACATAGCAACCGTTTAATACACAACATGGAATCGAGTTGTTGTAATTGCTAAGAAATCTTTTTTCCCCTGTTTAGCACGCAAAAGGTGTGTAAGATGTGATTATATTTCTTGTCAATGCACTATTAAAACATACATTATGGTAATTGTCAATAGGTGACACAATACGGCACTGCACTATTATACAGCGCCACAGAAAATGTTGGTGCTATATAAAAACACACTAATCATAATGACAATACTTAAAAGGTACTGTAAGAAGACATTCTAATTTATGTACATTAATATATATTTTGTAGACATTATTATATATTGGAACTAAGTCTATTCAAAATGCGTTTGACATATTGCATTTACTTCTGTTTCTCATAAATGCTTATTGTAACCTTTATCAAATAAATATTTAAAAAAAGAGAAAAAAAAACAAAGGGGGTGGCAATTGTCAAGCCTCATTTGCCAACACTGTGTTATGTAAAACACAATATGCTGTATAATGTCCGTTGAGTGCACTTCTCAAATCCAAAAAGTAATCAATGGTGTGGGCTTCCTGTATAATGCAGAGCTTTAGTGAAGGGTTGTATAGGGCATTTTCAAAGATAAGATGTCAGTGCTTTACTGGCATCAACACTTCAATTGCAACTGCAATTTTCTTCTGGAAAAAAATTACTGTTTCAGGTAAACATTGACAGTGGCATCAAAGAACCAATGGTTGTTCAACTGGGGAAAAAGTTCTAATAATAATAGTAGACAATATACAACCTATATATAATGCATATATATATATATATATATATATATATATATATATATATATATATATATATATATATATATATATATACACACGCTGAAACCCTGATTTGACATTACCCTCATAATTTGAATATTTGAGCAACAAAAACAGAAACCTGCAATCATAGCATATTTTTTGGGTGGATTTAGAGTATAACCTTATTTTTTAAATAAGTTATATATTAGTCCTAAGTTATTTTTAATAGCATAATTCTTGATAGACAGGATGGAAGTTTTGATCATCACCAAGCCCATAAAGATGATGAGCTTTTCAAAAGCAGCAATCTTATGGGAGTACAATGCATGGGCCAGGACACAGGAAGCCTATGAACAATACTAAAATATACAGATTTGTTTTACTTGTGTAACTGCCCCACAAATGGGTAAATGGTCTCATCCTTTCATACCTCATATGAAATCACCCCAGTCTGGCTATGCATCTAATAGCACTGAAGCCTTGAATGAAGCCTCTCAGGGAGCTGATTTTTATCTCAAGCTGGCAAAAGGCAAATCTCTACTTCAAGCTATTTCTTGAGTGGCTAAGCATCCCAGCTCAGGCCATTTTGATTGGGTAGCAGTTCAACTGATGTTAGAAAGTTCCATCCTCTTATTTCAGGTTTGGTCCTACTCGAGCCACTTGAGGTAGTAGCAATGCAGCAGCAGTCAGTTGAAATATATATATATATTTTTTTTTGAGGGGGGGGGCACATATTACAGTCTATTTGGGGAGGCATTCTACCCCCAAGTATTTAGACACATAGGTGATCATAGAAAAAGTGCCACATAATTCAACGAATTATCAACTAGATAACTGAAGCAGTGAGCAATTCTTGTGAATCCACTTCCATAATGAATTACACTCCTTCCTCACAGCTTAAGCCAAAAGCGCAGTGTACATGTCATTGTGAGGCGTAGCCAGCCAAACCTACTGAAAAAGTGCAACTGATGACTAGAAAATAAGAAAATACAGTTTCTTTCTTATCTTCGCAAACATACTGTTTGCTTCTCCTTTGAATATATATACTTTGACTTGATGTATGTTTCTGTAGGAATTAGTCAAACATTTTGATGAATATACAATAAAACCAGCAAAACTACTTTAGCCATAAAAAAAAATGTTTCTTCTCTTGTCTCTTTGCTTTATTTTCAAGGTCTTTGTTGTTTTCAAATTGACTTTTGCCAGATGAGTTACAAGAAGCAAACAGACAGGGAACAAATTACTGGATTAATAGAATTATCCAGAAATGACAGCAAAGAATGTGAGTGGTAAATAACACTTGACCCAGTAAAACTCTTCGAATTGATTCATCTTCAATGTGTAACTAATTTATTATCTTTTTTTAGACAATGTCATGCAGAGTATATAAGTGAGCAAAATGTATTAGAACCTGACATTTGACAGATGGTAAATACAGTATGAGTGTTACGTTTGCGTTTAGATTTTCACTTAGCCCATAAATATACAGTATACCAGGCAAGCATTCCCTCTGTCTTGGACTATCAGGAATTTATCCGAGCATGCAGACTGGTAGGGTGCAAGGGAAGAGGGAGGATGAGTGTGCACCATACCAGGACACCTGCCATCAACATGGGGAAGGGGGGTACCTTACAAGGAGGACTGGACCCCCCTGGCAAAGCACCTTGTCTCTATTTGATGAGGACATGGACATCTTCCCCACATCCCTGGCTAGTTGGTTATGGGGGTCTGCAAGGGAGCCCCCAGATACTGCCCCCCTACAAGAATGAATAAGAGGTACATAGTAACCCCTACATACATAGAATGGTAATCCAAAAAATGTAAATAGTCAATAAAGGCACTACACATTTTGACAAGTTCTTTATTAAATCATTTAAAAAAACAACAACCTCAAAACTGTCCCAAAATGCACATTCATTATCAGTCACGTAATTCAAGTTCTGATCCTTGTCTGTCACAATGGAAAGTTCCTGCTTGCTCAACAAAATAAAAAACAACTGACATATTCAATCTCATCGATACACTTGTTGCGAATCACAGCTCTAGTCCCTGGCACAAAGGGACAAGTTATACTTGGTAATATCATTGATCAAATAAGTCCATGTGGCCATCTTCGGGCAATGATGTCATTCACTGTCCCTATGTTTTTGTTTACATAGGAATAGATTCCCAGCTAACAAAAAAAGAATGGGGTTGACGTCATCACTAGTGTCTAAGTACACGGCTTCAGCTGGAACCTGCTGCCTTTTTAGCATACATTGATACCAGTAGAAGAAAGCTGCCATATTGTCAGGAACATCATGTTAGTCCTAAGAATCATGTGCATGTGCATAACTGTGAAGATTTGGAGCCTCGCTAAATGTGTGACAATAAGCAAGGCATGCATGTGGACGTGCGGGCATGTGCACTACAGGTAATGGTAACTAGTGGGCAATTTAAACTTAAACTTGAACTCTGCATAAAACCATTGCTGAATGGTCTTTCGGGCTGAGTTCTTGTTTTTTTAAATTCTTTATTTATAATTTTTATCAATACACGCAGGAAATTAGATTCTCGATATAACCACAGATATCGTTCAACATACATATTGACAGATCTAGTGCTCTGATACACTGGGTATTTCTAAAGGAAAATACCTCAGGGCACACTACAACTATTCAGATATTGGGACCATGTGGAGGACCTTCCTGTATGAGGCAGAAAACCTTAAAAACTGACAAAAAGACTAAACAAAAAGGAGAAGGAGCTTGAAAAAAAGGGGGAAGGAGGGAAGGGCATAATGAAAGGAGCGGGAACTAAGGGGAAGGGATGGTGGGGGGTGTATGATATCTGGGACCCCCAGGGAGAAAGGTACCTCTCAACCACTTAATATATATCCAAAAAGCCCAACTATGACTATGAAACAATTATGCTTTGGTATTCTGAAGAACAGGTGAACTCTGTCCAATAGAACCACATTGTATGGCAGCTTTATTCTCAATGATTGGCTGATGCTATAAGCATTTCCATTTGGTGAGTTTCATTCATTGTAGTAAACCACAGGCTGATGTGTGGTGCTGAAGCCTGCTTCCAGTACAACAGAATTCCTGTTTTTCCTGATCCTGAACCTTATGATTGACCCTGTTATTGACCTAGCGATTGTCTGACCTGCTTCTGTATTATCATTGCCAGCCAGTTTGCTGCCTATCTCTGTTATCAACTGATCAAGTTTTTGCCTAACGATTCTGTATCACACTCTGCTCACAGCTGGACTGGGTGTATTCTTGGTGCCCTATCCACTATGATTCTATTTACTTGATACCAACGCTCCCAAGTTCCAGTTTTTGGTTCAAGCTTCCGAGCACCTGCGCCCTTCCATCGCCCTCACAGACCCTATCTGTAGTTCCAGGAGTGCTCAAATGGGTACTGTGCGAAAGGCCATCCTCATCCCCTCAGGTGCCTCAAACAGGTGGAGAGAAGACATCAACCTGGCACAAGATGCCTTGCCTTTTGCAACAGTATAAAGCTGTCAGTTGACTTACCTGTTTGTGGAATTGCAAACAGTAGAGGTTCTACTTGAGCCTAAATCTCTTCCCTACTGCTTATTAGTGATGGCTAAATCTTTCTGGGTCAGTAAAGCTAAACTTAGGGGTGACTCTACTTGAAGTCTATGGAGGTTGAATTTTGTTGTTAAACTTTGTCTGTTTTTAGGGCTAATAGACAAACTTTTACCAAGAAAATCATGCAAAGCTGCCATTGGGGACATGTACCTATGCAAAGACTTTATTTTTTTTATTATTCTACACCGGGCAGGGGTCTTTTCATGCAGCTTCAAGATCACCACTGAAAATATACAAAGCTTACAGTTTGTATGTGCTCCCAGTCCAAAGTTGTGCACTCCACTGCATTCAAGAATGTTTGGGAGGGGCGGGGGTGGAGAGCAGAGTGGCAGTGAATGTGATGGATATAATGTAAAGTAGTTTTGTGCACACTGTTCTTGCCTTCTTTTTTTCAAATAAAAGACAGTTCTAAGAAGAAAGATGATCTGTAACAAGTGAATGTTCCACTTTGCTCACCTTAAGCTTAAAAAAGCGTCTATTGACATAAAATAACCTCTGGATGACGTAGAGTTTTGTTGATTTTACCTTTGATTTTTCCTTTGTGCTAACTATTTTTTAGTGGAAAGTATCAGACTCCATGAGCATTTTTAACCTCTCTAGTGGTAATCCCAAGTGGTGAATTTTCATTACCAAAAGCATTAACCCGAGCCACACTTGGGATTTGCATCGCAGGATCCAGGCAAAGTTACTTACCTTGTCCCCAGGATCCTGCGATGTCTCACTGCTGTGTCTGGAGCCGTGTCCTCAGCTCAATCTATCACAGTGCCAAGCTCTGTCCCAGGACGCACGGGGACAGAGCTCGGCGCCAAATTCAAAAGTTGAAAAACACATACCGTATTTGCCGGCATATAAGACGACTGGGCGTATAAGATGACCCCTTATTTTTCCAGGAAAAATGTTGGTTTTGGGATATACTCGTCGTATAAGACTACCCCTTCCTACTAGTCTGTCTGGAAGCTGAGGGGTAGCCAGAACAACCGCAGACTGGAACAACCGCTGACAGAAACAAGCATTTTTCAAATCTCACTGTGCCATTACATTACATTCCATTACATGCCTCACTGTGCCATTCCATTACATACCTCACTGTGCCATTCCATTACATGCCCCACTGTGCCATTCCATTACATGCCCCACTGTGCCATTCCATTACATGCCCCACTGTGCCGTGCCATTACATGCCCCTCTGTGCCATTCCATGCCCCCACTGTGCCATTCCATGCCTCCACTGTGCCATTCCATGCCCCCACTGTGCCATTCCATGCCTCCACTGTCCATCACATGCCTCCACTGTCCATCACATGCCTCTACTGTGCCGGCCAAGATGATCTCCCTAACTTTTTTTTTTGCTGCGGACATCCATGTTTCAGGCTGCGGGCATCCATGATTTAAAAGTCGCGCCTCCTCCTCAGACTGTTCCGTGATAGGCGGAACACTAATTTTCCCAGCGGGGCCTCTGTTCAGTGTTCCGCCTATCACGGACGTCCTCTTGTCCGAGGATGAGAAGGCATCCGTGATAGGCGGAACACTGAACAGCGGCCCTGCTGGGAAAATGAGTGTTCCGCCTATCACCGAACAGTCTGAGGAAGAGGCGCGGCTTTTAAATCATGGATGCCCACAGCCTGAAACATGGATGTCCGCAGCCTGACGGAGACAGCTCCCGCATATAAGACAACCCCCGAATTTGGATGCATTTTTTTGCATCCAAATGGTCGTCTTATACGCCGGCAAATACGGTAATACATACAGCACACTATAATCTTACAGATTACAGTACTGTATCAAATTATTTCACAGCCCTTTTGTCCCTAGTCCTTTGTCCAGTGCCCTGCCTGCAGTTTTATATTATATATACTGTTCTTTTTGCCTGTAAACTTGAGAGTGTCCATAGCAACCAAAAAGTGTCCCCTTACGTCAAAAGCACTGTACAGCTGTATTTGATCACTGTGAATCGTTCTCTTACTCCTTCAGGTATGTATGCTGGACACCTGTCTATGAAAAACTGCAGTACCTTTAAAAATTTGGTAAGGAATTGAATCAGAATTTTGAATGCTTTATGACCTTCCTGAAAGGAAGAGGGGAAGTGTGGGTGGTGGCACTGGATGGTGATTTGTTTGGCGCATTTGGTAATTGGATACATTTTAAAGATATATATGTAATTTTTTTTTTGTTTTTGTATTTATACATATGAATATATGTATTATATCTGAATTTGCACAGATATGCTGTATTCAGTTACATGCATGGATTTACACTGATTTACAGTATGTGATTTTAAGCATTTCCCTATAATTTGAATTCATGTACCAGCAGGATCTCTATGCAGAGCATTTGTTGTTGAACTTTAGTGTTACTGTACCACCAGTACACATTTCTGGGGGTGCAAACAAACTGAAAGATTCTGGAAAAAAAAATCCATCAAATGCAGCCACTATGCCATCAAACGCAACCACTGTGCCATCAAATGCAGCCACTGTACCATCAAACGCAGCAACTGTGCCCATCAAACAAAGCCACTGTGCCCATCAAACGCTAACACTGTGCCCAATCAAATGCTCCCACTGTGCCCATCAAATGCTCCCATTGTGCCCATCGAATGCTGCCACTGTACCCTCCGCCTTTTTGCCATCTGCCCGGCACTTACCCTGTCTCAGTGGGGCAGCGGGTGAAGGAGGTGGGCAGCGAGCGGTGTCCTCCATGTCTTTGATGTCTTCTTCCTTCCTTCTCTACTCCCAGGTGACGGGTAACAGATCCAAGTACCTGATTGATGGAGAGGTGGTTCAGTGTTAGGAAAGTGAATATTCATTCGCTTTTCTAACACAGCTGGGTGAACTGCGAACACCAAGCATGGCACTCGCTGTTTACCTTTTTTGACGCCTATTAGAGCCTATGGCTCTAATCAGGTGCTTCAAAAACACCCCCACCGCTGTAATTCAGGTGCCGGCGCCCAAAAAGGGGCCGAGTGCCTGAATAGGGGGCATCAGTGGCAGCCATAGATAGATTCCTGCAATGATAGAGGGGAAGGCAGGAGAGAGGGTGCGGTGCCCCTGCGCCCTTATGGACGCACCGACACAGGCCATACATCTAAATATACACTTTAAATACATGCATGTGAACTTGCAATAATTATGCTAAGATAGTCTGTTAATTTGCACATCCCTGCCCAAAATGCACCATCAGGAGGAAAACAACACTATTCACTTTTACAGCTCTTCGTTTTCTGGAGTAACCTGTCTGATCAGTTATGAATGAGCATAAACATAAACGTACAGGTCTTTCTGTTATCTCCCATCCTGGATGCTGTCTAACCATGTGCTTCCAGGTCCCGTCACCTAAAAATGTATTAGATTGGCAGCACTGATTAGTGCAAGAGAGCCAGTGTGTAACCTCCTGAAGGGACGGACTCCTATCTAGTCTATGTAAAATCCCTGTAATACCCCATTGTGCTAATACCAGGCCATATGCTTTTTGGCACAGAGTGGGTGGATGATTTAAAGGGAGAGAATTCCTAATGCATTAGCTTGGGCACTACATCAGAATATTGAACTGGATTGTTGAACCAGACCTCCAGTGACATTTCCGAAGATTAATGCTGATATGTAGGAATAAAAGGGAGTGGGCACAAGCAAAATAACAGTTCTTAGCTGATATGTTTTGTTCATGTTCCAGGATTGTTGAGTCATTAAAAGGTAGTTCTCCTTATTTGAAACATCTGAGAAGTGTGAACTGTGCCCGCTGGCCACCATAATCAAACCTGCAACAGTTCTGCTGTGACACTGCAGTTCATGGTTCATTCTATTAAACTGGAGAAGAACTTTACTCCAGTTAACAGCACAATCTTAAACCGTGTGATGTGTTTCTATCTACTTTGCTATGTTGTCTAACCTTCTCCTGGGTCATTTTCACCATATCTGAAGAAAGTTATAGTTTGCTCTAGAAATGACTGTTGCCCAGCCCTCCTTTTAGATGGTCAATTATTAACACACGCTGAAATGTTTAAAGTAACACGGAGGAACAGTAGAAAAATATATTTCATTAACTCTCTTTACAAGTTAATCTATGTTTAACTGAATAAATCAACAATATGTGCCTATTTAAATTTCAAAGTATAGCTAAATTTGTATTTAGAGCATATAGTTCATTATATGGTAACAATACTTTGTATACTCTGTTTCTTTTGTTATCTCTTTGCACACTACATTTTTGCTTGAAATAAATTCACCAAACTTATATTTTACAGCTTGGCCATTTATTTAGTCTTACACTGGCTCTGAACCTGTCAGAGGATTCTAAGTAGGTCCATTAAACATTTTTTGTTAAGGGGAAATGTGTTTTTGTGTTCTCGTTTGTTACAGATACATTGGCCTTTAATCCACTGAAAAAAAAAAATATATATATATATATGTTTTGATTCAAATTAAGGACCATGTGATTCCCCACTCACTTTTACTAAAACTAGTTCACACAGAATCTGGTGCAGCTGTGCATAGTAACCAATCAGCTTCTAACTTCAGCTTGTTCAATTAAACTTAGACAATAAAACCTGGAAGCTGATTGGTTTCTATGTACAACTGCCCAATATTCTGTGTGCACCAGTTTTAGAAAATCTCCCCAGGATGTTATCCAAGCACACTAGATATATGGATTGGTTTTCCGTTGCTTATACCAGGTCTGAACACCCCCCATTACCGCGCAGATGCTTTAGAAGAAGATATGTGTATATGTGTATTAATGCATGCATTCGTGTGTACATACATGTGCATATCACCACAAGGTGTGTGAAAACTAGTGGCATACACATTGATCACCCTATATGTATTGCAGCTGATTCCCTTTTTTAGATTATTGCCTGCGGTCAATTAAGACAATTAATGGATGGAGCCTGTGATTTCTAGAGGTACTATTTATTTCATGTCTGTAATGTGGTTATGACTAAGGCCTTATAGGCTGAAATAAAAAAGAAAAAGTGCAGCGCTGAATATTCAGTGAAATGAATCAAAAAATATTACCATATTTTTTGATTCATTTCACTGAATATTCAGCGCTGCACTTTTTCTTTTTTATTCTTTGTACACAATTTCACAATATTCTTTGTACACAATATTGTCTTTTGTTGGTGCTAGCTGCTACTGGTTTACAATATTTACAGTTAGCGCAACTTTTTTCCTCATTTTATCTTATAGGCTGAAATGTATAAACTGTTTTCATTTGCGCTTGTTCACTGTGGCTTGTTAATAAATACGAAGATTTTTAAACCACTTAAGGACCGCCTCCTGCACATATACATCGGCAGAATGGCACGGCTGGGCACATGTACGTACAGGTACGTCCTGTACTAGTACCCAGCCGTGGGTCGCTCCCGCGACCCGGTCCGAAGCTCCGGGACCGTGGGACCCGCTGACCCTATCGCTGCTGGAGTCCCGTGATCGGTCCCCGGAGCTGAAGAACGGGGAGAGCTGTGTGTAAACACGGCTTCCCCGTTCTTCACTGTGGTGGCTGCATCGATCGTGTCATCCCTTTTATAGGGGGACACAATCAATTATGTCAGTCCTACAGCGACACCACCTACAGTTGTAAACACACTTCAGGAAACACATAACCCCAACAGCGCCCCCTAGTGGTTAACTCCCAAACTGCAACTGTCATTTTCATAATAAACAATGCATTTTAAATGCATTTTTTGCTGTGAAAATGACAATGGTCCCAAAAATGTGTCAAAATTGTCCGAAGTGTCCGCCATAATGTTGCAATCATGAAAAAAATCGATGATCGCCGCCATATATAGTAAAAAAAAAAAATAAAAATAAAAATGCAATAAAACTATCCCCTATTTTGTAAACGCTATAAATTTTGCGCAAACCAACCGATAAACACTTATTGCGATTTTTTTACCAAAAATAGGTAGAAGAATACGTATCGGCCTAAAATGAGGAAAACATTTTTTTTTATATATTTTTGGGGGATATTTATTATAGCAAAAAGTAGAAAATATAATTTTTTTTTTAAATTGTCGCTCTATTTTTGTTTATAGCGCAAAAAAATAAAAACCGCAGAGGTGATCAAATACCACCAAAAGAAAGCTCTATTTGTGGGAAAAAAAGGACGCCAATTTTGTTTGGGAGCCACGTCGCATGACCGCGCAATTGTCAGTTAAAGCGACGCAGTGCCGAATCGTAAAAAGGGGCAAGGTCCTTTAGCTGCATTTTGGTCCGGGTCTTAAGTGGTTAAAGAGCAACGACTGGAGTGAGGATTATTTTTTCTTCATTACTCTACTCTACTGTGGATCAAGCACCCGGGAGCTCTGCTATCTAGGTGGTGTATGGGTAGTAGCACTGAATTTTCTGTTTATGCTTTAGAAGAAGGACCTTTAAAAAATGGGCTTCCCCCTTCAAGACTAGCACCCTTTACTACTTCCTCATGATGTTGTACCTAATCAGGTAGGGTTTATGTGCAATTTAATGCCCTGGCAGTGGCAGGTAATCTGCTTACATGTGACGAACTGATAAAGTAGCACTACATGTACTTATTATTTCACCATGGTGCATAAGAGTAACGAAAAACAACTCAAATTAAGACTTTATTTAAAAAAGTTAAACAGTCTTCTTGCTTTACTGGTCCCCACTTGGGCCTAGCTTATAATGAAAATGTCTTGCTTCCCTGTTCACCACCTGAGTCTCACCTATATTACAATTTCATTAGGAGATTAATTAAGGAGGTTAGACTTTGTATTAGGTTAAGGGCAGGGTTTAGTGTTAGGCTCAAGTTAAGTGTTGCGGTGGAATTAAGAGTAAGGCATTATTTTAGGGTTTAGGTTAGGTTACAAAACCTGCCTCCAGTTTTGATAGGAAAGAGTAAAACCATTGTCAAGTTTTCATTGCGTTTGTGCCCTGGCTGTGGAGATTTACCCTCACTTCCTGTGAGGGATTGATGGGTAATAATTTCAAAGCAGACAAAACAATAACAAAACATGTATTTTTAATTGAGCAGGAAAGGGGTAGAATGTGTTACAATGTTTTATTGCTGTCTTTGCCTTTCTGCCTCTTTGACAACCAGACCCCTAATTATTGTACAGGTGTCTTAGGGAAGTGAGAGAAAATCTCCTCAACTAGAACAATGAAAACAATAAAAAACTGACAAAAGTTAGGATTCTTACCCATTTTATTAAAAAATGTATAGTTCACTAGTAGGAGTGCCATGAATACATACAAGAACATAACTGTAAGCTAATAATAAAAGTGTAGCGCTACCCCTGTATCATAACAGTGAATATTGGTTGTGTACCATACAAACAATCAATGCACTATAGATAATTATTAGTTGTAGTCCCCTATTCCAAAGGAAATAATTACATAACTAATAAATATAGTGAATGTGATCCTGATGTTCTACCATAAATTACTGACTGTGCCCCTTCACCATCTAAACTTTGTGCTCACCTCATAGTTAGACCTTGAATAGGTCCATATAAGCCTTAAGGAGTATTTATTCCAATGGCTGGCAGCTTACCGCCTTTTCCAGGGATACTTTTTTCAATGTGCAGTAATCCTCATACAGAAGGTGCTCATAGAATTAAGAAACTAACATAGTGCTGAATTGTTTAAAATCAATGCTTTTATTACAGAACTTGAAATAATGGGTGCACTTGCTCCAGTGCACCTGGGTAAACCACTTGTCACAATTCAGGGTGTGTAGGCACCTTAACATTCACTTTGGTATTTGCAGTGACTCGGCTTTGGGAGATACAACAGCTTCCTGTAAGTGCGCAATGACATCACAATTTCATTAGGAGATTAATTAGGGAGGTTAGACTTTATATTAGGTTAAGGCCAGGGGTTAGTGTTAGGCTCAAGTTAAGTGTTGGGGTGGAATTAAGAGCAAGGCATTATTTTTGGGTTTAGGTTAGGTAATTTCATCATTCATCACATAACTTCCTCAGACTTCCTTCGGGCCTGCTGTAGATTTTAAGGGGGACTTCAGGAAAAAAGCATGTTCCCCCTCCCTCCTAAACCATACCAAACACATGTTTTCAACAAGAGGGGAAGGAGGGAGTACCTGTCCTTATACTGTGGCAGGCCGGCACGTTCCTACGAGCCATCATAGCTGTAAGTTAAGCTCTTTAACCGGGGATAGCAGGTGTGGGCGTGCCACCGGAGGTGCACTTGCCCACTGCACTGCGCGGTACCCAGATGCGTGTGGCCGGCGGTCGTGATGACCACCGGTAACGCGAGATTGCGGGCACGAGAGGCAGAACAGGGCCATGTGTGTGTAAACACACAAATCCCTGTTCTATGAGATAAGGAGAGACAGATCATGTAGGAACAACAATCTGCCATCTCCTCTAGTCACTCCCATCCCCCTACAGTCAGAACAATCACGAGGAAAGACAGTTAATCCCTTGATCGCCCCCTAGTGTTAACCCCTTCCCTGCCAGTGACATTTACACAGTAATCAGTGCATTTTTATAGCACTGATCGCTGTATAAGTGTCAATGGTCTCAAAAATGTGTCAAAAGTGTCCAATCTGTCTGCCATAATGTTGCAGTTCCATTCAAAATCGCAGATCACCGCTATTAGTGGTAAAAGAAATTATAATAATAAAAATGACAAAAAAATGCCATACATTTTTCACATAGTTTGTAGACGCTATAACTTTTGCGCAAACCAATCAATATACGCTTATTGTGATTTTAATTACCGAAAACTAAACTAAGGAAAACATTTTCTTTTTTTAAAAAAAAAATTGGGCTATTTATTATAGCAAAAAGTACAAAATATTGTGTTTTTTCAAAATTGTCCCCCTTTTTTTGTTTATAGAGCAAAAAATAAAAACCATAAAGGTGATCAAATATCCAGGGCTGAAGTGGTTAACAAGTGCTTTATTTAAAAAAAATGTAATTCTCAAAAAGTGACCCTCATATATCCTTTGTTAATCCCAATGCCCGCTGACTCATTAAAAAAACTGATGACCTGCTGTGTGCAACTGACCCAGGAAGTACTTATTACAGAATGACAGCTCCCCAAGCTTTTATCAGCTTTATAAGGGAAGGGGCAAGGATATTGGTGACATAATTGACCAAATAATACAACAATCAAATAATGCTTCTATGTTTGATTTTGGTTCCCACTGAACAGAGAGTCGAAAGGACAAAAACTTGGACAAGCGTCTGACTGCCTGAACAGTCAAAGTTTGGTCTGGACCTAGATTTGGACCAAACTGTCCCCTCATTCCTACGCAAAGACTGGTCAAACTAAAAAATGAAATCAAAAGTCTAAAAAAGTGCTTCAAAATATTGAAACGTAGAGGTTAAGGCTGTTGGCTCATTTTCATTGTGTCTGCTTTTTTTTTGGATGTATTAATTTGCAGAAAAACATTATATTCCCATAACATTTTGTTCCCGTTGCATGGATTAAAAGCAGATCTTTTTTATATATATTTTTTTCTTTATTTTCAAATGACTCTGCCAGCAACATTTCTTACATAGGGTGGCAATGCTCACTCACACTATTGTATCAGGACAATAGAAACAGGGCAAGACTACAGATATACTGTATTCCCCTCTCCAGCCCACAGATGAGCTAGGTTATGTAGCTCTCAGTGATAACTTAAACAATGGAACTGATAAGAATGCAGCACAGGCAAAATGCACAGGAAGTAGACAAGATATCTGTCGATATCAACAAGTATTTTTTTTGCACATATCAAACAAATATAGGAAATGTTTTCAATGGTGTAATTAATAGACCAAAAGAGGATAAATAAGGAAATGGTTTAAAGCAAGGAGGAGAGGAGGCTCCAATAGTGTTGTATTAAAACAAACCTTTATTGTTACACGCATAAAATTGGACTCTTATAATGTTTAAAGAAAAAATGAGCTTGTAAGGTATAAATGCAGCAGGGTGCGCTGTCTTACGGTTCCCTTCGCTCCTTCCGATCTGCGGTAGCCTCTGTATCCCTACGACATTACGTCACGTACCTTGTGACTTCCTCAGGGGAGGAAATGTTTATTATTATTTTTTTTTAATTAGGGTTTACTATTACTTTGAAGCCCTGTGCACACAGGCAAGAATCTCGTCATGATAAAAACTTCATTTTTCCCGACGAGATTCTTGACAAGAATCCCTTGCTGCCCGAGTGTAGAGACTCTCTTTTCAAAAGAACCGCGGTTCTCTTGAAAGGCAAGAACACGGTGACATCATCACGTATGACGAGCATGCGCTCGTCATATTCGATGCTATCGCCACCATCCTCCTGCACCCTACCTATGCCTAGGAAGCTACCGCGCATACGTCAAAGTCATTTTGAGCATGCACGGGTTTCCACGGCGTCAGGTAAGTATACACACTTTCGGGTTTCTCGGCAGGAAAATTGCAGAGAATCTCACGACGAGAAAAATAGGGAACATGTTCTCTATTTTTCTCGTCTAGATTCTGGGCAGTTTTCTTGTTGAGAGAAACCTGAAAGCCTCGTACACACGCTCGGTATACTCGGCTAAGAAGCTCTGCCAGCAGTTTTCTTGCTGGTTCTTGTTGAGTAAACCAAGCGTGTGTATGAGGCTTAAGGGTAAGTTCTGCTGCATATCACAAAAAAATGCCCAGAACATGATATTAGTTGTGTTTTTTGAAGATTTTTTTTTCCATGGCTGGAGTGTATTCAGCTGTGTAAAGAAACAAAAAACATCTGTAGACGATACTTGGTGTACACAAGGAAACATCAAACAATGGTAAATAATGTCTATTTCTATAGACATGTGCCTTACGTATTTTAGCTTTAACAACATACTTTGGTATTTTTCAAACCTGTTTTGGAGAAGCTCAGAGATTGCATTAGTGCTGATGCCTGTCATCAAACATATGGTCAATCTGGTACAGTGTGGCCTTATGAGAATTGTGACGGCAGGTAATTTTCTAATGATTGTCTTGGGATAATCAAATGCAACACATTTGTTTTACTAATGTACTCCAGCCAGCTCACATGGGGATAGATTAATCATCTAGCAAGCTAGTTTGTGTATTTCATAATTATAAAGGATCTAGCTCACAGCCAAGAATTTCCATGCTGCTTCCTGTTAGTATCCATATTGCAGTCAAGAACAGCTCCCAAGCTGATTGGTTCATTTATTTTCTGCTACTGTTGCAAGCTGGAAGAAAAAACATTGTAGAAGACAGAGATGGGAAATTCTATTGTACTAGAGGCATCCAAAAGATTTTCAATGAGTCTCTGGAATTATTATTAACCACTTCAGCCCCGGAAGAATTGGCTGCCCAATGACGGGACATTTTTTGCGATACGACACTGTGTTGCTTTAATGGACAATTGCGCAGTTGTGCAACGTTGCACCAAAACAAAATTGACGTCCTTTTTTCCCCACAAATAGAGCTTTCTTTTGGTGATATTTGATCAGCTCTGCGGTTTTTATTTTATGTGCTATAAACAAAAAAAGAGCATCAATTTTGAAAAAAATTATATATTTTATACCCCTCAAATATAAATATAAAATATAAAAAAGAATAAAATATAAAAATGAATTACTTTCTCAGTTTAGGTCGATATGTATTGTTCTACATTTGGTAAACAAAATCTCAATAAGCATATATTGATTGGTTTGCGCAAAAGTTATACTGTCTACAAAATAGGGGATAGTTTTATGGCATTTTTATTATTTGTTTTTTTATTAGTAATGGCGGCGATGTGACTGTAACATTACGGTGGACACGTCAGACACTTTTGACACTATTTTGGAACCATTGTCATTTATGCAGCGATCACTGCTATAAAAATGCACTGATTACTGTGTAAATTACACTGGCAGGGAAAGAGTTAAACACTAGGGGGCGATGAAGGGGTTAAGTGGGTTAAGTGTGTCCTAGGGAGTGATTCTAACTGTGGGGGGATGGGCTACCAGTGACATGACAGTGATCACTGCTCCCGATCACAGGGAGCAGTAGATAATTTTCCTGTCACTAGGCGGAACAGGGAAATGCCTTGTTCACATAGACATCTCTTTGTTCTGTCGCTCCATGAGATGATCACGGCACCCATCGAGTCTGTGGGACCCGCGGGCACGCTCACCGAGCATGTGGCGGGTGCAAATTCAAAGACCGTTTTTCGAACCCTTATTCGAGCGTTATTCATGTATTATTCGAGCGAAGCCTCATCTGCAATCCCAATGTGCTGGTAAAGCACCGCTAAGGCCCCTTTCACACTGGGGCAAGAGGCGCAGTGGCGGTATAGCGCCGCTAAAAATAGTGGCGGTATACCGTCCGAATTGCTGCGGGATTCGGCCATTAGCGGTGCGGGATTAACCCCCGCTAGCGGCCGATAAAGGGTTAATACCGCCCGCAATGCGCCTCTGCAGAGGAGCATTGCGGGTGGCATTACCGCGGTTTCCCATTGTTTTAAATAGGAAGGAGCGGTGAAGGAGCGGTATACATAACGCCCCTCTCACTGCTCCAAAGGTGCTGCTTGCAGGAGATCTTTTTCTCTCCTGCCAGCGCATCGCCTCAGTGTAAAAGCCCTCCGGCTTTAACATTGAGAAGGCTGGGCAGGAGTTTTTCAGGCGGTATTTAGGCGCTATTTTTAGTGCTCTACCGCCTGAAAAACTCCTCTGTGTGAAAGGGGCCTAATACATATAGGTGTCTATACATATATAGGAGTAAAAGCTGATTCCTACATTAAACCACCAATGAAGATTGCAATTATACTCGCTTACAGGTATAACAAGAAAAAGGAAGTGATCTAAAGTATACAGTATAAACAAATAATGCTTTATGTGATTCCTTCTTATGCACATAAACTTTGAAAAAAGCCACTTTTCCACCACAGCTGCAAATGCTAAATGTTGAGAAGCAAATATTGCCCATTCCGCAAGCTTCATTTGAACCACCTACCCCATTTGCATTACCTGTCACTGGGGCTTCTACTGCCATATATACTGTATAATACCAAGAGCTAGAGAATCTAGAGAAAATATAAGGAAAATAATAGCGTTATGGTCTATTTTTCCTTTATGTAAGACATTGAGGTTCAAGTTAAAGGGGTTGTAAAGGATTTTTTTCCCCCTAAATAGCTTCCTTTACCTTAGTGCAGTCCTCCTTCACTTACCTCATCCTTCAATTTTGCTTTTAAATGTCCTTATTTCTTCTAAGAAATTCCTCACTTCCTGTTCTTCTGTCTGTAACTACACACAGTAATGCAAGGCTTTCTCCCTGGTGTGGAGAGAGCCTCTTGAGGGGGGAGGGGGCGAGCAGGAGTGTCAGGACACCCACTAACACACAGCTCCTTTCTCTATCTGCAAAGTAGAGAGAGTCCTGACCCTCCTGCTCGCCCCCTCCAACCTCAAGAGGCTTACTCACACCAGGGAGAAAGCCTTGCATTACTGTGTGGAGTTACAGATAGAAGAACAGGAAGTGAGGATTTCTCAGAAGAAATAAGGACATTTAAAAGCAAAATAGAAGGATGAGGTAAGTGAAGGAGGACTGCACTAAGGTAAAGGAAGCTATTTAGGGAAAAAAAACAATTCCTTTAAACCCCTTTAAAGCCTAAAACCTTTTTTTTTTTTTTTAGGCAAGTAGTATGTTGAATATAGTAAAATCCTATACACTATTAGTACGTTTGTTTTTCCCATAAGATGTCAAGATAAGTCAAAAAGAACGTTTTTTGTAATAAGGTTTATTATTTTTTGTTGTTGTTTTGATTGGTTTCACTATCTCTGACTTAGTTAGACTGGGGCGACTCGTCAGGCGGCTCATTCTATGCAATAGAACCGTTCTAATAGGAGCGACGCAAGCCGCTCCGACTTAGAAAAAGGTTCTTGTACGACTTTGGGGGCGACTCGGGGCGATTTGCATTGACTTCTATACAGAAGTCATTTTGCTAATCGCCTCTGAAGTCGTCTTTAGGACGACTTGCAGAGTCGCCCCCGAAGTCGTGCCATCGCAGTGTGAACCGGCTCTTATGGTGCTTTATTTTTTGCATTTTTAACTGAGCTTAGGTAACTTTCGATGTGAACATGATAGTCACTAAAACAGTGAAAATTTGCATTTGTTGACTTGCAAAGAGTGTTGTGTGCCCAAAAACATTGGGTTCAATCTAAGGCCCCGTACACACGACCGAGTTTCTCGGCAGAATTCAGCCAGAAACTCGGTTCAGAGCTGAATTCTGCCGAGAAACCCGGCCGTGTGTACACTTTCGGCCGAGGAAGCCGACGAGGACCTCGGCGAGGAAATAGAGAAGATGTTCTCTATTTCTTCGTTGTTCAATGGCAAATTTCGGCTCGCCGAGATCCTCGGCAGCTTCACAAGGAACTCGACGGGCAAAACGATGTGTTTTGCCCGTCGAGTTCCTCGGACGTGTGTACGGGGCCTAATAACTAGAAATGTATTGTCTGACTTTAATATTTTTATAAAAAATAAAATTTCTCCAGATATGCATGTTGAAGTGATCTGACATGAATCCTGAGGCATTTAATTTGGTTTGTGTATCCCTAAAAATAGGTACAATGGGCCTCAAAAGGGATACGCAGGCGGATCTGCTGTTCCGCCTGCGTATCCCTGTGCCTATCTTTGGAACTGATCCTCAGAAGCAGTTTTCCAAAGATAGGCAGAAGATCCGACATCTGTAAGAGACTTACACTGTCGGATCTTAGGATGCAGTACCGCATCCGCTGCTGGGGGGCATTTCGCGTCGAAATGCCGCTTCGCGTATGCAAATGAGGACTTACGGAGATCCACAAAGCTTTTCAGCTTTGTTTTTTCTCCGTAAGTTTACGTTTGCATGCGTAAAATTAGGGCTGCTTTTACAAGGTGTAAACTTTTTACACCTTGTAAAAACAGACCTTTTTTTCGATCGCCGCGATTTTTTTTTAAATTCAAATTTTTTTTTTTTCGTCGTATCTTTTTTTTAACCCGACGCAACTTTTTTACCCAGCGCGATCCTCAAAACTCGGCGTATCGTAAAAACACGCGATGCACAACAGAAAAAATGACGTCACGGGCATGCGCAGTACGTCCGGCGCGGGAGCACGCCTAATTTAAATGGGAATCGCCCATTTGTATTAGGAACGCCTTGCGCCGGACGGAGTTAAGTTGCACTGCCGAAAATTTCCAGGTAAGTGCTTTGAGGATCGGCACCTAACTTGGGAGATTTGCGGCAGTGTAACTTAACTGAGGATTTGGCCAAATGTGTACAGTTGATGTGTACAGTTGCACAAAGGTAAGCTCCTACTGTTACCATCAAACGGATTCATTTACTCTGAGCATTGCATAATGTTTTCAGAACTATTAATAAGAAACTTTGATTCATTCATGGTATTTCCTACTGGTGGAATAAACTCCCCTGCTTCTGTTAATAATATTTATAGTGCAGAGAATGACTAATTTCCAGATAAAGTTATAAGAAAGATAAACACACACCAAGTACAATCGTAAATACAACATAGCAATAAAATATCAAAGGAGATAAAGAATGTAATAAAAAGATATCAAGCTATAATTCAGGTTTATATTGTTACTCCTAACATACCACAGTAAAACAAACTCTGCCTTTAGTGAAGTTTATACTCAAAAATATAGTCAAAAATATAGTTTACAAATATTTTTTTTATTTTTGTTTGGCAACTAAATGTATTTGGAAAGGCCTTCTTCTTATTTTTTATTTTTGGAATTAGTTATTGGTGCTGCAATGGGTAACCAATTCATTCTCTTGCACCATGACTTTTATAAATATGATGAAGTTTTTAACACCTCTTTAAAAGTATTTGCACGTATGGACAATAATAAACAGTTAAAAACAGCAAAACAAACAACAAAAGTCTACAATAATATTTAAAGTTGGATTCTACTAGAATTATGTGCAAAAATTAAAATAATCTATGCCTTTTAGGTAAAGCCATATAAGTGGGCAAATAGAAATCAAGTAAAACCTTGGTTTGCGAGCATAATTTGTTCCAGAAACATGCTTGTAAAGTACTTGTATATCAAAGCATTTTTTTACAGGGTATAAAGGAGAAGAGAGGCACCTCTAAGTGTAGCAATAAGTTGCTAAATGTTGGACCTTCATTAAATGTAACCATATTGCTACACTTAGAGGCTCCTCTCTTCTTTTTTATACTCAGTTGTGACATGACGCTACTCTTATATCAAGACATCGCTTGTATATCAAGGCAAAATGTATTAAAACATTTTGCTTGTCTTGCAAAACGCTCTGAAACCAAGTTACTCTCAAACCAAGGTTTTTCTGTATCGAAAGGCCTGTTCACAACAGATGTTGGTGTTCTAACACAACCATTAGTGAGTGCTGTGATTAGTGTGGATGCACTGATTACAATACATCACAAGGATTTTTGAAACTTTATTTGAATGTCACAAATTACATTTCTAATGATGTGAAAAACCTTTGCAACAGTGCAACTGTTGCAAAGGTTTTTCACATCATTAGAGTTAATTTCTGCGCATTGTCATTTATATCATATTATTGTTTGGTTAGTTCACCTGTTTTATATGCAGCGATTTTTTTTTTTTTTTTGGTGTCATATATTTGATTATTTAGTAGCGCTGTAGTACATTTATATCTTTATCACAAATTACATTTCATTCATCTTTATTCACCACAGTGCATTGCAATGCATTGTAGTGTGTCATAACATGCTGCAGTTAAAATAGGAAGTGCATGTCTTATTTTTTTCAGCGCAGTTAAAGCATAGGACACAAGGAAAATCGGCTTATTAATGTGGTGGGCTGCTTTTGGCAAACATTATGGTGTGAATGGGCACTAACAGGTAAACATACACAATTACAATGCAGAAACTTTATTTTATTTTATGGCCAGTCATGACCAGTTGTTCTTATGATGTAAACTGTAGCTCTTACATAACACAGCAGATCAGACAGGCTACATTGAGAATACTTCCTTATTTAATAAGAACTAACATTTTTTTTTTAAAGAACTAGTTTAACTCCATCACTGACTTTGAGTTAAGCAAAAGTAGTAGATGATAGCATTCTCTAAATCTTAGATGTTGCAAGTAAGTATGCAGTTAAGAGCTTCTTCAGAAGTTACTGGCAGTCTTCCCTGGCCATCAACTGTGCTTAATAAATTAACTCATTTAGGAAAGTAAATTCTAAATTGCAACCAGTTGATGGACTGGACCCTTTAACGCTATGCTGTGCCACTGTGATAGTTCGTCCGTGTAAAATACCATGGGAAATTTTATGGAGAGTTTTTCTATTTAATGTTTTAATCTTTGAAGTCAGAATGAGAAATAAAGTTGTTGTTTTTTAATGAAAAGTTGTGAAGATAAAAAAAATAATAATGTATTAAACCATGCTTTAAGCCAGATCATTATTTTATAAAATAAATAGTATAAGTATGTTTATAAAAAATGCTAATAAGTCAGAAGGCTATGTTGCCTTAGGAATCTCAAGAAGCTATTAGTTTATTTGATTCATAATCCGATCTCAGTACAGAATGTGGTCAAAGCACAAGGTGGTGGTCCCAATTAAAGTTACACTGACACACTTCAGACACATGTAGAGTGAGATCTAAAAGGATGGTCACAGCAAAAACTGGTGAATAGCTTATTTAATACAAATGAAAAACATTTATAAATTTATAGAAATAAGTAAGACCATTTTTGCCACCAAATGTTACTGGGCCTTCACCAATAGCTACAGCTGCAGAGAAGACAACGTTGACATGTTACTTTTTTTTTTTCTGGATTACAGGTTGATTACTGAACAATTGCTATCAAAATGGAAAGGTGTCAGAATGAAATGGGCAAGGCTGGTAGTGCCTATGGCAATCACAAGACTCTGTGTAAATTGACAGCTATATATTCTGTTCATCTTTTTCTACATTCTGCTATATGCCTGTGGGATCTCTGTATTTTAAATACTTTGTAGACAGAAAAGATATTCAAATTTGAATGTGCACAGTATAAACATGGTTGACCACTATGATTGATAATAGGTATTGCGACAAGGAGGGTTGATTTACTAAAGGAAAATAGGCTGTTCACTTTGCAAGGGAAGTTTGTGAATTTGGAGAAAATTCAGTTAGCCGAGAATAAAAAAAATAGCTTGCAGATATTTGGATGATGGAAGTCAGCAGAGCTTCACCACATTCACTAAGCTTTGGAGAAACCAACATTAATATTAAACGGTGTCCCCCATCACCAGCTACAAATTCTTTAAAAAGAGCCTCAAATGAATCTGTGCAATGCAGGTAACGGCTGTGTTGCACCTCCTTTGACTAAGGCCTCGTACACACGACCGAGTTTCTCGGCAAAAACCAGCAAGAACCTTGCTGGGAGATTTTTTTTGCCGAGGAAAACGGTCGTGTGTACATTTTCGTTGAGGAAACTGTCGAGAACCTCGACGAGCCAAAAAGAGAGCAAGTTCTCTATTTTCTCGACGGGAGTCTGATTTGGCTCGTCGAGGATCTCGACGGGCTGGTTTTCAACGAGAAACTCGGACTTCTGTATGCTAAGAAACCCGCGCTTGCTCAGATTAAAGTATGAGGCGGGAGTAAAAGTAGCATTTGTAATAGAGATAACACATTTTTAAAGCTGTAACAGACTGAAAAGTGCAAATCGTCTCTTACCAAACTTTTATTTAACACGCAAACACATGAAATTAGCAAAAGCAGCCCCAAGAGTTTAGCCAGTGGAATCGAACTTCCCCTGCCGGTGTATGTGTTGTATGTCACCGTGTTTAAGAACGAGGAGATTTTGGCTTGACTGTGTGTACGCAAAGCAAGCTTGTCGAGTTCCTCGACAAGCCTAACAAGGAACTCGACGAGGAACTCGACGAGGAACTCGATGTGTTTCGCCCGTCGAGTTTCTTGGTCGTGTGTACGAGGCCATACAAAGCATAGGAAAGATATTATGGAATAGTTCGATCTTTTTTCATGTGACTGTCTGTATTTTGAATCCATTCTGGGGTTTATTTGCTAAAGGAAAAGGCTCTTCACTTTGCAAGGGAATTTGTCCCAAAGTGTAGTGAATGCGGTGAAGTGCTGCTGACTTCCATCATCCAATCACGCACAAGCAAAAATGCAGTTTTTTTAATTTTCCTTGCACGTGATTGGGTATTCTTTGCAAAGTTACATAGTTAATAGTAGGTAAGGTTGAAAAAAGACGCAAGTCCATCAAGTCCAACCTATGTGTGTGATTATATGTTAGTATTACCTTGTATATCCCTGTATGTTGCAGTCGTTCAGGTGCTTATCTAATAGTTTCTTGAAACCATTGATGCCCCCCGCTGAGGGGGGGCATCGAAACTTCACTACATCTTCTAAGAATTCCCTTGCAAACTCAACAGCCTACTTCCCTTTAGTATATAAACATCATTGAAATAGACCGTGTTGCTTCTCAAAGTTTTGTGTTGCTAGTGCAATGCTGGTACATACAAGAACCTTGGTGTCACAAGCAGGAGTTTAGGATTTATAGTGTACAACAACCTGAAGTTAATCATTAGCTTTTCTTTCGTACCATGTGCCCCATATTAGTCATGAGTAAAAAAACAATTCCTACAAGTGACTAGATTTTGTATTTTACACACCTTATTAGATAGTAAATCCAAAGCTTTCATTCGAATTAGACATTTTATACTCTGATGCAGGCTGTCTTTCAGCTATTGCCAAAGCATTGCAACCTCTTCACAGAACATGGTAGCAAGTACTCAATATGCATTAGGTGCTTGCAGCTTTTTTTTTTTTTTTACAATATACTGTTGATAAGAAGCTTGTCCAAGCCAAATGTTTACTTAAGAGGCTACCTGTGCCATTTATGAACTCTTTTAAAATCAGATCAAAGCCTGCATAAAGATGTTTTACTGGAAGGCTGCGAAACAGCGTTTTGTTTGCGTAGTGTAAGGGAGGCACAATTTATAACTGGCAAAATATTCTCTGTCCCTGCCAGGTCTAGAGCTAGCATCTCCTCTTTATCATACAGCTTGTGATAAAAGCAAGACACTAAACACTGCTGAAAGGTCTTTTTGGCAAGTTAGCCTCTGCCTCAGACAGTGTCGTGGCATCAGCCCCATCATAGAAAATAACAGCTGGTAAGTAGGAAGAAACTGGAGAAAGATCTTTTTCCTCTAATCCAGTGAGGTGTATTCCTGTGCCCATTTTTCTGTAAGTCTCACTGACTGTGGGACAAAAGATGTTGAATGATACAAGCAATTACCTCCTCTAATATTGCTCTCAACTGTCTGCATCAGACTGACAAAAGTGGATGGGTTTAGAGAAAGGCTGGGAAAACCACTTATAATGAACTATTGTCATCTCTGGAACTAGATTGTGTTTTTTCTTCTTTTTTTATCCTTAACTCCCTCACTGTCTACTAACACTTAGCTCCTGAAACTGCATAAACATCATTGCAATTGGAAGATGGGGCTTCTAAAGCTGCCCGTAAACATAAGAAAGTGCTCTCAAGAAATGTGTGATTTTGACACGTTTGTACATCTCAGGAATATTGTACCACTTCTTTTTTTTTACTTTTTGCAGTATAACGACCTTGTTTAAAAAAAAATGTCTGTGAAATGGGATTGTTGGGTCCATTTTCCTGCAGACGAATTACCTCTTCAAAATTTCTCATTCAGGAGAAGTGTATGTACATGCATGCGTGGGTAAACGACAATATATTTGTATATACATTGATTGGAATTCACTTGTGCACCACAGTATAGTGAACACAAAAAGAACTTATTACAAATAGTGGGGTTGTAAAGGTATAATTTTTTTTCCTAAATAGCTTCATTTACCTTAGTACAGTCCTCCATCACTTACCTCATCCTTCGATTTTGCTTTAAAATGTCCTTAATTCTTCTGAGAAATCCTCACTTCCCATTCTTCTACGTAGAGAGCGTCCTGACTCTCCTGTTGTCCAAGGGAGGGGGCGAGCACGGCACTCCACACCAGGGAGAAAGCCTTGCATTACTGTGTGTAGTTACAGACAGAAGAACAGGAAGTGAGGATTTCTCAGAAGAAATAAGGACATTTAAAAGCAAAATCGAAGAATGAGGTAAGTGAAGGAGGACTGCACTAAGGTAACGGAAGCTATTAAGGAAAAAAAAATTGTATCTTTACAACCCCTTTAACCACTTCAATACCCGCCCATTGTCATTTGACGTCCACAGATGGGATCTTCCATCCTGGGTGGACGTCAAATGACGTCCTGGGCTTTGCGGGTGGATATCTGAATGATGCCTGCAGCTAGAGGCATCATCCAGATATCCTTTTGTTCTCCCGGCGATTCTGCGCAACATAAGAACGATCATAGCGGCAAGTCCACCGCTTGATCGTTCTTACAGGCGGCATCCCCCCTCCCGCCGCCATCCGGTGCTTCTCCGGGCTCTCCCGTGCCATCGGGGGCCCGGAGAAAGAATCGTCCAGCGTAGGCAGGAAGCATAGAGATGACTGGTGACCAGATGGTCACCAGTCATCTCTATGACCGTCGGAGGACCCGGGCGCGATGTGATGACGTCACGCCCGGGTCCCCGTAAGTAAACAGAGCCGCGATTGCGGCTAGTAAGCAAGAGTATTCATGAAATCTGTGAATTTTTTTCACCGATCTCATGGTTTACAGCCTGGAGGAGAGATGTGGGGTCTTATTGACCCCACATCTCTCCATAAAGAGGACCTGTCACACACATTTCCTATTACAAGGGATGTTTACATTCCTTGTAATAGGAATAAAAGTGAAAAAAAAACTAGAAAAGAAATGTAAAAAAAGAAAAAAAGAAGTAAAAAAATAAATAAAAGAACAAAAAATAAAATTAAAACGCCCCTGTCCCCGGTAGCTCGCGTGAAGAAGCGAACGCACACGCAAGTCCCGCCGACATATGTGAACGCCGTTTAAACCACATATGTGAGGTATCGCCGCGTGCGTTAGAGTGCCAGCAACAAATCTAGAACTAGATCTCCTCTGTAAATCTAAACTGGTAACCTGTAAAAAAAATTAAAGCGTTGCCTATGGAGATTTTTAAGTACCGAAGTTTGGCGCCATTCCATGAGTATGCGCAATTTTAAAGTGCGACATGTTAGGTATCTATTTACTCGGTGTAACATCATCTTTCACATTATACAAAAAAATTGGGCTAACTTTACTGTTTTGTTATTTTTTTAATTCATGAAACAATTTTTTTTCAAAAAAAGGGCGTTTGAAAAATTATTGTGCGAATACCGTGCAAGATAAAACGTTGCAATGACCGTCGTTTTATTCCCTACGGTGTCTGCTAAAAAAACATATATAATATTTGGGGGTTCTGCATAAGTTTCTAGCAAAAGAATGATGATTTTTACATGTAGGAGAGAAGTGCCAGAATAGGCCCGGTAATGAGGTCTGTATAAAAGCCCGGTATTGAAGTGGTTAAAGCAATTCAGCTCCTGAAGGTTTACCCCACTTTCATGACCAGGCCATTGTTTTCGATATGGCAGTGCGTTACTTTAACTGACCATTAAGTGGTCGTGCAACACTGTACCCAAATAAAATATATGTCTGCATTTTTTATTTTTTGTGCTCTAAACACAAACAGACCGACAATTTTGAAAACAAATATATTTTTTACTTTCTCCTATTAAACATATCCAATAAAAAAATGAAAAAAATCGAATTTGTTGATCAACTTAGGCCAAAATGTATTTGCTACATATTTTTTGTAAAAAAAAAAATCCCAATAAGCATATTGATTGGTTTGCGTAAAAGATATTTGGGACAAACTATGGGATAGATTTATAGAATTTGTATTCATTTTTATTACTGGTGATGGCGGCGATCAGCAAATTATAGTTGAACTGCAACATTGCCACGGACAAATTGGACATTAAGCGACACTTTTTTGGGGACCAGTGACACCAATTAGACTGATTAGTGCACTGAAATCTGCACTGTCACTGTACTAATGACACTGGCAGGGGAGGGGTTAACATCAGGGGCGATCAAACGGATAAATGTGTTCCTAGGGAGTGCTTACTTAATATGGGGGATGTGCTTGTACTGTAGGAAGCCAGAGATCTGTGCTCCTGCTTAGCAGTAACATAGGATCACCACCTTCCCTACTAACAGAATGCCAATCTGCCTTGTTTACATAGGCAGACCGCCGTTCTGCTTCTCTCTGGAACGATCGGCCAGGACTGGCAGACAAAAAATCTGTCAGACCTGCTGATTAACTCACGCTGTGTCTAATCACAACTGGATCGGGTCGCCTGTGGTGCGCTTGCGCACCCCAGACGCGAAAAAGTGCAAAATCACATATAGATATGTGATTTTGCACAGGAGAGTCGCTGTATATGTACAGACACGGCAATCAGTTAGAGGTGCCAAATAAATAGAACACATTTATTACTTAACAGATACTTTATTACAATGTGTATCATTCAAATAAATGCTTGTGACAAATCCATTTTAGATTAGGTCTGTAACATAATCTGTATAATCAGATATAATTATTCCTTTTAAATTTTCTGTGACATAATAAAGTTGTTGATAAACATTTAAAGTGGTTCTAAAGCCTTAAGGTTTTATACCTTAATGCATTTTCTGAGACATTGTGCACAAGAGAAGCAGCACTCTCCTCTCTCTCCCTCCTCACAGGGCAGATTGAGAGCAGTGGGGACTGTTGGCTCCTGCTGCTGTCCATTAAATTAGATGACAAAGGAGCAGGGGGTGGTGCAAAGCCCTCTGTGTCTATGGACATAGGCAAAGGAGTTCATGAGCCAGCCAACATAAGTAGCGAGGAGCACCAGCGGGAGACCTCAGAAGAGGAGGATCAGTAACATGTAGTTTCTTCAACTCATTTCATTATTAGCTTCTTTATGAAGAAATACTACTTGACATAAATCTATTGTACAGAAACAAACATATGTAAGCGACAAGCAGCTACTGGTTTGACTATAATCATAATATCAACCTTGATATCAACCTTGATGGAAAGCTGCAGTCACATGTCATGCCCACTTAGGGAGAAAACATGGCGTCAATGATCACAAGGTTGAAACAGCTGCAGCCATTACCCAAGCAGGGGCATGAGTAGTCTGATTTGGGGTACTTTGTCGCAGTAAGTGGGCTTAGCACTATATGACCATATAGTGTGACCAACCCCCCCTTATTTTTTAATATGTTCAGGTGTTTTTAACTAGCTTTGCAGGATAAATGTCATTTTTGCATGTGTGCGCTATAATCTGTTTTGTACTGTCTTTGGTCTTATAGCAGCACCATCTTAGGCCTCGTACACATGACCGAACATGTCCGCTGAAACTGGTCCGTCGGACCAGTTTTAGCAGACATGTTCGGTCGTGTGTAGGGCCGACCGGACAATTTTCCGGCCGACCGGACAGGTTTCCAACTGTTTCTTAGCATGCTAAGAAACATGTCCGTTGGAACCATTCTAGCATTTTCATCCAGAAAGGATGAACTCCTGGTAGATATAACAAGCCAATTTTGAATCCAGGTATGGGTAATGTAGTAGAGAATTAAATGTATTTTACATAGAACTAGCTTGTGTACCTGTTTCTGTCTTACTCATGCTGATAATGGGAGATGCCGCACTATAAGGTGCTTTGGGCAGCTGGATCTATAAAAAAAATATTGCCAAATCATGTGTTTGGCCTTTGAGCCGCAGTCACACAAACCTTTTCAAGCCTGTTTCAGGAGCCGATTTATTTAGTATTCTTTCAGGCTGTAGGAGGAAACAGGAATAAGCATGTGTATACATACAAACTGCAAGAACCTGGCGGAGGCCCAGTGAAAGACAATGCAGACTCAGTATTTGGCACCGTGCACTCATGACAGTTTCATTACTGACCACGTTTTCTCCCAATGCATACATGGCATTATATGTTTTATAGCTGTGTTTATGTGGTCTTTTTTTTTTTTATTCATATCTATTCTTAAGAGGAAAAAAACTGCGCCAACACTAATCAACTAGCACTTACGCTAGATAAATGGTAACATAAATAAATAAATTGTCCCAATATGTGAAAAATGTTGTTGGTGTCAACACCTGAGACGAACAGCACCACATTGAACGTTATAACATCCGTGAGAACCGCCACCACATGGAAAGCCTCTTACCAGAATGACAAGTATAGACAGCCTTAAAAAAGTATGGTCCCCTTCCGTGAGTTAAAACACAGGATCCAGAAGCCCAAGGAATGAATCATCCAGACGTGGGATCGCTACCTCCTTCGCAAGAGTGGTCCGTGGATCATAGATAACAAAAAAACGGACCATAGCATAATACCGTTTTGGAACGTTTATTTTTAAAAAAGAGTTGTACTTACAAACATAAATTCATAAAAAGCGTGTAAAAAGATGCCGGATGGCACTATAGGAGCTCTTCCTCCTTCACATCGAACGCGGTGACTTCACTGTAAGCTGCATCTATTCTTGTTGGAAACAGGGAAGAGTATAGTGTACTGTTATATTATTACAACTACATACCATGTAAAATGTAGGCAAGAACTACATTATTTGTTAGTGATCTAGTGTTTAGTCATATAGTATTTTCCAACCCCAGCACTCCAATTCAAACTTAAAAAAAAAAAAAATTGGGGAAAGTGTTGGGAAAGGTTAGGAGTTCTGTGCCTCACTTCCTGTCCAGATAATAATTTACATATAATTTACATATTTAAATAGTTTATAAGGTTAAAAAAAAGAAACTCGTCCATCCAGTTCAACCTATTTGTATGTAATTTTTATTCTCTAACAATACCCCTAGCCTGCAAATTGTTCATGTAACAAATCATTATATGGACGTAACATTTCTTGTCCGGTTAATGCATGGTATAGATTGCATGCCATATTTAAATTATATACAATGAGAAAAAAAATGTATTTGATCCCCTGCTGATTTTGTAAGTTTGCCCACTGACAAAGAAATGATCTGTCTATAATTTTAATGGCAGGTTTATTTTAACAGTGAGAGACAGAATAACAACACAAATATCCAGAAAACCCCATTGCAAAAAAGTTCTAAATTGATTTGCATTTTAATGAAATAAATATTTGATCCCCTATCAATCAGCAATATTTTAGGCTTCCAGGTGTCTTCTTTACAGGTAACAAGCTGAAATTAGGAGCACTGTCTTAAAGGAAGTGCTCCTTATCTCAGCTTTTTACCTGTATTAAAGACACCTGTACACAGAAGCAATAAATCAATCAGATTCTAATCTCTCCAATCACCATTGCCAAGACCAAAAGAGCTGTCCATGAATGTCCGCGAAAAGATTATAGACCTACACAAGACCATCGTCAAGCAGCTTGGTGAGAGGGTGACAACTCGCAAATGGAAGAAACACATAATAACTGTCAATCTTCCTCAGTCTGGGGCTTCCTGCAAGATTTCACCTTGTGGAGTTTCAATGATCATGAAAACGGTGAGGAATCAGCCCAGAACTACATGGAATAATTTTGACAATGATCTCAAAGCAGCTGGGTTAATAGTCACCATAAAATCATTTGTAACACACAACGCAGTGAAGGACTGAAATCCTGCAGCGCCTGCAAGGTTCCCCTGTTTAAGAAAGCACATGTACAGCCCCTCTGAAGTTTGCTAATGAATATCTGAATGATTCAGAGGAGAACTGGGTGAAAGTGTTGTGGTCAGATGAGACCAAAATCAAGCTCTTTGGCACCAACTCGCCGTGTTTGGAGGAGAAGGAATGCTGCCTATGACCCCAAAAACGCCATCCCCACCATAAAAGATGGAGGTGGAAACATTATGCTTTGGGGAGGTTTTTCTGCTAAGGGGTCAGGACAACTTCACTGCATCAAAGGGATGATGGACGGGGCCATGTACCATCAAATCTTGGGTGATAACCTCCTTCCCTCAGCCATGGCATTGAAAATGAGCCGTGGATTGGTATTCTAGCATGACAATGACCCAAAACACACAGCCAAGGCAACAAAGAAGTGGCTTAAGTTGAAAAACATTAAGGTCCTGGAGCAGCCTAGCCAGTCTCCAGACCTTAATCCCATAGAAAATATGTGGAGGGAAAAAGAAAAGTTTGAGTTACCAAACATCAGCCTCAAAACCTTAATGACTTGGAGAGGATCTGCAAAGAGGAGTGGGATAAAATCCCTCCTAAAATGTGTGAAAACCTGGTGGCCAACTACAAGAAATGTCTTAACTCTGTGATTGCCAATAAGGGTTTATCAACTTATAACTTTTTTTAAACAAGTTTTTCTGGATTTTTTTGTTGTTATTCTGTCTCTCACTGTTAAAAAAAAAAAACGACCATTAAAATTATAGACTGATGGTTTCTTTCTCAGAGGGCAAATGTACAAAATCAGCAGGGGATCAAATACTTTTTTCCCTCACTGTAGCACCTAAAGTCAGATAATAACCTAACCCTAAATTTATGTAAAAATTAAATGTACTCATACCCCAATACTCAAAAAAATGATATTATAAAATAAAATAAAGCATAAAAAAGGTTATTAAATAAAAAGATCATTACATTACGATTTTATTTAATCGGATTTAAAATTAATCTTAACCCTTGTCCAAACCTAAACACTACAGCTATTAAATATCGTCAATATCATAATATATATAGATATATATATATATATATATATATATATATATATATATATATATATAGATATATAAAATACACACCATAGACATTGAATTAGACATATTATCCAGCTGACTGACAGGTTTCTCCCTGTCTAGACTCTGTCTTTTAGCTTGTGAATCCCGCTGTCTACTGACATTGGGTTTATGAACTACAGAGCTTTCCTGCTGTACATTCACATTTGAATAAAGTACCTTTCTAAAAGGGCTTTATGATAGACAATTGCTGTCAGAACACCTTTTACCTTTTTAAAAAGGCAAGTAGTCTTTAAAAGAAAGTTGTGCCAAGAGGAATTTAAGAGTTGTCTTGGTTGACCTTTTTCCGAAAATACTAATTACCAGGCTGTCTCTGATTTCAGTACTTTCTAAGTTACTGACTAGGAACTTTTAGGAGATTTTTTTCCTTTATTTTCATCTGGTGATCTGGCCAATAACACATTTCCTGTCTTAGAGTGTCTTCACTTTATGGGGGAACAACAGAGCCACAGAGCCAGCCTTGAACATCACGTCAACCTGTGGAGAGGATAGTGGTAAGCTGGCCATAGATGGTTTGAATCTTGACCGGTTCAGCAGGAAATAGCCGAGATTCAAACCATGTATGGGAAGGCTGAATGTACCAAAGTTGATCGATCAATCAACTTGGGTACAACTACCCTGCCGCATTTTAGATGCGATTATTGATAGCAATATTTACTGTGTTCTATTAGAGACAACGGCTTCCCCCCGCAGGAAGAATACAATGGCTCTGCACTGGCAAATTTAGATGGACTTGAGTAAGAAATTAAAGCCAAACTCCAAATTGCACACTTTAAAGCAGTTATAGCAACTGTATTTTTCTTTTGGGATAAAGTTCTTATAAAAAGAATAAAAGCAGACCATCTCAGTGTTAAATAGTTTATCTTGACCCATTAACTGACACTTTTGCTGAACAGCTTGGTCTGTTAAAGTAAGTTGAAAAATAACAGACTTACTGGTGGGATCACCAGGTGAAAATAAAGCGAAAAAGAAAACAAAATAAGGTACCACATTTAAGCCTGGTAAGCTGAAATATATTATTTTATCTGATGGATTTAGATACACTTTATTAAAAGTGAGTGCTAAGAAGGAGGGTTCTGCCTTACAATCATATGATCCATCTGAGGGTTGTAGGAAGAGAGATTACATCTTCTAGCCTCACCTGCAATGAACATTAAAAAAAAAAAATCGAGCTTGGAGGGTCGTAGTTCGGTGACCTGGAATCACATACACCCCCAAATTTTGGGGGTATGTAGCCTAAATCCTACACTACCACTGGTAAATGTGGGGCTCCTATGACCTATGGTTTCAGAGATATGGGACTCCTTGCCCAACCTGTCAGAAGCTACATACAGAGTGGCCAGTTTAAATGGCAACTTTGCAGCAGACTGAGAGGTTGAGCTCACAGTGCCTTTCCTCACTTCTTGTCAGAGGCACTGAGCTAAAAAAAAACAGCTTGGAGTCTTGGATCAATGGTAAAGTACCATTGGTCCCAGCTGTCCAATAAAAATGCTGCAGTGAAGTGGTATCTCACACCCTACAGACTTTCCAAATTCTGCCAGACCAACTCCCCACTGTGCTGGAGAAATTGCGGCACAGTGGGAAACCTCCTGTTCTGGACCTGCAAACACTTCACTAGCTTTTGGAATAGCATATTCTGCTCAATTTCAAACATTACAGGGATCCTGACACCCCTTAACCCATGCTTAGCACTACTAAACATAGGCATCGAAAACTTCCCCCCGACATTCAGGTTGTGATTACGCGCATTCTTCTGGTTGCTAGAACACTGATAGCGAAATAGTGGAAAACAGATAAGGCACCAAAGGCATCTGAAGTTTTCTAGACTATCTAATCCCACTATGTATATGAATCATTACTGGCTAGCAGATGTGGTACTAGAAAACAGTTTGATATGCAATGGAAAATATGGAAAAACTGGTTTAAAGTGAACTGATGGCCCATTTTCTTTGATGACAACACTCATCATCGCCGTCTATTTCTTTCTGTTCAGGCAAAGGTCAGGCCAAAAGTCTATTCCCCTTTTACCCTTGTTCCTATCCCACCCAATGTTGTACTCTATATAAAGTTTAGGTACTGTATACACCTTATATGTCGAACACACTCAGCTACTGATATTCTGAGATTATCCTTGCTTTTTCAGTATAGATCCTCATTACACCAGTTGTCTGCCACTTGTTGGTTGAGATTACTTATGCAACTATTTGGTCTACAACTTTGTAATTCAATGGTTCTTGAATGTTCATTTGTCTGTAACTTGGGAGGATACCACCACTTTTAAAGATAACTGAATGTACATCTTTATACTTTATACTCTGCACTACCTGTATTTTGAAAATCTTTCAATAAAAATAATAATAATAATAAAAAAATGCTGCAGTGGAGGCACGCCTCTCACTGCAGTGTCATAGAAGGGGCATGTGTCTTAAAGACAAATGCTCCCTTCCTGCCCAGCCCTCTTAACTAATGGAAAAAACATGAGTTTATGTGTATAAGATTTACCCACAATCCCATATATATATATATATATATATATATATATATATATATATTTTAGCAGACACCCTAGGGAATAAAATGGTGATTGTTGCAACTTTTTATGTGACACAGTCTTTGCGCAGCAATTTTTTAAATACTTTTTTGGGGGGAAAAAACTGTTTCATAAAAAAAAAAAAAAATAAACACTAAAGTTAGCCCAATTTTTGGTATAATGGGAAAGATCATGTTACGCCGAGTAAATAGATACAGAACACATCATACTTTAAAATTGGGCATACTTTTGGAATAGCGGAAAATTTTAGTACTTATAAATCTCCATAGGTGACGCTTTAACAGGTTTTACATGTTACATGTTTAGCGTTACAGAGTTGGTCTAGTGCTAGAATTATTGCTCTCGCTCAAACAATCACAGCATATGTAACCTGTGTGTATCTGGCTCTGATACTAGCCAGTGCCTCACCAGCCACTGACCTCACCGCACATCCCTGTTGAGAGCATATGGCCTGGTGTGGTTTAGGAGGGGGCCCACATGCTCATCTTTCCACCTTTCCCAGACATCAAGGCTGCACGCTCAGATTAAGGGTATGGTATATACTTCCCATGGCACCTTGCCCTTTCTTTTTTGTTTCTTTGTATGAAGTCTGCAACCCGTGACCTGCGATGCGCGCTGTGTGCTCCCCCCTCCCCCTCCCCTTTGTCCTTTCCTCGGGGCGTTGGGGAATTACGGTAGGTCTGGAAGTGCTCTTTACGCATCAGCGCCACACATCCTGCCGCGCGCGTGATATCACGTGTTGGCGTCATGACGTGCGGCACGTGTTCCTCTATCTTAGCTGGTCCAGCTGGGGATCATGGGCATTCTCCACGGGCGGATCACCGCCCGCGTCAGAGCCCCTCCCCTATGTGGCCATGACGTGCGGCACGTGTTCCTCTATCTTAGCTGGTCCAGCTGGGGATCATGGGCATTCTCCACGGGCGGATCACCGCCCGCGTCAGAGCCCCTCCCCTATGTGGCCACGCCTGTGTGACGCTGGTAAAAGTCAGCATGCACGCATGCGGGGCGGTCGTGTCCTGCTTTCTCCAACACAGTCTGGGTGTCCCAACATCGGGTGCGGTATACCCTGCCACAGTACCCCATTTCTACCATTTTGGGATACATGTAAGCCATACTAGGTTCTATCACTTACCCCTCTGCTAGCCAGTCTCCCCCTTTTTTCTCCATGGGGACTGTCTCTGCTATTTGTTTACTTTTTTCTTTAATCACACTCTGTGGTGATTTGGATATTACATTCATGGTTATTCACTCCAATCTATTGCATAGACATCCCCATATATATATTTTATATTTTTCATATTGCCCATCCAATAGACAACAGTATCCTTTGTACCTTGTCAGTACACTATGATACACTTACTATGTACTCCCCATTTCAGATTCACCTCAGGTAGCCATGACTGGCTACCTGATCAGTTACAATGAGGTTAATTTCATTTTATTTCATCCTCAGACATCTCTGACTATCTGCCCCTGATGAGTGGTTTACACGAAACGTGTCGGGAATTTCCAAGATACAGACATGTGATGATATTATATCAGCAACTTAGAACAGATTTTGTCTACCAACCATGGTTCCGCTGCTCCATATTCTTCCCCTCCGCAAGTGCTGTTTTTATTAAATTTTTTACTATCTATGTACATACAACAATCATTGAATGCATACATTTATTCACTGTGACCACTACGTGGCGCTAGGCTGTCACATATTTTATGTACCCTTGTTGCCTATTTTTGCATACGCACATATGTATGTGGTTGTAAATCTTATGAAATTATATTTATTACAATGTTTTTTCTATTAGTAGTTCTTGTCATTGATATGCGTTGTATACTTCACTATGATTAATAAATATGTGCTTTCTATTCAATAGTCCCACCTTGTCCATGGCCTCATTCAAAGTCCCAAACTTCCCATGTTGATTTACTGAACCAGGGATGGAGGCACATTTTATGTGTCTCATCTAAAGTCCCAAATCCCCCCCCCCCCCATTTAAAAAAACATACCAGATTCAACTCTATGCAAATATTTTTTTTCATTCACGCTGTAAAATGAAACTTAGTTGCCAGCTTCTTAACCACTTCAACCCCAGAGGGATTTACCCCCTTCCTGACCAGAGCACTTTTTGCGATACGGCACTGTGTCGCTTTAACTGACAACTGAGCGGTCATGCGACGTTGCACCCAAACAAAATTTACGTCCTTTTTTTACCCACAAATACAGCTTTCTTTTGGTGTTATTTGATCACCTCTGCGGGTTTTATTTTTTGCGTATGTTTTTTCACCTTAATGAATAGAATGCATTAAGGTGAAACATGTATCTTTACAACCCCTTTAATAATTAAATTAATCCTCAGTTTTTAGTTGAATTTTGTTTTGAGAAAGATCATTTTTAAAGAACAGCTTACTGAGGAGGAACAGGAAGTGAGAAATTCAGACAACGAAAACAAAGAAAAAAAACATTTAGAAGGGAAATTGAAGGAAAAAGTTAGTGAACCAACAATGCACTAGTTTAAAGGAACCTATTTAGAAAATAAAAAACTAACCTTTGCAACCCCTTTAAGGGCATCCCAGTCTTAGTCCATAGGGTTCAATATTAAGTTGGCCCACCCTTTGCCGCTATAACAGCTTCAACTCTTCTGGGAAGGCTGTCCACAAGGTTTAGGAGTGTGTCTATGGGAATGTTTGACCATTCTTCCAGAAGCTCATTCGTGAGGTCAGACACTGATGTAGGACGAGGAGGCCTGATTTGCAGTCCCTGCTCGAATTTGTCCCACAGATGTTCTATCGAGTTGAGGTCAGGACTCTGTGCAGGCCAGTCAAGTTCCAAATTCGCTCATCCATGTCTTTAAGGACCTTGCTTTGTGCACTGGTACTCATGTTGTAACAGAAAGAGGCCATCCTCAAACTGTTCCCACAAAGTTGGGAGCATGAAATTGTCCACAATGTCTTGGCATGCTGACTCCTTAAGAGTTCCCTTCATTGGAACTAAGGGGCCAAGCCCAACTCCTGAAAAACAACCCCACACAATAATCCCCCCTCCACCAAATGATTTTTTGGCAATATAGTGTGGATAAGCGAGTTTTGGATGGGGGATCTTGACTGGCCTGCACAAAGTCCTGATCTCAACTCGATAGAACACCTTTGGGATGAATTAGATTGGAGACTGTGAGCCAGGACTTCACGTCCAACATCAGTGCTTGACCTCACAAATGCACTTCTGGAAGAATGGTCAAACATTCCCATAGACACACACCTAAACCTTGTGGACAGCCTTCCCAGAAGAGTTGAAACTGTTTTAGCTGCAAAGGGTGGGCCAACTCAATATGGAACCCTACGGACTAAGGCTGGTATACCAATAAAGTTCATATGCGTGTAAAGGCAAGCGTCCCAATACTTACAGTACAGTAGTCTATAAGGCTATGTCATCTGTTGAGGGATTTGACTTTGGGCTTTTCTCAGCAAATGCGAAGTAGGGGTTTGTATGATCTGACAAGGGTTTTAGTCTTCCCCTGTTTAACTGAAAAAAGTATTTATATGTCTTCCTATGTGGTTGTAGGTGAGCTCCCCTAACTTTCTGTCTGGTAAAACAATGTAGGCATGACAGAAAGTGAAGGTAATTCTTTCTATTAGAGCCCCAGATAGCAGTGAAAATGTTACAGGGATTCTAACCCTTTCCAGCTCTACCCATAACCAACAAAAACTTTTTGGCTGGACATACACTTCAAAGTTGTATTATAAAATAGCATGGGTTTAATTATATAGTTGTGTATATTATATATCAAAATTTTAGTTTTTCTTTAGGAGACCAATAATGGAATATTAAATAATGTTAACTTGGTATACCTATACCCATTAATATAGAAAAAGGCTAAGCTAGTAGTTTATTGTCTTGTTAGTGTCTATCTTCAGCGATTTTACTAGCAGTTGTTAAGTAATTGATACCACAGAATTAAGACACAGTCTGGCTCTGGTGTGGTCTTAAGGTAATGTGTTGGTGGGCTAAGGTAAGACATTTAAGTCAGAAAAATATTAGCTTTCCTAGGAAAGAATTCTTGTTCTGTCATTTTGTAAGCACCTTTAATATCTACATCCAGCAATGATGGATTTTCTTAATCTTTAACAGAAAAAGTCAAAGTCAGAAGTGTTCAAGGCCTAATAGTTCTTCTAATGCATTAAAATGCTTTCTACTATTCACATAGATGGTGCTATTAAAGTGAGTTTCAGAGAGTACAAGGTAGGAGTTAGCAGCAATTTTGCTGACACTAATGCCTTTCAAATATTTTCCAACCGGAAACTACTACATTGTGAGCTCTGGTTTTAAATAAGTGGGGCACAGTTTTGCCAGCACCATATAAGCAGTTGTAAAACTGTAACCAGAGATAAGTTCAAGGTTCAACCCAAACACGAATTCTGCCTAAAACTTGACTCGATTTGACTGTTCAAGTGACTTTTAGCTTGTTCAGGCTAGAAAACATCATATAGTATCTAGTAGCAGCATTTCTATTGCTATTATTTATGACAGCTTCCTATATGTCAATGGCTACTAAGGAGCAGGGATTGCTGGCACCCACCACGTCCTTTGCAACCGCTGGCGTCACCCAGCCATATTCATTTACTGGCTGGGTAAATAAATGGGCAAAGTAAGCATGATATCACTGACCAAATATGGCCAAATATAGTTTTGCCAGCACCAGATAAGCAGTTCGCTGTAACTAAGGATAAGTTCAAGGTTTACCCCAAACACGAGGTCGGCCCAAAACTTGGCTTGATTTGACTGTTCAAGTGACTTTTAGCTTGTTCAGACTAGAAAACATCATAAGGTATATAGTACTAGCAGCATTTCTACTGCTATTATTTATGACAGCTTCCTATATGTCAATGGCTACTAAGGAAGCAGGGATTGCTGGCACCCGCCACGTCCTTCGCAACCACTGACATCACCCAGCCATATTAATTTACTGGCTGGGAATCTCCTGCTATGTAAATAAATGGGCAAAGTAAGCGTGACATCACGGACCAAATATGGCCAAATATAGCCTCATGGCCAATTTTTGAGAATTACATAAGCCAGCATACCCCACCTCTTTGTTTACTTTTAGCGGTGGAATCCAGGAGATGTCATTCGATGATAAACAGCAATGGAATTGGACGTGACCCATTGTAGGCAGGAAGTTTTTCTTCTGGTCAGTGTTGTGCATCGAGATTGATGTAGATCTGCATTGCTGGACAATGTGATTGTTGATAGGTTTGTATCATAGGACTTTTATTTTTATAAAAACATTTCAAAAACTGTATTTATTTATTGTTAACTTTTTTTGTTTGATATGTACTCCTTATTCATTCACAAAAAGAGGCTTGTATTTATTGTTAAAAAGGGCTTCCATATTCCAATAAGCCCCCTGCCTGCGGATCACCACAATCAGTAGCTAGAATTGTGGGGAATGTGCCCTTGTCATCGGCAGCATGAGGGCAAGGTGCTTTGCCACGGGGGTCCCACCTGGCTCCTTTTCCTGCATTCTTAGATAATGGTCTGGTATTCATTTTGGGGAGGGACCTCATAATCTTTTTTCTTGCTCTTTGCATAGGGTTTCCCACCAGGCCCAAAGAGCCTGTTTTTTTCACATGGGGTCCTCCTTGAGATCCATGGCAGACCCTCATAAGATAAGGTTTTTTTTTAGTGTGTGATGGTCATCCATTAACATCTGCATCAGACCCTAATCTAGAAACCTAGGATTAAAGTCTGGTATATAGCCGTGGCCAGAAGTTTTGAGAATGACACAAATATTCAATAAACAGTCTACTGCTTCAGTTTTTTTTATAGATCTTTTTGTCATATGTCACTATGGTATATTGAAGTATAATTACAAGCATTTCATAAGTGTCAAAGGCTTTTATTGATAATTACATGAAGTTTATGCAAAGAGTTAATATTTGCAGTGTCGACCCTTCTTTTTCAAGACCTCTGCAATTCATCCCGCCATGCTGTCAATCCACTTTGGGCCCCATCCTGACTAAATGCAGTCCATCCTTGCATAACCAATGCTTGGAGTTTGTCAGGATTTGTGTTTTTTTTTTTGTTCACTCACCCTCCTCTGGAGGATTGACCACAAGTTCTCAATGGGATTAAGGTCTGGGGATTTTTCTGGCCATGGACCCAAAATGTTGATGTTTTGTTTCCCATTCCACTTAGTTATCACTTTTTCCTTATGACAAGGTGGTCCATCATGCTGCAAAAGGCATTGTTCATCACAAAAATGTTCTTGGATGGTTGGGAGAAGTTGCTCTCAGAGGATGTTTTTATACCAGTCTTTATTCGTGGCTTTGTTCTTAGGCAAAATAGTGAGTGAGCCCACTCCCCTGGTTGAGAAGCAACCCCACACATGAATAGTCTCAGGATGCTTTACTGTTGGCATGACACAGGACTGATGGTAGCACTCACCTTTTCTTCTCCGGACAAGGTTTTTTCCGGGTGCCCCAAACAATCGGTAAGGGGGTTCATCAGAGAAAATTACTTTACCCCAGTTCTCAGCAGTCCAATCCCTGTACGTTTTGCAGAATATCTGTCTGCTCCTGATATTTTTCCTGGAGAGAAGTGGCTACTTTGCTGTCCTTGACACCAGACTATCCTCCAAAAGTCTCCTCCTCACTGTACGTGCAGATGCAATCACACCTGCCTGCTGCAATTCCTGAGCAAGCTCTGCACTGGTGGTGCCTCGATCCTGCAGCTAAATCAATTGTAGGAGACGGTCCAAGCACTTGCTGGACTTTCTTGGGCACCCTGAAGCCTTCTTCACAAATGTAGTGGAAATGTTTTTATGGGGTTAAGTTAATTTTCATGGCAAAGAGGGACTTTGCAATTATCTAATCACACTTTATAACATTCTGGAGTATATGCAAATTGCCATCATAAAAACTGAGGCAGGAGAAATTGTGAAAATGAATATTTGTGTAATTCGCCACACTTTTGGTCATGGCTGTAGCTGAAGGGAACCCTTCGCCATACAAACAGAAGTAAAGTATTTGGCAGCTGTCATTTGCTGGCAGCTGCCATCGTTTAGGCAGAATTTATTTTCTTTTTAATCTCAATTTTGATGTAGTACATTGTATACATTGTACAGATCCACCACTGCACAGGCAGGTTATAGATGATAAGGCTATAAACCTAGGCACGCTAGTAGTAGTAGTATTCTGACCTGCAGGTATTGGTGTTTCATTTTTCACAGATCCTATTTCTTTTTACCTTGTTGCTTTTGTATACTGTATACTGTATTTGTATAAAATTGTAACATGCAAATCACAAATTCATAAAATAATGGTTATATTTCCAATTACAGAAGTGAGGCGTACCCATGCCACTTATTCATTTTTTTTTTCAGTTCTGAATGCACAGTTGGCACATGGGGTATAATGGAACTGTATGCATGGCACTCCCCAACAGTAGTATTATTAGACCTAATATAGAACCTTCAGTAAAGAGTGTCAACTGTAATCTGAAACAAACAGTACAGGTTTTAATATGATAATAGTTGCTCTGGGGCTACTCAGATGGCTTTTCAGATAGCTCATTTTATTTCATTCTATTTCAGTGACTGCGATGAATGGGAGTCCTTTAATTAGTATTTATTTTATTAAAGTGTATAAAATTAGAACTGTCAATGTTGCCATATATAAGTAAGTCATATTCGGAGCTGGAAAATGACAGAGATTCAGGGCCAGATCCACAGAGCAAGAACGCCGGCGTATCTACTGATAAGCCGGCGTACTTTCAAATTACCCGCGTCGTATCTTTCGTTTGAATCCTCAAACCAAGATACGACGGCTTCTGGGTTCGATCCGACAGGCGTACGGCTTTGTACGCCTTCGGATCGTAGGTGCAATACTTCGGCGCCCGCTGGGTGGAGTTTGCGTCGTTTTCCGCGTCGGTTATGCAAATTATCGATTTACGACGATCCACGAATGTACGCGCGGCCGTCGCATTTTCTAATGACGTCTGTAGTCGGCTTTTTCCGGCGTATAGTTAAAGCTGGTATTTTGCGGCGTATAGATAGACTTGCCATGTTAAGTATGGCCGTCGTTCCCGCGTCGAAATTTGAATTTTTTTTTGGCGTAAGTCATCTGTGAATAGGGATGGACGTAACTCACGTCTAAGTTAAAAAAATGACGTCGTTGCGACGTCATTTCGTGCAAAGCACGGCGGGAAATTTCTGGACGACGCATGCGCAGTTCATTCGGCGGGGGGACGCGCTTCATTTAAATGAAACCCGCCCCCAGATCGCCGATTTAAAAATACACTACGCCGCCGTAACTTACGGTGCAAAATCTTTGTGGATTTTAAAGTATGCCAGGTAAGGTACGGCGGCGGATCTGGCCCTCAGAATTTAAATCTGTTTGTTGTAGGCAGGGGCAGACATTCCATGTGTGCATATTGTGCAGCTGTAAAAGGCCACTGAGAGTTAGGGGCCCATTAATACCATATCTGGGTAAGTTGGGTATTGGAATATGGGTGGTCTTTATTCTAATCTCAGTATTAGACCATGGTAGGGTTAGGCTATTAAAAATAACACACTAAATCTGCATGTTTCTTCCTTCCTTCCAATAGCAGAAGCTCAGCAACAGCAACCCCCATATTTCTCGTGACAGTATTTATCACTTCTAAAGAACAGTTAGTACAGATTATTAATATTATTATACAGGATTGTGCAGCACTTTACAAAATGAAGGCAAACATTTCAGTTACAATACTATTTGGTACAAGAGAAATCAGAGGGCCCTGTTAGATCAAAGTAGTTGTTAACCCTAACTGAAACATGTTTTGTTTTCTAAAGCAAGCTGTATCATACACAAGTGTAATTTTTTTAAACAAAACCAATAGGTAAGAAGTTTAAGTTTAAGTTGTATCATAAGCTATAATTTGTTCATAAGGTTTTAGAGCAAGGCAGTATATAAGTAAGTAAGTAATGCTAAAAGCAGTTGCGGCTGGTGCTCAAATTTTTTGGGAGGGAGCAAACAAACCAAAAAAAAACATCAATTGCAGGCTCACTGTGCCCATCAATTGCCGCCACTGTGCCCATCAATTGCCGCCACTGTGCCCATCAAACGCAGCCACTGTGCCATAAAATTGTCGCCACTGTGCCATTAAATTGTCGCCACTGTGCCATGCCATCAAACGCAGCCACTGTGCCATCAATTGTTGCCACTGTGTCCATTAATTGTTGCCACTGTGCTATGCCATCAATTGTCGCCACTGTGTCATGCCATTGTCACCACTGTGCTCATCAATTGTGCCACTATGCCATGCCAAACGCAGCCACTGTGCCATCAATTGTCGCCACTGTGCCATGCCAAAAGCAGCCACTGTGCCATGCCATTGTCGCCACTGTGCCCATCAATTGTCGCCACTGTGCCATGCCATTGTCGCCACTGTGCCCATCAATTGTCGCCACTGTGCCATGCCAAACGCAGCCACTGTGCCATCAATTGTCGCAACTGTGTCATGCCAAACGTTCCGCTTCCGGTGACGTCATCATCTGCGTTCTACGCTGGTTCTGGCCGGCTTCCTGATGGCCACAGGATGAACAATAACACTTCCCTGCCTACCCGTGAGCCTGGATGCACCTGAAACCACACACAGATGAGCCCGTTTTTAATACATGTCTGTAAGTGCATTTCCTTGTAACCTAATAAATTGTGACTGACATATTGCACTTAGGTGGCGCTTCCTGTTTTGTTCCCCTGTCTTCCCCTTACAGAGCTGGCTTTCTCTAAGGACAGCTGCCGCCTACCATCCTTTTATCATCCTCCTCCCCCCCCCTTTTTAAAGGGTTGGTTATTACCATATACCAGACTAAAGAACTGTGACTGTGTTTTTTAAGTCTATCCTCTGTCCATATTTATATATATTTTTTACGCACTAGTCCTTTGCGCTAAAAGTTTACCTTATTGTTTTCAATGCTAAACGAAGCCTCTGTGCCATCAAATGTCGCCACTGTGCCATGCTAAACGCAGCCACTGTGCCATGCCATTGTCGCCACTGTGCCATGCCATTGTCGCCACTGTGCCCATCAATTCGTGCCAGTTTGCCCCTAAAATGCCACCAGATTGCCCCGCCTGGCACTTACCTTTCTTGGTCAGCCATCCTCGGATCGATCCCTCAAAGTAGTCCCGCCCTCGATGTCACTTCATCCAATCAGAACCGGTGAACCTGATTGGCTGAGACGCCTGTCTGTGTTAACCAGGGAACACACACCCTGTACGTCCCCTGGTTAACTATTTGGAGCCACTGGCTCTGATAAGCACTTCTAAAACTAACCAGCTGCCGTTATTTAGATGGCCGGCGCTCACCAGGAGGCCGGCCATCTGAATAGTGGGCGGCAGCGACAATACATAGATTCATGCAATGCATGAATCTATGTATTGTATTTCAGTGGTGGTGCAGGAGCGAGAGGGGGTGGCACTCCTGCGCCCTCTATGGACGCACTGCCACTGGCTAAAAGTATGGGTTGTAATAAATTTATATGTGAACAATATCCATCCCTTTTTTAAGCATTCCTTTTTACCCAAAAATCAGCGCCTTGGACAATCATTTTTCCATTTGACATGCACATTCTATAAAAGCTACAGGGGCCTCTACTGTGTCACTAGCAGTAGATTTAGACTTTCACCAATATGTACAGTCTAGGGAGTGCCAGCTCGCCCCCAGTACATGGCCTTAAATCATGATGAGACATTGGACTTTTGGAAGCCTCTGGTTTGTGGCCTTCAGGTTTGCCCTACTACTGAAAAGTGACGTTTGACAACACCAGATGATTATAGTACAGTCAGGGGGTCAGGGAAGGTGGCAGACAATCATAACTAAGGTACGGCAGGAGCTAAGGAGTAAAACTAAAAGAAACAAGTGAACCAAAGTTTTCAGAAAGCTCACATGTTCTAAAGGGCATAATTTTCCCATCATTCAATTACTTTTTTTCAAGGAAATGAAATGGGTACATGTGCTTCAGAAATTAGGTGGTGGAAGGTAAATTGCCAGTGGGCTGCAGAATGTGAGGTTGTGTCTGGTAGCTCATTACACATACACTGTAAAAGGTGTAGCTATTGATCAGCTTTTCTAAACCTTTTTAACATGGAGGACCACATGGCTAAGGGTTGGTTCACACCAGCCAAGACCACAGCAACCATTTACAATTTATTTACAAAACAAAATAAATAACAAACAATAAATACTTATGACAATGCACACAGAAGGGGGAGGGTCTGTGGGTGTCCTTAAAGGCACAATTTATAACTAGGGATGCCCATATCCTCTGCCACACCCTAACCCACCTGAAAATGTTATGTTTTTCCCCTAGGTCTTGGGAGACCCACCAATAACCATCAAAGTGGAAATGCCATACCCCAGATGGCCCCCCATTTTTGTAACTCAAGTATTCACTGACCCTCCATGGACTCCCTGGCATGCCTGGTTGCTGTGCCATTTTTTTAATCATTATTATTACTTCCACACAACCATTGACTTACAATGAACCGTAAGTCTGGGGGGGGGGGCAGGTGGGGAAACTTCTTGTTCGCCTGAACTTCCCATAATGAATGTCCAGCACCCTTACATAAGAATAACCCTTAGGCCGCGTACAGGCGAGCATACATGTACGATGAAACCGGTCCGCCGGACCGTTTTCACCGTACATGTCTGCCCGGGGATTTCTGTATGGTGGCTGTACTCACCATCATACAGAAATCCGCGCGTAAACAATACGCGGGGCGTGTCCACGCCGTCGCGGCGATGACGCGGCGATGTGGGCGGCCCTGCCAGTTCAATGCTTCCACTCATGCGTCGAAGTCATTCGACGCATGCGAGGGATGGCTGGCGCTCGGACATGTACGGTAGGTCTGTACAGACGACCGAACATGTCCGAGCAGGCAGGATTTCAGCGGGCTGTTTTAAAACAAGTCCAGAAATATTTGCCCGCTGGAAAAAGGCCCGGCGGGCAAATGTATGCTGGAATCCTGTCCGCTCGGGCCTACACACGACCGAACATGTCTGCTGAAACTGGTCCGCGGACCAGTTTCAGCAGACATGTTCGGTTGTGTGTACGGCCCATTACAGCTCTACCCTGCCCATCTGACCTTCAGCCCACCTGACCTTCAGTAAGACATATACCCCTTCCACCTAAAACTCACTTTTCCAACCCTTTTCTAAGCTGTTCCTCCACCTAGTCATGCAGACCCTCTATGCTTTCACTCTTATGTGGGTCTCAGTAAAAATAACTTTTACGGTAAGTCTCATGAAACCCCTGCTGATAATCATTACATCTACAACTCATGGGACAATAGCATGGACAGTAGGTAAACAAATAAAAGAACAAGGAATATGGCATAGTTTGTATATTTGACATATATATATATATATATATATATATATATATATATATATATATATATATATATATATATATATATATATAATACATATATATTGGACATAATTATTCTTAATAATAATAAAAAATAATAATATTGGCCTGAAAGAAACTTCAGACACTGAAAATTGTAGATTTTTTTTTCTCACATTGGTGGCCAGTGAAGTGTAGTGCACCCTTACATATGTGGTCAGCTAGGTCTCCATTTACATTGGTGGCCAGAGGAGTAGGCAGGAAGGAAGTCAACAGAAAGAATGCACCTTATATTGGTTAGCAGGAAGAATACCCCCCTCCCCCCCCCCCAACAGAGAGGTGAAAAGATAAGAAAAGGCTGCTTTAGGTTATCTTTGTATAATCTACAGAGTACCAATTGAATTTCACTTTTAGACAGTTTGCATAGGCATTTTTGGATCATAAAATTATATGCAAGTTTAGTACAAATTGTGTAGGTTCAAAGTTGAAATCCTTACAGCTAAAATCGATCATAGGTTTACTAAAAAAAAAAAAAATAGATGTCTAACTATAGGAACAGGACCTTAATTATTTTATTGTTACAATTCAGACTTAAAATATAGAAATATTCTTGATAATTTAAAGAAAGCCCATCTTGTTTTCATTTAAGCTGCTTTAATGTGTGAATCAGGGAGAGTTTAGCCTTCTATTTATATAATGAGTCATCAATACACTGCGTATTAAATGTAACATTTGGCATGCCTTGGATAAAATAATGGCTTAGACTGTTTGAGCTCTGTATTCATTAACTGCAGTGTGGGCTTTAAGAATTACTTTAGCGTGTGTGTGCTTTAATGTCTTTGAGATAAAAATGGAATAAAAGCTAATTTGTACTTCCTGTTGTTGGTAGCGGGAAGCTTGCTTATACTTCACAATCTTTATTCCTGATAGGCTGAGGATAGACTGCAGAAGATACTAAAAGGAGCTGGATACCTGTGCAGCACAGACCACACAGCAAGAAAGTTGAAGGACTGACTCATTTTCTAGAGGAGATATGCCTAGCCTTTAAAGCCCGACATTTGGAATACACTGCCACTACAATATAATCTCTCTACCTTAAATAATCTGCAGTCTGTGCAGAGTCAGGATAATCAAAACACGCATTCTATTCAGGCAAAACAAAGAAATCAACTATTCTCATTAGCTTTGATTTTAATGTAACACTGTTTAAAATAATTTGCATTTTAACATCAAAATATTGGCACTTTGTGTCCTACAAATACATTTGCATGTAGAGTTTGTAGAAGTGCTATATGTAAAAAGGGGTTAATTTTGGTACCGTCAAAGTGTATAGAGAATTGGAGGGAGGCTAAAGTGGACTTTTATGGTACCATATGTGTAACTGATTACCAGTCAAGGTTATAAAGTTAAAAAAGTTTTTATTACAAAAATAAACAAAGTTCATTGACATATTCATAGAATAAATATATTATGTTGTGACAGCCATGTAGTAACTCATATTTTACATTCTATTGTTACAATAAAATTTCCAACCATCCACAGTATTATTCGCTTCCTCAGGAGCTTTACACAAGTATAAATTTGTCAGATGGTACATATGGATTTTTGTCACATGACTATAAATAGAAAGAACATTATTAGTATTATTTTACAATGTGGATATATTAAATAATTTTTTTCATATAAAAACAAGCATCCATTCCATGGGCCATACCCAGTCTCATTCCAAAATCTCACCATAAAAGGGGGGGGGGGCCACGCCGCAACAAAGGTCACTAGGAACCGGATCAAGAGGTGACCCACCCATGTAGAGTGTTTAAAACATGGAAATCATATAATACAAGTATACTACCTATATAGGGTTCTGAAACATGCAGTCTATTGCCACAATAAGTATTAGCTTACATACTAAAACCATTTTATATTAGGGCTGGGGAAATTAAAGATTAATTCCTCGATTAATCTTTAATTTTTTTGATCGATCAAAATTCTCGACGTCACTGGACAGCCTGGACAGTGAGACTTACCATGCTGGATGCGAGCAAACTGCACCCATTGGATTGAGGTACCTTTGCATCTGTAAAGCAGGAGGATGCATCAGGCTCCATCAGGGGAAGGGGGAAAAAATAACCATTGTTTTTCTGTTCTAAGCAGTTTTGTGCAGACAATTCTTTGTGTATCGGCAACATCTGTTCCGTGCGAAAGACTGTTCAGTTCTTCAGGGTATATTGTCAATAAAATGTGATCATGTCTGCTTCCAGAAAATATAAACACTCTGGTATGTCTGCATGACTGGCTAAAGTGATGCCTACTTGCCTACATAAAGTGACTGACAGTACGTTTTTCTTAAAGTTTAATAAGAAAAAATTACTTACGTCAGTGCTACAATTTGAATTTAAAACATATTTGTGTGAACTGTGAAGTTAAGTCATGGATTGTGGAAACTAACTAGTGTCGGGTGATTGTATAGAGTGTATACCACATTTACCACTGACTAATGCAGAGTTGAAATGCAAGGAGATCAGTTAAAAGTAGTTGGATCTGTATGTGCGTTATAATTAATCGAAATTAGTCAATTAATCGATTTATAAAAAAAAACGATTACCGTATTTATCGGCGTATACCGCGCACTTTTTTGCCCTGAAAATCAGGGCAAAATCGTGGGTGCACGGTATACGCCGATACCCACTTTCCTTCGCCGAGTTTGAATACTGCACCGACATATACCGAGCGCAGTACACTCGTGTATTGTCGGCAGTCTCGGCTCCTCTCGCGCTGACGTCCTGGACGTACAGGACGTCAGCGCGGGAGTAGCCGAGCCTGCCTGACAATACACGAGTGTACTGCGCTCTGTATATGTCGGCGCAGTATTCAAACTCGGCGCGGGAAACGAGCGGGGAGGACGCGAGGACGCCGCAGAAGGACGCCGGATCTGACGAAGAGGACACCCGAAGCCGCAGACGGACGCCGGACCCGACGAGGTCGCCGATGAACGCCGCGCAAGACACCAAAACTGTAAGTACATAAAAAACTTTTTTCCACAGGAATTCGGGGCAACTTTAGGGGTGTGCGCTATATTCGGGAGCGCGCTATACCCCAATAAATACGGTAATCGAACACGAAAATTTTAATCAGTAACAGCCCTATTTTATATATATAAATATAATTTTTTTACCTACTGCCACCCATGTCTCACCATTGCCTAGGCAGACTTAAAGCGGGAGTTCACCCAATTCGTTTTTTTTTTTTCTATTTTCCCCTTAGCTTCATGCTCGTTTTGTCTAGGGGAATCGGCTATTTGTTTTAAAATATGATCCGTACTTACCCGTTTTCGAGATGCATCCTCTCCGTCGCTTCCGGGTATGGGTCTTCGGGAGCGGGCGTTCCTTCTTGATTGTCAGTCTTCCGAGAGGCTTCCGACTGTCGCATCCATCGCGTCACTCGTAGCCGAAAGAAGCCGAACGTCGGTGCGGCTCTATACTGCGCCTGCGCACCGACGTTCGGCTTCTTTTGGAAAATCGTGACACGATGGATGCGACCGTCGGAAGCCTCTCGGAAGACTGACAATCAAGAAGGAATGCCCAGTCCCGCAGCCCATACCCGGAAGCGGCGGAGAAGATGCATCTCGTAAACGGGTAAGTACGGATCATATTTTAAAACAAATAGCCGATTCCCCTAGACAAAACGAGCATGAAGCTAAGGGGAAAATGTGTTTGCTATGGGTGAACCTCCGCTTTAAGATGTCCTCCACTGAATCTGTTGTGCTTAGTATAATCGAGTACCCAGTTTGTATGCTTCTAACGAATTCTTCAACGTATAAAGCACATGCAAGCACCTCTAGAGCCCCATTTTCAGTATGTAGTTGTAGTTGTTTTTATCAGCCCCCTTTATCGCCCTGTATACTAGGCTTGAAGAAAGAGGGTGCAGCATTAGGAGTCGGGTTGCTGCATGCATGTTCTGAAAAAAAAAAAAGATTTTTTATTAAAAAAATTGCTTGTTGAACTTTTTGTTTGTAAAGTTTATTAAACTTTTCAAAATATTATATTTAGTTTTAGTTAACATGGTAAGTCTGTAGTTTAGAGATAATGTAGTTCCGCAGCCACTTCTCTTACAGGTGCCTGGTCAGACTTGTCAGGTGGGTCACTTTGCATGTCACTTTGGTAGCTGATGGTCTTACAAAGGCATGGCTGAATGCACACAGCGGAACAGGGGTTAGCTTGAATTGCAGGTGTGAGCAATCAGAACAGATCAGTGCTAATCCATCAGACATAAGAACACTCTCAGCTGGAGCAGACACAGATACAGAACACCAAGACACTGCCAAAGTTGGCTAGACAGCGTATTCAGCTATTTCATCGGAAATAACTCTTCTGTTTCATGCTTGAGGTCAGTTCACTGTTTCCAAAAATATGCAGCTATGAATGAAAGAAGGATGAGTTGCAAACTGAACTGGTATAACACCGCATGACAATGTTTGAAAGGGAGATCATTTAAGGCATAGGAATATATATATATTTTTTTTAACATTTAACAAGTATTTAAAGGAATTTTTCCTGAGAGAAACATAGAGGATGCTGCTGCTAGTTGCCTGGCTATCATGTTGACTCTTGTTTCAATATATGTACAGGGAGTGCAGAATTATTAGGCAAATGAGTATTTTGACCACATCATCCTCTTTATGCATGTTGTCTTACTCCAAGCTGTATAGGCTCGAAAGCCTACTACCAATTAAGCATATTAGGTGATGTGCATCTCTGTAATGAGAAGGGGTGTGGTCTAATGACATCAACACCCTATATCAGGTGTGCATAATTATTAGGCAACTTCCTTTCCTTTGGCAAAATGGGTCAAAAGAAGGACTTGACAGGCTCAGAAAAGTCAAAAATAGTGAGATATCTTGCAGAGGGATGCAGCACTCTTAAAATTGCAAAGCTTCTGAAGCGTGATCATCGAACAATCAAGCGTTTCATTCAAAATAGTCAACAGGGTCGCAAGAAGCGTGTGGAAAAACCAAGGCGCAAAATAACTGCCCATGAACTGAGAAAAGTCAAGCGTGCAGCTGCCAAGATGCCACTTGCCACCAGTTTGGCCATATTTCAGAGCTGCAACATCACTGGGGTGCCCAAAAGCACAAGGTGTGCAATACTCAGAGACATGGCCAAGGTAAGAAAGGCTGAAAGACGACGACCACTGAACAAGACACACAAGCTGAAACGTCAAGACTGGGCCAAGAAATATCTCAAGACTGATTTTTCTAAGGTTTTATGGACTGATGAAATGAGAGTGAGTCTTGATGGGCCAGATGGATGGGCCCGTGGCTGGATTGGTAAAGGGCAGAGAGCTCCAGTCCGACTCAGACGCCAGCAAGGTGGAGGTGGAGTACTGGTTTGGGCTGGTATCATCAAAGATGAGCTTGTCGGGCCTTTTCGGGTTGAGGATGGAGTCAAGCTCAACTCCCAGTCCTACTGCCAGTTTCTGGAAGACACCTTCTTCAAGCAGTGGTACAGGAAGAAGTCTGCATCCTTCAAGAAAAACATGATTTTCATGCAGGACAATGCTCCATCACACGCGTCCAAGTACTCCACAGCGTGGCTGGCAAGAAAGGGTATAAAAGAAGAAAAACTAATGACATGGGCTCCTTGTTCACCTGATCTGAACCCCATTGAGAACCTGTGGTCCATCATCAAATGTGAGATTTACAAGGAGGGAAAACAGTACACCTCTCTGAACAGTGTCTGGGAGGCTGTGGTTGCTGCTGCACGCAATGTTGATGGTGAACAGATCAAAACACTGACAGAATCCATGGATGGCAGGCTTTTGAGTGTCCTTGCAAAGAAAGGTGGTTATATTGGTCACTTATTTGTTTTTGTTTTGTTTTTGAATGTCAGAAATGTATATTTGTGAATGTTGAGATGTTATATTGGTTTCACTGGTAAAAATAAATAATTGAAATGGGTATATATTTTTTTTTTGTTAAGTTGCCTAATAATTATGCACAGTAATAGTCACCTGCACACACAGATATCCCCCTAAAATAGCTAAAACTAAAAACAAACTAAAAACTACTTCCAAAAATATTCAGCTTTGATATTAATGAGTTTTTTGGGTTCATTGAGAACATGGTTGTTGTTCAATAATAAAATTAATCCTCAAAAATACAACTTGCCTAATAATTCTGCACTCCCTGTATTATTCAATACATTTCAAGTAATATTAATGTCTTGTTTTTTTTTTTTTTTTTTAAATAACTAACATGTTATACTTAAAGGGGTTGTAAAAGAAATTTTTTATTTATTTATAATAAGCATCATTTACCTGCAGACATTTCACTTCCTCCTTGTTCGTTTTTGCTCAGAAGTTGCTCTATTTCTTCTCTGTTCTGTTCACTTCCTGCTTGTCTGATTTTACTGACCACAGTGACGGGAGGCTTTACTGCGGTGGTCAGTAACGTGCTCGCCCCCTCCTGGGAACTACATCTGTGCGGCAGGACGCTCTCTACGTGTTAGAGACTTCAAGGAGGTATGAATTACTGGGCGTGCCGCAATTCATACTGGGAAATGTAGTTCTTACATGAACGAGCGATGCAAAAAAGGAAGTGAATGAGAGAACAGAAACTAGAATGCCGGAGGTGATATAGATGAAGGAATTTAATAGGTATTTACTATTTTTTTAACAAAATCATTACACTATTCTGTCTGTCTACCTTGCAGACATTAATTTTAGGCAAATTTTTTTTTTCCTTTACAACTCCTTTAACTTACCTGCTCCGTGTAATGACTTACCTGCTCTGTGTATGGGTTTTGCCCACTTCTGGGGTTCCCTGTTGTCACTCCTGGCTCCTCCCCCGTGCCAAGTGCTCTCACAGCAAGCAGCTTTCTATAGGGGAACCCGAGCTGCAGATCCCTGTGTTCATTCAGACATTGAGCCGTGGCTCAGCCCCTCCCCCTCTCTCTCCTCATTGACTTACTGACTTTGATTGACAGCAGCGGGAGCCAATGGTGCCTGCTGCTGCCTCAGCCAATGAGGAGGGAGAGTCCTTGACAGCCAAGGCACTTGTGCAACATCGCTGGATCGTGAGGGGGATCAGGTAAGTATTAGGGGGGCTGAGGAGACTGCTGCAGAAAGAAAGGTTATATATCTTAATGCATAGAATGAATTAAGATGAAAAAAACTATTACCACTTAAACTTTAGTAAAATATGCCAATAGGTATTCTTGACTTTATTCAGATTTTCCTGATCAATATTCTTTTTTCAGGTCAGTACAGTAGGTGAACTCGATATTGTGTCAATCTCGCTCTCTTTCTCGGCGAGATTGAGCACCTACGAGCCCCATCGCGGAAGCCAGCGCCGAGCTGGCTTGCCGCGATGGAGACAGAGCCGTCATAGAAGCGACGGGAGATCCGACTTGGATTCCCGCCAATTCTACACGTGTGCGGCGTTTGTTATGAATCCTGAGGGGGAAGTCCCCGCCGGATTTTAAATAAAAATCCGGCATGGGTTCCCCCCTCAGGAGCATACCGGGCCCTTAGGTCTGTTATGGGTTGTAAGGAGAGCCCCCTACACCGAAAAAAACGGTGTAGGGGGTCCCCCTACAATCCATACCAGACCCGTATCCAAAGCACGCTACCCGGCCGGCCAGGAAGGGAGTGGGGACGAGCGAGCGCCCCCCCCTCCTGAGCCGTACCAGGCTGCATGCCCTCAACATGGGGGGGGGTTGGGTGCTCTGGGACAGGGGGGCGCACTGCGGCCCCCCCACCTCAGAGCACCCTGTCCCCATGTTGATGAGGACAGGGCCCCTTCCCGACAACCCTGGCCGTTGGTTGTCGGGGTATGCGGGCGGGAGGCTTATCGGAATCTGGGAGCCCCCTTTAATAAGGGGGCCCCCAGATACCGGCCCCCCACCCTAAGTGAATGGATATGGGGTATGTGATACCTACCACGTGGGTAGGTACCGGAGCATGATGGGACTGTGAGGCCTATATAGGTCCGATGCAAGGCGCGCATCCGTCATTTCAGTGAGAAGAGCCGGCGTGTCAACATCTGGAGAAGTGAAGAAGATGACGTCACAGCCCGGAAGAAGAAGAATACTTCACAGCACGGAAGAAGAAGATAGACGTTCAGCGCTGAAGGAGAAGGCACCGGACAGCTGGAGGAAGAACCGGGGTGCGCCGAGTCAACAGCGGAGAGCGGCGAACATAGAAGGAGACCCCCGGAGAGTTGAGAAGACCCCCCGGATAGCGGAGAAGACCCGTCGGGATAGCGGAAGAAGAAGCCCCCCCGCCGAAGACGCCGGAGGAAACCCGCTGGGGGGTGGGGGCTTTTTTAAAAGCGACCCCCCCGGCGGTGGAAGAGAACCAGACGGCGGCCCCCACCCACCCGAAGACGTCACAGAAGAAGCCCCCCCTGGTAAACAGAGCTAATAAAGAAGACAGGGGGGGCCTCCGGAGCAGACTAATAAAATATTTTAATACCCTGTGTGGTTTATTTGTGTTTTTACCACTTTTCTTGCAGGTGAATGGGTAGGGGTACGATGTACCCCATATCCATTCACTTAGGGTGGGGGGCCGGTATCTGGGGGCCCCCTTATTAAAGGGGGCTCCCAGATTCCGATAAGCCTCCTGCCCGCATACCCCGACAACCAACGGCCAGGGTTGTCGGGAAGGGGCCCTGTCCTCATCAACATGGGGACAGGGTGCTCTGAGGTGGGGGGGCCGTAGTGCGCCCACCTGTCCCAGAGCACCCAACCCCCCCCATGTTGAGGGCATGCAGCCTGGTATGGCTCAGGAGGGGGGGGGGGCGCTCGCTTGTCCCCACTCCCTTCCTGGCCGGCCGGGTAGCGTGCTTTGGATACGGGTCTGGTATGGATTGTAGGGGGACCCCCTACGCCGTTTTTTTCGGCATAGGGGGGCTCTCCTTACAACCCATAACAGACCTAAGGGCCCGGTATGCTCCTGAGGGGGGAACCCATGCCGGATTTTTATTTAAAATCCGGCGGGGACTTCCCCCTCAGGATTCATAACAAACGCCGCACACGTGTAGAATTGGCGGGAATCCAAGTCGGATCTCCCGTCGCTTCTATGACGCGCTTGCTGGGATGTGCTGTCACTATTCCAGTGAGTGCGAGATGTCGGCGAGATCTCGGCACCACGTCGCCGAGAATCAGCGCGATGCTGTCGTGCTAAAAACACAATATCACAAACACCTACTGTATCTCAAAGTATAGAATGCAGAGGATATTCATAATAGCCAGGCAAAAAAAAAACAGAGACAGACTGAAATTAGCATTTTCTGAAGGCAATCAGCAATGGAATGATCCATATTTCTCATGAAGCCTTGAAGCACCCTTCTTTTCTAGTTTTGGGGTGTTAAATCTACATCTCGGGCTGGATTCACAGCATGTCTATTGCATTTAGCTCATGCTAAGGCATTTTAAATCCTCTTGAGTTGAAGTGACCTCTGAAATTAAAGTGGATGTAAACCCGATTTTTTTTTATTTTTTTTTTGATGTCACAATGCACAGTATAAAATGTCCTATCATCTGTGCCCAGTCTTGCCACACAGAGTTAATCCAGCTCTGAGCAATCCTCTTTTATTGTTCAGTGAAATAAAACGGACTTACAGAGAAAAACCTTAGTCCGTTCTGCCCCCTTGCTGTGAATGAATGGTTATTTATATATCTCATGCACTAGCCTGGAGACAGGCATTATTTTTTAATTCCCACCCCCACTCCTGTTCTGAAGTCATGTGGTTACTTTTCTGGATTTTGACTGGATGTTAGTGATCATACCAGAATTTTGTGTAAGGAATACACAGGAAAAAATGCATGTTGACAAGGGGAGTGCAGAGGAGGGCGGGGAGTCTTCTGACATCACGACTCCACCCACCGAGCTCCAGACAACAGATCCACCCACAGAATCTGCAGTTTTTCAGTTCTTATAACAGACAGAGGGGAGACATTTGACAGGTAAGGATACATGCAGGAGGCATGTATATCCTTATAGATCAGCACTATGGCAGTAGTTCAGAAATGATGAGAGTGGGTTTACATCCACTTTAATGCATAGCATTGTGTTAATGTGTATTTTTATCAGGTTGCATTGATGTGCAGGTTTTTTTTGTTCACAGCGGGAGCCAAAATATATTATTTTTCTTTACATAATGTGTGCTGCAGCATGCTGTGATGCATTGTAGCGTGTTGTAGCCTGTAACACTGCTTTTGAATACAGCATGTTCTATTTTCATAAACCATAACCCAACTCAATATGTTGTTGTGAACTAAGCCTACTGGAAACTATAGATTTCAGCTTGGTATTGCCTTGGGCCTGGGTTGGGTAATGCACCCTAACATACATGGTATGGATGGATCCTTAAAACTAGTGCTGACTTTACCTTTGAATACGTCTTATTAAAGCTTGTATAAGGCTGGGTTCACACTATCGCCAATTGGATGGGCAATCAAACCCATATGAGTACACTGTACAATGACTGGGTCGGCTATATTACCCACAATGACTTTACACCTAGAGAATGGACTGCTATTAGCACAAACGTGATTGTAAGTGAAATGCTATTGAATGTCGTCAAATAGTATTTTCATTTAATAACCGATGCAATGCCAAAATTGCCTATCTAAGTTCACCATAAGATGATAAGCTATTGATCCTTGTATTTTAGAACTATTGTTATGTTAATTGCTGTAGAAAAATAATTCAGCTAATAATCATCTGTTTAATCAATGTAGATAATTCTCAGTTCTTTGTGTTTTTCAACTCAGCAAACAATAGAACATGGGAAAATAGATATATGTTTTTATTTTATAAATCAATACATCACCTTACCATTATTCTGACACAATAGCAATGTCTTTTTATATAAAAAAAAAAAACAACAAGCAGCTTAATAATTCTATGTTTGCTTTGGAAGATCGGCAGAACTGCCATTTTGAATAATTAACTGGTAGTCATGTAAATGCTTGCTGTCTTTGCGCCAAGGACCAAACACACCTAAAGGACTTAGGGCCAGATTCACAAAAGGGATACGACGGCGTATCTCCTGATACGCCGTCGTATCTCTGTTTCTATCTATGCGACTGATTCATAGAATCAGTTACGCATAGATATCCCTAAGATCCGACAGGTGTAATTGTTTTACACTGTCGGATCTTAGGATGCAGTACCGCGGCCGCCGCTGGGGGGAGTTTGCGTCGTAAACCAGCGTCGGGTATGCAAATTAGGAGTTACGGCGATCCACGACGGATTTTCGCGTTCGCTACGTTTCCCGTCACAAAGTTAGTCGTCGTTTTAGGTTCCATAACTTTAGTCAGCAAACGTATTGCTGTCTAAAGTATGGCCGTCGTTCCCGCGTCCAAATTTAAAAAATAACGTTGTTTGCGTAAGCCGTCCGGGAATACGGAATTACGCTACGCGCGTCGCCGTTCGGAAAAATGACGTCACTGCGCGCAAAGCACGACGGGAATTACGAAACGGAGCATGCACAGTAGGTCCGGCGCTGGCGCGCGCCTAATTTAAATGGCACACGCCCATTTGAATTGGCCCGCCTTGCGCCGGAGGCCGCCGGCGTAGTTTTCATCGCAAGTGCTCTGTGAATCATGCACTTGCGATGAAAACTTGCTGCGGTGTAACGTATCTACTATACGTTACGCCGCCGCAGTTCTATGTGAATCTGGCCCCTAAACACTTAAAGGGCCGAAAGGACAAGTTCACCCTTGGGAACATGTTACATGTTCCACCTGATTTTAGGGTGGAACATGTAACATTTTCAATCCAATTTTAGGGTGGAACATGTAACATTTTCCAATCCGATTTTAGGGTGAAACATGTAACATTTTCCATCTGATTTTAGGGTGGAACATGTAACATTTTACATCCGATTTTAGGGTGGAACATGTAACATTTTTCATCTGATTTTAGGGTGGAACATGTAACATTTTTCATCTGATTTTAGGGTGGAACATGTAACATTTTTCATCTGATTTTAGGGTGGAACATGTAACATTTTTCATCTGATTTTAGGGTGGAACATGTAACATTTTTCATCTGATTTTAGGGTGGAACGTGTAACATTTTTCATCTGATTTAAGGGTGGAATATATAACATTTTTCATCTGATTTTAGGGTGGAACATGTAACATTTTCCATCCGATTTTAGGGTGGAACATGTAACATTTTTCATCTGATTTTAGGGTGGAACATGTAACATTTTTCATCTGATTTTAGGGTGGAACATGTAACATTTTTCATCTGATTTTAGGGTGGAACATGTAACATTTTTCATCTGATTTTAGGGTGGAACGTGTAACATTTTTCATCTGATTTAAGGGTGGAATATATAACATTTTTCATCTGATTTTAGGGTGGAACATGTAACATTTTCCATCCGATTTTAGGGTGGAACATGTAACATTTTTCATCTGATTTTAGGGTGGAACATGTAACATTTTTCATCTGATTTTAGGGTGGAACATGTAACATTTTTCATCTGATTTTAGGGTGGAACATGTAACATTTTTCATCTGATTTTAGGGTGAAACATGTAACATTTTCCATCCGATTTTAGGGTGGAAAATGTAACATGTTCCCACTCCTGCAGTGGCTAGGTGATCCACTGCCTCTGTGTGACAGCAGTTTGGGGAGAGGTTCCTGTACCAGTTGTCACTCTGCCCACACTGCTGCATCATTCATTCACAGAGTTCTGTAAATGAATGAAATACAAGTACTGACAACTTTTGCGGCTCTGTTGAGAGCTGTGGTAGTTCATTGATTCTATCTGTCAGTGTGAAACTGCCTGCCCATATGATTCATGCTGCATTGAATTTGCACAGTGGACAATTGTCACCCTGTGGACAGGCTAGTCTTAGATGGACTTATAGTTTTAAATAGATTTTAAGTAAGAAACCAACTTATTTAAACATAACTCTAGATCCACACTTGTGCGTCCAGTGTTCTGTGGGTAGGGCAACCAATTAATTTCAGTGTTCATCTGTGCAGCTTCCAACCTCAGTTTGTTCAATTATGCTTTGACAAAAAAAAATGGAATGTGATTGTATTCTACGGAGAGCTGCACCAGATTTTGCACTCTCCAATTTTAGTAAATTAAAGGGGTTGTAAAGGTAAAACATTGTTCCCCTAAATAGCTTCCTTTTCCTTAGTGCAGTCCTCCTTCACTTACCTCATTCTTGGATTTTGCTTTTAAATGTCCTCATTTCTTCTGAGAAATCCTCACTTCCTGTTCTTCTGTCTGTAACTACACACAGTAATGGGAGACTTTCTCCCTGGTGTGGAGAAAGCCTCTTGGGGGGGGGGGGTGAGCAGGAGTGTCAGGACACTCTACTTTGCAGATAGAGAAAGGAACTTTGTGTTTTATTTTATTTATTTATTACTATTTATTTGGGAAGCGTGCATATACCACCGGTCGGTGGTGCCAAAGCGCTTTGTGACAAAATAGCCCGGATGTTCTGGCGAGGGGAGCATAAATAAAAGAGAAGGGAGAAAAAAAACAAGAAATCAGCGAAGAAAAATTGGCCTAGGATTGAAATGCTTGGCAGAATAGCCAGGTCTTCAGCTTCTTCCTAAACGCATATAGGCTTCGGGAGATGCAAATGTTAAGCGGGATTTGGTTCCAGAGAGTCGCCCCCGCGGAACCAATCCGTTTTCCTCCTATAGAAATTAGCCTGTCGGTATTGCCAATGAGTAGAGCTTTGTCGGCTGAGCGTTAGTGGGCGTCCGAACACTCCTCTATACTGCAGGGTTTCTGGTCGTGCATATGGATGATGAGGCCTTAAAGGGGTTGTAAAGGTACAATTTTTTTTTTCCTAAATAGCTTCCTTTACCTTAGTGCAGTCCTCCTTCACTTACCTCATCCTTCCATTTTGCTTTTAAATGTCCTTTAAACCAGGGAGAAAGCCTTGCATTACTGTGTGTAGTTACAGACAGAAGAACAGGAAGTGAGGATTTCTCAGAAGAAATAAGGACATTTAAAAGCGAAATGGAAGGATGAGGTAAGTGACGGAGGACTGCACTATGGTAAAGGAAGCTATTTAGGGAAAACATGTTTTACCTTTACAACCCCTTTAACATCTTTATTCTTTGTAAAAAGAATAAATATTCTGTGAGGTCAGTATCTTACTGTAGTTTATAGTGTGGCCACTAAATGAGGTGATCACCAAAAAAATATTTAAGCATAAAACATTATTTCCACATGAATAAAATAAAATAAATTTTGTGGACAATATTTCCTTCACTGACCCTGGGGACCATCAAAGCCTACAACTCTTATGGGGGGTTGATGAATGTATGGACCTGGGAAGACAACTGTGTTTACAGACAATTATGTACTGCTTGGATATTTGTGTGATCTCCATGGTAGAATGAAATATCTTCAGATAAACACAGATCAGCCTGGAGAGTACTGAGCAAACAGGCCTACAGTTTAGCCACTAATTGCGCTATGTCATTAACTTTCCATCCTGGTAGAGCTGGCACTGGGGCACACATTCTATTGTCCTTTCTCCAACGCATCACAAATAAAATAAGTAATTCTCAGCTCTTGTCGTTGGTTCTGTGCCTGTTGTTGATACTGTAGGGTGGGACCGTCTGCTCCATATTTGTATTGTGAGCAGCAAACCAAACACATTAGCAGATCATCAATGTCCCTATGCCCTGAGCCAATGAATATTTAGAAATATTATTAATTTACTTCCTTTAATGTTCTTCGTATGAACTTTGAAAAATAAACATAGGCAGGGGACAAAAGGCAGCAAATGTCAGTCATTAAGCCTGATCTCCCTCTGCGGTTGTTTTCTGTAGATGACCGTGTCTTAACCTGCCTAGTTATGAGGTCATATTTCCGCGCAGTTCAATAGGATTCACCTTTCAATTCAGAAAGAGCTTATACTCTGTGCAGCATATGTTTTTTGGTAAACATGCATTCCGTTTTTGTTTTTACAGATAGCTCGAAAAGAAAAGCCTACAGAATGAAGGATGGGAGGGAATATTTTTAGTGCATTGTTCAGATTTTTGTTAGAAGTGGTTTTAAAGTTTTTATTCATGTACAACATATTTGAAAAACGTGAATAAGTAAACACAGACAGTATTCCCTGACTGCACCTGAGGTTTACTCTCCAGTCAAGTTCATGATACAGACAAGTCTACACCCCTAGGAAACACACAACGAAATAAATCCATGTTTGCTTTTCAAATGACTTGCTGTGCAGACAATGTGAAGAGACAGCAATGGGTGCTCTGTATGGAAGATACGGTATGTTTATAATAACATGCACATTATTTTTTCGAAGTGGCACAGAACAAGAAGATTTCCACCGGAAACTTGAGTCCCAAAACAGTTTATAGTGAAAGATCAGGTTACTTTACAAGATTAAATCTTTTTCTGATGCTCTTTTTTTATGCTCTATCTTCGCCCCTTTAAATATTCAGGATATAATACTGTACACCGGCATTTTGCTACACTGCAGCAGGACCTAGAATGAATGTGTAATTATACATACATTTGCATAGTCAGCCGTCTTGTCTTAAAGTGCATGTCTGAGCAAACTAGTAATAATAAAGTGAGACCTGGAGGAGTAAAAATGGACAAAGGGCCTGCATGTCTAAGGGCCCTTTCACATGGGACGGATCCATGATGATCCACCCTGTGAACGTCCGCTTGCTCAGTGGAGATCGCGCCGCAGATCCCCGTTGAGCCGGAGGATGACAGAGCGGTCCCCGCACACTGTGCAGGGACCGCCCTGTCAGATCTCTGCTCTCCCCTATGGGGGGATCGGATGAACACAGACCGCCTGTCCGTGTTCACCTGATCCGATCCGCAGATGGATGGAAAAATAGGATTTTTCTCTGTCTGCAGAATCGGAGCATTGCGGACCCGAATGAGATTGGGTGTCAGCGGATGTTCGTCCGCTGACACCCGCTATCTCATAGGAATCAATGTATGTCCCTTTTTCATCCGTAAATGGATGGATGAAAAGGCGGACATATGGTCCGCAGGTGTGAAAGGGGCCTTAGGGGAGGAACAGGTCAGAAAAGGTTTAAAATGTGAGTTCTATGTGTAGGGCAGGGGTGTCAAACTCAATCTCATCGTGGGCCACATCAGCATTATGATTAACCTCAAAAGGGCCGGTTGTATCTGTAAGATTAGATGTCCAGTGCATCACCTCCCCTTACATTAGATGTCAAAAGCCCCCCCCACCATCAGAAGTTGAGTGCCCCACTCTCCCTTACATCATGAGTACTAAGATTTGTAGGTAAAGTTGATCCAGGGTAAATCCGATTGCCTCTCGGGGGATCAGGAAGGAATTTTTTCCCCTGCTGTAGCAAATTGGGGTTTTTTGCCTTCCTCTGGATCAACTGTGGGTATGGAGTTGGGTGTATAGGATTTTACTGTGTTTTTTATTTTGTTTTTTTATTTTTTGTGGTTGAACTGGATGGACTTTTTTCAACCTGACTAACTATGTAACTATGTAACTATCACAATGTACCCCCCTTTGCTTATGCTGCTGCTGGGAAGAATCTGGATGCATTGCTTGAAAGCAGAATGTAAGGGTCTAAAGTAGGACCAGAGGTGCAAGGGCCACATGAAATGGCCTGGAGGGCCGGATTCGGCCCGCGGGCCTTGTGTTTGCCACCTATGGTGTAGGGGGTGTAGATCTTACCTAATTGGAGGCTGAAGGTCAGATAGGCAGGGTGGAGCCGCAAGGATTGATCACGTTAAAGATGTTGGGCCGTTATTCTGGAAAATTTAGTTGAAGAAGTTTCCGCACCCACCCACCCACCTTTGATTTACAGTTCATTGAGGGTCTGGGGTAGTTTGGGAGTTATTCATTTTTGCCAATAAGAAAAAGTTTGTCACAGCAGCTTGGAGGGGTCAGGTAGTACCTAAATTGTTACAAAATTGTGGGGCCCATCTGGGGTATGGTGGTTGCACTTGATTGGTCATTGGTTGTTCTCCCAGAAGCTTGGTCCCCTGGGGAAAATAATTAAGTGTGTGAGTTTGTAATGTCTGCAAGCCGGTTAGGCCATGGCTGGGGACATGGGTGATTCTTTTTACAAAAATTTGTCTTTAAGGACACCCAGAGACTGCCTCTCGGTTGCACTCTCAAATCGTTAATTGAATTGTTTATGTTAATTTTATGTGTTTTTTGTTTGTTTATTTGTAAATACAATGGCTGCTGTGGCCATTAGGCCTGTTTCACATGAGGCGGACTCCGTTGCTACGGAGTCTGCCAGCTCAGTGGGAGATCTCTCCGCTGATCTCCGCTGAGCCGGTGGATGAAAAGTCCCTCTCTGCTCACTGAGCGGGGAGGGGCTTGTGCAGCCCCTTTGGAGAGATCTAATGAAAACAGACAGCATGTCCATTTTCATCAGATCTCTCCCGATCCGATCCGCCATGGACGGATGGCAACGTATCGCTATTGTCTGGTTTTGGCTGATCAGCGGGTCGGATGTCAGTGGACATGTCTCCACTGACATCCGACACACCATAGGATTGAATGAAGCGGCCGTTCAGGTCCGACCGTGTAAAAGGGGCCTTAAAACCCATGTTGTACAGTCTATGTTGTGATAGATTAAAATTTAGTAAATGTTGGAGGTTGATGAATCCTTTAGTCGTGATAATAAAAAAAGCATATTCATCCTTCAGAAGAGGTAATATACCTGTTGATCTACCATAACGCTAATGAAACCTTTTGTCTGAGCTAACAACAAAGTGCCTCTGCTGAACTTAAATGCTAAGCAGTGTTGTCAGCCCTGCCTGGGTTCTCCTCTGCATAGCTGAAGACCAACAAACCTTCTCTCCCCATCTTCATGAGATAAGGGTGAATGTGTTTTGTAGTCCAGCCAAAGAAAAACTTACACAAGACTTTTAACACTCCTTGAGTTTGGCTGTCATGTTGCATTGGCTTCAAATCTTTCTGAAATCTTTGCATTGGCTTTCAAATCTTTCTGAGCACTACGGGAGTTCTGACTTTCTAATCTTTAATGTTCCATATTAGTGTCTTAGAAAGTATAAAGCCAAAGACAGCTTGTATTTAATCAAAGAGCTCAGCAATAGTGCCCACCTCCTTCTCTCAGTGTAGGTTTCTTTTAAACAGTGTGAGAAAGACATAAAAAGGACAAGATTGTCAGCCACAGTATTCCATGATGGATTTCTGCTAGCAATCCCAGTAGAGATTATTTGGAGTACAGTCCTGTAGGACATTTGATAAATCCTCATATGAAGTAGCCGGAGCAGTACGGTTTTGGGTATGGTGGCATATGGAATTATAAATGTTTATCATTTTGTTTCTGATCATTATGATTGGTTGTGTATGCATTTTCTGTATATGAATTTATATTTTATTATTATTTTATTATTATTATTTTAATTTGATTGGTTAGTGCCAGAAGGGAAATTAATTGTTTTGTTGTATACTGAAGTTTTGGCTTACTTAATTTTGTTTTTATTGCTAGTACATTCCCTCTTTGTGGATAAAAATGAGTGGGCACATTCTCATAAACTCAGCTATTTAGCATCTAGAATACATTTGTTTGAGCCCTGAGTAGTTGGTGCCTCTGTATGAAATTTGTATGAAAATCATATAAGTCGTAATGATTTTTTTTTTTATTGATTTGGAGTCATTAGTATGCAAATGTAAAGATCTTGTTTTCAAATATCTTTATTAAGTGAGTCCTTTTTATTTGTACCCCATTTGTTTATCTAAATTGGAGGTTTCCTGTGTTCTATATTAGGCATGGATTCCCTTCTGTTGATTACACTCTCACTCTTCCCGTGGATTCTAAGTAGTGTTGAAAGTTGAGATGCTCCCTGTAGAGTCCCTGGCCAAGAACATTGTAGATGCACAATCTTGACAAGTCACCAATTTGTTTAGGGCAGCCAATCATTGGCGTTCATCTCTTTACAAAGAGCTATTGCTTTTTATGAGTAAAGGACATGGGAACAACAAGCTAGTAATTAAGAAAGATGAGAAATTAAGAGCTAGCATTTGTGTAGAAGGTGGAAATAAACATCTTGTATCTTGCCAACCTGTAATACATCCTGGCTACCCGAGACCCAGGCAGACTTCAGAGATCAGCATCGCAGGGCTACAGTTTCTTGTGATGAATGATTTTAGGAATAAGTAATGTAATTACATCTCAGGGGTTATATGTCCACATGGTACACATTATACTTTGCTTGTGAGCTCTTTAGCATTGCAAACAATGTGCAACTAGTACCTTGTTTATGGAAGTGGCTACTATTGCTGTAAACCTTAGATGTTATCATATCCTCATAGATATATCTAAATTATTACAATATTATTATTAGTAGTAGTAATAGTAATGGGTTTAGAAAGTAGCTGTAGTTGTAATATCACCTTGTACATGTTAGCAGTTATCACAGGCAAAAAGGACACTGAAAATACGTTAAAACATTGAGATACTTAAATGCCATGGACCTTCAGGAACCCCTATGACTTTGTTGGCATTTGGGGTGGCACAAGAGCACAGAAATAATCAAATAAATAATATTTGGATGGATTTTCTATGCCATCCATGTGAAATCTATGTGACCTTCCTTTAGATTGTAAGACCATCTTAGATTTGGATAGCCTGAGCATCACTGAACTTCAAGATTTTGCAAAACAGATGATAACCATGTCACACTAGTAATAACACTAGCAAAAAGAAACTATTCCTAACTGACTTCACACCGTATTGACTATGGTCTTTGTGTGTGTGTTTTGTTGACTGTTGAAGCAAGAATAGACTGTAGGCTTCTTCAAAGGTAGGGACTGATGTGGATTTCCTACATTCCCTAAAAACCACCATTGATTTTGTTAATAATGATGAATAATTTACTCATTCAATCCAATACTAAAATATATAATTTCCACTGTTTTTTTAAAAAAAATATTATAAACTGTATATTACACTTTGTTCGTTACATATCTAAGGCCCCATACACACGATAGAATCCATCCGCAGATAAATCCCAGCAAATGGGTTTCTGCGGATAGATCCTATGGTGTGTACACGCCAGCGGATCTGTTTCCGCGGAGAAATCTCCTCTGGGATGGATTTCAGCAGATCGGATATTTGCTGTGCTGCACAACATATCCATCTGCTGAAATCCATTCCAACGGATGGATCCGCTCGTCTGTACAGACTTACCGGATCCATCCGTTCAAAGGGATTCCCCGCACGCGTCGTAATGATTTGACGCATGCGTGGAATTCCTTTTATGACAGCGTCGCGCCCGTCGCCGCGTCATAATAGCGGCGACGGCGCGACACGTCATCGCCAGAGGATTTCAGCGCGGATTTCAATGCGATGGTGTGTACACGCCATCGCATAGAAATCTTCTGAAATCCTCTCCGCTGGACCGTATCTGCGGATAAATCCTCTCGTGTGTATGGGGCCTAAGTCTTCACAGAGGACAATGAAAAGTGTAAAAACTGAAATGAGGGGGTAATTTATAATTAAGAGCAAACATTGCAGTATATCTTGTTCATAAAAATCTGACTATGGTATGTAGCCACACAAAGTTTGAAGAGAGCAGGTAACGTGAATTTGACAGGTCCCCTGACCAGGCTTTCCTCCCCTTTTTAAAAATTATTATTACGTTTTGTTGCTCTCTCTCAGCTTCAGAGCCCTAATGCCAGCAGGACGCAGAGCACTCTGGTAAAGCACATAGCTGTGCTTAAGAAACGTGTTGTTTTTCATTAGTGGTTTTCCATTTGATTTCCAATCAACAAAACACATCATCAAAGTAATTTAAATGGTCAAAAGGGGAAATCCAATCTTCACTAGTTGCTTCTGGAATAGGGTCTCCAAGGGGAGATTTCCCCTTGTGACCTGATCCAGTGACAACTGTATAATGTTGGCTTTCCAGTCACTTTCTTTCTAGTGACAAATCATCAGAGATGGTTTATATCAACAGTAGAGATATATTGTAGACATCATTAAAATAACTCATTCAGAACCACTGATACATAGTGCAAACACAGCCTAATAATTTAGAGCAATTTATTCCAAAATGCATACAGCTGTCTCAGGCTTTTTGGCCATGATTGATATGGTGTAAGGAAGTCATGGCTTCTATAGAGTAGGGCTTGGGACCCAATAAGATAGTATATCCAAACATGTTATGGTAAGAGGAAAGTTAAGACCCATTCATACTAGATGCATTAGGCTGCATTGGTCAGCCCTGCCCAATGCAGTCCTTATGGTAAGACAATGCAAACGCCTTGTCCTCTATCGTGGTGGTGGTGTGCACTAAAAAAAATAAGTATGGTATCACACAGTGGTGTGTCAAATAGAACTAAATTAAATGTAAGTTTGTGATATTTCCACAGTCCTAACAAAGGGTTACAGTGCCATGCATTCTTTACACAGCATCAGCACCACTGCCTTGCCCTTTACATTGCACACCAGCAGCCTTACAATAGTGCATGCTGGCACTATAAACAAGTAAAAAAGGAATTAAATAGCCCTCCAATCAAATCAGTGCATAGCACAACAAAGCTTTCTTAGAACAGAAGATATCCCCATGTCTTCTTCCATTACATACCCCAAAAGGCTAACTTCTCTAAGAGTTATTTCTTAAAGGAGTTGTAAAGGTACAATTTTTTTCCCTAAATAGCTTCCTTTACCTTAGTGCAGTCCTCCTTCACTTACCTCATCCTTCTATTTTGCTTTTAAATGTCCTCACTTCCTCTTCTTCTGTCTGTAACTCCACACAGTAATGCAAGGCTTTCTCCCTGGTGTGGAGTGTCGTGCTCGCCCCCTCCCTTGTACTACAGGAGAGTCAGGACGCCCACTAGCACACAGCTCCTTTTTCTATCTGCAACATAGAGAGTGTCCTGACTCTCCTGTAGTCCAAAGGAGGGGGCGAGCACGACACTCCAGACCAGGGAGAAAGCCTGGCATTACTGTGTGGAGTTACAGACAGAACAAGAAGTGAGGATTTCTCAGAAGAAATAAGGACATTTAAAAGCAAAATGGAAGGATGAGGTGAGTGAAGGAGGACTGCACTAAGGTAAAGGAAGCTATTTAGGGAAAAAAAATTGTACCTTTACAACCCCTTTAAGGCCTCATCATCCATATGCACGACCAGAAACCCTGCAGTATAGTACATATATAATATAATATTATGCTATATTTGTATTTGTACTATACACTATTGGTTCTAGGTGTGACTATGGCCGATCATAAAGAGATATACACACTGTCCTGAGATAAGAAATAATCCTCTTATTTTTGGAATATGTGATGGAATGAGACATGTGGATACCTTCTGTTCTAAGAAGGTTTCAGGCTTATTGCATTCAGATGAAAATCACTGTGATTGCAGCCTTTTCTGGGTCTAAATACAGGTGTCATGTTGTCTATGGGACAATGCGCACAGCTGCGTAGGAATCTGTGAAGCAGTAATGCATTCAGAGCCCTAAAAAAGCTAGGGAGGTTTACATTTGAGTAGGGTAATTTATGCACATACGCATGTACTATACACATAAATTGAAGCAATTAGAAAAGGATGAAGAATTTTTCCTGTGTATACACATATTCACATTTATGGACATGCACACATGTGTATGCTAGGTCTTTATGGCACCTAACTTGTGTTTTTACTCAGGATCTTTCTACCAGCCTCTTTCAACAAGATCCTGCGTATAAACAATACTATGTTGGTGTGTGAGAGGCCTAAGGCTGGCCATAGACGGCTTAGAATCTCAGGTCAGTTCAGCAGGAACTGAATGAGATTCGAACCATGTAGAGGGAGACTAAATGTACTAACTTGATTGATCGATCAACTTGGGTACAACCAGCCTGCCAGATCTTACATTCAATTATCGCTAGTGGCTGGTATAGCCGCTAGCAATAATCACTGTCTTCTCCAGGCAGGGACAGCTTCCCCCACCCCGCCCCAGAAAATACAATCAGGTGGGACTCCCCTTTTAACACTGTCTGTGTTGATGGGGTAATCAAGCAAATCAGTGGTGGGTACATGCACACAGCTGCAATTCAAAGAATTTTGTTTACAAATCTGAATGCAAGTGTATTTTTCTTTTAACCACCTGGGGCCCGCGCTATAGCCGAATGACGGCTACAGCGCGGACCTGAAAATCCAAGTGGACGTCAATTGACGTCCCTTTTGACGTTCCCGGCGCGCGCTCCCGAGCGTGCAGCGGGGAAACACTGTGTTGGCCGTGTCCCTTGGACACAGCCAATCACAGATCACGGCGAACGGCCAATCAGAGTGGCCGTTTGCTATGCGATCTGTGCAGCCAATGAGAGATGATCTCATATGTAAACATATGAGATTATTTCTCATTGCCGGCTCACACAGAGACAGCGTCCTGTCTCTGGAGAGGAGACCGATCTGTGTCCCTTGTACATAGGGACACAGATCGGTCACCCCCCCCCCACCTACAGTTAGAACACTATATAGGGAACATATTTAACCCCTTCCTCACCCCCTAGTGTTAACCCCTTCAATGCCAGTCACATTTATACAGTAATTAGTGCATATTTATAGCACTGATCGCAGTATAAATGTGAATGGCGCCAAAAATGTGTCCGATGTGTCCGCCATAATGTCGCCGTCCCAATAAAAATCGCAGATCGCCGCCATTACTAGTAAAAAAAATAAAAATAAAAAATAAACAATTCTGTCCCCTATTTTGTAGGCGCTATAACTTTTGCGCAAACCAGTCGTTTATTGCGATTTTTTTTTTTTTTACCAAAAATATGTAGAATACGTATCGGCCTAAACTGAGAATTTGTTTTTTTATTTTTTTTAATTGGGCTATTTATTAGAGCAACAAGTAAAACATATTGTATTTTTTTCAAAATTGTTGCTCTTTTTTGTTTATAGCGCAAAAAATAAAAACCGCACAGGCGATCAAATACCACCAAAAGAAAGCTCTATTTGTGGGGAAAAAAGGACGTCAATTTTGTTTGGGAGCCACGTCGCACGACTGCGCAATTGTCAGTTAAAGCGACGCAGTGCCGGAAGCTGAAATTTCACCTGGGCAGGAGGGGGGTATATGTGCCCAGTAAGCAAGTGGTTAATGAAGCCCAAACAGAAGCTGCACTTTAGTATGGGGGATGTGAATACCGCCAATGGTGCCAGAAACTGTTGCCTTGAGAAAGGGTTGCAAGGCCCAGAAACATTGCTTTCTGCACCGTGCAGCCCTTGACATTGTCTTCACGTAACCAGAAATAGAAAGATCAAACACATCTAAACACAAGCATCTTACTAAACATTTTTGGAGAAACTTTTGTGCAAGAAAAACCTTGCCTTTTCATTCCTTTAGTCCCCTTAACCTGTATGATTATTCTGTATCAACTAATAAAAAAATGTAGGCACTTCATTCTAAGGCAGTACAACTGGTCACTGTACAATAGTTAGCTCTTGGTTTCACTTCTGTACATAAGTGTGAAAAATAACACATACAAACTGATAGCCATGGGAGGTTGTTCCACATAAACATAACAAAACAAAGGAGGTTTAACCCTTTTCCTGGCATGCAACTGGAATGAAAGTCTAATTACATCTGAATAAAGGAGCATCATTATTTTGTCTTTGCTCCTCCATGTGAAATTACTTTGAAAGTCAATATATAACAGAGCACATGTGGGTCAGCTGAGGTCATGACCACATCTTATAGGGAAATTACGTTGGTACCCACCCAACAGTTTCTAATGATAAGCAACACAATTAGTACAAAAGTCCTGCAATACATATAGGGCTCGGATACCACTCTTATTCTTTACAGGTAAAAGGACCAATATCTTTACACACAATATGGGGCAGATCCACGTAGATCGACGCTTCTCTCGGCCGGGCGCAGTGTATCTAAGATACACTACGCCGCCGTAACTTTTTTTTTCAAATCCACAAAGAATGCGCGCCGTAAGTTACGGCGGCGTAGTGTATCTTTGGCGGCGTAATGGCGCGGCATTCAAGTATCTGTAATGGGGCGTGTTTTATGTAAATACGTCGTGACCTGACGTAAACAACGTTTTTTTGGAACTGCGCATGCGCCGTCCGTGGGGGGATCCCAGTGCGTATGCTCGAAATGAAACCGGAACAAGCCAATGTTTAAGACGGTGACGTCATTCTACGCAAATCCCAGTTCGCGAACGACTTACGCAAACGACGTAAAAAATTCAAAATGCGAGGCGGGAACGACGGCCATACTTAACATTGAGTACGCCACCATATAGCAGCTTTAACTATACGCTGGAAAAAGCTGAACGCAAACGACGTAAAAAAATGCGCCGGCCAGACGTACGTTCGTGGATCGCCGTAACTAGCTAATTTGCATACTCGACGCGGAATTCGACGGAAACGCCACCTAGCGGACGCCGAAAAATTGCACCTAAGATCCGACGGCGTACGAAGACGTACGCCTGTCGGAGATCCATCCGAGATGCCGTCATATCTTGTTTTGTAGATACAAAACAAAGATACGACGCACAAAATTTGAAATTACGTGGCGTATCAAGAGATACGCCGGAGTAATTCCTCTGTGGATCTGCCCCTATATATTTAGTATGACTGGGAGACACAAACACCTTTTAAATCTATAAGGCCTTCTTCACATGGGCCTATTTAAGTGTATATTGGTCAAAAGGTCCATGTCTGCCCACTTGGGATGCTCAGGTGTTGACATCCATGCGGGTGCAGGTGCATGTCCCTGAACACAAACAATATGGGTTCAAGAACATGCTTCTGCACCAACGTGGATTTCAATTTGGGAGCAGCAGATATGTCCGTGTGACAGCTGAGTTCCAACGAATGTACAGTCAAGTACGCTTGCGTGAGCAAGGTCTTAAACATTTAAAAATATTTGCACTTACGCGGCGTATCTCGAGATACGTCGGCGCAAGTGCTCTTGTTAAAGGAGTTGCAAAGTCATAAGGTTTTTTTTTATCTTAATGCATTCTATGCATTAGGGAAAAAGCCTTCGGTGTGCAGCAGCCCCCCTAATACTAACCGGAGTCCCATCTCTGTCCAGTGATGTCCTTGAGTGTCTCGGCCATCCAAGACTCTCCCTCCTGGTTGGCTGAGACACAGCAGTGGCATCATTGGCTCCCACTGCGGTCAATGAAAGTCAGACAGCCAATCAGGAGAAAGAGGGGCAGGGCTGGGCCAGGCCGCAGCTCTGTGTCTGAGTGAACAAAAGGAGCTATGACTCGGTTCAGGTGCCCCCATAGCAAGCTGCTTGCTGTGGGGGCACTCAACAGGAGGGAGGGGCCAAGAGCATAGAAGAGGAACACGAGAAGAGAAGAATCTGGGCTGCTCTGTGCAAATCCACTGCACGGGGCAGGTAAGTGTAACATGTTTGTTATTTTTATTGAAAAAAAAAACAGACTTTACAATTACTTTAAAGTGAAACTAAAGTCTAAATTAAAATAAAATGATCCTCCTCTTCTTCCACTGCCCCTACTCCATCTGCTGATAGTACAGAGCATTGGAGGCACACTGCACATGCTCAGTTTGGTGTGTACTGCTAGAGAGTTTTATTTTTTGGAGGGTGCATGTGCATGTTTTCTGCCCTGTCCAGACAGAAAGTCAGGGGACCTTCAGCCTCATAGGACAGATTTAGAGGAGAATTAAAACTCTTCCTACAAGCTTTAATCAAACACTGATAGAAGTCACAGGACTGCTAATGAGAAAAGGTAAGCAGTTTATATTTACTAAAATAATTGTGTTTCTGTGTGCTGTGGGAAACCAGATATAGTGAATGCAGGGCCCTGGGTTTAATAACACTTAAAAAAAAAGTCTGACTAGAGAGACCCTTGAAGTGGTGAGGTGGGAAATTTGTTTTATCAAGTTACACATTTCTTGTACAAAGGGTTTTATTGAAAAGTTATAGTTCAACAGTTCAATACAAAACGACTGTGGACATAGCCCAGTAGGTGTAAAAAACAAACAAAACAACATATAAAAATAAAATAAATAAATAGATAAACTAGTAGAAACGGAACGATCATTTCAAGGCACAATTAGAAAAAACCTTGGAGATCCAAGGGTGGTCAGGTGTGGTCAGCAGTAGATTGACATCCGTTTACAAGACAGGTAAGAGAAAATCATGATAGGCTAGGTTAGCATGCCAATGATCTCGCAGGACCATGAGTACAACAAATGAAAACATCAAACATCAAACAGTGACATTCAAAATAATAAAAGAAAAAAAAAACATATATCACAGAAAATGTATAAAATGAAGCATTATCTGTCGGTAGCTGAAGAAAAATAAAGAAACATGTTTCCCTACAGAGCAACAGAGCAGGGGCCAGATTCAGAAAGCATTTACGTTGGCGTATCTCCAGATACGCCGCCGTAATTTCAAATGTGCGCCGTTGCATCTTTGCGCCGATTCACAAAGCGAGATACGTCCAAAAACATGGCTTCAGCCGTCCAACGTAACTTGCCTACGCCGGCGTATCGTGGGCGCATAGTTACGCTGGACGCATTCGGCGTTCCCATTATAAATACGCCGCCGTAAGTTAGCGAGGCAAGTACTTGATTCTCAAAGTACTTGCCTGCTAAGTTACGGCAGCGTAGCCTAAAGCGGGCGGGCGTAAGGGCGCCTAATTCAAATTCGTCTGAGGGGGCGTGTTTTATGGTAATGAGGCTTGACCCAACGTGATTGACGTTTTTTTTTAACTGCGCATGCGCCGGGCGCCTACATTTCCCAGTGTGCATTGCGGCTAAGTCCGCCGCACGGGCCTATTGATTTAGACGTGGACGTAAACGACGTAAATCCCTATTCACGGACGACTTACGCAAACAACGTAAATTTTTCGAATTTCGAAGCGGGAACGGCGGCCATACTTTACCATTGGCTACGCCACCTAGGGAGCAGCTTTAACTTTAGGCGGCCTATCTCTTACGTAAACGGCGTAAATGTACTGCCGTCGGCCGGGTGTACGTTCGTGAATAGGCGTATCTACTGATTTGCATATTCTACGCCGACCGCAATGGAAGCGCCACCTAACGGCCAGCAGAAATATTGCAACCTAAGATAGGACGGCGCAAGCCGTCTTATCTTAGATATGTTTAAGCGTATCTCTGTTTGAGAATACACTTAAACATAGGTCGGCGCAGATTCTGAGTTAGGTCGGCGTATCTACTGATACGCCGGCCTAACTCTACCTGAATCTAGCTAATAACCAGTAACTCCAGGTGTTCACAACCCCATGTATTCTGATATGCAGATACTATGTTGGGTTGGTGGGACAGGAGTCTGGTCTCAGAACCTCCCACTGTTCTATTACTGTGATAAGCAACCAGACTGGCCAATAGTGAGGTTTATGAAGTAGGAGATATCGGCTCTGGAACCTCACATACACAACATAGTATGTGCAAATGAGAGCACCCATGGCTCTCACATTGAGCGCAGACCTGGGTGGCAGACATCATGAGGTGCCTGGATTGGATGACTATTTTAACTACTTGCTTACTGGGCACTTAGACCCCCCTCCTGCCCAGATCAATTTTCATCTTTCAGCGTTGTCGCACTTTAAATGACAAGTGCGCGATCATACAACACTGTACCCAAATGACATTTTTATAATTTTTTTCCCCACAAATAGAGATTTATTTTGGTGGTATTTGATCACCTCTGCATTTTTTCTTTTTTGTAAAAAATTTTTTAAAATACTGAATTAAAAAAATATATAATTTTTTTTTTATATTTTGTTATAAAATGTTGCAAACAGGTAATTTTTCTTCTTCATTGATGTACGCAGATGAGGCTGCACTGATGGGCTGCACTGATGGGCACCAATAGGCTGCATTGATGGGGACCGATAAGGCGGCACTGGTGGGCACTGATAGGCGGCATTGGTGGGCACTGATAAGCGGCACTGGTGGGCACTGAGAGGTGACACTGAGAGGTGGCACTAATGGGTGGCACTGAAGGGCATTGATAGGTGGCACTGGTGGGCACTGAGAAGTGGCACTAAAATGTGGCATTGATAGCTGGCAGTGATGGGCACTGATGGGTGGCAGTAATGGGCACTCATAGGCAACACTACTAGGTGGCACTGGTGGACATTGATAGGTGGCACTGGTGGGCATTAATAGGTGGCATTCTTGGGCATTAATAGGTGGCACTGGTGGGCACTTGCAGGTGGCACTAGCAGGGGGTACTGGCAGGGGTTACTGGCGGCACACAGGAGGCAGATATGCCTCCTTCCTCTTGGGACCAATGTCCCTTTCACATAAGCCGGTGATCGGCTTTTTTTTCTCCTCACGCTGTCAGCGTGAGGAGAAAAATAAAACGATTACTGGCTTTTGTTTATATCACGTGATCAGCTGTCATTGGCTGACAGCTGATCACGTGGTAAAAGGGCCGGCGCAGGCCCTTACTCGGGGTGCGCAAAGGGGAGGACGTCTATTGACGTCCTCCCGGCATTCGGGGTCCGCGCTGTAGCCGTCATTCGGCTATAGTGCGGGTGCCCAGTGGTTAATGTTAAATTTACATGAGGTATGCATACAATTTTATCTAGTTTATGTTTTCAAAGATATTGTTACAAACAATATGCAGTGCCATTGTTTTAATTAAAAGGATTACTATTATTAAAATGACTCTTTACAGGTACAGCTGAAATGTAATCTGCTTTTAGTTTGACTTTCACCGTTCCTCCTCTACCCCATCATTAACATGATAATAACACTTTCCCAATAAAAGATTTCTGTTTTCACACATACCTCATTTAGGAGCCACTAATGTCATTACTGGGTCTCTGTGCTCCTCTATGCAATGCAATGCGAAAGGGCCGGCTGGGTAACGTACAAAGCTTTGTGAATACATCACATCACCCTATCCTGGTACTCCTCTCAAGAGCTTTCAGTGCTAATGAAAGCTGTACCCTGGTTCTTGGGAGGAGCATGCAGATATAAAAATGCCTTGATGGGTGGATATCAGTGGAGAAGTGGGTACCACTAGGCAGGCTGAATTTGAATGCAAACTGCCCTAGGTAATGGGCACATGTGATACTTAGGGGTTGATTTACTAAAGGCAAAAAGACTGTGCACCAGAAAATAGTAAAAAAGGTAAAACTTTTCTTTGCGAAGAATACCCAAAAACGTGCACGGAAAATAAAAAAAAAGCACTTTTGCTTGCACATGATTGGATGATGGAAGTCAGCAGAGCTTCTGCTCATTTACTAAGCTCTGGAGCAACTGCTCTTTCAGCGTGCAACTGCACTTTGCAAAGTGCACAGTCTATTTGCCTTTAGTAAATCAGCCCCGTAGCCTCCATAATTGAAACAATTGAAATCTACTATATTAAGGGGCAAGCCCGTTCTTTTTTTTAACTGCTATAGCAGGATCCCAGAAAATAAAGATTCCTGTTTATAAATGATCTCTTCCAAGCTAAAGGAAGGATGTTCATCATTGACATAAGAGAACCCAATGCTGACTAGCAGGGCAGCCATCACAAATTTTGGGGCCCCTTACACAGCTTTAGGCAGGCCCCCCCTGGAGCAGAGAACGGAGGGGGGGGGGGGGTTCTGATGAAAAAAAAAAAAGTGTAATCTCTTCTCTCCTGATGTGAGATAATAAGGGGGGGGGGGGGGGGGACCATTGGGCCCCTTACAGGTGTAATGCAAAAAATAAAAAAATAAGAATAAACGGGAGGGGGGCCAGCTGGGCCTATAAGGGGCCCTGGGGACCATCAGGCCCCTTACAGGTGTAATGCAAAATAAATAAATAAGAAAACATAAAAATAAATGGGAGGGAGGCCAGCTGGGCCTATAAGGGGCCCTGGGGACCATCGGGCCCTGTATAAATGGAGTATTGCAAAAAAAAAAAACGGGAGGGGCGACAGCTGGGCCTATAATGGGCCCTGGGGACCATCGGGCCCCTTACAGGTGTAATGCAAAATAAATAAATAAGAAAAAATATAAATAAATGGAAGGGGGGCCAGCTGGGCCTATAAGGGGCCCTGGGGACCATCGGGCCCCTTACAGGTGTATTGCAAAAAAAAAAAACGGGAGGGGGGCCAGATGGGCCTATAAGGGGCCCTGGGGACCATCGGGCCCCTTACAGGTGTAATGCAAAAAATAAAAAATAAGAATAAACGGGAGGGGGGCCAGCTGGGCCTATAAGGGGCCCTGGGGACCATCGGGCCCCTTACAGGTGTAATGCAAAATAAATAAATAAGAAAACATAAAAATAAATGGGAGGGAGGCCAGCTGGGCCTATAAGGGGCCGTGGGGACCATCGGGCCCCGTATAAATGGAGTATTGCAAAAAAAAAACGGGAGGGGCGACAGCTGGGCCTATAATGGGCCCTGGGGACCATCGGGCCCCTTACAGGTGTAATGCAAAAAAAAGTAAAAATAAACGGGAGGGGGGCCAACTGGGCCTATAAGGGGCCCTGGGGACCATTGGGCCCCTTACAGGTGTAATGCAAAATAAATAAATAAGAAAAAATATAAATAAATGGAAGGGGGGCCAGCTGGGCCTATAAGGGGCCCTGGGGACCATCGGGCCCCTTACAGGTGTATTGCAAAAAAAAAATGGGAGGGGGGCCAGATGGGCCTATAAGGGGCCCTGGGGACCATCGGGCCCCTTACAGGTGTAATGCAAAAAATAAAAAATAAGAATAAACGGGAGGGGGGCCAGCTGGGCCTATAAGGGGACCTGGGGACCATCGGGCCCCTTACAGGTGTAATGCCTGTACCCCCCCTGATGGCGGCCCTGCTGACTAGAGTCACATGAAAATTATAGTATAGGAGACATTTTTCCACAAAAAAAAAGAAAATACAGACACAAATAAATCAGTTTTATCTTTGTGTATTTATGGAGTTTGGAGAGGTTTACAAAGAGTTCTACAAATACTACCTACCTATATGTAATACAGTATTTTAGCCAATCCCAGCAGCTATGTAATTTCCATTGCACTTTATGTGCGCCGAGAAATGGTTAATTGCGATTTTACATTTCAAACAATTATTAAAGAACAAAACAGCAGCAAGAAAAAAAAAACTGTGTGACTTTGTAAATCTCCCCTAATTTCTATTACCTGGTTCTATTTCTTTGTATGTAACATGCATGAAATCCAGGAGCATGTCAAATAAAACATTGAGGTATGTTGCATGCTTCGCGTTGATTTATTAAAGTGACCCTAAATCGTCACCTTTCACTGAACCCTTTAAATGTTCATATTTTTTTTCCCTGCATTCTATATTTATATTTGGTGGAAAAATAAAGTCAGGTGACCCCCCACTACTCGCTATGACATTAATGGCATAGCTGTCTTACGCACGCACTGGCGAGGTATGGAGCTAAATCAACAAATTGTGATTTGTTAGTACAGCCAAGTACGAACTAGTCAAGGGAGAAGAGAGCTAAACGCAGAGTGCAAATATATGAGTGAGGCAAGCTGCAGCTTGTAGAAAAGAAAATGTTTGTAGAAAACTCCTGCATTACAGGTTTATCCAAGGTGTGGTATTGCTTAAGCCCCAGTAATTACCCAGGATACCATGACATAGTGGCTGAAAATCAAGCACTCTACAAACTCGCCACCTTCTGCCTCCTTATTTAACCCCTTACGGGCCAATGGCAACTTCACAGAAGTTTTTTTACCAAGTCTATTTTTCGCAAAGATTAAAAAAAAAAAAAACAGAAAACATTTGATAAGGATGTAGAGTGGCCAGAGGAATCCAAACATGAATCACGGGTTGGATTATGTCAAAAAGCTATACATAAAGGGCTAGATTCAGATAGCCCGCCGTAACTTTGTGCGGGCGTAGCGTATCTCAGATACGCTACGCCGCCGTAACTTAGTGAGGCAGGTTCTGTATTCACCAAGAACCTGCGCCCTAAGTTACGGCGGCGTAGCGTAAATCTGCCGGCGTAAGCGCGCCTAATTCAAATTGTGAAGAGGTGGGCGTGTTTTATGTAAATAAAACATGTCCCCACGTAAATGAGGCTTTTGACTAAAGGCGCATGCGCCGTCCGTGAACGTAACCCAGTGCGCATTCTCCAAATTAACCCGCAAAAAGCCAATGCTTTCAAAGTGAACGTAAATTACGCACAACCCTATTCGCGAACGACTTACGCAAACGACATAAACGATGGAAAATTCGACGCTGGCCCGACGTCCATACTTAACATAGGATACACCTCATATAGCAGGGGTAACTTTACGCTGGAAAAAGCCTAACGTAAACGACATAAAAAATGCGCCGGGCAGACGTACGTTTATGACTCGGCGTATTTACCTAATTTGCATATTCCTCGCGTAAATCGACGGAAGCGCCACCTAGCGGCCAGCGTAAATATGCAACTAAGATACGACGGCGTAAGAGACTTACGCCAGTCGGATCTTAGCCAAATTCCGGCGTATCTTGTTTTCTGAATACAGAAAAAAGATACGCCGGAGCATCCTAGAAGTTACGCGGCGTATCAAAAAAATACGCCAGCGTAACTTCTTTCTGAATCTACCCCAAAATGTATAAGTACATGTAAATGTTTCAGAAATGTAAGACATTTTATGTACCAAATTTTTTTATTTTTTTACACGTTTTAAGTTTTTAATTGTTGCTTGCAGGCATATGTTTGTTTAACGCTGCTTAATATTTAGTGAGAAAACTTTCAGGTGAACAGTTTTGCCAAAGTTGGAGAAACTATTTTTTAAGGAAGAAAAAAAAAAATCCCACGCCTAGTCTGTACATAAAGAAGTCAAAAGGTAAAAATGATTGTCTGTGTTAATTGGAGAATTACCAGATCTGACATTTTCAAGGCAAGATGTACCCATGTATGTATTTCTCCAAATAGTACTTTTTTTAACATCATAAAAATCTGGTTTTGAGCCCAAACATTTGGTCCATAATAAACCGTTGGTATGCTCACTGATCAAGAAAAAAAGCGCTTAAGTCTTCTGGTGGCAATATTAAGAAAAAAACATACTGTACATCGTGAAAGAGATGTATTAAATGTTCGAGTTTAAAGAGATCTGCTGATGACCAGTAATAGTAGTCTGTGGTCAGCGCACAAGTGCTCTGTTTTTGATGCTGAAAGTCCAGCACAGACTTGTAGCCCGAGCCCATTCACACAGGGGCAACACGACTTCCAGCACGACTTTGGGAGGCAACTTGGACACGACTTGAGTATGAATCATCAGGCAACTTACAAGGCAACTTCAAGTCGCCTCCAGGACAGGAGGCTTTCCAGTGGCCAATCAAACAACAATCAGCTCTGTGGGAGGGGGAGGGGTTTTCCTGAGAAATATATGTTATCTTCCTGTATTGTTGCTTCAGTTAAGACAGTGATCAGACTTCTGAGGCGACTTCCATTGAAATAAATGGGTACAAGTTGCCTACAAGTTGGTTTGAAGTAGTACAGGAACCTTATCTGAAGTCGGAGCGACTTCAGTAGTGTACATTAAGACGGCTCTCATTCACTTTCATTCATTTTCTCGACCGCACAACTTGGGGCAACTTGGGGCGACTTGAAGTCGGATCCCAGGTCGCCACAGTGTGAACCGGCTCTTAACATCAATGTATAAAGTTTGTTAATTGGCATTTGATCTCATATGGTCATATACAGTTAATGACTATTGTACTATATATGACTTTTTGGTCTTTAACCACTTGTCTACTGTGCACATACACCCCCTTCCTGCACAGACGAGATTTTAGCTTCCAGCACTGCTTCGCTTTAACTGACAATTGCGCGGTCGTGCGACGTGGCTCCCAAACAAAATTGACGTCCTTTTTTTCCCCACAAATAGAGATTTCTTTTGGTGGTATTTGATCGCCTGTGCGGTTTTTATTTTTTGGGCTATAAACAAAAATAGAGCGTCAATTTTGAAAAAAAAACACAATATTTTTTACTTTTTGCTATTATAAATATCCCATTTTTTTAAAAAAATATATTTTTTTCCTCAGTTTAGGGCGATACGTATTATTCTACATATTTTTGGTAAAAACAAAAAATTTGCAATAACCTGGTTTGCGCAAAAGTTATATTGCCAACAAAATAGGGGACATAATGATTATTTTTGTATTTATTTTTTACTAGGAATGGCGGCGATCTGCTTTTTTTTCGGGATTGCGACATTATAGCGGACACATCGGACACTTTTGACACATTTTTGGGACCATTCACATTTATACAGTGAACAGTGCTATAAATATGCATTGATTACTGTATAAATGTGACTGGCAGGGAAGGGGTTAACCACTAGGGGGTGGGGAAGGGGTTAAATGTGTATCCTGGGTGTGTTCTAACTGTGGGGGAAGGGGGTGACTGGGGGAGCTGACCGATCTGTGTCCCTATGTACAAGAGACACAGATCGGTCTCCTCTCTCACTGACAAAAGTGGAGCTCTGTGTTTACACACAGAGCTCCACGTTCCTGCTCAGTTACTGGGCAATCGCGGGTGCCCGGCGGCCATTGCGGCCGCCGGGCACGCGCACTGTGTTCCCAGTGACGCGACGGGTGCGCGTGCCGCTGGCGGCGCGCGCCCTAGAAGCTTTAAATGACAGGACGTCATATGACGTCCTGTCCACTTAAGGGCCAAGCCTCTTTTTGAGATTTGGTGTTTACAAGTTAAAAACATTATTTTTTGCTAGAAAATTAGTTAGAACCCCCAAACATTATATATATATATATATATATATATATATATATATATATATATATATATATATATATATATATATATATATATATATATATAATTTGTTTTATATTGTGAAAGATAATGTTACACAGAGTAAATTGATACCCAACAAGTCACGCTTCAAAATTGCGCTCGTGGAATGGTGACAAACGTTTACCCTTAAAAATCTCCATAGGCGACGTTTAAAAAATTATACAGGTTGCATGTTTTGAGTTACAGAGGAGGTTATAATTATTGCACTCGCTCTACCGATCGCGGTGATACCTCATATGTGTGATTTAAACACTGTTTTCATATGCGGTCTCAGCGGGATGAGGCACGTTTAAAAAACGTATTTATTTCTTTCTTATTTATTTTACCTTTTATATTTTTTATTTTTACACTGTTCTTTAAAAGAAAAAGATGGTGCCACTTTTATTCGTATTACAAGGAATGTAAACATCACTTGTAATAGAAAAAAGCATGACAGGTCCTCTTAAATAAAAAAGACCTCACATCTCATATTTACACTAAAGTGCAATAAAAAAATAAAATAAAATGAAATGTCATTAAAAATAAAAAAGTGTCTCTTTAAGAGCTATGAGCAGAAGTGACGTTTTGACGTCGTCTTCATACCAAGCCAGGTAGAGGACCCGATCGCTTCCGCCGCTACCGACGGCTCTGGTAAGCGGCGGAGGACAGCAGAGAGCGGCGGAAGGGGGGCCTCTCGCGCGCCCGATAAAAGTAATCTTGCAGCGAATCTGCCACAGAGACCACTTTTATCGGTAACCAGACCGCTCACTGAAGAAGAGGATACCAGGGTTATTGCAGCTAGTTGATACCGTAACAACGATATCCTTCCTCAAAATGCCGACGTATACTGGCGTGAGCCAGTCCGGAAGTGGTTAGAACAATCCTGTGCTGTGTGGATAACATTTTTGGTGATCTCACTTACTGATCATTTTTGTATTCATTCAGGTACATTTCATATAGCACTAAGCACTTTACATACTGTATTTTACTTACACAACAGTCCCTGCACTCAAGGTCCCAATTTCACATGCATACTGTACATACACCTATTAGGTGCAATTTAGCCAATTAACCTGCAAACATGTCTTTGGAGTGTGGGAGGAAATCCATGCGAGAACTGTGACACTGGACTTTGGCCCGGCCAAACTCACATCGGAATTCCATCAGAGTAAAAGAGAACATGTTCTCTATCTAAACTCAGATGAATTTCCTTAGAAAAAAGTCAGATGGGGCATACACACGGTCGGAATTTCCGATGGAAAAGTCTGTCTGATCGTGTGTACGGGGCTTTAATCATATGCAGTTGGGCGATCAGTCACAGAGATCTTTTTAAATTGTTGAAAAATCCCTGTGTGTTATAATGAGCACTTGCAACACTTGTATGCTTGTTATCTTTTGCTTGTTTTTTCACATAATTTTTTGTTTTGTGTTTCAGTTTCATGCTCACATAACTGTGAAATATCTTAAGATAATGAAACAGTGAAATGTTATGCTCTCAGGCATAGCCCGCATGGCTTTTCCATGTATCTGGGCCCAGAGGGCTAGATCGCAAATGGTAAGTGGTAATAATTAAAAGAAATATAGTAACACAACCAGTGCATGTATCCTTTGTTATCTCTGATTCTTCTAAATGTTTCCCTTTAAATGTCAAAAGCTTAGGAATGCAGAAAACAAAGTCCACTTACAGTATACCTGTCATGACTTTTCTAGACTGACATTTCTGCCCCATGCTCATTTCCTGGCTGTTATGATGGTTATTCCACTTCCAGGCTTTTCTGAGTCCCCGAGTAATGTAGATTAAGGCCCCTTTCACACAGGTTTTCCGATTAGGTCCACCTGTCAGTTTTTCGGAGCCTCCATTCACTCCTATGGAGCGGCGGATGTCAGCAGTGACATGTCCGCTGACACTTGCTGCTATTTGATCCGATTCTGTCCTTGAAATCCAGACAAATGTTGACCCTATTTTCCATCTGTCTGGCAGATCAGATGACAATGGACAGGCGGTCCCTTTTCATCCGATCTTCCCTTAGAGGACATTGGGCCTCTGACAGGTCCGTCTCAGCACAGTGAGCAAAGACGGACCTGTCACCCACCTGCTCAGCAGGGATCAGCGGATCGATCCCCGCTAAGCAAAGCAGAGTCCACCAGGCGGACTGCCTGTGTGAAAGGACCTGGGTTCACACTTATGCAAATTGGATGCATATTTCCCTGCATCCAATTCGCATAGCAGACGACTGTGACTGGCGCTCTAGGAAGCCGTCGCACACCTCTCCGCTGCGGCTCAGGTGTGAATTGTACAGGAGTCCTGTGTGTCTTTTGGTCTGTTTTAGGTCCAAATTCAGCCCAAAATTCCGGTTGAAATCGGACCTGAAACGGGGAATGGAGACGCATCGGACTCCTGCTGTGAGCTGCTACGTTCTCCAGTGTGAACCCAGCCTAAAGCATTTAGATACTGATTTGAAGCATGCTTCTTTGTTACCCCAGCATTTCAAATTCCTGATATGTACCTGTTGTACCATGTACTTGTATGAACAGGTATCCTGTTCTCTTTGTGTGAAATCCCTGCTGTTCCTGCCAGTACCTCTGCTTTCCTGTTAAACACTGACCACACTAGGCAAGAGAGCTCATCGTGGTGAGTTATCTAGCTATGCTAGGAACTCAGGCTGCTCTCCTCCGATGATCCGACTTGTCTTTAACGCCTCCTCTGCACAGTCTTTCACTGGGAAGATCGGTGTTCGGTTTGCTTCTCCTCTCCCAGCTCTTATGCAGCTGAGAACAGAGGGGATGTGATTGCTTATAAAAAAAAAGGGGAAAAAAGCTAAATATAATGTTTTTTTTTTAATTTCTATACCCAACTGTGTGCCTTCCATTTAAATTTTAAACTGAATTGGTTGTTTTACAAGGTGATCATTTACAATCACTTTAAGATTTAGATGTATAATAACCACACATAGCCTACTAGCAGCTAACATTTTCAGAAAGAGGTCAGCAACAACAGCCCCATATTTCTTTAACCACTTAACGCCCGCCGCACGACTATTTACATCCGCAAAATGCAACAGACAGGCAGATGGGCGTATATATACGTCCTTGCCTTACCACGGGTTGGGGGTCCGATCGGGACACCCTCTGCTGCGTGCGGCGGGCGGCTTACCTCGGGGAGCGATCTGGCTATTCGTTTATAGCCGCTCCGTCGCGATCGCTCCCCGGAACTGAAGAATGGGGAGAGCCATATGTAAACACGGCTTCCCCGTGCTTCACTGTGGCGGTGCATCGATCGTGTCATCCCCTTTATAGGGGAGACACAATTGATGACATCAGACCTACAGCCACACCCCTACTGTTGTAAACACACACTAGGTGAAGCCTAACACGTGTCAGCGCCCCCTGTGGTTAACTCCCAAACTGCAACTGTCATTTTCACAATAAAGAATGCAATTTAAATGCATTTTGTGCTGTGAAAATGACAATGGTCCCAAAAATGTGTCAAAATTGTCCGAAGTGTCTGCCATAATGTCGCAGTCACGAAAAAAATCGCTGAACGGCCGCCATTAGTAGTAAAAATAAATAAATAATAAAAATGCAATAAAAATATCCCCTATTTTGTAAACGCTATAAATTTTGCGCAAACCAATCGATAAACGCTTATTGCGATTTTTTTTACCAAAAATAGGTAGAAGAATACGTATCGGCCTAAACTGAGGGGAAAAAAATGTTATATATGTTTTGGGGGATATTTATTACAGCAAAAAGTAAAAAATATTGCATTTTTTTCAAAATTGTCGCTCTATTTTTGTTTATAGCACAAAAAATAAAAACCGCAGAGGTGATCAAATACCACCAAAAGAAAGCTCTATTTGTGGGGAAAAAAGGACGCCAATTTTGTTTGGGAGCCACGTCGCACGACCGCGCAATTGTCTGTTAAAGCGACGCAGTGCCGAATCGCGAAACCTGGCCTGGGCATTTAGCTGCCTAAAGGTCCGGGGCTTAAGTGGTTAATAACATGTACAGTATACTGCTATTTCTTTATTGCAGCGTATGCTTTCAGATCCCCCAAGCATGTTATTTAAAGAAAGTGTAGATTTTAATTGTTGCCTTTAAGCTTTATTAAAAACTTGACCCCCCAACCGAATGGTATATAAAAAAATAAAAATGCATTGGTAACTGTCCCCCTAGGCAGTGTCCAACTATTTATGTTTTGTTTTACCTGACGATGGACTTGCTTTTCTGTTTAATTACCTAAATGTTTTACATATGGTAACTCTATCATACAATGCAGCCAGTCTGCAGACCTAACTTATCATCAAGTAAAACAACTAGGTCTTGTGCCTTTCCCAACATGTGATTGGACAGTACAGCAGAAGCAGCAGACCTAAAGCTCATCATTCTGTCACTCTGCTCTCTACTATCAGCATGTTTATGGTAAGTGCTGCAGTACCACTGATTGATTCTTTGTGTTTATTCTTCCTCTCTCAGTTTGACCTCTGCTATACAAGGGACTGCAAGAAGCTGATACTAAAGCCTTGTACACATGACCTGTTTTCCTGCCAGGAAAACTGCCAAGAGAGCTTTTGGCCAGGAAAACTGGACATGTGTATCCTTCTTAGCAGTTTTCCCGTCAGGAAAACAGATGGGAATCCCGATGGGAAAATAGAGAACCTGCTCTCTATTTTACCGTCGGGATTCCCGGTGGATTTTTTGCTGCCAGATTTACTAATACTCTATGGAAAACACTGCGAGGCAGTGCCCATGGAGCATACACATGGCCGGGATTCCCAGCCAAAGCTCCATGGCAGTTTTCCTGCCGGGTTCTCAGCTTTCCCCTCAGTTTTCGCGGCAGACTTTTTACCGCAGTGAAAACCGAGCATGTGTACAGGGCTTAAATCTACTTACACTGCTTGCATTTGAAAATGCACATCGCAATTTTTAATGAACATATACCTGCATGAATTCATGTTTTCTTTTATTAACTTGGTACATTCAGTCTTCCCATTAGGTTAGAATCTCCGCTGATTCCTGCTGAACCGGCCAAGATTTGGACCGTGTATGGCTGTCCTAAGATGAAATAACAAAATGTGCTCTTGAAAATTATAGAAATTAAAAAGATTAACCCAAGAATGCAAATTAAAACCAGTACAAACAAGGAATATGCCAGTCATAAAATGTTAGAAAATTACTTTATTTATTTGAATGCATTTTATTTTGCTGCTGTAGCGTGGCTCATGAAATATGTACATGCTCCCTTCCATTTTACATAATAGTCATGACAATATTTACTGTATATCATTTAAACAAATCTTTGAGAATTCAAAATTTACATAGGTAACTGTATGAATGATAGATCAACATCGCATTTGTTTGCTTTATTTGTTACTTACTCATTGAATTTAAATGGATTTGCTGGTTCCTTTTAAGAAGAATTCCATGAAGATCAAATATTAAGGTTTGCTGAAGGTGTTAATTATCCTTATGTTGAACCTTTACCGTACATATCCCTGAAAAAAAGCACTGTCAAAGCAGCCATACATTTCCCAAAGCTTTCCCATTTTTGCACATTACTTGAATTGAAGTATTTGGCACTGTAGAGGTACACATGGCTGACTACTATAACCACTTAAGACCCGGACCAAAATGCAGGTAAAGGACCTGGCCAGTTTTTGCGATTCGGCACTGCGTCGCCTTAACTGACAATTGCGCTGTCGTGCGACGTGGCTCCCAAACAAAATTGGCGTCCTTTTTTTCCCACAAATAAAGCTTTCTTTTGATGGTATTTGATCACCTCTGCGGTTTTTATTTATTTTTATTTTTTTACTAGTAATGGCGGTGATCTGCAATTTTTAGCAGGACTGTGACATTGCGGCGGACAGTTCGGACACTTTTGACACTTTTTTTTGGACCATTGAGATTTATACAGAGCTAAAAATAGCCACTGATTACTGTATACATGTCACTGGCAGGGAAGGGGGCGATCAAGGGGTTGAGTGTTCCCTAGGGAGGTATTTCTAACTGGGGGGGGGGAGTATACTGACTGGGAGTAGAGCGAGATCACTGTTCCCGATCCCTAGGAACAGCAGACTCACATTGGGGCCACCGGCCATGCGCATCGGATCCCCCCTGTACAGTGCGCGCCGACGTTGGCTCCTTAGAGGAGCCGATGTACACCTATGGCGATTTGTGGGAACATGCCGACCTGCCGCCCTATAACAACATCGGCTGGTCGATAAGTGGTTAAGCAGCAGAATTTTGGCAACCTTCCAGCATTTTAATATAAACACACACCAAGTGTTTCTAAACTGTTAGAAACTAACTGGGACCTGACTTTGGAGTCACACCTATGCTTTTTGCATTTTGCAGATTTCACTACAGAATGTGTTCCATAGGAAACCATGTTAAAGGAACACTAAAGGCAAGATTTTTTTTGTTTAAAAATGACAAACATGGTATACTTACCTACGCTGTGCAGTTAATTTTGCACAGAGTGGCCCCGATCCGTGTCTTCTGGGGTCCCTCGGCGGCTGTCTCTGCTCCTCCTCGCAAAAGCTTTCCACCTTCATGCAAGCTCCCTCGCATGGTGGAAAGCTTTTGCAAGCGCGCTCCCGTGATACAGCGGCGGCCATAGCCGCTGACTGTATCACTCGGCCCCGCCCCCCGGCGCGCCGCTTCATCCGCTGTGATTGACAGCAGCGCCAGCCAATGGCTGCGCTGCTATCAATTTGCCCAGCCTAGTCAATCAACGGCCAGGCTGGGAACTGAACAGGATGACGAGAACGCGCCCAGGACTTTCGAGGGGTGAGGTAAGTAAAACGGGGGCTCGGGGGGGGGGGGGGCAGTGTTGTCAGATGTTTTTTTACCTTAATGCATAGGATGCATTAAGGTAAAAAAAACTTTTACCTTTACAACCCCTTTAAATAGACTGTAGTACAAATCTGCAAAAAGCATAAAAAATGCATAGGTGTGAACAGGAGCACACTGAGCGCCCAGCATGTAGCTCAATGGCTGTGAAGGTGTCAGCGTGTTGCCTGACCAATATACAGTGATACAAAAAAAAAACACTGCCCCCATCTATAACTGGCCATCGCAGTAAGCAGCACTGGGGGACCAGCTCGCAGACAACCAAATCAACCTGTCAACAGCATGCGTTAAAAGCATTGCGCTACATGCTGGATGCTCAGTGTGCTCTTGTACCTTTAAGAAGGGGTGGGCTCTGCTTCAGTCCACCTGCTCTCCACTAATCCATCAGAATGCATGTGCTTCCACTGTGGAGACACTTATAAGTAAGGCCCCTTTCACATTGGAGCAGGAGCCGCGGTGGCGGTATAGCGCCGCTAAAAATAGCGGCGCTATACCGCCGGGATTGCCGTGGGAATCGGCCGCTAGTGGTGTGGTATTAACCCCCGCTAGCGGCCGATAAAGGGTAAATACCGCCCGCAATGCAGCTCTGCAGAGGCGCATTGCGGGCGGTATTGTTGCGGTTTCCCATTGTTTTTCTCTCCCGCCAGCGCATCGCCTCAGTGTGAAAGCCCTGGGGCTTTCACATTAAGTAGGCAGTGAAGGAGTTTTTCAGGCGGTATAGCAGCGCTATTTTTAGCGCTGTACCGCCTGAAAAACTCCTCAGTGTGAAAGGGGTCTAAGCGTTAGGGACCACAGATACCAGGGTGCCGTGACGAGGCTCTGTGGCTTACGCATGCATTTGCAAATGCATGCAGACTAAACCCCTGCTTTTAACACATACTGTTAGACAGGTTTATTTGGTTGTCTGCAAGCAGGTCTGTAAGTAAGCTTGGTCTTTTTCAATTGGGTTTATCCATGGCCCTATTTAAACTTTAAACCCCAGTTCCATTCTGGCTGAAAGCTACATTTAAACAAAGGACTGGGGGTACTGATAATGTAATTTCCCAAATATTGCAATATCTGGGGACATACTTGTGTCACTGGGAGCATAGACCTTAATGGGGAACTGACAGACTAATTCCACATTACATCTGCCTTACTCTTGATTGGTGGCAGTGGGTGAATTTTAAAGCTGCTATTGGACTAAATAGTGGCTATGGATCCACCCACTGCCATGCACTGTCAATCAATAGCAAGGCCAACCTGATGGAGAACTAGTCTTTTAGTTACCCAACAGGCTCGGCCTACCGAACCACAAGACTCCTCGGCTATACGCCTACAAGTGTGACAAGCTCAGTGACTGGAGAGGAAGCACAGTGCATAAAAAATGTTCAGTAAAGAAACTCTGATCTCAGTGCTGCTCTGGAAAATACTGGCTGCCTGACTATTAGGCAGACCCACTGACTTTATTGCATTTTGTATCTCTTATATCAGGTATTAAAGCAAGATAATCAACATGGCAATCAGAAAATTAGCATTTTCAGAATGAGAGGCCAGGAATGCATGCATCATGATTTTCCCAGGAAATATTTACTTTAACTACCTCCCGGCCGCCGTATAGTAAAATGACAGTTAGCGGGATCCCCTCTCGTTCTGGGGGATCGTCATATGATGTTACCCCAGTGTCACCACTCTTGCGCACCCGCGGGTGTTTCTAGGACAGGGTGCGACCCCGATATGGGTAAAGAGCCGATGACATGCGATTGTCTAATCACAGCCATGTAAACACGGAAGTACGTTTTTTCCGCTCTCCTCGCCTCACACTGACAGAGTGTGAGGAGAGGACAGCCGATTAGTGGCATCTCCTCTCAGCAGAGACTGTACAGGTAATCAGGGCACTCATTATCAATGTAGCTTCAGTAATGCCCTTCAGTGACACCAATCAATGCCCATCAGTGATGCCAGACAGTGCTGCCGTTTAATGCCCATCAGAGCTGCCTATCCATACTGCCTATCATTGCCCATAAGTGGCGCTTATCAATGTCCATTAGTGCCACCCATCAGTGCCCATCAGCGCCGCATATTAGTGCCTCCTCATCAGTGCCACCTAATCAGTGCCCTTCAGTGCCGCCTCATTGGTGCCCATGAGTGCTGCTTCATCAGTGGTCATCAGTGCAGCCTATCTGTGCCCATCGGTGCCACTTCATCAGCACACATCAGTGAAGGAGAAAAATTAAAGTGGATGTAAACTCAAAAAAATGTCATCGGTTAACCTATGACAACGGTCAGACCGCTCTCATCGGTTTGACCGATCGTGTGTACATGGCATGAGAGTGAGTTTACATCCACTTTAATTATTTTCAAAATTTTGTAACAGAAACCATGAAAAAATTTATTTTTTCAACAATTTCATTTTTTATTTTTTTTTGCAAAAAATAAAAAAACCCAGCAGTGGTTAAATACCACTAAAAGAAAACTGGATTTGTGGGAAGAAAATTGCAAAAAAAAAATGGGTACAGCGGTACATTGTCATTCAAAGTGTGGCAGCGCTAAAAAGTAATTTGGCCTGGGCAAGATGAGGGCCCAGTATTATAGTGGTTAAAGATTGATAAAAATATTCAGGCACCCGAGGTCTTTTAAATTTTCTCTCAAATTGCAAATTAATTAAAAGAATGAGCTTTTTCAGAGTCAACATGTATTGGCAATGATTCAGTAAATGGGATCATTAGTGTCTGAACAGAAATAAACAATTTGCTTCATTAATCACTTGCATAACTGCACGGCCTCTACCAGATTATGTATGTGATTTCTAATTATTTATCATTATCGTTTATCATCTGTTAATTATGACATAACATGTATAAAAAACATACTATCATAGGGTACTGAATTGCTAAAGTTTGATGTCAGTATGGACTAAACATGTGCTGTTTGTAATGAATGGATTTTCGTACAAATTTGTTAGTATTTGTACATTCGTATCAATTTGAACATCCGAAAAGCTGAAAGAACCAAAATACAAAAACTACGGAATTACGAATAAGCAAAATAACGAACAAGCGAAAATACGAACGTATGATTGGACAATCTTACTAAAATACGAAACACCAAAAAAGCAAAAGAACGACAATGACATCTATAACGAACGATTTGCATTCCGTATTTTAAATCCTTTGTCTGTTGGTATTTTCATTTGTATGTTCGTATTTTCATTTGTGTGTTTTGTAAATCCGTTTCTTTGTCTGTTCGTAAATTTGTGTACTTGTATAGTTCTTTCGAATGGGCACTGGGCAGTGTAGTTAGTGAGTGATTACTTAATATCTTAGCCAATCAGCTTATCTCTTTTGTGCCGAGTCACATTGTACAGTGTAAGCCTCGTACACACGATCGGACTTCAAACAAACTTTTCCGTGAATTTTTGTCTGAAGGGAGTTGGCCGGACTTTTGAAACCGAAAAAGTTTGTCCAATAGAGCGTACACACGGTCGGATTTTTTGGAAAACGCTAATTTTGACGTTTGTTGTCAAAAAGTCCGACTGTGTGTACGGAGCTTAACAGAAAGTATATCTTAATATGGATTAGCCGCGTGTTGCTATGTATTTACGAAAGTACAAAATTACGAATCCATTAAACGAAAATTATTATCTAACACAATTACGAATTTCGAATCAACGAAAATAAATTAGACAGAATTATGAATCATTTAGTATAAACGAAAATAAAACTGTTATGAAAATACGAACGGGTCCGAATAGGAAAACTTGAGTCTTACGAAATACGAACGGGTCCGAATAGGAAAACTTGCGTCTTACGAAATACGAATGGGTCCGAATAGGAAAACTTGAGTCTTACGAAATTACGAATCTTTACGAATCTACGGGACGAGACGAAACGGAACAAAAAATACGAACATTTTTGTTGTGCAGACGAAACGGAACAAAAAAATATGAATTTTTTTGTTGTGCACATGTCTAGTCTGGACTATTTGTTTCCCTTTACAATTACCGTATTTATCGGCGTATACCGCGCACTTTTTTGCCCTGAAAATCAGGGCAAAATCGTGGGTGCACGGTATACGCCGATACCCGCTTTCCCGCGCCAAGTTTTGAATACTGCGCTGACATATACCGAGCGCAGTACACTCGGGTATAGTCGGGCAGTCTCAGCTCCTTCCGCGCTCACGTCCTGGACGTACAGGACGTCAGCGCGGGTAGCCGAGCATTGCCGACAATACACGAGTGTCCTGCTCTCTGTATATTTCGGCGCAGTATTCAAACTCGGCGCGGGAAACGAGCGGGGAGGACGCGAGGACGCCGCAGAAGGACGCCGGACCCGCCGAAGAGGACACCCGACCCGCCGAAGAGGACACCCGACCCGCCGAAGACGGACGCCGGACCCGCCGAAGAGGACACCCGAAGCCGCAGAAGGACGCCGGACCCGACAAGGCCGCCGATAGACGCCGCGCAAGACACCAAAACTGTAAGTACAAAAAAGACAAAAAAACGTTTTTTCCACAGGATTCAGGGCAACTTTAGGGGTGTACGCGGGAGCGCGTTATACCGCGATAAATACGGTACACATTTTAGAGAAGAGTGGGTCAATGAGATTTTTATGATGGGAATGTATACATATCAATACTTTGCTGGTTATATCAAAGTTGTATTTGTTACTATGTGTATTGTAAATGCATCAGGCCTGTGAAAAGAAAATATATATGTTTCTAAGCACACAATCAAAACTGAACAATTATAAATGATTATGTGAAATAGTGGGCCAGAACTTGACTAAAGAAGGGAATTTTACATGCATTTACTCCACCAAATCTTTGTCTGACAGCTCTGAGGACCTACTAAAAAAACAACATTTTAAGGTATGTCAGGTATTAACACTCCAGGAGATAGCAAACACTGGACTGGCATTTACTTGCACTCTGGACCAATAATGCAACCTTTGACCCCTATTACCTTGCCATGTGCAAACAGTATCACTTGTTACAACACTAATATACAGCAGGAAGATAAACTGGCTGAGAGTTTCACCCTTGCCAAATGTTTGCTGCATAGTTTGGCTCAACAGAAGTTACTATGTCATGCTTTCCAATCTGTGTGTGTGGCTTACAGTAAAGAGCCACCTTAATCTGAAAAACAAATTTAACAATCTCACTGCCATGGCAAATTGTATAGAAATATTAGAAATAAAGAACCGCAGCAGACTTAGGTAATTAGGTAGTCTTAATTAGGTTGTGTAATTGCTTCCTTGAAGTTCCAGCTCCGGTAACCTTTCTTTTCTGCCTACGCTACTTCTGGCTGGTTCTAAAAGATATCGCATTGCATTTGAGAAGACCGATTTTCTGTTTAGTTAAGCGGAGATATTGCGTCCGGACACCGCGGTGCTCAAGGGTAAGTTCAACAAGGTTGAAGTTTAAATCAGAACTGCAGTTAAAAGGCCAAGTTGGCAGATATGCTTCCCTAAATAATGCACATGCCAAATTATTATTAATTATAGTTGAATTTCTTCCTTAAAGGGGTTGTAAAGACAAAAATATTTTCCTCTTAAATTAAAGTCTGACAGTAGCTGATAAAGTAAAAAGTAATGTTTTGCATTATAACTAGTTTGATACCTGTTGAAATCGAGCTGTTTTATTCACCTCCGTCACTCCTGAATCATTATTCTCACTGACTTCCTGGTTTGCGGTGCGCATTCATTCTGGCTACGTCACGGCCTAATGAGAACTACAGTTCCCATTAGGCTTAGCCTCCATGCCTGTGAGGGATAAGAGAGCATCTTCACGCAGGGCTGTAGTCATAGGGAGGGGGTGAGCACATTCTGCTTTCCACCATGCAAAACGGCTCAGATGCTGGTGGAAAGCAAGAAGAGGAGTGACAGGAAATGCCATTTTCAAACCTGGATTACTGTATTTTGGAGGTCAAAAGGAAAAACAAGGTAAGTGATATTTAAATGCTCTAGCTTACAGCAATCAATTGATCTAATAAAAAACGAACCTTTAGTGTTCCTTTAAATATTGGAATTTGAAGGAATTATTTGTAAAATGCCAATGATATTATTATTGTGTTAAATGGTTTGCAAACTTAAAGGGGTTGTAAAGGTACAATTTTTTGTCCCTAAATAGCTTTCTTTACCTTAGTGCAGTCCTCCTTCACTTACCTCATCCTTCCATTTTGCTTTTAAATGTCCTTATTTCTTCTGAGAAATCCTCAATTCCTGTTCTTCTGTCTGTAACTACACACAGTAATGCAAGGCTTTCTCCCTGGTGTGGAGTGTCGTGCTCGCCCAATCCCCTGGAATACAGGAGAGTCAGAACGCTCTCTACGTTGCAGATAGAGAAAGGAGCTGTGTGTTAGTGGGCGTCCTGACTCTCTTGTAGTCCAAGGGAGGGGGCGAGCACGACACTCCACAACCAGGGAGAAAGCCTCGCATTACTGTGTGGAGTTACAGACAGAAGAACAGGAAGTGAGGATTTCTCAGAAGAAATAAGGACATTTAAAGCAAAATCGAAGGATGAGGTAAGTGAAGGAGAACTGCACTTAGGTAAAGGAAGCTATTTAGGGGAAAAATAATTACCTTTACAACCCCTTTAAAGTGGAGCTCCAGTCTCCTAAGCATTTTTGATAAAAGCACCCCTGTGATTCTTAGTACTTGTACTTATTCTATTACTTATCATTTGAATATTAGCATAATGCCCTGTACACACGATCGGTTCATCTGATGAAAACAGACCGATGGATTTTTTCATCAGATATCCGATGAAGCTGACTTTCATCAGTCTTGCCTACACACCATCAGTTAAAAATATGATTGTGTCCAACACGGTGACGTAAAACAGAACAACGTGCTGAGAAAAATGAAGTTCAATGCTTCCGAGCATGCGTCGACACGATTCTGAGCATGCGTGGATTTTTGACCGATGGATTTCCCCATAGACGATTGTTTTTTTCTATCGTTTTTTTAACCATACAAACATTTTAAAACAGGTTCTATTTTTTTTCACCGATGGGAAAAAAACTGATGGGGCCCACACATGATCGGTTTGTCCGATGAAAACGGTCCATCGGTCCATAAGAGTCCTCATACATGTTACTGTAAATATTTAGGGCCATATCCACAAAAGAGATACTCCGGCGTAAGCCGTCGTATCTCTGGTTCTAACTTTGGAACTGATCCTCAGAAGCAGTTTTCCTAAGTTAGGCAGAAGATCCGACATCTGTAAGGGACTTACACTGCCGGATCTTAGGATGCAGTACCGCATCCGCCACTGGGGGCATTTCGAGTCGAAATGCCTCTGTTAGTATGCAAATTAGCACTTAGGGCGATCCTCAAAGCTTTTGTACCTAGTTTTTTCGCCGTAAGTGTTAGTGTTGGTGTAAAACTAGGGCTGCTTTTACAAAGTGTAAAGTTAGTCACACCTTGTAAAGGCCCATTCAAGCGACGGCATTTGGTATGCATTCCCGAGGGAGAACTCCATGCCAATTTTCAATGTAAAAAACGGCATGGGTTCCCCCTCAGGAGCATACCAGGCCCTTAGGTCTGTTATGGGTTGTAAGGAGACCCCCCTCCGCCGCAAAATTGACGTAGGGGGTCCCCCTACAATCCATACCAGACCCGTATCCAAAGCACGCTACCCGGCCAGCCAGGAAGGGAGTGGGGACGAGCGAGCGCCCCCCCCCCTCCTGAGCCGTGCCAGGCCGCATGCCCTCAACATGGGGGGGTTGGGTGCTCTGGGGCAGGGGGGCGCACTGCGGGCCCCCCCACCCCAGAGCACCCTGTCCCCATGTTGATGAGGACAGGACCTCTTCCCGACAACCCTTGCCATTGGTTGTCGGGGTCTGCGGGCGGAGGCTTATCGGAATCTGGGAGTCCCCTTTAATAAGGGGGCCCCCAGATACCGGCCCCCCACCCTAAGTGAATGGATATGGGGTACATCGTACCCCTATCCATTCACCTGTAGGCAAAAAGTAAAAGTTAATAAACACACAACACAAGGCTTTTTAAAATATTTTATTATTCTGCTCCGGACGCCCCCCCTGTCTTCGTTATTAGCTCAATTACCAGGGGGGGCTTCTTCTTCCGCTCTCCGGGGGTCTTCTCCGCTCTCCGGGGGTGTTCCGCTCTCCGGGGGGGGCTTCTCCGGACTCCGGGGGGCTTCTTCCATCTTCTCCCCTCTTCCGCTCTTGACTCGGCGAACCCCGGTTCTTCTGCAGCTCTCCGGTGCCTTCTTCTTCAGCGCTGGCTGCCTGCTATGTTTGTGTGTTAGCTCGATTTCAAACAGGCAGCCGGCGCGGTCTTCTGTGACGTCAGGGTCTTCTGGTCTTCTGTTCTTCCGATGTTGACTCGTCGCCTGTTGTCGCTGTAATGATGGAAGCGCGCCTTGCATCACATTTATATAGGCATCGCCGTCCCATCATGCTCCGGCAGGTACCCACGTGGTGGGTGCCTACCCACGTGCACCCACCACGTGGGTACCTACCGGAGCATGATGGGACGGTGATGCCTATATAAATGTGATGCAAGGCGCGCTTCCATCATTACAGCGACAACAGGCGACGAGTCAACATCGGAAGAACAGAAGACCAGAAGACCCTGACGTCACAGAAGACCGCGCCGGCTGCCTGTTTGAAATCGAGCTAACACACAAACATAGCAGGCAGCCAGCGCTGAAGAAGAAGGCACCGGAGAGCTGCAGAAGAACCGGGGTTCGCCGAGTCAAGAGCGGAAGAGGGGAGAAGATGGAAGAAGCCCCCCGGAGTCCGGAGAAGCCCCCCCCGGAGAGCGGAACACCCCCGGAGAGCGGAGAAGACCCCCGGAGAGCGGAAGAAGAAGCCCCCCCTGGTAATTGAGCTAATAACGAAGACAGGGGGGGCGTCCGGAGCAGAATAATAAAATATTTTAAAAAGCCTTGTGTTGTGTGTTTATTAACTTTTACTTTTTGCCTACAGGTGAATGGATAGGGGTACGATGTACCCCATATCCATTCACTTAGGGTGGGGGGCCGGTATCTGGGGGCCCCCTTATTAAAGGGGACTCCCAGATTCCGATAAGCCTCCGCCCGCAGACCCCGACAACCAATGGCAAGGGTTGTCGGGAAGAGGTCCTGTCCTCATCAACATGGGGACAGGGTGCTCTGGGGTGGGGGGGCCCGCAGTGCGCCCCCCTGCCCCAGAGCACCCAACCCCCCCATGTTGAGGGCATGCGGCCTGGCACGGCTCAGGAGGGGGGGGGGCGCTCGCTCGTCCCCACTCCCTTCCTGGCTGGCCGGGTAGCGTGCTTTGGATACGGGTCTGGTATGGATTGTAGGGGGACCCCCTACGTCAATTTTGCGGCGGAGGGGGGTCTCCTTACAACCCATAACAGACCTAAGGGCCTGGTATGCTCCTGAGGGGGAACCCATGCCGTTTTTTTCATTGAAAATTGGCATGGAGTTCTCCCTCAGGAATGCATGCCGAGCGACGCTGTCATTTTTTTTTATAATTATTTGTTTTCCCGGCGCGTCTTTTTTTCACCCGTCGTAACTTTAGTGTCCCGTCGCAATCCACAAAGCCGCCCGGCGTCAATTACGTTCGCGCGATGCACGTCGGGAAAATGACGTCACACGCATGCGCAGTACGGCCGGCGCGGGAGCGCGCCTCATTTAAATTGTAAACGCCCCCCGGAGAGGAGGAACGCCTTACGACGGCGGCACTTAACTTACACTGCTTGAAATTTTTACGTAAGTGCTTTGAGGATCAGGCACTTAGGTAAAAACTTTAAGTCAGTGTAACTTATCTGCTGAAAGTTAAGTTACGCCGCCTGGCTGAGGATTTGGCCCTTAATTTCTTACTTGATCTTGGAAGCAGACAGGGGCCATCAAGGATGTGGGCATCTGAAGCCAGCTCCTGTGTATTTCCGGGATTCAATTCAGCTGGCTAACCAGAATGCACCTTGCAATCCCACACCTGCTCAGTAAAGTCACTGAGCAGCTCGCTCTCTTCCCGAAAGGTTGCCATAGCAATGGTGGTGTCGGCGGAAGTTCCTGCCCTGTTGCTATAGCAACCTGTCAATCCTGCGTGCGTAATTTCCGGTCTGGAAATAACACGAGATTTCGTCACTAGGCGATTCGCAAGGACTCCTGGGACACATGATGCCGCTATCCCAGAAACCCTTGCGAATCACTTATTGACGCAATCGCCTCAGCGATTTGTATGGAGAAATAGAAAAAAAGGTATTTACAAGCAAAATAAAAAAAAAATTGTCCATTGCCAAAAGTATGAGCTAAGGGCATGCCGCACAGACAAAGTAAAAAAAATGGGTGGAACTCCGCTTTAAATATCTGAATTTGAAGGAACGAATTGTAAAATGCCAATAGTATTATTATTGTGTTACACGGTTTGCAAACTTGAGAGCCCATTTACATTTTTGCACTGCTTTAATGTGCATTGCAGTGTGCTGCAGAACACGTGCATTGCCTCAGTGCATTGGAGGGCCATTGAAAATTATGACAGTGCAACACAGCAAATCATGTAATATGTGTTATAAAAATGCAAAAGTATATATGGGCAGATAAAGTTGATCTTTATTGTCAGCACAAGGACATTGGTATTCATTTTTAAATCTTGGTGTGCTTTGTGTATTTTATGCCAGATCTGTGCAGTAATCCATTGTGAAACTTAAATACCACCAAAAAAATGCTCTAGCTGTTTGAATAAAATGATAAAAAAAAATTTGGGGTACAGGGTTGCATGACCGTGCAATTGTCATTCAAAGTGTGAGATCGCTAAAAGCTGAAAATTGGCCTTGCCAGGAAGGAGGTAAAAGTGCCCAGTATTGAAGTGGTTAAGTGAAAGTTTTTGTACCTCTAGTTCAGCTTTAAATAAGAACTCCAGGAATGAGTTAGGTTTAAGCACATACTTTGGACCAACTGGGCTCAAAAGAATAATGCAGATGCTACCTCCATGTGGTCAATGATGAAGCTGTAATTCACTTCTGTATCCTATGCTACATACATTAAGTGGTGTCCTTTTACAGTGACTTCTCCTCTGTGAACTTCAATGCAAAGCATTCTCCTATTAGCAGAGGCGGAGATTGTGCTGCCATCCACCCCTTCTCTCCAGATAAACTTTAAAGTGGATGTAAACCCAATTTTTTTTTTATGTCACAATGTAGAGTATAAGATTTCCTATCATCTGTGCCCAGTCTTGCCACACAGAGTTAATCCAGCTCTGAGCAATCCTCTTTTATTGTTCAGTGAAAATTAACAGACTTCCAGATAAAACCCTGTCTAAATACAAAGTCCATTCCTCTCTCCTTGCTTTGAGTGACAGGTTATTTACATATCTAGCTTGGACATGTTTATCATATGTTATATTTATCATAATATGAGGTGATTCACAGTTCATTGTATATTACCAGGATGTGTTATGTGGGGGAGGGGTGGATTTCTCACTTTTTATACTGTGGATCACCTCATATTATGATAAACATAACATAACATATGATCATCACAGCAATATGTGTGCATTTTACCAGGCATTAATGGCTGGTACTAAGTGCATTGCTCATTGGCATTACAACAGTCATCAAATACACCTATGTCTCAGCTTACTGCAATACAATTGCATGTATTGTCTAGCAATGTGTTAAAAATAAAGCAGGTATCATTTTTAGTCCAAGGGCATTAACATACAGTACATAGGCCCTATAAATAAAATACATTTTTGCAGTAAGGCTAGATACAGTCTCACTTCCCTTAAAATAGTATGCAACATAGCAGTTGATTAATTGTAGGACAGACTATTCACTTTGAGAAGTGAATGTTCATTCAGCTCAATCAACAAGACCCCTTTCACACTGGGGCGCTTTGTAGGCGCTATTACGCTAAAAATAGCACCGGCAAAGCGCCCTGAAACAGCCGCTGCTGTCTCTCCAGTGTGAAAGCCACAAGGGCTTTTACACTGGAGCAGTGCGCTAGCAGAATGGTAAAAAAAAGTCCTGGTAGCTGGGGGGGGGGGGATTAAAAGCGCCCCACTAGCGGCCGAATAGTGCCGCAAAATTGACGGTTACCGCCGACGCACCCACTGCCCCAGTGTGAAAGGGGCCTTAGCTTGTTCATTCCAAACACCCAATCGCATGCTTACAAATAATCTGTTTTCTAAATTTGGCTTGTGCACCATTGGGTGTTTCAAGTAAACACAGCTTCACATTATTTACATTTACTTTGTAAAGCATCTGCTCCTTAGTTAGTCATCCCCAGAGAATGCTTGCTTCCTTTGGATGCCTTACGGTAGACTTTGTTTTAGGTATTCTGATGTATAAAACATCAGTCTATCACAAACCTAGAATTTCTAACATACAGTAAAACCTTGGCATCATTCGTTCCAGAAACATGCTTGTAATCCAAAGCACTTGTATATCAAAGCATTTTATTACAGGGTATAAAAGATAAGAGAGCCATCTCATAGGCCCCGTACACACGACCGAATTTCTCGGCAGAATTCAGCCAGAAACTCGGTTCAGAGCTGAATTCTGCCGAGAAACCCGGCCGTGTGTACACTTTCGGCCGAGGAAGCCGACGAGGACCTCGGCGAGGAAATAGAGTACATGTTCTCTATTTCCTCGTTGTTCAATGGCAAAAGTCGGCCCGCCGAGTTCCTCGGCGGCTTCCACACTGAACTCGACGAGGAACTCGATGTGTTTGGCACGTCGAGTTCCTCGGTCGTGTGTACGGGGCCTAAGTGTAGCAATAAGTGGCTAAATGTTGTACCTTCATTAAATGTAACCATATTGCTACACTTAGAGGCTCCTCTCTTCTTTTTTATTCTCAGTTGTGACATGACACTACTCTTATATCAAGACATCACTTGTATATCAAGGCAAAATTTTTTAAAACATTTTGCTTGTCTTGCAAAATGCTCTCAAACCAAGTTACTCTCAAACCAAGGTTTTACTGTACAATTAACTACAAAACAATGTTAGCTTGATTCCAAGAACTCTGGCCAAATCGGTGTGACGTAATTATTTTGCACAATATAGAATGCACTAATAATCAGTTCAACATACTGTATGTATGAATGTGTGTTAGGGGCCTTAGGTTGTAAGGTCCTTGAGGGTAGGGACTGATGTGAATGTGCAATTTATATGTAAAGCGCTGTGTAAATTGACGTTGCTATATAAGTACCTGAAATAATAATAATAATAACACTGAAGTTTTACACACCCTCCACAACTTTATCCCTGACCTGTGCGGTGTGTTCCTTGGCCTTCATGATGTTGTTTTTTCACTAAGGATCTATAACAAACCTCCAAGGGCTTCACAGAACAACTGTATTTATACTGAGATTAAATCACACACAGTTGTGCTCTATTTACTAATGTGAAGGCATTTGGTTCCACTGGATTCTAGTTAGGGGGTATCAAAGTAAAGGAGGCTGAATACAAATGCATGCCACAGTTTTTGGATATCTTTTTGTAAAAAAAAAAATGAAAAAAAATTATAATTTTCCTTCCACTTCACAATTATGTGCCACTTTGTGTTGGTCTATCACATAAAATAACAATAAAATTCATTAATGTTTTTGGTTGCAACATGACAAAATATGGAAAATTTTAAGGGGTATGGTATAGACTCAGATAGCCTGGCGTATTTTTCTGCTGGCGTAACGTATCTCAGATACGTTACGCGGCCGTAACTTAGGGTGCAAGTTCCGTATTCATAAAGAACTTGCGCCCTAAGTTACGGCGGCATAGCGTATGAGGTCCGGCGTAAGCCCGCCTAATTCAAATGTGGATGATGTGGGCGTGTTTTATTCAAATTTAGTGTGACCCCACGTATTTGAAGTTTTTTACGAACGGCACATGCGCCGTTCGTGAAAGAATCCCAGTGGGCATGCTCGAAATTACACCGCAAAGCGTCAATGCTTTAGACGTGAACGTAACTTACGTACAGCCCTATTTGCAAACGACTTACGCAAACAAGGTAAAATTTTCAAAATTTGATGCGGGAACGACGTCCATACTTAACATAGGATACGCCTCATATAGCAGGGGTAACTTTTCGCCGTAAAAAGCCTAACGTAAACGACGTAAAAAAATGCGCCGGGCGGACGTACGTTTCTGAATCGGCGTATATACCTAATTAGCGTATTCATCGCGTAAATCGACGGAAGTGCCACCTAGCGGCCAGCGTAAATATGCAACTAAGATACGACGGCGTAAGAGACTTACGCCAGTCGGATCTTAGCCTAATTTCGGCGTATCTTGCTTTCTGAATACAGAAAGAAGATACGCCGGCACAGGTTTGAATTTACGCGGCGTATCAATAGATACGCCGACGTAAATTCTTTCTGAATTTAGCCCTGTATGTGTACCATTATTACACTTATGTGTTTTCTTTTTTATTTTCAAATGGCACAATCATATATACTGTACATTGTTTAGATAAAGAAACTTGTTACTGTCCCAGTTTTTTTGCCAACTATTTATGATTGTTACTAAAAATAATTTCACCATCTACAGGAGGTGTTAAAAATAATGTGCCCCAGAATATGCTATATACACCACGTTGTGTAACTATAAAGTAAATGAAAGTCTCAAAAAACAAAGAATATGAAAAAGTTTTGATGAAAGAAATCTGTGTTATTTTAGTGAGAGATAACTTTAATTTTTTTTAGTTAATGGTATACACTGGACATTGAGCCATTCTTCATTCAGTACATTGCATGGTATCTTATGCCTATTATACTACAAAATATAGGACAGTGTATCATAATGTCTGTCATCACTGATACATGCTTTGTGGACTATCTACATTGCTTACTGACAATCTTACAGGAGCTGATTCCCTTCATTCATCAAGCCCAAGCTTCTCTGGTTTAGTTTGGCCAATTTCCAAGCTTTGTGAGACGTCCCATAATTATCAAGTCTATCATTTCCTCAATCATAACATTATACAAATAGCCCATTCACAATATTTAAGATGTGGCTAGAAAAGCTATCAGATTTTAGATTTTTTTGCAAAAAGTACATTTTTTTATTTTAACAGTTTGGTGGATTTCGGGCAAAATAACAAGGTACCTGTAGAAAAAAATTATTGCATTTTTCTGGTGTTTCCTAGTTCCAGTCTTTACAATTTATAAGCAGTATGTGTTTTCCTCAAAAATTGAGCATACACGCTCCAATGTGAGCATTCAATTTGCTTAGTCTTTATTTCTTTAGTAAAGCAACGCCAATGTCACTTTGTTTGTTCTTCCGTATAGAGTCCTGAAAAACATTTAGAATTAGAGATCCTTGCTTGGGAAACACTTAACTAATAACAAGTCAACCTTATTACAATACATTTAGGAAAATCATAAAATGATACTTTGGTAATAATTTGGCAATTCTCATAATTTGATAGCACCTTAATATAAAATTATAAACAGAATGGAAAAAGTTATTATTGTACAGGATTTATTTAGCACCAACAGTTTGTCTAGCACTTTACAATATGAAGGGAGATTATACAGCAGCAATACAATTCAATATAAGAGGGTTAGGAGGGCCCTGCTCCAGCAAGCTTACAATGTAATAGGGAGGGGCTGGTGAAACAAACTGTAGTAACTGTAAGTAACTGTACACATGATCAGTCCAAACTGATGAAAACGGACTGAAGTTCAGTTTCATCGGTTAACCGATGATGATGACTGATGGTCTGATGTGCCTACACACCATCAATTCAAAAACCGATCGAGTCCAACGCGGTGACGTAAAACACAACGACGTGCAGAGAAAAATGAAGTTCAATGCTTCCAAGCATGCGTCGACTTGATTCTGAGCATGCCCGGGTTTGGAACCGATGCTTTTGCGTACTAACCATCGGTTTTGACCTATCGGTCAGGCGTCCATCGGTCCAATTTTAAAGCAAGTTCTCTGTTTTTGGACCGAAGGACAACTGACCGATGGGGCCCACACACGGTCGGTTTAGACCGGTGGAACTGAACTTTAGTCCGTTTTCATCAGTTTGGACTGATCGTGTGTACAGGGCCTGAGGGATGAACTGATGGGAGAAATAGAAAATTCCATTGTTAGCTGAAGGCAGGCTAGGTTTTCCTGAAGAGATGAGTTTTCAGGTTTTGCCTAAAGTGGACAGAGTAGGAGAGCCAGTCAGAAGGTTGAGTTCCAGAGGATGAGAGAGGCTCTGGAGATGAGCATGGGAGGAGGGTACAAGGGAGCTAGAGAGCAGGAGGTCTAGGAAGGAGCAGAGTGGACGATTTGGGTGATATTTGGAAACAAGATTGGTGATGCAGCTCAGGGCAAAGTTGTAAATGGCTTTGTATGTTATTGTTAGTGTAGCAAGGTCTCCGGCCTTCTTCAGTCTAATGAGAACCTCCAGGGCCAGAGATAGCTGACATCCTTCTGTATGTGGTGGGTTGTGAGGCATAGTGGGTGCAAGGTGGATAAAGTTATTGGGCGCCAGACACTTCTTGAATGCAAAAAATATGTTTTTTTCTCTTACAAACTTTCAAACGAGAGTTAGGGCCAGGACACCCTTGAGTAGTTGCAAGTTCAATTATCAGACTCTGAGACTTCAATAGGAGGACAGTCATGCAGGGAAACGCCTCCAGCAAGAAGCCACATCTGCATGTGCAGAAATGCTGTCTCCTATGGAAACAGTCTTTAACAGTTCCTAACACGAAGTGTAACAGTTCTTTCACCTTCACTTCTCCTTGCAGTTCTTGAGCCCACTGAGCTCCCGGTCTCTCACTAGACCCTCTTCTGATTCACTGCCACTGAATCCCTTGAGCTCCTCCAATCTTCACCGTGGTATCTTCCTCAAGCGTCACCCCGCCTTTCTGCTGGATCCCTAGCTTGGCACTCCCAATACTTCTTAAGCTTCACCCCACTGGTCTGTTCTGTCCCTAGCCTGGAACACAAGGCTGCTCTGCAAGCATCACCTCCACTGGCTGGGTCCCTGACTTGATCACCGCCTGAAGTTTTCAGATTATCCACCTTGCCCATTCGGTGAGAATACTGCTCCGGTACTTGCTTCAGTCACTCACTGTGGTCCCTGGTAATAAGGTGGCTGTTCCCTTAGTGGCAACAGTTTCCCTTCTACCTCTGACCACTGACAGGTTCTCTGGCCAACAGAACCATCACTTCTGGTTGGACTGCAAGCCACAATCCCAACCCTGCACTGCCCTCTTGCTTCTGGATAGGCCCTCATAAAGCCTAGCAGCCAGATGCCCCCGGGATAGGCCCAATCTCTGGTTTAGCAGCACAGGGCAACATGACACACATCCACCCAGACAGCTGTCCAGGTGGCACAGAACCTAGATCACCTGACTTCACCCGAATATATAGCCTCTAAGAGCAGGCCAAGGGATTGGCTGAGATACCCCATATAGGAGAAAAAAGCCCAAAGGCTGACGCTGCGCTAAATTATTGTAAATTGATAGGTGAATAAATTATAAAGGAGCAGTTGGCACTAAAGTTCAGTTCAAAAACTTCAATAAGAAAAAAGAAAAAAGGTGCAGCGCTAATAATGAACATCAATACATGATATTATATATAAATAAACAATGAAGTGCTAAAAATAAATAATAATAAACACTCTGAAAAAAAGAAAAAAAAAGGGAGTGTTAAAAAGCAGAAAAGCTAAAACAGAGTCCCATTCGTAAAAAAAAGGAAATCCGTGGGAAGTGTTAATATCCAAAGTGTCCAAATAATTCCAAAAGAAGTAGTGAATAAACACCAGTCTTCCCAAGCACAAATCGTGTCTTCAAACACCCATAAGTGAGATTGCCTGCTTACCAGAAATAAAGACTGTTTTGAACCAGTCTCATCAAGCCCAGGGATAGTGGTCTCCCCAAAACCAATCTGAACAGCAGCCAGTAAATCCAGGGATAACTCAGCGAAAGATCCAGGGATAACTCAGAGAAACATAAAGGACAAATTCTCTCATAGCGTAATAAGTAAGTGCACAGAGGTTTAAATAGTATATTGACAGGCAACTGCAGAAGCCTATTGCTCTGCTATCATCACCTCTCCTTTAAAATCTGGAAGTTTAGGGGAACAGTGTGGATTACATCGGATCCAGCACTCATTGGGGACAAGAACAGGTAAGTGTTTCTTTGTTTTTTTAGAGGTGGGGGGGAGTTGTAAAGGTACTGGGATATTTTTTATCCTAACGCTGTAAATGTGTTAAAGTAAAAAAATATTATCCTTTAGTACTACTTTAAGAATAACCAATTGCCCATTGTAAGCCTTTGCCAATAAAAGCCCAATCTACAGTGCCTTGAAAAAGTATTTACATCCATTGAAATTTTCCACATTTTGTCATGGTACAACCAAAAACGTAAATGTATTTTATTGGATTTTATGTGATAGAACAACACAAAGTTGCACATAATTCTGAAGTGGAAGGAAAATGATAAATGGTTTTCAAACTTTTTTAGCAAATAAATATGTGAAACGTGTGGCGTGCATTTGTATTCAGCCCCCCCCCCCTCCATGGAGAACATCTGCGAACAGCAATTTTCAAGTCTTGCCACAGATTCTCAATTGGATTTAGGTCTGGACCTTGACTGGGCCATTCTAGCGTATGAATATGCTATGAGCTAAACCATTCTATTGTAGTTTTGGCTGTATGTTTAGGGTCGTTGTCCTGCTGGAAGATGAACCTCCGCCCCAGTCTCAAGTCTTTTGTAGACTCTAACAGGTTTTCTTCTAAGCTTGCTCTGTATTTGGCTCCATCTATCTTTCCATTAGCTCTGACCAGCTTCCCTGTCCCTGCTGAAGAAAAGCATCCCCATAACATGATGCTGCCACCACAATGTTTTACCTTGGGAATGGTGTGTTCAGGGTGATGTGCAGTGTTAGATTTCTGCCGCACACAGCATTTCGCTTTTTTGACAAAAAGTTCCATTTTGGTCTCATCTGACCAGAGCACCTTCTTCCACATGTTTGCTGTGTCTCCCACATGGCTTCTCACAAACTGCAAGTGGGACTTCTTATGGCTTACTTTTAACAATGGCTTTCTTCTTTCCACTCTTCCATAAAGGCCAGATTTGTGGAGTGCACAACTAATAGTTGTCCTGTGGACAGATTCTCCCACCTGAGCTGTGGATCTCTGCAGCTCCTCCAGAGTTACCTCTTGGCTGCTTCTGTGATTAATGCTCTCCTTGCCCGGCCTGTCAGTTTAGGTGGATGGACATTTCTTGTTAGGTTTGGTAGGTTTGCAGTTGTGCCATACTCTTTCTATTTTCAGATGATGGATTGAACTGAGATGTTCAAAGCTTGGAAATCAGAGTAAAGGGGGTTGAATACAAATGCACGCCACACTCTTCACATATTTATTTGTAAACAAATTCAAAAACCATTTATCATTTTCTTTCCACTTCACAATTATGTGCCACTTTGTGTTGGTCTATCACATAAAATCTCAAAAAAATACATTTACGTTTTTGGTTTTAACATGACAAAATTTGGAAAATGTCAAGCGGTATGAATACTTTTTCAAGGCACTGTAAATGCAGGAACCACAGGATTCCTAAAGATATCCTTATTGGGCAGAGATTCCTCTTCTGTGTATGTTGGCTTTACTTTGTTACCCAGGGATTGACTTCTCTGATTATCTAGGTTAAGCCCTGTTGCACCTTGTTCAAAGAAAGTGTGCTCAGTGGCCTCCGAGATGCTGTCACCGGGTAATAGATGGCAATAGGGTTTAGCCCAGGGAGTCAGGGAAACCTCTAGCAGCACAGTGACACAAACATTACAATCAAACCCAGTAAATGATTTTTTCAACTAAAAATAATACAACCTTGTTGTGCCTGCATTTATAGGGAACCATTAGATTTTAATGTTGAAAATAGCTGTTGAGTTAATTGTACATAGGTTTTTGATGTATTACAATATGATCTAAAATTCAACCTTGGTGCAGCTATGTTAAAGTATAACTAAAGAAGGCAAAACTGTTTTTGTAGTTTTGGATAAAGTGCAGAAGGATTAGAACCCCTGTCAGGTTGTTATTGCTGTCTGTGCCCCTGTTAAGGAAATTCACCCTCTCTATTTGCAATTATCATTGAAAGTGAAAGTAAAAGAAAATCCCAAATTTTGGGTTGTCCCCAGAAAAGTTGACGGCTCTGTGATGTCCTGTACTATTCAGGCTGCATTGATAAAAGATGGTGAAGCTGCAGATGCGCATTGAGGCAAAAAATGGGCATTAATCAAGCTGCATTAATGAGATGGGCAGCAGATGGGCATTGATCATGCTGCATTGATGAGATGGGCTGCATATATGCATTGATCAGGCTGCATTGATGAGATGGGCTGCAGATGGGCATTGATCAGACTGCATTGATGAGATGGGCTGCAGATGGGCATTGATCAGGCTGCATTGATGAGATGGTCTGCAGATGGGCATTGATCATGCTGCATTGATGAGATGGGCTGCAGATGGGCATTGATCAGGCTGCATTAAGGGTGCAGATGGACATTAATCAGGCTGCATTGATGGGAGATGAGGAGGCTGCAGATGGGCACTAATCAGACTGCATTGATGGGCACTGACCCTTATTTTAATTCAAAGTTGTTTATTTAAAAAAAAAAATCCCTGAAACTTCTCTCTTAAAATGAAGGTGCATGTTATACGCCTGTGTGTGTTATACAACGATAAATACTGTATTTTACACACCTGGAAGTGTTAGATCGCAGCAAGCTGTTGAAGAAAGGGAAGATTTTATCCATCAACTGGTGATAAGGTATGTATAGACATCATAGAGATCAGTCAATATACTGGCTTTAATAGTTGTAATACTGCACAATTAGCTTGTAATCACCGCAGTCCCAGAGAACATAAAACATAAAACCGCAGCGTCACACAAAGTTTCATTTGTTTTCTTGAACGTCAGCAAGGAAGCTTCAGTTGCTGGGCCAGAAAATCCAAAGAGAACCAGGAAAGAGGAGGATTCTGAGCCATAAAAAAAAGAAAAGGTGCGTGTTCATCACAAGGTGTTGGGAAGTGACATAATGTTATCACTCTTGAACCTTCTGTACAGCTTTCTGCAGAGGTGTCACAAATGTTAACCCCCAGCTTTTCATCTGCTCACTACTTTCCAGCGGTAGCATGAAAGTAAAAATCTAAAGGAATTTGTGTTGTCATATCTAACCTGTCCTTTACCAGGAGTAAACAGATTGCAATGGAGGGGTCCTGAGAAAAATTCCCTTGTTCTTTTATTAGCTGAGGGGGGATGAGTAGAAAGTAATAAGGAATAGCCAGATCTCCTTTCATTGGAACTGTCACCCATGCTATGCTCACACCATCCATCACCCAGTGGGCGGAAACTGATATTCTCCTGGGACCTCTTCTATAATTCCCAGGTCAGCAATGAGATGTACCTTAAGACAGGTGAACATGTACTAAAGTCGCTTTCACCTTCCTGTAAGTGGCTGAAATGGTTTTTGGGATAAAGGAAGAAATATTCCCTATATGCTTCATCATTCCCTGACATATCTGATTCTTTTACTGCTACAAATATGTGTTTGCTGGAAGCCCTCAGTGATTATGTGGCTCAGACATGTAATTAGATTTGTCTATAAGAAATACAATGGGAAAAATATATGAAACGTGATAGAAGGTGAATTTGGCTACCAGTATAAACTTACAGTACCAGGGGACAGTGCCTTAGAAATGTGCATTGCAAGCTACAAAATATTTTTTCTCTTAACCTGTTACAAAACCACACACTGCACCTATATTGCATTTTCATCTAAAAGTAAATCTCTACTTTTCCCATGAAAGTCAAGATTATAGCTCCCAACTTTCTGAGATGGGAATGAGGGACATCTATCAGCAAAAGTATGCAGGCATAGGACACACCCCTTGCCACGTCCCCTTAAAGGAGAATTGTACAAAACACAAGATTGGTTAAACCCACAAGTGCTTTTTTACCACTACTATTCCTTTATATTGGCTTTTGGAATTTAAAAATGCAGCAATTTAAATATCAGATGCAAGGTTTAGCTCTGGGAAACACTTTTTGATAGATAAAAAGTGCATTTTATATACATCTATATTGATCAGGCCAAAATGAGGGACACATGGGGAGGAATGAGGGACAGAGGGACATTGCTCCAAATCAGGGACAGTTGGGAGCTATGGTCAAGATCCCTGTTGGAATTGTGGCTATTGCAAGCATTAACAGCGTAATATGCTTCCGAATGGAGGCTCAAACAGACTCTCACTTTGCTCAAGTGGACAAGATGGGGTGTGCGTGGCATGGGTATGGACACAGACAGGTCTACCCCCCAAATTAATGCTGTGACAACTGGAACAAGCGTCTGGCCAGCAAAGTCTAAAAAGCCTGAGGTGCTACTGTCTGAGGTGCTATACTTAATACATTTGGTACATTTTATTATTACATTCAAATTAACTAGATGCAAATTATTGAAAACCAATATTTAAAGGAATTGTAAAGTCTAAAGGTTATTTCACCTTAATGCATTCTTTGCATTAAGGTGAAAAACCTTTTGTGGTGCAGCAGCCCCCCAGAGCCCCTCTTTAACTTACCTGAACCTGGTCGGTCCAGCGTCGAGGACGAGCCCAGCCGCTCCAGCCACCGTCTCGGGTTCTCATTGGATTGAGTGATAGCAGCAGGAGCCGTTGGCTTCCACTGCTGTCAATGAAAACTAGTGACACAGGAGCCAGGGGTGGACCGAGTCCTGCTGTCTGTGTCAATGGTTGCAGCAACGGGAGCGCGCCTGCATGGGTGCCCCCATGGAATGCGAGTTTCCGTGGGGGCACTCAATGCGGAAGAGGAGCCAGGAGCGCCGCTGGGTCGGGGCTGCTTTGTGCAAAACTCTTGCGCAAAGGAGGTAAGTATGAAATGTTTGTTATTAAAAAAAAAAAAAACTTTACTACCACTGCAATTCTTTGGAGAATAAAATGGTATATTAGAAAATATAGTAGCTGCAGGTGCAGCCATAAGCCTGGTATCAAAAATGTAAAGCACCCTCATTCTCTCATCCTCATAAGCAAAGACTAATGTACATGTAGGTCCCGCACACATATGTAATCGGTAAATGCACCACACATGTGAGGTATTGGCACGAACGTCAAAATGAGAGCAATAGGTCAGAGCATGGCACTCTAAATCTAAACAAGTAACCTGTAAAGGCTTTTAAAGCAATTCCTATGGAAATGTTTAGGTACAGTAGTTTGTCACTAATTCTCTGAAGTGTAACATTTTACTATAATAATTACTTGGTGCAAAATTATGTTTTTAATTTTAGTGGTTAATTAAGCACTTCAACCCCAGAAGGATTTACCCCCTTAATGACCAGGTATTTTTTTGTCGTATGGCACTGCGTTACTTTAACTGACGATTGCGCGGTTGTGCGATGCTGTACCCAAACAAAAATCTTTTTCCCCACAAATAGAGCTTTCTTTTGGTGGTATTTGATCACCTGTGTGGTTTTTATTTTTTGCACTATAAACAAAAAAACAGCCAATTTAAAAAAAAATATATTTTCTGCTATAAAACACCCCCAATAAAAAAAATCGAATTCTTCATTAATTTAGGCCAATTAGCATTCTGCTACATATTTTTGGTAAACAAATATTCCACTGATTGGCTCCCCCGCTGGCCCACAGATCACCGACGTACAGCTACGGCGATTCGCACAGCCAAGCCAACCTGCCGCAGTATAACTGCGCTGGCCGTTAAAGTAGAACTAAGCGCAAAACCTTCATTGTTTTACTATCTGTGGGGAATTTTTCTTTATCTTCCTGCACCACAGCTAAAACAGGAAATGAGAGGAAATCCATCTGAACTGAGGGAATCGAAAAAAAGTTTTGCCTTTAGTATATAGCAACCATAAACATATGACAATAACATACCTACTTGAAGAAACCATGCATAGTTCAGAAACATCACACTGTATTTCTAGTGGGTGCTACATAAATCAATAAATCTTTATGAAAAAGGTGTGCTGGACACTTATCTATAAAGATTTTCAGTTAGGTATCAGAATGTCATTAGAAATGAAAATGCCACCTATGTAAAGAATTCATCCTCCACTAAACCTGTCACCCGTATCTACAGTGATTCTTTTGGCTACAAACGTGTCCTAAAAATGTTATGATTGTAAATATTCAGCTGATATATGTAAATACAATGCTATATGCTGTACACTTTTACTTTACAATCCAACAAAGAGGAGAAAACAGACCTTTACAATGTTAAAAAAATGTTTGCTGATCACTTCTCCAGTATGTTACAACTTTATTGCGTCTCAGCCAAGTGCCTTTGTTCAATCAGTTCTGAAATAGGGAAATACAAGTTCATTCTCATTAATTTCAAAGTAAGTATGTGTGGGAAGCGTTGTATCTCCGTAGTGCAGGTAGACTGTTAACAGGTCATCATTTTTATTATTTTTACAAACGTCCTGCTTCAACAATTCCTGCTATCGCTTAAAGCTTTTAAAGTAGAAAAGCCATAGTGCCATCAGTGCAGCCTCCTCAGTGCCCATCAGTGCAGACTCACCAGTGCCCATCAGTGCAGCCTCATCAGTGCCCATCAGTGCAGCCTCATCAGTGCCCATCAGTGCAGCCTCATCAGTGCACATCAGTGCAACCTCATCGGCGCACATCAATGAAGTAGGAAAAGTACTTACTTGCAACATTTTATGGCAGAAACGAAGAACTTTTTTTTTTTTTCAAAATTGGCATTTTTTTTCCATTGTTTAGCAAAAAATAACCCAGTGGTGAAAAAAAACACCACCAAAGTAAAGCTCTATCTGTCCCAAAAATGATAAAAATGTAATTTGGGTACAGTGCAGCATAACCGCTCAATTGTCATTCAAAGTGCGACAGTCACAGCTCTGAAAGCTGAAAAATTACCTGGGAAGGAAGGGGGTGAACGTGTTCGGTATTGAAGTGGTTAAAAAATACACAACTTTCCCCCAACACCTTCCTTTGTTACACTTCAAAATGTTATAGTACATAGTCTGTCAGGTGCCCCGGTAAAGTTTTGGTGCATTCTGAACCCTGCCGACTTTCACCCTTCAAAGGATCTTGAACAGGTACTAACCTACCCACATGCCATGTTGATCTATCGCCCAGCCTGTAGGTTACTGGTTCCAATTGGCAGTGGATTCGCACTGGATTACACAGACTTGGGTTAAACTTTGATTTGGTTAGTGATTTCCTTATCCTCACCCACTGGCCAGGAATGAGGGTAGTCGTCTTGTCGTTTATTTTTTGCATCACTGTTTGTGCTTTGACCTGGTACCCCTTCACTATAGTTCGCATGTTTTGGGATTTTGCTACTTTATTTGGTGGCTAACTTGTAAGTGGGGACTGCAGATCATGACCTATCATCAGTTTTGCAGGCAATTCCCCAATGGCACTATGATGAGCTGACCTGTAGTGTTGTAGAAAAGTATTTCAGCTTTGGTGAAAAGAATCCCTCATGTGTCTTTAGGCCATTTGTACATTCCACACCTCCACTGCTCTATGGATGGTATTGTGGTGTTAAGATTTTCTGCATTTCCTTTGATTTGGAAAAAGTCTCAAACTGTTTTGAAATAAATTGTGGACCATTGTCGGTAATGATTTCCAGTTATATTCCCCACCTTGAGAGCCATCACTCCAAGGTGATGACAAATTGAGTGGTCATGACTTCTGCTGTAGCCTTCTGCTGTAGCCACCTCTGGACCTTTCGAGGACAAACCATAAGCTGCAAAACAGGTCACCATTTTTATTAATCACACAAACCTCCTGCTCCAACTCCTTCTACTTAAAGCTCTTAACCAGTTCCCTCTGCGCCTATAGCAAGATGATGCTGGCGGGAATCAGACACAACAGATGACTGATCACTGTACTAGCCCACTGCTGGTACCATGTGACTGCGGTAACCAATCACAGTGGGTAACATGACAGTTGTAAACAATGGATGGCCATTTAGGCCATTCATTGATTACAATTGTGTTGCTAGCTGTGATTGGGCAGTGTGATCACATGGTACAGACTGGGCCAACCATGTGATTAGCTCTGGCCAATTACAGCTAATCACACCAAAACTGAGTAAATCAATTTAATTGAGTAAAATGCTTGCATTTAGCAATGAAATGCATTGCTCTGTGTAAACATAAACATAGATACAAACATAGATACAACGGCCGGACTCAGAGATACGACGGCGTATCAGGAGATACGACGGCGTATCAGGATATACGCCGTCGTATCTTCTTTCTGAATCCGGCCCAATGTGTATTGATCACTTCCACAGAGTAGTACAATGTTACTATGATAACATTATATTGCTCTGGTCAGAGTGTTTTCACAAAATTAACTATTATCTTGTACTGAGACCAGTCAGTGTCCCTGATCACCACCACACCTGTTATATCATGATGCTGTACTGCACTTGTGACAGTTCAGTTTCTGCATCTTCCAAAAACTTATGAAAAAAAATGACAACTTCAAAAAAACTCTCTATGCCTCTTAGGCCCCGTACACACGACCGAACATGTCTTCTGAAACTGGTCCGCGGACCAGTTTCAGCAGACATGTTCGGTCGTGTGTAGGCCCGAGCGGGCAGGATTCCAGCAAACATTTGCCCGCCGGGCCTTTTCCAAGCGGGCAAATTATTCCGGACTTGTTTTAAAACAGCCCGCTGGAATCCTGTCCCCTCGGACATGTTCGGTCGTCTGTACAGACCTACCGTACATGTCCGAGCGCCCGCCATCCCAGGGCCGCCCACGTCGCCACGTCATCGTCGCGGCGACGGCGCGGACACGCCCCGCGTATTGTTTACGCGTGGATTTCTGTATGATGGTGAGTACAGCCACCATACAGAAATCCCCGGGCATACATGTACGGTGAAAACGGTCCGGCGGACCGGTTTCATCGTACATGTATGCTCGTCTGTACGCGGCATTACTAAATACCTTGAACTGTCTATATTCCAAAAATGGGGAATTTGTGGGATATCTGTACTGTTCTGAAATTTTTGGGCCTCAAGAAATGAAATATGTGAAGTTTGTGAACTTTCCTACAGACTAAATAATATACACCGATTTGGGTTATTTTCACCAAAGAAATGTAGTAAAATACATTTAGCCTAATTCATAAAAAAATATTTTATAACAGAAACAAAGAAAATTTTTAATTTTGTTTAGAATTTTTTATATTTTTTCATTTATTTAGCAAAAAATAAAAACCGCAGTGGTGATTAAATACCACCAAAAGAAAGCTCTATGTGTGTGAACAAAATGATACAAATTTAGTTTGGGTACAGACATTGCACAACCTTGCAATTGTCATTCAAAATGTGACAGCTTTGAAAGCTGAAAATTGGTTTGAGGAGGAAGGGGGTAAAATTGCCCGGTATTGAGGTGGTTAAAGTAGAGATGCCATAACATTATCTTAAAATAGCAATACAGAGAACATAAAGGGATTGTAAACCCTCACGTTTTTTCAGCTTAATGCAAATTAAAAAACCTTTTGTGCTACAGCCCCACAGACCACCCTTTTTCTTACTTGAGCCTGATCATTCCAGCAACGGGGATTAGCACAGCAGCTCCAGCCGCTGTCTTGGGTCCTCATTGGCTCTCGCTGCTGTTAATCAAATCCAGTGACACAGGAGCTGGGGGCCGGGCCGAGTATTGCTATCAATGTATGCAGTATGCAGTAGCAGGACTCAGGAGCACGCCTACACGGGTGCCCCCATGGAATGCGGCTCTTCGTGGGGGCACTCAAGAAGAGGAAGAGCCAAGAGCGCTGTGGGGGGCCCCAGAAAAAGGAGGATTGAGGCCACTCTGTGCAAAACCCTGGCACAGAGGAGGTAAGTATAACATATTTGTTATTTAAAAAAAAAAAATACAAAGCTTTAGAGCCGGTTCACACAGGGGCAGCACGACTTGCCGAGCGACTCGGCAAGGCGATCTGCCCATGACTGCAGAGGCGACTTGCAAAATGACTTCTGTATTGAAGTCAATGCAAGTCGCCCTGAAGTCGTCCCAAAGTCGTACAGGAACCTTTTTCTAAGTCGGAGCGACTTGAGTCGCTCCTATTAGAACGGTTCCATAGTACAGAACGGAGCGCGGCTTGTCAGGTGGCTAAGTCGCCTGACGAGTCGCAACTGTGTGAACTGGCTCTAACAATGACTTTAACATACACAACAGGAAGTTAACACAGTGTATTCATACCTAATAATTATATCAGACCTAAAGTCTAAACATTAACATGTACAGTTACATCAGTAGTGCCAGAATGTACAGAAAGATACTGTACTAGAGAAACCAATATTAATGAAGTTATGTTTCCTTTTTTGGGGACGTATGCACAAAAATGCATGATTTTTTATCTTTTATATATTTATATGAATTATTCTATGTTACCGCATTTATCGGCTTATAACGCGCACTTTTTTGCCCTGAAAAGGGCAAAATTGTGGGTGCGCGATATACGCCGATACCCGCTTCCCGTGCCGTGTTTGAATGCCTGCGCCGTACACTCGGGTACATTCGGCCAGGCTCGGCTTCACTCGTAGTCACGCTCTGTGACGTTTATGCGTGGGAATGCCGAGCCTGGCCAAATATACCCGAGTGTACTGCGCTCGGTATACGTCCGCGGAGGCTTCAAACTGAGCGCGGGAAGCGGGGATTCGACATGAAGACAGCGCGGGAGAGGCCGGGAGGACACCACCGAGGCCGCAGACGGACGCCGGACCGGATGAGGCCGCCGATGGACGCCAGGCAAGACACCAAAACTGTAGGTAGTAAAATGTAATAAAATGTTTTTTTACAGGAAAAACGGGTCAAAATTAGGGGTGCACGCTATACGCCGGAGCGCGCAATACCCCGATAAATACGGTAATTAAAAGTCCCAAATACAAGCTCTTTTGGGGTGGGCAATCCTTTTTTTCTCTCTTTTTTGGAGGGAGGAGGTTGCAAGTTTAATTACTTCAGTAATCAATTGTCATTGACATATGCAAGTAGTTGAAATTTTGCAATCTGAAAAATGTTCATGGCAAAAACATTGTCTAGCTTTTTTTGCCTTTTGAAATACAGGTGTTTCCTAACACTGTTGTCAAGAAATACGAGACACAGTCATCCCATACTTTCCTGAAATCCAACTAGATGAATGTGTATAAATAAAAAGCCTACTCCCTGTGACAAGATAAACTCAGCGGGATCTGTCACACATTTTAGCAAGTGACAGCATAGTATTTTGTCAGATAGCACGCTGCACTTAGCTTTTAACTGAGTAATTGGCCGCATGCTTTCCAGAAAGTATGTTTTTCTCACCTTTGGAAGGGTGACGCCACTCCAGTACATTTTCTCCCACACGTAATAGTACTGAAAGGAAGTGAAAGTATTTTATATTGCATTTCTTTCCTGCCCAGTGTTTTAACTACCCTAAACCACTTCCTCTCATCATTATAACAATAGGATACAATTGTACTGGTGAGAAGCCTCCAGGCTACACATGGTCTACTCCAGCTACTCTACCCCATCATTATGTCTTCTCTCTCTCTTATCAGTAGCTGTATGTGAATTTCAACATAAAACGCTAATGTGCCACCGACAACATGGCAAAATAAGAAGTTGCTTAAATACACCTGTCAAGTATAGGTTCCGTTTCAGAAAAACAGACATTAAAGAACAACTCCATACACCTCAGCTTTAGTCTCTAAAAACAAAACCTTTTTGTGGTCCCTCTCTATCGTAAACTTCAACCCTTTATCGCACAACCTGAAATTTAAAACTGGGCAGATATGGAAAGTGCATGATAAAAAAAATCTCATCTGTAAAGAGTGTTACTAACCTACTGTACAGTTTAAAAAATAACTCTACCGAACACAGAAAATCCTGTGCTGAATGGAATTATTAAGAGAACATCCAAGTCTTCATTAAAACTGAATGCAGAATAAAAAATTGCTTTTTAAAACAACCACCTCTAATGATGGTTGTTCAATGCTTAGGGATGTTGTTGCATTATGTAAAACTTTGTTTCGTTCATCCTATCACTAGTGTAAGCACTGAACTAGACGTGTGCACACTGAAATATTTTGTTTCGGAATTTCGTTTTCATCCGAAAAATACATTTATTTAGTTACTCCCGAAATTAGTTCATTTATTTATTTAATTTAGTTAAAAAATGCATTCGTCCGAAAATCCGAATTAATTAACCACTTACCCCCCGGACCATATTGCTGCCCAAAGACCAGAGTACTTTTTGCGATTCGGGACTGCGTCGCTTTAACAGACAATTGCGCGGTCGTGCGACGTGGCTCCCAAACAAAATTGGCGTCCTTTTTTTCCCACAAATAGAGCTTTCTTTTGGTGGTATTTGATCACCTCTGCGTTTTTATTTGTTTGCGCTATAAACAAAAATAGAGCGTCAATTTTGAAAAAAATGAATATTTTTTACTTTTTGCTGTAATAAATATCCCCCAAAAATATATAAAAAAACATTTTTTTTCCTCAGTTTAGGCCGATACGTATTCTTCTACATATTTTTCGTAAAAAAAATCGCAATAAGCGTTTATTGATTGGTTTGCGCAAAAGTTATAGCGTTTACAAAATAGGGGGTATTTTTATGTCATTTTTATTAATATATATTTTTTACTAGTAATGGCAGCGATCAGCGATTTTTTTTCAGTATTGCGACATTATGGCGGACACTTCGGACACTTTTGACACATTTTTGGGACCATTGGCATTTTTATAGCGATCAGTGCTATAAAAATGCATTGGATTACTATAAAAATGCCACTGGCAGTGAAGGGGTTAACACTAGGGGGCGGGGAAGGGGTTAAGTATGCCTGGGTGTGTTCTTACTGTGGGGGGGGGGGGTGGCCTCACTAGGGGAAACACTGATCCTCTGTTCATACATTGTATGAACAGAAGATCAGCATTTCCCCTGCTGACAGGACCGAGAGCTGTGTGTTTACACACACAGCTCCCGGTCCCCGCTCTGTACCGAGCGATCGCGTGTGCCCGGCGGCGATCGCGCCCGCCGGGCACACGCACGCCTCTCTCTCGCGGCGTGGCGGCTGAGAGAGAGGACGTTATACTACATGCTCTCGCCCAGCCGAGCCGACCTGCCGACGTAGAACGGCGGTGCGCGGTCGGCTAGTGGTTAAGGTCAAATCTGTCATTGAAGGCTTATGGTGTCTGTCGAATGTTCTAAGAAGATTCGACGGAGCAGCTAAACTGTACGACGCCGCAAACGTACATTTCCGGTTGAATGTTCAGCCTACAAGCTATAGAAGAATTTTAATGGTGTATGACACTAGTAATAATTATACTTATTGATATTACTAGTCAACCAACATTCAAATTCTTCTATAGCATTTGACCGGAAATGTACGATTGTATGAACTTTCGACAGATACCATAAGCCTTCATTGACAGATTCAACGTTTGTATGTTTTTCGCTGCTTCGTCAAATCTTCGTCATTCATGTCGAATGGTCTACCCCCAACACTGTCTCTATAATGTTGAATCTTTTCTCTCTATGTCGAATCTTTCCTCTCTATGTAGAATAATCTTGGACTAATAGAGTTAAGGTTAGGCACATTCGACCACAGGTTCGATAGACACAGATTGCTATTGTCAGCGTCATGTCGAATCTCCTATCTATATCGTACTGTTGTTAGCAACGAAAACGAAAATAAAGCATTTTTTATGTCAGATGTTTCAGATTTCGGATTCTGAGCGTTCGTTTTTGTTTGTTAAAACGATAACGAAAATACCAGAAATTCAGAAGAAAATGCATTCAGACGAAAACGAATGCACATACACTGAACTTCTAGCGTTAAAACGTACAGTTCTAGCTCTCATACAGTGCATTCAGTGAAGGTCAGTGAGTTGCTTGCACTCCAACTTGTCCATCCACAAAACATCTACCGGTATGTATTTCTTTCATACGATACAAGGCATTCTCTGAGTGGATGAGGGATTGTGATGTACATCCATCCCTCCTGTCCCCTCTTCCAAACACAACACATCTTGTATTATGCAGAGTAAATAAATACAATTGCTTGTTTTGTGACAAGAGGGAGTGCTAGTGACTCTCTGTCAATCATTGAATGCACTTTATGAGAGCTGGAACTGTAAGTTTCAACGACGGACGTTCGGCGCTTACACTAGTGATGGAATTAATTAAACTAAGTTTTATATAATGCATCTGCAAACCTGGTACACCCTCATTGGAGATGATCTTTTTTATAAAGCAAATATCTAAAACTGTTTATCTTTAGGTCTGCTTTAGTTCCTCATTGCACCATTTCTATTTCACACCCAGGATGACATTTTTAAAGCTCTTCCTTAATGTCTTTAACTGGTTAAAACTTGGCCTTCCTCTGGGGTGCCATTGGTGAAATTGGTCACTTGGAGGTACCGTGTTATCTTCCAGTTGAAATACATTTGATTTGGAGCCAAGTCATGCTCCGCTGGAGAAGTCACAGCCAGCAAATAATGAATATCTCAATGACTAGAGCTCAGTTACTGGTTTTGGCTACCAGTGAGTTGGTAACAGTTTTGGAAGGACCTTAAAGTGGAAGTAAACCCTCTTATCATTTTCAGCCAAGGAAGCTGCCATCTTGGCCTCTGTTTAATCTTCAACTGCCATGATGCTGCACATGTGCTCAGTTATGACTACAGCTTTAGGATGATTTGACAGTTTGGTTGAGAGCAGCTGGTGCTCAACATTTTTGGGGGGCACAAACAAACTGAAAAAAAAAACATCAATTGCAGCCACTGTGCCCATCAAACGCAGCTACTGTGCCCATCAAACACAGCCACTGTGCCAATCAAATGCAGCCACTGTGCCCATCAAACGCAGCCACTCTGCCATCGAACACAGCCACTCTGCCCATCAAATGCTGCCACTGTGCCCATCAAGCGCAGCCACTGTGCCCATCAAGCGCAGCCAATGTGCCCATCAAGCGCAGCCACCGTTCCCATCAAGCGCAGACACTGTGCCATCAAACGCAGCCACTGTGCCATCAAACGCAGCCACTGTACCCATAAATTGCCACCACTGTGCCATCAAACCCAGCTACTGTACCCATCAATTGCTGCCAGTGTGCCCATCAATTGCTGCCACTGTGCTCATCATATACCGCTAGTGTGCCCCATCAATTGCTGCCAGTGTGCCCATCAATTGCTGCCACTATGCCCATCAATTGGCACTACTGTGCCCCATCAGTTGCTGCCACTGTGCCCCATCAATTGCTGCCAGTGTGCTCATCAATTGCTGCTACTGTACCCCATCAATTGCCACAACTATGCCCCATCAATTGCTGCCAGAGTGCTCATAAATTGCCGCTACTGTGCCCCATTAAATGCTGCCAGTTTGCATCCCCCTCTCAGCACTTACCTGTCTTGGGTCATGGCGCTGTCCTCCACGCTCCGAGTCCTTGATGTGTTTTCCGGGTCCTCTTCCTGTCCTCTGCTATGATTGGACACCTGATAGGCGTACAATCACAGTGCCTGTCACTTCAGCCAATCAGGTGACAGGTACCCAGCCCCGAGCACCTGATTGACTGAGAGGTGGGTCAGTGTTAGGAAAGTGATTTATTCACTTCCCTAACACAACACTAAGTAAACAGCAAATGCACAGCATTTTGCCAGCTGTTTACCATTTCAGAAGCCTATTAGAGCCTATGGCTCTAATCAGGACACCTATTAGAGCCTGCAGCTCTAATCAGGCGCTTCCAAAAACACCCCCACTGCTGTAATTCAGATGCCTGACACCCGACAAGGGGCTGGACACCTGAATAGTGGGCGGCAGTGGCGACCATAGATAGATTCATGCAATGCATGAATCTATCTATGGTGATAGAGGGGTGACAGGAGAGAGGGAGGGCGATGCTCCTGCGCCCTTTATGGACGCACCGCCACTGGTTGAGAGCACAACCAATGTGACACTTACATTCCTGGCATGTGCCTGGAATGTACAGTTGCTGTTTTTTTAAACTGTTAAATGGATGGGTTTACTTCCACTTTAAGGGCACTTTCACACTGGGGCATTGGGGGCGTAGACGGTTTACCGTCGTTTTAGTCTCCGCTACCGGCCAAAAAAGGGTAAAAGGTGCCCGCAAAGCACCGCTGGATAAGTGCTTTGCAGGCGCTTCGGCGGCGCTGCCCATTGACTTCAATCAGCAGGCTTTAGGAGCGGTGTATACACCGCTCCTAAAGCGCCTCAAAGATGCTGCTTGCAGGACTTTTTTTAACGTCCTGCAAACACACCGCTCCAGTGTGAAAGCCCTCAAGCTTTTACACTGGAGTGACAGGTGAGGCACTTTAAAGGTGCTTTACAGGGGCTATTTTTAGCGCTAAAGCACCTCAGTGTGAAAGTGGCCTTAGTCAAACACCTTTTTCTCCAGAGCTCCAGATTTTACAGAGTCACTTAAAAAGAGTTTTTTTTCCACCTAATTACTTATGCTACGTTTAGGTTTGTTGCATAATGTTTTATGCATTTCTACATTCCGCCTTTCTCTTTTCCTGGATTACCATATACTTCCTCCATTTTTTCTGGACCAAAGCTTGTGCATACAATGACATTCAAATATTTGTCTTTTAATGCCAACCACTAGGATAGCTGATGCTGTAAGATGTTTCTTACTTTCTGGGTTTTACATCTATCATTGTATAGTCAATCTACTAACATGAAAGTGTTCGTATGCCGTTTACTTGCATGTGTTAAAAATAAAAAAGTTGTAAAACAAATATTCCTTCTAAAAACAATACAAATTAATTACTAACTAGTATGGTAAAGAAATCCTGAAGGTACCGGAGTTGCATTTTCGCAACACCACATGAAAATATTTCACTACAGCTGTAGCCTTTACTATTGCTGCTATTGGTGAAACCAAACAAATAAATATTATTATTATTATTTTACAGGATTTATATAGCGGCAACAGTTTTCATAGCGTTTTACAATATGAGGGCAGACAGTACAGTTACAATACAATTCAATACAGGAGGAATCAGAGGGCCCTGCTCGTTAGAGCTTACAAATTGGAGGGAGGGTCAAGTGATACAAAAGGTAGTAAATGTGGGTAATGATCTGATGGAGAAAGTAAAAGTACAGTTGTTAGGTGGGCACCGGATAGGCTTCTCTGAAGAGAAGGGTTTTCAGGGATTGTCTAAAAGCAAGTAGAGTAGGAGATTTTCGGACAGATTGGGGTAGGGAGTTCCAGAGGATGGGAGAGGTGCGGGAAAAGTCCTGGAGGTGAACATGGGAGGAGGTGATGAGGGAACTAGAGAGCAGGTCTTGGGAGGAATGAAGGGAACGAGTAGGTTGGTGTTTTGAGACTAGGCTAGCGATGTAACTGGGGGATGAGTTGTGGATGGCTTTGTAAGTTGTTATTAGAATTTTGGATTGAATGTGTTGGGTGAGTAGAAGCCAGTGGAGGGATTGACAGAAAGCGGTAGCAGACACTGAGCGGTTGGTATGTTGGATTAGCCTGGCAGCAGCATTCATGATGGACTAAAGGGGAGATAGCCTGTATAAAGGTAATCCCGTGAGGAGGGAGTTGCAGTAGTCGAGGTGGGAGATGACCAGGGAGTGAACTAGAAATTTTGTGGTGTCATTGGTAAGGAAGGGGCATATTTTGGAGATGTTGCGGAGGTTGAGATGGCAAGATTTGGAAAGTGTTTGGATGTGGGGTCGAAAGTATAGTTCAGAGTCCAGGGTTACACCTTGGCATGTGGGGAAGGGCTGATAGCAGTGCTATTGATTTTGACAGAGAGATCAGGGGCAGAGGCATGTGGGGAAGGAAAAATCATAAGCTCAGTTTTGGATAGACTGAGTTTTAGGAACTGTTACTGTTACTCTGAGGCCTTGTACTCACGACCGGATCTGTGCGCTGGAAACTGTCTGCCCGACAGTTTCCGGCGTACAAGGCTGATTTGTGTTTGGTTCCGCTGGCGTGTACACACCAGCGGACCAAATTACCGTCGTACCGGAACGCGTGCACGTAAACTACGTACGACGTCACTATAAAGGGGAAGACCAAACTTAATGGCGCCGCCCTCTGTTCCTCTTTTGCTAGTTACGGGTTTGCTCGTGTTAGTGAAGGTTTGGTTAGAGCTGATTCGCGCTTCTCGGTCTCCAGGCTTTGACAGCGTGTATTCACGGGTTCAGTGCGTGTGCTTGCGGTAACGTAGTTGTCATTCGGCTATAGGCTAGCAGGTTGTTTCTGCTTTTGCAGTTGCATCCTGTGCGCTCGTATCTGTTTGTCACGCGTTTGTCGCAGGTAGTGCTGGATTTGCGAGTGCTTTCTGTTTCAGTGTGTTCTTGACTGACCAGCCGGCCGGTTTGAAGCCATGATGGAGCAGCAGCGTCAATTTTCGCGAGTTGGTGCTGTTTATGGGATGGCTGCTGGATATGTTCATTTGTCCAGTACTTTGGCCAGAAACAGGGGGCGGAGGCGTTTCTGGACCAAGAATTGGTTGCGCCAGCGTGACCAGTTCTCACATATGCCTCTGCTTAGGGAACTCCAGGAGAATAATCCTAATGACTTTAGGAATTTTCTCCGCATGACGGACCCCGTATTCAACAGTCTGCTGGAACTTCTGTCCCCCTATATCACGAGGCAGGACACTGTGATGCGCCAAGCCATCACGGCCGAGCAGAGGCTTATTGCCACGTTGCGGTACCTGGCGACTGGGAGGAGCCTGCAGGACCTCAAGTTCTCGACAGGCATCTCTCCGCAGGCGCTTGGGGTCATCATACCGGACACGTGTGCTGCCATCATCAAAGTTATGCATGAGGAGTATATTAAGGTAAGTTTCCTGGCTGTAATAATGTGGCCAACTAACTTTATTTTTATTTTCCCAGATATGCTGTGTGTTTAACTAACGTTACCTTTTCTCCCTATGCATGTTGATATCAGCTTTTACATGTTTTTTTCTTGACCTACCTGCATATTTGTCCCTTACCCAATATTAACCTGTCCAGCATGCTATCCTAGGGACAAACCCACCTTGCCATTTTTTAAAACAGGACTTTTTGTTTTTTGTGTCCCCCCCCCCCCCCCTTCAAACTTTTATTGTCCCCATCAGAGGGCTGTGGAGTCTCTTAATGAAGTGGCCCTATATATTTCATTTCCCAAATTCTCCATGCACATTTTTCTAATGCAATTTTAATACTGTGAACTGTCACAAGGATGCTTGTAGGATGTTTTTGTTACAAAGTACTAAATCTCTTTTTTTGTTTGTCCCCACAGCTACCCTCCACACCACAGGAATGGCAGTCTGTGGCTTCCCAATTTGCCCAGCGGTGGGATTTTCCAAACTGCGGTGGAGCAATAGATGGGAAACACGTCCGCATTGTGCCCCCACCCCGCTCGGGGTCCTACTATTATAATTACAAGGGTTATCATAGTATTGTGTTGATGGCGGTGGTGTCGGCACAGTATGAGTTTCTATATGTGGACGTGGGGAAGAACGGCCGGATGTCTGATGGGGGAGTGTTCGCACGGACTGATTTCTATGATCGTCTCCAAGCTGGTGGTCTGGCATTGCCACCAGATGAAGATAATGTGGAAGGACTTCCGTTTGTGTTCCTAGCGGACGAGGCTTTCGGGCTTGGTCCTCACCTCATGCGGCCTTTTCCCCAGAGGACCCTCACCTCAGAGAGGAGTGTGTTTAATTTTCGGTTGGCCAGGGCTCGGAGGGTAGTCGAGAATGCCTTTGGGATACTCACCAACCGGTTCCGCCTGTTCAGGACATCGATACATCTGGCGGAATATAAATTGGACACCGTTGTATTTGCCTGCTGCATTTTGCACAACTTTTTACGCAGGCACTCCCAGACGTACCTACCCGACATCGGTTCTGAGGCAAGACTACCCTCAGATCCCCTTCCCGGGCTGGACACTGGTCGCGCTGGCTTGGCCCCCCAATCAGCTCGTGAGGTACGCGACAAATATGTTGAGTACTTCATGGGTCGGGGGGCCATTGCTATGCCAGATCATATTTCTTTCTAATTCGGCCCCCAAAGAAAGGAATATTCTCAAAAATAATAAATAATTAGACCATTGGACTTTATACAGTTGTTTGTCATTAATGCTTTTTCTCTTTTTCTCTGTCTTCCTGGTTCTCTAACTAACTTCTTCAATTGTAATGCATAATTGATTTCTCCACTTTTAGTAACTAACCACATTTTGCACAGTATTCACTCATCTACAAACAGGGTATTGAGTCTAGAAATAAGAAGCAACTCCATTTGTAAATTTTGAGGTCAAGTATTTTAATTTTTGCTTGTTCATGACCCCAAAAATTATTTTATATTTTTTTCATTACTCCCTGCTTTTGTACTTAGGAGTCTACAAATTTTTTTTATTATTTTTTTTTTTTTCAGGTAATTCAACCAAAAATATTATGCAGATTATACATTTATTAACAAGTTCACTTTTTTTTTTATCAAATATAGTTAGATTTATTGTTTACATATATATATATATATATAGACTATTTTTGGTGGGGTGTTTACCGCCTTAATTTTTTTTTTTGGGCATATTTTTTATGCACAAAAAACAATAATTTTTTAACCATTTTTTTTGTTTTTGGTGTGTTTTTCAAAAAGTAAATTTTTAGGTGAGATTTTGGAGTCAAATCTCTACTTCACTAAATTCAGTGATTAGAGAGATTTATAATTCTATATATATATATTTAAAAATTTTTGGCGTTGTTTATTCTTTATGGTCTAAACTTTATAGTATACCAAAATGTTCAACATGGTCAAAAAGTAACAAAATCCAATTCCAAAAATATAAAAACTCACAACAGCAGTCAGTCATGGTGTGCTTTCACACTGGAACACGCCAAAATTGGAAGATACACACATTCAGTGCAAACTCGCCAAATGTCATTGGTTCAACAGACAAATGGCCACATGTGCTATCTGACATCATGGGTGATCAATGTCTGTGTTCTGTGGGAGCAAACCCTTCCTCTCAACTACTTGAGGATGGAGGAGGGGGTTGGACCCACAAAGCACAGACATTAGATATTCTGTGATGGCAGATAGCACATGTTGGCACACTGTGTGTGTATCTTCAAATTTTGGCGTATTCATTATTAAAACTGTAAAAATGTTTGTGGGGGCGGGGGATGGGCGGGGGGTGTTTCAGTCTTTGACACGGCCCATCATGTCAATAATGTTTTTAAAATTAGATTCGATGACCATCATTCTTTGCCGCATATTGTCCATTTCCGTGCAGCATTCCAAAAGGACATTTGTTAAATTCTCTTCCATGACAACCATCCTTTCACGCATATTGTGCATTTCAGTGCTGCACTCCATTACCTGCTGAATAATTATAGCAGCACTTGCACGTGAAAATATTGGCACACCATCCTCCTCCCCTAAAAAAAAAAAAAAAAATGGCATTTACAACATTATTTTTCGATGAGGCCTATCTACATATGTTTTTTTGAATCAAGCTAGGGTGACACTGACCTGATGGGCTTCTCCTTTCCACCTCTTCGACATCTTCTATCACTCCTCCTTCTTCCACCACCTCCCCATCATCTTCTATCACTCCTCCTTCTTCCACCACTTCCCCATCATCTTGGACTCCTCCTTCATCCATCAATCCACCTTCTTTCAATTCGCCAAATTGTTCTTCCGCCACTTGCCCTTCATCTGCTATAACTTCTAAGTCCAAAATTACTTCTTCCTCCTCTCTTCCTTCCTCCTTTCTTCCTTCCTCCTCTCCTTCCACATCCTCTTCTCCTTCCACATCCTCTTCTCCTTCCACATCCTCTTCTCCTTCCACATCCTCTTCTCCTTCCACATCCTCTTCTCCTTCCACATCCTCCTCCTCCTCCACATGTTGAGATGGCAGATTTTGGCCTTGTCTGGCCCTCTCTGCCTCCTCCAAATGCTGGCGACTTCTTTCCCCTGAAATAAACCAAAAAAAATGTAGACTCATCAGCACACAGATATTGGAGAGCATAAATCGCACACATTGCTTAGAAGATGCTTTCATTTAGTTACTTTTATCTTTCACCAAACCTACATTTTGCAATTACTTCTATATGGCAAGCTCTGATCCTGCCCCTTTTTAGCAAAGTGACACACATGGATGTCCCCCCTAAACTGTATTTCTGGGAGACCCTACCAAAACCAATTTTTGATTTGGGGAGACACAGGTGCTCTGCATTGCAGATGTGAAAACATCTGCTTTATTACCACTGTTTTTAGAATGAATCCTGTTTGCCTTTCCCATTCTCATAATTTTATTTTCTAGAACTAGCTTTTACACAATGTTTACAAACAAAGTTTTTGGCCAGTGAGCCATGTCCAGGTGTGTTGTTCCTGGAATAACCGAGCCTTTCTGAGAAACTATGTGATGTTACGTTGTTTACTAAGAACACTATTTGTAAATATGTTGGTATTTAGGTCATAAAAAATAAATGACAACATGTCTTTAAAATTACAAGCAGGCCAAGGAGGCAGATGGTGAAATATACATGGCAACACATTATTGCAGACAATCACCCCCCCCCCCAACCCCAATATATATTTACTTACTTTTACGCAGAATTTTAAGTATTTTCTTCATCTGATGTGGCTCCCTCAATTTTAAGTCTGACCATCGTTTCCTCAGCTGTTCCTTGGACCTGGTGATCCCAAACAGCCTCTGCATTCTCCTCGCCACCTTGTCCATAATATGTGCCTTTCGGCGGTTAGGGGTCTTGTATGGCCCTAATTCACCATCATAGTCCTTCTTTCGCATGATGTAAACTAACTCCACCATTTCCTGGAACCGCATATTAGTGGCTTTATATCTTCTTTGCCTTGATCGGGACGTCCCTGCCTCTGTCCCTTCACTTGTGGCATGAGAGCAGCGTGCCCGCTCGTGTGACATCGCCATCTTTCCTTTCCCACAGAGATTATGGGCGTGGAAAAGATGAATTCTTACGCCATGGGCGGAGAAGAGGGCGGCGTTTAATACATACGCGGAGTGTAGAGAATGCAAACAACGTGTTTACGTCGGTTACGCGGAGAATCTTCGAGCGCATACAGAACATACACAGTTAACGCCATATTTCCTAAACTCATTGATTAGGGGCCTCGCAAAGGTGACGAGGGCGGGGTTTAATAAATACGCGGAGTGTTTAAAAGGTGCACGCCGTGATTACGCATCTTACGCGGTAATTAGGCGAGCGTGAGAAACGAGGAGCGAGAGACAGGAAGGTAAGGAAATTAAAAATGTGATCAGCAGAGGCCTTGAAAATGTAGACACATGGGATGGGGGTTTGGGCTGTTGGTTGCACCCTTTTTAAGCTAATTTGTCTATGGGGTACCACAATGTTATTTTGGTATCCAAATGCTTTTGGACACCTCACAAAATAGAGATGTGAACAATGCTGTACCTCATTGACAAGTTTTTGAATGGTGTATTCAGATCAGGCAAAGTATTGTTCAAGTGTTGGTTGTACAGAGGTCATTAGGAAGTGTCTTTTATGTCATCCATTGTCAGGGGCATGAGATTTACACATGAAAGAGTGCCTAGATGAATACTGTCATTTGTAAGCATTGTTTAGTTTTCTATATTAAAAATATTTACTGCAATGTTAACAATGGCTCTGCATCTAGCAAATCAATGTTTGGTACAAGCAATGCGGCCGAGCTGCCAATCATTGTTTAAACAAGAGAGACTGTGTTTGTAATTAGATATAGGTAATAAATTTGAAGACACATATTAGATCAAGGTCAACGCTGATCCTTTTGAATATTTATTTTTCTGTGGTTTATGTTTTTGGAATCTAGACTCAAAAAGAAATATAATTTTTCAAAAAATTCAATGGACCTCCTACAAACCAAGGAAGCTATAGAGGCCTTACTCCAAAAATATCAGGAGACGCCCATCCTGTGGAATTCCAAACACGCATTATATTGCAATAAAGAGGTACGAGCGGCAGCACTAGAAGAGCTAGCAAACTATATGCAAACTTGGGTGCCAGGATGCACTGCCAACATGGTGAAGGATAAACTTGCCAACCTCAGAAGCACATACAGGAGAGCATACAAAGCTAATAAAAGCAAAAAATCAGGAGCAGCAGCAAGACAAGCAAAGGAACCCAAACTGTGGTATTATAAACAGATGGCTTTTTTGCGGGACGAAATGGAAGGCAGGAAAACGATGTCGAGTCTTTCTTCCAACCTTTCCTCCATGCTACCTTCCAGCGGACCTTCCCCAGATGACCACAGCCCTGCAGAGTCGGAGGAAAAGGGCCTGGCTGACAGAGATGCAGATCTGCCACCCTTCGATGAGGAGGTATAGTAGTTTCCTCTATATTTCTTGCGTAAATAATTATTGGTGGATTAATGATTAGATATTGTAAAAAAAAAGCCAAGCTGGGAAAAAGCAAAAAAAAAGGTGTTCAGACAAATAGGTGTCAGAGATGACAACTGCAGGGGTCAGAAGTAGAGTGTATTCAAGTAATAATGAACAGAAAATACTAAACGAAAAACATGAAAATGAGTGTGGTTTTATTTAGCGAAATTGTAAAAAATGTCCTTTTTTTTCCACACAGGAAGAAGAGATCAGCCAGGAGGTGGCAGATCCTCAGGTGTCTGTCAGCCAGGAGGAGGCCGGGGTCAGTGGCAGCCAGGAGGAGGCCGGGGTCAGTGGCAGCCAGGAGGAGGCTGGGCCCAGTGGCCTGCAGCAGGTCCCCCCGGCCAGGAGAACCACCACCAGCCAGTCTTCTCCCCCCCAGGTGAGGCCATCAGGCCGAAGGAGGCAGTTGAGGCCTGTGGAGGAGGCAAGCCTCCGCATGATACAGGAGGCAAGCGCCATCATGAGGGCCCCCCTCAACCCCACAGAGGCCTTCAGTGCCTCATTGGCCCATGATTTAAATGAAGGGGAGGAGGACCAGAGAAGACTGGCAAAGGCCCTGATGAACCAGGTCCTTTGGTGGATGCAGAGGGGCCTGCTGACCCCAGAGACTGGGCTATGTGACCCGGCCCGGCTTGCGGAACACCATCCTCCTGCTGCCACATCGACCCCACCTGCAAGACCCCGTGTTAGATCCGCTGGAAGGCTGCCTGGAGGGAAGGCTGGAAAGAGGAGGAAACGTTGATTTTCTGCCTTCCATTTCCTTCCACATAAAGGACATCTTGTTTGTACTACCACAGTTTGGGTTCCTTTGTTTGTGTGCTGCTGCTTCATATTTTTGTGTTTGGCTCCTGAGGCTTGGAAGTTTATCCTTCACCATGTTGGAAATGCAAGTTTGCATATAGTTTGCTATCTATTCTAGTGCTGCCGTTCTTTTTATTTTTTGTGATGACATTTGCCTGAATAAAAGGCTTTTTGCTTTCATTTGAAAACATGTCTATTGTTTGTTATACTGTGGGGATTATTAGGCAGCAAACCTTTAATAAATATACAATGGGTAATTTACAAAGGACACACTCCTTGGGGGGGGGGGGGACATTTGGTGTGCCAACATGGTTTAATATTCTCTAATGAAACACAAAAAAAAAAAAAAAAAAATTAAAAAATAAAAAAAACATGTAAAAAAAAAATATTTTAAATGGTGACATAACTAGAAACAACAAAAAAAAAAAGAAAATATGCACATTCCTTTACAAAAATGACTACTATAAATTATGGAGGACCACCAACCAAAACACACGTCTGGCATAGAAAACATTATTAAAGGATTACATCACAAGCAAGAAATGTGACATTTCAGTATGGGACAACTCTATTGAAATTGCATCAGCAAGAGAACGGGGTTATTCTAGCAAGAGAAGAATTAATAAAACGAGGCAAGAAAATGTGGTTTAGTGCGCCTTTTTAAGACATTGTTCTCTTGCTAGAATAAAAGGTTTGTAATGACGAATGTGCCATATCCCAAACAAACGCGAGTTTTACCTGAACGAGCGCTCCCGTCTCCTCATTTGGACTGAGCATGCGCGGGGTTTTTGTACGCTGCTTTTGTGTACAGACGACCGAACATGTCTGACGGACACGATTCCAGCAGACTGTTTTAAAGCAAGACCAGGAAACAGTTGTTCGTTGGAAAACGGTCTGGCCGACGATTGTTTGCTGGAATCCTGTACGTTGCTGCCTACACACGAACGAACATGTCCGCTGAAACTGGTCCGCGGACCAGTTTCAGCAGACATGTTTGGTCGTGAGTACGGGGCCTGACAGTCAGATACTGGTAAACAGCTTAAGGACTTGGAGGTCTAAACTGAAAGCAGAAAATCAATTTGCACCAAGGGGTTATTGTTAAACTCATAAGAAGGATTGGTGGTTGGTGGCATGCATGCCCCCTTATAAATGGTCAACTTTACATTGGCAGTCAGTGGAAAGAATAGTGGAAGTAAACCCACAGAATTATTTGTCTATTCAATCCATTACATTCCCAGCATGCCGGGATTTCTAACTGTCACATATGCTTGTGCTGTCAAACACATTTTTCCATCCATGGCTGGTGTCATAACTGATCACATGTGCAGCATCATAGCAGTTTAAACAGAGGTCAAGATGGCAGCCTCATTGGCTGAAAACGATAGGCAGGTTTCTTCCACTTTAATGACAGCAAAAAAGACTACTGGCATCAGTGGTTACTTATCTGAGAAATGAGAGGGGATACACCACTGGTCTTTTGCCTTTCCCAATGATTGACACTGGAACTATACAGGCACTATCATACAGGAGATTGTTAAAAAAAAACGATGTTACTACGTGCACCTGGGGAGACTGCTTCCACTGCCCACCCTTGGTATGCTTGATCTTTTTTTTGTTTTTTGTTGGTTGGGAACTCATATGCAGAGATCTTACCACTTGATACCCATAATGCAAATTAGTTTTTAGGGATTAAAAAAGAAATGGTCATAAAATGTACTTCTGTAGTTATATCAGTGCTGACTTATTTTTCAGGAATAGTAGTTTGTCCTGGTATTCATTGTTTGATCTCCCTTTTAGAAACAAAGGCCCGGATTTTTGCAGCACTTACGCCGACATATGTGTAGATACGCCGCGTAAGTGCACAGATGCGCCGTCGTATCTATGCGCCTGATTCCTAATGCAAGATACGCCTGAAATGTGGCTTCATCCGACCGATGTAAGTTTCCTATGCAGATACATGACAGTAGTTAAAATAATAGCATTCAATGGGAAAACTGAAGCAGCTCCTGGGGAGACTAAGAGATAGACTTACTGCAGAACCAATTAGCACACGTAACAAATCTGTGAATAATGTGAATAAATTTACACAAAATTGTGGTAATTAGTGGCCACATTTTCCCATTGAATTCATCATGCTGCAGACATTAATTATATCCACCTAATCATTGTTGTTCATCCTCTTGTGCAACATGGCATATTCACTCAACAATAATGACATTTTTAAAGATCCTCAATCAAGGGTGTAATTAGTGCGTTATTGGTTGGTGAAAACCGTTCTGCAAAAGTCTGTGAGTCGACAGGTAACAGATGTCAGCATATAGGGGCAAATTATATTGCAGCAGAAGTTAATTCAGTGCAGTATGTAATGACACAAAAAATAAAATAACAAAGTAATGGTTTACTTACATCACATCGGTTAATGCATTAAGGGCAGAAAAACCCCTAAAGGACATAATATAATAATTGAAAATATACAAGCATATATTTTTCTTGCTGATATTCATGTTGGACAGTTATGTAATACAAATTCTGAAACACTCCAATGAGTACAAAGAGCCCTTTAGATCAGTCCTTGATTCAGAGTTGTTCAAAATCAAATGTACTTACCACAATCATGTAAAGGTATTCACACACTCTAAGATTTATTTGGATCAATGCCAATTAATCCATTAATATATTATTATATTAGGGGAAACCTGGGGAATATTGGGAGAGGAATCCCCTCTAATGCTTAAGTGCAGGAAATAAAATGTTACCCAGCTGCTATTCACATTTTTATTTCTCAGCATTCCAAGGTGAAATATACTATGTACAGGCACTGATATCGCTTATGGCTTACCGCCATTTTCATATTACAAATTAATCATATGGCCTAAAAATATGCTCTTTGATTTCACTTTAATGACAGCAAAAAAGACTACTGGCATCAGTGGTTACTTATCTGAGAAATGAGAGGGGATACACCACTGGTCTTTTGCCTTTCCCAATGATTGACACTGGAACTATACAGGCACTATCATACAGGAGATTGTTAAAAAAAACGATGTTACTACGTGCACCTGGGGAGACTGCTTCCACTGCCCACCCTTGGTATGCTTGATCTTTTTTTTGTTTTTTGTTGGTTGGGAACTCATATGCAGAGTTATGTAATACAAATTCTGAAACACTCCAATGAGTACAAAGAGCCCTTTAGATCAGTCCTTGATTCAGAGTTGTTCAAAATCAAATGTACTTACCACAATCATGTAAAGGTATTCACACACTCTAAGATTTATTTGGATCAATGCCAATTAATCCATTAATATATTATTATATTAGGGGAAACCTGGGGAATATTGGGAGAGGAATCCCCTCTAATGCTTAAGTGCAGGAAATAAAATGTTACCCAGCTGCTATTCACATTTTTATTTCTCAGCATTCCAAGGTGAAATATACTATGTACAGGCACTGATATCGCTTAGGGCTTACCGCCATTTTCATATTACAAATTAATCATATGGCCTAAAAATGTGCTCTTTGATTTGCTGCATGACTCTATGGTCACAGCCTCGTACACACGACCGAGTTTCTCTGCAAAAAACAGCAAGAAACTTGCTGGGAGATATTTTTTGCAGAGGAAACCGGCCGTGTGTACATTTTCGTCGAGGAAACTGTCGAGAAACTCGACGAGCCAAAAAGAGAGCAAGTTCTCTATTTCCTCGATGGGAATGGAGAAACTTGCCTTGTCGAGTTCCTCAACAGCCTGACAAGGAACTCGACAAGGAAAACGATGTGTTTCACCCGTCGAGTTCCTCGGTCGTGTGTACGAGGCTTAAGAGCTGGGGCAAGGTCCTTCGGCATCGAAGACAAAGATGCCAGAGTGAAAAGTTTAGTGACCAGGCCAGAAAGCAAAAATTGTGTTGTCCACTACCCCACACGACAGTTTTTCATGACGAGAAAATTCAATTTTTTAAATTGGTCGTGAAAAAACGTCCGTGTGTATGCTCTAGAGCATATTTCTAGACGAGAAAAATTTAAAATGTAGAATCTGCTCTATATTTTCTCTTCGTTTTTCACGTCGTGAAAAACGGTCGCGTGTATGCTTTAACAAGGGGGAAAAAAACGGGCATGAAGCAAGTTATGAGACGGGAGCGCTCGTTCTGTCTGTCCGTCGTACCTGTTGTCGTATGTGTTGTACGTCACCGCGTTTTGCTAGAGCATTTTTTTTCATGAACGTGTGTATGCAAGGCAGGCTTGAGAGGAATCACGACAAATCACGTCGAGAAAAACTTCGTTTTTTTGCATGACATGAAAAACTGTATTTTTTTTTTCACTTTAACATTTTTTATTCAAAGTTTTTCAATTTTACAACACTTCAAACATACAACAAACTTAACATTAGTATATCAAAATTTATAATTATACATGCCTTTACATACAATCCCCAATAATATATATATAATAAAAATACTTACAGACTAACACATTAAAACATAATAATAATAATAATAATAATAATAATAATAATAATAATAATAATAATAAAAAAAAAATAATGTTGCGATTAGTTTAAACAAATTTTTTATAGCCAAAAAATAAACTTAAGATGGCCATACACCATACAATTTTCTTATTCAGTTTTCTTTAGATTTACCTTCAACTATGTAGTACAAGGGCCTGCCTGATTGCATACAAATTGATTATTTATTTTTTTAGGTTTGACCTCACATTATTTGGTTTTGGTAAATCTAAAGGAAAGTTGTACAAAAAAATTGTATAATGTATGGCCAGCCTTAGTAAGACAAAAAAACAAAACAAATCATTCAAAGCGTACATTTTATTCTGCATTCTGTCCCTTTTATAAAGGCATTAATATGTTATTGAAAGTCAACATGGTAAAATGAAATAAAGAAATTTCGTCATTTTGCTATTTATAATTTAATGCAGCACTACACAATTAAAACAAATAAATAGGAGTGGAGAATGACCATGAAGAAATAGTAAATTATAAAAAAAAAAAATCAAGATCAAGGTAAGGGAGGAATGAATAAGAACTAATTAGTATTAACTGAGGGTTAATACAAATCACAATTAAAGGTTTGCTGGTAATATGTGCAGATGAAAGGACAATGCACCAACAAAATGTATTGTAACAAAATTTTTACAGTGTATTAAAGAATGAAGCCTGCAACCACTGTGTGCAAACTTCATTCATATAAGAGACACTGTTAACATTCTTGATACACAGAGCTAGACATGGCCGAGCACTGCAGATTGGACCAGAAGACTCACTCTTCTAGTGAAAACTGTGGATGTGTAGGTCCATGGCCCCAGATGTGCCCCATACCCCCCCACTAAAGCTCTTTAAGGTTCCATTCACATCTATGCGACAAAACGCCCGACGCCGGACGCTTCTGCCGCTAGAGGGGAGAATTCCCATTGCTGTCTATGGAGATGGTTCACATCTCATAGACGCCGAACGCCTGTCGCCTGAAAAAAAGTAAAAAAACATTGGCGTTCGCCCATTGACAGCAATGTGAAGAATCTGAAAAAAAAAAAAAGATACACACTCGCGGCAAAATACGCCGCGTACCCCGTACGCCGCTGTCGCATAGATGTGAATGGAGCCTAAGTGCAAACTCTTCCTGCCTTTACATTGGCCCAGCCCTGACCACAGCAGTACATCATACAAATCTCCACTCTTGCAAAGTTGTTTATCTTTTCATCATCAATATCTTAAACTGTGAACAATATTTTTGCCTGTCTTTCATTCCATTTCTCAGGTAACCAAAAGCTTGAAAATGTGCATTTCCCGTATTTGGAAATATAGTTTTATTATGCGGTATCACCACATGTGTACTTTCTGAACCAAACATTTTTCAATAAAGAGAATTTTTACTGTATATAGAATAATGTTTTATATAAAAGATAGTTTTTCTGATATATTAGCCAGTGTGGTGTCTTTTCCATTTATGTACAGCCTGAAACCTCAAAAGCAATTATGTGTCATTGTTTCCGACATGTACAAACTGAAGTTGTAATTGTATTTGACTGAGCACTATACTTTAAACATGTCCATTGCACGTTTATGGAATCACATCTATACACTGTATATTGGGCAAGCTTATACATGTCACTGCTGCCATGCAGAGTAAATCACTTGATAAGGCACTAAGTGGGTAAAAAGATGTTCAATGATCATTAACTAGGCCACTATTGATTAAGAGCAGCTAAAACAGTGAGAAATAGGTTCTAACTATTTACTTTAGCAGATAGAACTTTTCGGATAGCTCTTTGCCTTACTAATGTGACTTTAATTAATAGTGTCAGACAATCAATCTTTATCTGTCTTGACTCTTGACCCATAGGGCACACTTAAATTGGAAATACTGTTAATGTGGCAAATAGGTGATGGTATTTATGCTTGTTCCTCAGACTGTCCAATACAGTTCAAGGGGTATGAATACATTTTCAAAGCACTGTATATTCAATGGACAGGCTGAGATAGCATGCTGCAATGTAGTACACCCAATGAAGACTACTTATCGGGCTACTGGAATATTTTAGATGTACTTTACACAAATATACAGTATATGTCCTAATAAAGGCACAAAAAATGGGCTCCACTGAAGGGGTACATGTTTCCAATGTAGGCATGTTAAAAATGTTATCAATTCAATATAATTTGTGCTGCTCCTAGCAACCATTCAGACTGGCCTTGAAAAGAAAAGAAACGTATGTTCCTATGGGCAATGTTTCCACTCTTACCTTATTCTGAGTTATAAACATCAACTTCTATATATGATACAGAGCATTACCTGTCACGCTTCTCAGCACTGACAGAGTTAAACCAGTGCAGCTACTTGTACAGTCAGCCATTCCCTAACATATATTGAATGTCACAGATTATTTATTGTGAATTATGCAATGTCACAGTTGTTTGACATAGCTGTGCTAAGTATTTTCTGAGTGATTGAGGAAATACAAGGAAACTACATAAAAAGTGTTCCTGGTTAAGCAATTTAATCCTTCTGAAAAAGCATTTGTGGCTCCAACATTTTTAAAAGAAGCTTGAAATGGTAAACACAGTTTTTGACTTAATCCAGCATTTGTGTGACCTTAGGCATCAATTCCAGCTATTCCTAGCTATTTTGTACAAAAGTACATCAGTTTTTAAGCTTCACAGTATATTAAAAAAAAAAAACTATTAACACTGTCTATCTGGAAGCGTTAAGTTTTGTAAAGAATGCTTTCATTCACATTAATACAGTTAAATAAATAATAATACATTTAATATAAGGCCTTTGCTATTTTTTAATCAGGTTATATATAGTACATGGGAGGTATAGGATCTAATCATTGCCTGGTACCAGTGATTGAGAAAAGATTGAGCATGCACTGAAAGACTAGATAAGGCCAGTCAAACATGATATTGCCTCTTAACAGTTTTTGCATACATGTATTTGATCGGCTGACTGTAAAACAGAATAACAAAAGTAGAGAATTTGTGAAGTCAGATAATGCTTTCAGAATAGATAAAATGAATTTGAAATTTTTAATAAAAACAAAAACAAAAAAACACCCTTGCTGTCAGTGATATGAGCAGATATACCAGTGCCACTGCTGTATCCCGGCCCAGGCCTAGGGCAGCACTTTGCAGGGGGGCAGCACTGAAATGGTCTCCACCGGCTTGCGCTACACTGTTAGTGTAGTGCCAGTCTTATGGGGTAGACTGGGCCGAGAAGCAAATTAGTCTCCATAATGCATCTGTGCTGCTTCTGGTATGCAGGCGGCCGGCATTGCACAACTGTGGGGGGTGGGGGGGGGCTGAGCTGCTTCTAATTTTGACTGTTCTATCATCCTGGACCACAAACCTTCCTCACTGTGCTATATGTTTTCTGCTGCACCACTGGCATGGTTATATCTTCTTAGTCCTTTCCATAAAATTATCAGAAATTTGTGCTTAAAGTAGAACTATAGACTTTTTTTTCCATTCTGGATAGAATAAGGGAGGGTTATCACCCCTGTCAGTTTATTTTTTGCCATCCTTGTCCCATTGCAGAGATTTCCCTTCACTTCCTGCCCCATAGCCAAACAGGAAGTGAGAGGAAATCTTTGCAAATTAAGTGAATCCACCCCCCAGGCCCTCAGAACTAGTGTCCCCACTTTAAAATGTCAGGGTGGGTCTTAAATGTAAAGGGGTGTGGCCTTGACAGGAAGTGGTCATATTTAAATTATGGGGTGCATGAGTTTAGTCAGGCCTAGTGCAGCACAAAACCTAAATACACTACTGAACAGTGCCATTATACACTGGCTTCATAGAATATGTGAATGACTGAAAATTTCAAAAACATGTGGTAATAACTGGATGTGTACAGTATGTTGTATTTAATCCCAAATGTCATACAAACTCACTCTCTTCAATGTGTACAAGGCACCCTTACTTAGGTGCCTTAGCTGACAGTTACTGCTCCTGTCTACCACCCTGATCCTCCCATATTGCTCTCAAAAAGTTCCTGGGCAATGTACTTTTCCTTTTAGTTGATTCCTGCATAAAATTGAGGCAGGCAATTCACCATTCAAGCAATGATCAATATATTGTGGTAGGGCAGGAGAGGCACGTATGTGTGTCCATATCTGAAAATACTGGAATTTTCAGCAAGGTTACAGGTAGGATTGGTGGTGGTTAGTGAAGACACGGCAAGGTACCCAATACACAATGTGATAGTGAGGTTATGTTTTGATTACACGTGTGCTTTTAAAGTGATTTAGGAAAGGGGGTGATTGTTTATAAACTGATAATTAGATTAGCTATTTTATAGCAAGCTTCTACTCATCTACAGTGCGTCAACTTTGCCCTAAGTGCACTACGCAATATAATGGACCTTCTAACTTATTAAAGTAACCACTTAGAAGTATTCATATTTGGGGGTATACAAACTGATGGGGAAATTTAAAAGCCAGGTTTCACAATTCCGACAGATCATTTTTAGTGTTAAGGCATCTTGTACTAATTGGACAACCATGGATGAGGCCCAGTAGAATAGTGCATAGAAAGAACACTCATGTGTGCGTATAATCAGGTCATTTATCTCTATTGTTTCTATATTAACCTTCCTGGAATGACATACAGTATGTGGAAAAAATACCTTAATTAACCTCTAAATATATCAACACCACATTGATGAAGGGATACAGGGCATTTGCCAACTGTACATTTGAGAAAACACCTTTAGGATCCAGAAAGCCTTCTAGGGATAAAACTCATTAATCCTTATAATTCTGATTAAGGATCAGTCCAACCATACGTGATATTTTAGTTATAGGTGGGGCCTTCCAGGCTGAGTCAGCTCTTGCTTCCTATATATTCTTATATATTCCAATAGTGAGTGCCACAATTTCTGGCTGTCTGCTTGTAAATTCTGCATGTTTCCAGACACCTTTGTTTATTACATCTCTTTTTGTTGCATTTTCAGTAATAAAAATAAATGAAACTACAGCAGAGAAAGGTAGACTCCCATGTAATAGTCACAGGAACTGTGCAGACCTGAGAATTCAAGCACAGAGATCTCATGAATGGAGGGAGCCCTTGAGAGATGTAAGAAACTGTCAGGTGGTTTAACTCCCCTGCATTTACCACAAGCTAAATTATCAGTTTTAGTGGACTGACACTTAGCCTGCATGAAGCAAAGCCTAGAGCAGTTGTAATGGCTGTAGAGGAATTAAATATCACCTTAAACTTTTTTCTCCATATTGTAGTAGACTGTATGCCCTTCAATCACTATAGAAGAGTAGATTATTAGAGACCAAGACCATTCAGTACATGCTTCCTGTATCTATTCATGTGAGGCAAGGCTGGGTTTGAATTATGAAGTGAAACCGTATATATATCCATCTTTTTCCAGAGCAGCCTGTATTTCTCCTGAGGTTACCTGTGGATTTTTCTTTGTATCCCAAACAGTTCCTGTAGCAGTTGTGGCTGAAATCTTTCTTGATCTACCAGACCTTGGCTTGGTATCAAGAGATCCCCAAATTTTCCACTTCTTATTAAGTGATTGAACAGTACTGGCATATTCAAGGCTTTGGATATCTGTGTATATTCTTTTACATCTTTATTTTCAATTTGTCTTTATTATATTATACATTTTCTTTAATACATCTTTGTAAAGATTCATTACCTTGTAACTCAGGTCTTTTGACTGTTCTTTTCTACCTTCTCATGGCTCAGTGTCTAGCCTGCTTAGTGCATCCATGTAAGAGCTAACAAACTCATTGACTATTTATACACAGACACTAATTGCGATTTAAAAAGCAACAAATGTGGGAAATTAACCTTTAATTGCCATTTTAACCTGTGTGTGCCACCTTCTGTGTCTGAACCCAGGCCAAATATTCCAGGGTATGTAAACATTTTAGCAGGGCCATTTGGGTGATTTCTGTTATCATTATGATTTAAAAAGGATCCAAAAAACGATGTGCTAATAAATGGCTTTGTGTGATTGCTATCCTTAAAAAAAGGACAGTTGTTTAGCATGATCGATCAGTCATATTTTCAATATTAATGCCAAAATTTCACAATTACTGTTGGGTATGCAAATTTTGAGCACAACTGTATATAGAAAGAGACCTGTACTGAGTTTATAGTCGTTGACTTAGAAAATATGGAGGATAGGGATAGCCAGGCAGCTAAAGGATGTCATCAGTGGTGGCTATATATTTTCCTCTGCACAGGTTTTCTTTAAATCATTTGAGACCTAACGTTTTTGCAATAGCGTAGATATTTAATACCCATTTTTGTTAAACCAAATATAACATTTACAATTAAATGGAAATGATTTGGTAAAAAAAAAAAAAACACATTCATAAATAAAGAGATACATTTTAAAAAGTGCTTAAAAGATAAAATTGCATGTCTACAGCAAACTTAAAGACTAGGATTAACATACAATTGGCATTAAAGAGGTTGAAAATCTAAGATACGCACCACTGCATTTTCCTTTTAGTAATAAAATGATAAATTTAATTCTTTCTGTGTCTTACTGTAATGTTGGAAGGGAGGGAGGGAATAATATAAGGGCTCTAGGTGTTGCATGAGAACTCTCAGTAACACATTTACACCACAATGCAATGATCATGACACGTTAACAACAAAAATACCCCTTCCCTGCAAGACTCAACAACAAACTGGCATCTGCTGTTATACCAAGGAAGTTGCGAATGTGTGAAGTGAGCCAGCAAGACTGCATGAAGTTCATTAGTGGAGTCACATGAAAGCAGATGCTTCTTTCAGATACTAGTGTGACCATTTATGAACATGTGCTAATGGCTTGTCAACACAAGCTGTGTACAAATATTATGCCCCAAGGTGCCAGCTTTTAAAAGCCTATTACTTTGAATTCAGCAACTGTCATTCCCTTGCCAAGTTTATAGGATACATAAAATGATAGAACTGCTACTGCTGTTACCTACTGCTGCTGCATTTTCTACTACTGGTATTTCTACTGCTGCTACTAGAACTACTACCAATATTTATTATTGTCGTTAGTAAAGTTCACAAGATAAATATAAAAATATTACTATTGTTGGTGTTATTGCTACTACAAGTATTACTACAATAGTGTCTTGTATGGCTCAATGGGAAAGTTACAATGAGCTAAAAAATAAGCACTTCCAATAATGCAAACATATAAAAAAAAACTCAATCATAAAAACAAAAGTCAATCAGCCCCTTGTCAGTCCATTTCTTCAATTAATACTCTATAATTTGACAAGCAACTGCATGCAGTATAATTACAGATGCATAGTATGCCTCACCCCAGATGTCTCTGTCTTCAGTGTGTTCTGAAGGTCACTTAAGGCTGCAGTTGTCTTGAGGATGCTCAGTTCATTGTACCGGTGCTCAAAAGGGATACCAACATTTTCTTGCCATTAAATGCCATCTAGTGACATAATTTAACATTGTGCTATTAAACATTGGTTATGCCAGAAAATAAATACTTCCTACTGACTTGTTGCACTTTTTTTTAGCACTAACTCCAAATTCAGAATTGCTTTAAAACACAGTTGTACTGCCCCATACTGTCCATAGTATGTGGGCCTCTACAGACTGTTGTAGTTTAAAAAAAATGTATAAATCCCTAAGAGCTGGTTCACACAGGGGCAACCTGTCAGGCAACTCAGCCGCCTGACAAGTCGCGGTCCGCTCTATTCAATGGAACCGTTCTAATAGGAGCGACAAAAGTCACTCCCACTTAGAAAAAGGTTCCTGTACGACTTTGGGGGCGACTTGGGGTGACTTTCATTGACTTCAATACAGAAGTTATTTTGCAAGTTGCCTCTCAAGTCGTCTTCAGATCGCCTTGCTTAGTCGACCCCAAAGTCGTGCCGCCTGTGTGTGAACCGGCTCGGTATTACTTCTCGAATAAATATATGTTTTACAGTTCTACGAAAACAATATCTGAACCTATGGTTGGATTGAAGGAAATATTTGTTTCCCCTTAACCCCAATAGCAGTTTACAGAAAACATAATCTAGATGTGTGAAAATGCACTAACAGCAGAAGTTATTGCTGCCTCTAGCAAACAACTTAAAAAATAGACTGCAGAAAGGGCTATAGAAAACTGATTGATTGCTGTGGGAAACAATAAAACTTTCTTCATAACGTGGTTTTAATGCATAAGTCCCAATGTTTTTTTTTTTTAACTATTGCCTCCTTAAACGAAGAGGAACTTAGGGAATATAGCAAACTTCACCCTCTGATACTATAGGAATGAATACAGACTAACGTATATGCTAAGCAGGAATAGCTCAACTAATAACTTATTTTTTATATACAGGTAATTATGAATGCTATGTTTTTAATAAAAAGAATTGTAGCCTTCATTGTAGCATCTTGCTCTTTACCCTTAGTTACTTAACTACAATAAAGCAGATTGCCTATGGTAATGTAATAGATGGAATTATAACTGTAAAAATATTATGATCCTTTTAAAATGTAATATATCCCTAGTACATATCTGTTATGTACAAATCAAATAAATACGGTAAGTACGTAAAATTATAGATCCATTATATGGTCACATTTCAGCAGTTAAATAATCATCCATTTTCCACTTTTGCTGGTATTTAAACAAACTGGATTTTGCAAAGCAGCTTTAGCATTCTAAATAGATGACAGCAACATATATTCAAAGGATTTAAATATTGATGATTACGTTAGGAGAATTTCTAATTCATAACCATTTGATTCCCTAAATATATCTATGTCGATCTGTCCTATCTTTGAAGAATCACACAGTACAAGATTCTCTGCATTGACAATTCTACAGCTATGCTGTAAATTCAGAAGACTAGAAAAGCTTTACAATTAAAAGATTCACCCCTTTTTTACAGGAATTACTTTGTCTTCAGCTAAAAGTCACCTAATAAGTGGTTGATTCACTACAGACAGTGATGTTTCTCTCTGAGATCTTTGGCTCTGGTAAGGGTCAGTGTTTGATGTTGGTGGAGGCTCTTGTTCGTCATCAATTACACCGTTTGTGGATCTGTTTTGCACTTTGGGCTTACTATCCTGACCTGTGTCTACCAATGGACTGTGTTTATTATTTTTCATTTTTTCAATTTACATACATTGTGTGTATATCTTTGATATTTCATGTATGCTGATTAGATATTCACTTTGTATTGTGTCCACGTCACTTTATTGGATAATAAGCAATTTTTGTTTTGTTCATATAGCGCGACTCCTTCTCTTTTTTTAGTGATGTTTCACTGGTCATTTGTAATGTATGATAAATGTATTCAAATGTATTCATATTGCATTCACAGCATTAACACAAAGAGATACATTAATATATAATTTTTACTAGATGACATTTTTTGAAAACATCAAGTATCAATGGGATGGTTTCGATCCAAAAGTGGAACTACAAGGAATTAAGGGCCCTTTCACATGTACGGATCCCGTGAGGATCCGTATCTTTATCATCCGCTTTCTCAGTGGGGATCGCTCCGTTGATCCCTGCTGAGTTGACAGATGACAGGGCGGTTCCTGCACACTGTGCAGGGACTGCTCTGTCAGATCACGGCTCTCTTCTATGGGGGGATCAGATGAACATGGACCGTCTGTCCGTGTTCATCTGATCCGATCCGCAGACGGATGGAAAAATAGGATTTTCCTGCATCTGCAGAATCGGAGCATAGAGGACACTGATGAGACCGCTATTCCACAGGGATACATGTATGTCCGTACGGACATATGAAATACGGACATACGGTCCGCAGGTGTGTAAGGGCCCAAGTATACTATTAATCAAAACAACTTTACATTTCAATTACACAGTGGAAGAAAATAATGAATAAATGTATTGATATAATGCTGCCAACTATATTTGATCTATTTTAGCCATTTGGTAAAACAATGAATAGTCTAGTACATAAGCCATCTACTGTATTTAGAAGTACATATAAATCAGTATAAACACATTTAAAATACTTAAAAAAATGTTAAGGAATAGGTGACATTAGGGGCTAAGGAGGTACCAGTTACAAGAAATAATCTTATAGATTAAGAAATGGAAAGGGGATTTCACTGGACTTTCCAGGTGCATCATAAAAAGTTGCAAAAAATCATTAAAATACAAGGGGCCAGATTCACAATGGACTTACGACGGTGTATCTCCTGATACGCCGTCGTAAGTCCGAATGTGAGGCGTCGCATCTCTGCGCCTGATTCATAGAATCAGATACGCCTCACTGTTGCCTAAATACGAGCGGCGTAAGTCTCCTACGCCGTCGTATCTTGGGGTGCATATTTACGCTGGCCGCTAGGGGGCGCTTCCGTAGATTTATGCATCGAATATGTAAATTAGGTAGATACGCTGATTCACGAACGTACTTGCGCCTGCTACGCCGTTTACATTAGGCTTACGTCCGGCGTAAAGTTACCCCTGCTATATGAGGTGCAGCCAATGCAAAGTATGGACGTTGGCAAGCGTATCTTTTTATGTCGTTTACATAAGTCGTACGTGAATGGGGATGGGCGTAGGATACGTTCACGTCGACTAAGCATTGAGCCGGCGTAAATTACGGAGAAAATTTGACGTGATACTGAGCATGCGCGTGCATGCGCCATTCGTAAGGCGCGTAATTTCCATGGGGTCACGGCTCATTTCCATACAACACGCCCACCTCTTCCACATTTGAATTACGCAGGCTTACGCCGGCCCATTTACACTACGCCGCCGCAACTTACGGAGCAAGTGCTTTGTGAATACTGCACTTGCCCGTCTAAGTTGCGGAGGCGTAGCGTAAATAGGATACGCTACGCCCGCACAAAGTTACACGCTTGTACGTGAATCTGGCCCAATATGTATTAGAAAATTCAGTTAAAACAATGTATCCATATAAAATGAAGGACAATCATGACCCATTTCTTATGCCCTGTACACACGATAGGTTAGTATGATTAAAACGGTCTGATGGATTTTTCCATCAGTTATCCGATGAAGCTGACTGATGATCAGTTGTGTCTACACACCATCAGTTAAAAAAACGATCGTGTCAGAACGCGGTGACGTAAAACACAACGACGTGCTGAAAAAAAAATGAAGTTCAATGCTTCCAAGCATGCGTCGACTTGATTCTGAGCATGCATGGATTTTTAACCGCTGGACGTACCCACAGACGATCGTTTTTTTCTATAGGTTTTTTATCCATCAGATAATTTTAAAACAAGTTCCTTTTTTTTTAACCTATGGATAAATAACCGATGGGGCCCACACACGATCGGTTTGGTCTGATGAAAACAGTCCATCAGACCGTTTTCATCAGACTAACCTATCGTGTGTACGCAGCATTATTAATCTTAAATTCATAGTGGTATTATGATGGTGAATCCCAACATGTTTTCAGGGGATAAACTGTTTTTCCTTTAGCTATAATGTAATGTTGGTCAACTGAAAGTCAGTGCGCTTTAGTCCATTCATATGAATATGTAAAAAATATGTTGCTTTCAGCAGATAGTGTTCATTGGCTTGAAAGTTATTACTCTAAGGATGATGTGAAAATCGGAAAACAAAATGTGAAAAACTGTTGGTTGTACAAAATTGATACACTTGGTATGGCAACATAGTATTTCCATACTTTGTAAAAACAAAACTCACATTTGATTTGATTTTTTTTTTTACAGTGCCTTTCATTTTAAGCATGCAAACTGAATACCAACACATTCCAGACCTAAACAAATGACCTGTGAATGAAGGGTACACTGAAGATGACTTTAGTTTTTGGCCCAAGGCCACTGTCTGGTGCACGTTAGTGCAGTTTGCTTTTTCTAGGAGTTATTAAGGAGAAATCTCTCCAAACGCTAATAAAACCCCTTTGCAGTGAGGTGAGGAAAGACTATAACCTCTGTTGTCTTTACACTGCTGTCTGTGTCTCCACTCAGAGATACAGACATCACCCCCTGTATGTTTTGCATCACTTGTGTATCAGCATAATGAATATCCTTGTAAATAACAATATGGATAAATGACCTAGATCAAATCAATAACTGTAGACCAAAACCATGCAATAACAGAGCAACTCTGTCAGTGAGGGCAGATATGCCTAGTAAGTTATATATAATTGAGTCAATTTAATGCTGTCTACTGGTGAGACCATTCGATGTCTTTATCCCAGTCATTACCAGCAATTTCAGGTATATAGCGTTTCCATTTATTATTCACCCTAAGAGTACTGTATAATACCCAATACTGGATCATATAGGATACAATGCAGTGATGAAACATTGTGATCCATATGATTTCAACACAATTAGTGCACATCTTGATATGAGCATATTTTGGTCTTTAAAGTGTGTATTTAAAAAAATGCCCGGCTGCAAGTATTAATAAAATGCCACCCCTGGGCAGACTACATTTTCTTGTAGCTGAGACAAGAGGCATAGTTCCACTGAAATAAAGTAAAATATGTGATTTTGATTTTAGCAGCAGGTCACCAAAAGATTAATGTTTCTGAACTGGCCACATAATACAACTTAGGTTTGTGTAGAGTTAATCCAACTGATTCCTTAGGCCTCTACAGTTGAAGTTTGGGCCTAGTGTTATACCAGATGAAGAGAAAATAAAGTATACGTCATTCCTTGACCAATTTATTTGGGATGTTTATAGTCCAATGTTCCAGGATACACATGGGCAATAAAATAATTTCACCACATTTATGCAGACAGAGAGAATTTAGACCATATTAAGAATTCCTCCTTTATTTATTACAAGGTTCAGACATAACACCCCAGAATTTGAGTATGTCTTTCATGTATAACTCTGTCCAGGTACTTAAACCCGAACAATCATTATCAGTTATCTGGACACAGTTCCAATAAAAAATATACTTCATTAAACAATCTCAAATAATGGACATCCCTCAAACATTTTATCTCAAATAATGGACATCCTTGTTTGGTCTTGCTTTGCAACTGGAAGGAAGCAGTCAATAAATTATTAACTTTAATGTTAGCACTCCATTGCTGATATTTTGACCAAATACAAAGTTCCCTAAGCATTCTACAAAGAACAATTATTCAGCAAAGTCAACTTTATTTGCAGAATAGAATTCATCTGTACTACAGCTTGTATTTTTCTCAAATATGTGGAGTTACTCAACATAAAGCCTATTTTATCCTCTTGCATTATGAAGGGGGAAAAATGGTAAAATCCTGTTCTTGCAATAAGGAAGGGAATGCAATATTTGTTTGCAAAGTGTGGTAAGGATCGGAACTTATATTAGGTTTTTATGTCTGTCTGTGTTTCTATTGAGGCGATTTCTCCTAAACTCAGTTCCTAGTGATGCAAGGATAATAATTCCGAGGGTGCTGGTGTCATTGGGACAGAAATATACAGAGTACACACCCAGACATATATTCCACTCCCCTCTTATTCTATTAAAGGTGTAAACTAAAATGTGCTGTTGTTGCTGTCCTTATCTCCGTTGTAGAGATAGTCAATCACTTCTATTCTTGTGACACTGGGACAATAAGTGAGGGTTAATCTCCCAATTAGGGGCACAGTAACCATGCATTATAAACCTTAAAGAGATTCTTACCCTCATCTGTAGAAAAAACATTTTTTGAGTGGAGTTGGGATTTAGTTTTGCTTTGTACAACTCACCTTAAAAGTCATTAAATCTGTGTTGTAATTTTTAGAGGATCATAGGAAAGATGAGTTGGGGTTCTTACTAAAATCACAATAAGTTTACTATATTAATTGTAATTTTTCTAACAAGTAAATTCCTTGAATGTTAAAAGAGAAGTATGGTCTCTGCTTTTTTGGCATACTTTTCTTGTGGGTCACTGGTTGATAACTAGCTCCACTTCTGATGACTTGTACACACGACCGGTTTTCCAATCGGGAAAACTGCCATGACAGCTTTTGGCCGGCAAAACTGCCCATGTATATGCTCCATTGCAGTTTTTCCGACAGGAAAACCACCGGGAATCCCGTCGGGAAAAGTGAGAACATGTTCTCTTTTTTCCCGCCAGGATTCCTGGCAGTTTCCCTATGGGAAACACTGCGGTGGAGCATACACGCGGCCGGGTTTCCCGACCAAAACTCTCATGGCAGTTTTCCTGTCTGGAAAACCAGCCGTGTGTAGGGGGGAAAAGCTACCGAGCAGGTTCTCGGTTTTCCTCTCGATTTTCCCGGTGGAATTTTTACCGCTGGGAAAACCGATCGTGTGTACAAGGCATCAGAATGCAGCTGAGAGACAAATCCAGTTGTTTCTTCCCTCATTCCAGACTGAAACGCCCAGCAAGCTGGAGGGGCAAAGCAGAGAGTGCTGACTGGCAGTCACTGCTCTCCATTCCAAGCAGACCAAGAACTGAGCGATCAGTGGGTCAGCTGCAGCATCACATTGATGCTGTAGCATAGAGGTGATTGCATGTGTTAGTTTTTTCATATACCCCAAACTTCTCCTTTATGTCAACCTTTATTGATTGATGTACACGTGTTACTTCTCTGCAACCACTCGCTTTTACTTCCACAAGTTTCTTTCCTAACAAAGAAAATGTTGGACATAAGACAACCAACCTTTCTGCTTGCTGAGGAACTTTGTAATTTTTAATGACATTACCAAAACATATGTATAGATACCATGTAAGGAATAATATTCTATGTGTGTGATTGTTTTTCCTAATGCCTTTTGCAATCTCACACAAAATCCAAATTAAATAACTGACTATCTAAAAATGGCATATGGTCTCTCGGGAATATATTGTGACATTTCTAATTTTGCAAGCTCATCTTAAAGAGACACATACATTAACATGCAGAAGACTTGAGCTGGCTGTGTGCCAGATAAATAATGCAATTTTTTCCGTTAATTTTTCAGAGCTGGGCATTTATAAATCCCAAATTAACCTGTCAGGATGTGTAATGATATAGTGAAAGGTGTGTTATAACGCACAGAAAGAGAAGATTGTGTCAATTTGTGCAGCTTCCTTGTCTAATGCCGCGTACACACCATCGTTTTCTGCGATGGAAAAATGCGACGCTTTATGTGCTTTAAAAAAACGTCATTTTTCAAACTTCAATTTGAACAACGACGTAGCATACACACCATCGCTTTTTCACAACGCTCTAGCACAGCGCAGTTCCGTCAATCACGCACGACGTCACTATAAAGGGTCGTTTCCATGCGGAAGACGGCCTCTTTTGCTGATATCGTGTTGCTGCGTGTTAGTAAAAGTTTGGTGAGATACGATTCGTGATTTTCAGTGACTGTGCTTTAAATTTCGTTTTCTTGTCTATAAGCTGAAAAACACCTTAACGAATGTGCTGATTCCATTCTGAACAGTCGTTTTACATGAATGAGCGCTGCAGTCTCCTAACTTGCTTCTGAGCATGCGCGGGCTTAAATCGACGTTTTTACGTACACACGGTCAATGTTTAGAACACAGAAAACGACGTCGGCCAAAAACGACACATAAAATTGAAGCATGCTTCAATTTTTTTCTGTCGTTTTTTAGAAGACATAAAACGACGTTTTTGCCCACACACGGTCAATTAAATTGACGTTTTTGAAAATGACGTTTTTTTCCATCGCAGAAAACGATGGTGTGTACGCGGCATTAGAGTGAGAGAGGCCACGCAACATAGTTTTCTAGCAATTCTTTTCTGGTTATGTCAGATTTCCAGGATGCTATTAGACACATATGTGTCACTCTCACAATCATCCAACATATTATTGCTGTTTCAAACTGTTACAAGAGCTGTTGACACAGAATATTGTCTGTCGACAGCACCAATTAGTTGGCGTGTCTGACTCGTGACAGCACAGTCTGCTTTTGTTTATGAAGATGGTGTGAGCTATGTCTCACTCACAACCTCCAGTGGCAGACAGATGGATAGAACTGTGTAATCATCAATGGAAGCTGGAGATATTCTGTCTTCAGTTATCATCATGTGGAGAAGCTCCAACTGCCTTTTGTCTGCCTGTTGAAATGGTGGCAGCATTCCCCCCATCTGTTAAATTATGAAGTGGCATATGTATCAAGGAGAAAGTCCATGCATCATGTTATTGATGTATTATACCAGAACTAAAAGAGAGACTTCCACACTACGTCACTTCTAAGAAACCAATGGCTGCAACAATTTTTGCAAGGGGACAAAAATATTTGTGTAATGTCTAAGTAAATCATTTTCACAAGCTAGTATCCTAGCATATGGGTATCTTTACAGCCATCAGTCTTCTATATGAGATTCTAGACTATGACATTCTCTGTGTATTCAACCAATAATAAAACTGGTTGATTTTTCTACAGAAATCCTGTTTACAGTAGCTATTTTGTATAAAATTGTGCTGAACACTCTGTAGAGTAACATAGCATGTGTTAGATCTGTAGAAATACAATTACTTATAATTTAATTTCAGCTTAGTTTTAGATAACCCACTTTGCATTTACTATGCTGTGTTTGTTGAAGGTGCACATCAAATGATACATTTGCCATAGAAATTAGATAGTTGGTGCCAGATCTAGAGGATTTTGACCTGATTAAGAAAACACTTCCATGTCTATGGACATACATAATCAGGCACTACCAGCTAGTCATCCTTTGGTGAACTCTCAGTAGGTCTGGCCAGTTATTATTGTATACCTAAAGACCGAACTAGTATCATGGGTGTCTGGACGCTCTCCTGTCTGCCATTACCAACCAAAACTCTTACACACTCACGTCTGACTTTACAACTGTCATCAATGTATCTGGCTAGATTTGGCCCCAATCTAAGGACTTATGCATGATATGTATCATATGCCAATATAAATCATTGGAATGTTATGCCACTTTCCTAAACAACATTGTGGAGCATCAACCACACTCTTGGGAGTCCTTCTTAAGAATGTATTCTCAACCTAACACTATTGCTTTTGTAACTTTTGTAAACGTAAAGAGGAGCTCCAGGCTCCCCCCAAAAATTAAACATCAGCAGCTACAAATTCTGTAGGTGACGACATTTAAAATAAGGACATTTACCTGTCCAGGGATCCAGTGGAGGGGGGAGGATGCAACCAAGCAGAACTACCCTTTTTGGGTGAAGTTCCACTTCAATGTATGACAGCATTACTGTTACAATTTTGCAAGCTCTGTGAGTAATGTACCTTTGATCTTGTTATATTACCTTCCCTTTGCACTCTTAAAAAAAAGATTTGTAAAAGAAATGTATCATCTGCCTTTTTGGGACAAATTGATGATGGGTGGGTAAACTGAAGATATATGGTATATGTAAGGAACTTCAAAAATTACATGCTGGATCTCAGTCTCTATGATGCATTTTTTTATGCACTTAGCATCAGTAGTAGGTTTGTGAAAAAAAACAACTTAGAAGAGACACACTTACTAATGGTGCAGAAGAAATAAGACTTCATTGTTGATGGTGAAGGTGAGTGTCAGGTACTCTACTAGACGTATCTTTAATAGAGTCCATAATAAATGTAAAATGCCAGAGAGTGATTTAACACACTTATGTCCATTTAAAACTGAAAGATCAATTTGGACAGGCTTTGGCTTTAATAAAATGTATGGTTTAGACATGAGGTGACAGATTAATGCATATACAAAAAATGCTAAGAAACAGGTAAAAGACAAAAAACATTCTTAAAGTAAACTCTAAATGGATGCCATATGGTTGTTAAAGCATTGTGTAAGAAGAAAAATTCTTTTTTTTTTTTTCAATTATTTTCTTGTTTTCACCTTGTATACACAATTAGTATAATCTCAGTGCTGCTGATCTTCATCTTTTTTGAAGCCACTATATGTCTACATGTACTACAGAGATGGCTGCATGGCATTTCTCAGGCTGGGTTTTCTGATGGTGACAGCAGTGGACTATGCTTGAGTAGCATGTTAAAATGGCTACTCATAGTTCCATCAGAAGCATATTTAATAGTTTAACAACACATAAAGTGTTGCCACCCTGTAATAGAATGTGCGCACACAAGGACAAGGACAAGGACAGTAGAAGTTATTTTAAGAAGTAGATGTTATTTAAAGGTGAAACTGAAGGCGTTTTCATAAAATTGTACCAGGATGACTAACTCTTTGTCAAGAGCAGGAGTTACGTCATTCTGTGCCGGCCAATAAAGATGCCCAAAGACCAGCACTCAGGGAGATATCGGCATCTGCAAGGAAGACCTTATAGATGTCAGACGTTAGAGTGGAGGTAACCCTACTGACGTTCCACTTTAATGAAAGCTCCAGGTTTAAAACAAAGGCTTTTGAAATTACACTATATTACCAAAAGTATTGGTACACCTGCCTTTACACGCACATGAACTTTAATGGCATCCCAGTCTTAGTCCGTAGTGTTCAATATTAAGTTGGCCCTCCCTTTGCAGCTATAACAGCTTTTCTGGGAAGGCTGTCCACAAAGTTTAGGAGTGTGTCTATGGGAATGTTTGACCATTCTTCCTGAAGTGCATTTGTGAGGTCAGGCACTGATGTGGGAGAGAAGGCCTGGCTCACAGTGTTCTCTCAGAACAACTCTGTGCAGGCCAGTCAAGTTCCTCCACCCCAAACTCGCTCATTCATGTCTTTATGAACCTTGCTTTGTGTACTGGTCCAAATCATTTAGTAGGGGGGGGGGGGATTATGCTGTGGGGTTGTTTTTCAGGGGTTGGACTTGGCCCCTTAGTTCCATTGAAGGGAACTCTTAAGGCGTCAAACATTTTAAACAATTTCATGTTCCCAACTTTGTGGGAACAGTTTGGGGATGGCCCCTTCCTGTTCCAACATGGCTGTGCACCTGTGCACAAAGCAAGGTCCATAAAGACATAGATGAGTGAGTTTAGGGTGGAGGAACTTAAATGGCTGGCACAGAATCCTGACCCCAACCAATAGAACACCTATGGGGTGAATTAGAGAGGAGACTGTGAGCCAGGCCTTCTGCTCCACATGAGTGCTTGACCTAACAAATGCGCTTTTGGAAAAATGGTCAAACATTCCAATAGAAACACTCCTAAACCTTGTGAACAGCCTTCCCAGAAGAGTTGAAGCTGTTCTAGCAGCAAAGGGTGGGCCAACTCAATTTTAAACCCTACGGACTAAGACTGGGGTTCCATTAAAGTTCATGTGCGCGTAAAAGCAGGTGTCCCAATACTTTTGGTAATATAGTGTACATTAACATGTTAAATCTAATATGAGATTATATTGATTAGGCTTACATGTTTTTAAAGAAACACATTTTCACCATGGGTTATCAGATTCTCTCCTTCAATACTGTAAATGGACATTCGATGGCATTAGAAATGTGTTACATGAGTAGTTACATAGACTTTATGTGCAGGTCTGGGATATTTCTGGGCAATAAGATAAAGTGTTTACACCCTATAATAATCACCTATGGGGTATCATGCTGACTTTTACTGTTATGCATAAAGATCTTTTCAATCTAATACGGTGTAATGTTCCTGTCAATTCCTCCTGAATTGAAGGTATGGAAAAAAAATCTGTTGCTTCTTCTGTTTAATAAAATTCTCTTCTGTTTTGCAGTGCAAGACAACATGCATCTTGACTCTAATCTATTAATTGAATAATTGAATAAACTTGTTTCCCTAACAGTGAGAACATATTGTTTGCACACAGTGTCATCCAAAGCCCTCTAGCTATCAAAAGATTGCCAGATATGTTTATTAAACCCCCTGTGCTTGGAATGAACACAGAAAACTGTCATCCAGTGCAAGGGAAAGTGCCTATCGCAGCTGGAGATCTTGCTGTTATGAATAAAGGAAGAGTTTGTGGTACAGTTTGGAGACGTACAAAGAAAGGCTTCCCTATTGTGCAAATGTGTTGTAACCCTCAGGCAAGAGAAATATTGAATTGTTACTGCTGTACAATATAATTATTCAGTTAGCAATAAAATAATATTTGATCTCTCTGAACTAGGGGGACATAGATATTGCTCAATCCTTAATGACGATACATGGTAAGCTTGTCTCATTTTGCTAATTTGTCTGTGACTGATCAAAGCCACAGATGTTTCTATTTGTTGAAAAAATTACATAAAGTTTGAGACTTTAAATGAGAATGCAATGTAACCAAAAAGTGGGCTATTCATTTAATAGGAGGAGCTACTTACTTTGCAACAAAGCCAATTTGAGTTCAGTAATTAACATCCTCGTAAGCTAGGTTTAGTTGCCATTCTCCCTTCCATATAGGATTCCTTGAAGAGTAACTTTTCTCCCTTCCCCCTCAAATCAGGGTTGTTCTGCAGTGATCTGCTGCAACACAGGGTCCAATGCTGTCATCTTCCTATCCAATGTAATCAGGGGCTGGCTGTCTGTTCCTTGTTTCTGAAGTTGCCCCTAACAACCAACCCTGATAACGTGGTCTACACTTTTCTGGCTGCTTGTGATGCCACCTGGGATATGCAATGTGCATCCCAGGAGGCTTTAGGAGTGGAAGAGACATCATTCTCATCTAGAAAAGAATAAAGGCAAGGGGTTGGGATAAAAAAGTACTGTATATTCTCGAGTATAAGCCGACCCGAATATAAGCCGAGGCACCTAATTTTACCACAAAAAAACTAGGAAAACATATTGACTCAAGTATAAGCCTAGGGTGGGAAAATGCAGCAGCTACTGGGTAAACAATGCCCAGCTGCAGTCTAATTGTGCCCAGTTGCAGTCTAATTGGGCCCAGATGCAGCCTAATTGTGCCCAGATGCAGTCTAATTGTGCCCAGATGCAGTCTAATTGTGCCCAGATGCAGTCTCTCACTGTGCCCACATATGCAGTCTCTCACAGTCAGCAGTAAAACAGTGTGTCTGCCGCTGTGTAATCCATATGCAGCAATACCTTTTCATTAGTAAAACAGCGTGTGTCTGCTGCTGTATAAACCAGTCTGTTCCCGTCCATTGTAAGAAAGCCCCACCTCCTCTTCCTCTAACTCTGATACGATGCTGGGAAACTGTATCAATGTTCCGCCTATCACAGACGAGGAGGAGGCGCGGCTGTCTTACAATGGACAGCCGAACAGACTGCAGACACACGCTGTTTTACTAATGAAACGGTACAGCTGCATATGGATTACACAGCGGCAGAACTGCTGTTTTACTGCTGACACGAGTATAAGCCAAGGGGGTAGTTTTTCAGCCTAAATAATGGACTGAAAAACTCGGCTCATACTTGAGTATATACGGTAAATAAACTAAAAAAATTGGCTTTCTAGGGGTGGGATGATAGAAATGAAAAGTGTTTCGTATGAGTAAGGTCTGCTTTACATAGTATTGAGTTATGTGATCATAGGGCCAGATCCACAAAAACCTGGCGCAACTTAAAAAATCCCATTTAAGTTACACTGCCTTAAAATTTATACCTAAGTGCCCGATCCACAAAGCACTTACCTAGAAATTTCAGGCTGTGTAACTTAAATCCGGCCGGCGCAAGGCGTTCCTATTCAAATGGGGCGAGTCCCATTTAAATGAGGCGCGCTCCCGCGCCGGCCATACTGCGCATGCACGAAGTTACGTTACGCCGAGTTTTGTGGATCGCGCCGGCTTAAAAAAGTTGCTTCGGGGAAAAAAAAAAAAAATTGACAGCGTCGCTCGGCATGCATTCCTGAGGGAGAACTCCATGCCAATTTTCAAATAAAAAACCGGCATGGGTTCCCCCCCCAGGAGCATACCAGGCCCTTAGGTCTGGTATGGGTTGTAAGGAGACCCCCCCTACGCCGAAAAATCGACGTAGGGGGTCCCCCTACAATCCATACCAGGCCCGTATCCAAAGCACGCTACCCGGCCGGCCAGGAATGGGAGTGGGGACGAGCGAGCGCCCCCCCCTCCTGAGCCATACCAGGCCGCATGCCCTCAACATGGGGGGGTTGGGTGCTTTGGGGCAGGGGGGCACACTGCGGGCCCCCCCACCCCAGAGCACCCTGTCCCCATGTTGATGAGGACAGGACCTCTTCCCGACAACCCTGGCCGTTGGTTGTCGGGGTCTGCGGGCAGGGTGCTTATCGGAATCTGGGAGTCCCCTCAAATAAGGGGGCCCCCAGATACCGGCCCCCCACCCTAAGTGAATGGATATGGGGTACATCGTACCCCTACCCATTCACCTGGAGGCAAAGTGATAGTTATTAAACACACAACACAAGGCTTTTTAAAATCATTTATTAGTCTGCTCCGGAGGCCCCTCCTGTCTTCTTTAGCTCTAATACCAGGGAGGGCTTCTTCTTCCGCTCTCCGGGGGTCTTCTCCGCTCTCCGGGGGGGGTTTCTTCTTCCGCTCTCCAGGGGGGGTCTTCTCCGCTCTCCGGGGGTCTTCTTCTATCTTCGCCGCTCTCCGCTGTTGACTCGGCGCACCCCGGTTCTTCTGCAGCTGTCCGGTGCCTTCTCCTTCAGCGCTGGCTGCCTGCTATCTTCGTGTGTTAGCTCAATTACTAGCAGGCAGCCAGTGCGGTCTTCTGTGACGTCATGTTCTTCTCTTCTGTTCTTCTCCCCTCTTCCGATGTTGACTCGACGCCTCTTCTCACTGCAATGATGGAAGCGCGCCTTGCATCCCATTTATATAGGCATCACCGTCCCATCATGCTCCGGTAGGTACCCACGTGGTGGGTACCTACCGGAGCATGATGGGACGGTGATGCCTATATAAATGGGATGCAAGGCGCGCTTCCATCATTGCAGTGAGAAGAGGCGTCCTCCCTCTAAAAAAGAATATTATTTTTGCTTCTGTCTGTCTATTGAAGAGATTTCCTGGCATTTCCTATCTAGACAGGAAGTGAGGAAAAACAGGGATAAAGATGGCAATCTAATCCTGACAGAAGCTGTAACCCTTCTCTGCTTTATCTTTAACAGCCAGGCAACTAGCATTTTTTTAAAGGCGGTAATCAATAGCATCTTCTGTATTATTCTTGAAACCAGTTTGCTTAAATCAAAAAGACAAATAAAATATAGAATGTACAGAGAAAAAAAGGTGTATCTGATTACATAATGCAAGAAAAATGAGGATATAGGTCAGGAGGAGAGGGAAGGACAACATACAATGTTTTATGAAATGGACATTCAGGCAGGAGATATTATTTAAAACACTTTAATATACTGTAGATATTACCTGGATCGGAAAACATGTTAGAAAATCAATATACAAACACCTGTGCTGTTTATGTGAATCAATATGGAGGATTAGTGACCATAAATTATATAATGTGTGCACAGCATCTCATAAATAATCCATATGTTTAGTATAATGTTTATTTCATGAGGGTGTTTCTAGTTTTGGGAAAAACGTGCAGACCAAGTCAATACATATTGCATGTTGCAATTGTTTTTTGGCTTGCTGATTGCGGGGTTTCATGCCAGTTGTGCAATGTATCATTATTATAAGATGGGCAATTAGCCTCCCCCTTGTTACATATGACCTGGCATTAAAAAAGTTAACTCATTAATTTTTACGATATGTTATTTGCTGACCAAGATTGCCTAAATTACCATATTGATTTTTTTCTCCAATACACCATCAGTTTCATTTTACCATGCTACACACATTGTAATAGATGTTTGGCTTTATTAAAAAGTATATGCAACAAAAAATAGAAAATCATTTTTTAGTTACATATAGGTAGATTGGAATATCTTTAGGGTGGCGTAGCCTAGCCTGTTTAGGCTACATCGCCATAAATTAGCTAGGCTAGTAGTGATTTTCAATCTACTTACCTGCTAATCTACGGCGGCGTAGCCTGAAACGAGCGGGCATAAGGGCGCCTAATTCAAATAACTCGGAGGGGGCGTGTTGTATGGAAATGAGGCTTGACCTCAAGTTTTTTGACGTTTTTTTACACTGCGCATGCGCCGGGCGCCTACATTTCCCAGGGCGCATTGCGGCTAAGTAAGCCGTACGGGCCTATTGATTTCGACGTGGACGTAAACGACGTAATTCCCGATTCACGGACGACTTACGCAAACGACGTAAAAAATTCGAACCTCGCGGCGGGAACGGCGGCCATACTTTAACATTGTTATTCCACCTCATAGGTGGAATAACTTTAGGCCGCCTAAGGCCTTACGGAAACAATGTAATTCGACTGCGGCGGGCTGGCGTACGTTCGGGAATCGGCGTAAAAGCTAATTTACATAATCTACGCCGGCCACAATGGAAACGCCACCTAGCGGCCATCCGAAAAATTGCAAGCTAAGATAGAACGGCGCAAGCCGTCCTATCTTAGCTTTTTTTAAGCGTATCTCTGTTTGAGCATATGCTTAAACATAAGGCGGCGTAGATTCTGAGTTAGGTCGGCTTATCTACTGATAAGCCGGCCTAACTCTTTGTGAATCGACCTAATAATGTTTTCAAAGTAACGTAAAAGTTTAAGATCTTTGGATAGTAATTGATCATTTTTTTAATTTGTGTAGCTGTCTACCTCCTCCCTCTAGGTCCAGGCAGTACTGATACACACAAAATACACTAGTATGTCTACGCTCTGTAAGTAAGGTTAGATATTCATATTAACAGTTTAAAGAATTAGAGTAGCAATTCTGGAAATACTAAAAAGAGAGCTATATAGTTCAGGGGTTCTTAAAACAATCAAAAATTTACCTGGCAAGCGCTGCCAGTTATGACGTGGTATTATTTAAACAGCTTAAGAAACACGGGTGCAGATGGCAGTGATGCAGCTGATTATTCTCCAGGTGTGTGTACTCCGGTGACAAGTCGTGTGGGAAAGTAGAGAGGCGATCCCAGTAATACGACACGAGTAGATGAAGCAATATGCAGCTGAATCTGCAAGCTTTCCACTCTCACAAGGCTTATAGTGGGACTGGCTGTATATGCACATTCTAAGTGATCTGTACTATCATGCAAATTGAGGTGGGGAATTTCCTCTACATTAATTGCTTCTTTCTCATTTAAATCCAAGAGGTTACATACTTTGCCTGCTCTGGCCGGGGCGTGGGCTCCATCCTAGGAGAGCTCTGCTGATGATTTGAATATGCTCCCACTGTGAGGACTTTATGTGTATGAAATGGGCCACCACAACAAATAGCCATTGGCATCTGCCTTCCAGGGGTTTGTGGAAGTATAAACAAGCAAGACAAATTGTATGCTGAATTACAAAGACATACTCACTACACTTAAGCTGTACTGAGCTATGAATTCTAATTAGCTGTGATAGCTTAACTTCAATGTAATTGAACTTTATCTAGTTAAGAACATGTAAGTTTTTTTTTATTTTACAGACTTAGCAGACTACTACAAATGATATAGTACTTATATATTCAATAATAAAATAAAAGTCTAGGCCATTATTAATAAAGAATATTATGGGGTTGATTTACTAAAACCGGTGCAAAATCTGGCACAGCTCAGTTTTTAGTTCTTTTTTCGTTGTCAAAGCTTAATTGAACAAGCTGAAGTTAGAAGCTGATTGGTTACCATGCACAGCTGCACCAGATTTTAAATAAGCCCCATTGCATCAATAAAGTAGAAGTTTTGACAGGGCCTCAAAAGAGTAAACCCTCATACACACGATCCGATTGTTGGCAGGAGATTGTCTGTTGACAGACTGTTGGCCTTAAATCTGACCATTAGCACGCTCCTTCAGACAATTGTTGTCCAACTTTCTGGTAACAAATGTTGGGTGACATGCTAGTAAATTTTCTGCAGACAGTGGTCTGTCAATGCTCACCAAACACAAAATTAGCATAGGGGGCTCAAAGGGTGGCGCTTAAGATTTGTAATCCCCTGTAGTACGTCACATCGTTTGTGTTTGTTGGCCGACAATTATGTACCGTTAGTATGCAAGACAAGATCAAGGCATGCCCTAAAGACAAAAATCAGATGCTCGGTTGGCCAACAATCTGATGGTGTGTACCAGGCTAAAGTCTTTTCTTGCAAAAGAGTAAGTCTTCTCTCCACCTGCACCCATAAAGCAATACTAGCACATTTGTGTATGATCACAATCTGTAATGTGTCTCCTTCTTTTTCCATGCACTTATGAACACACGTATGTATAGGTTACTCAGATGACTTGGGTGAATGATGGCAGTTTTGGACATGGCAGAGTAAAAACTCAAGGGATCAAGACGTCTTCATGTGTCCTTCTGTGTGTTAGAAACTTTCAGTAAGTTCCCAACGCAGAATCATTAATAAAGGTTTCCATTTCATATAACAGTCTGGGGACACACATTTCCTATACCAGTGATGGTGAACCTTGGCACCCCAGATGTTTTGGAACTACATTTCCCATGAGGCTCATGCACTCTGCAGTGTAGGAGAGCATCATGGGAAATGTAGTTTCAAAACATCTGGGGTGCCAAGGTTCGCCATCACTGTCCTATACCATGGGTAAACATGGTACAGCCCAACTATTAAAGTAGACATACAGTGTTGTAATGACAGGGCCTCAAACAAACAATTCTTCAACTGCACCTGCACCTATGGTACAATACTAGTGCATTTTTGTATGATCACAAACTGTTGTGGGGTTCGTTCTATCTCCTGCAGCTATGAACATGCATTTGTATAGGTCATTTGTTGGACTTGAGTGAGTAATGGGAGTCTTTGGCATGATACAGTGAAAATGCAATGGAGTCAAGTCATCTATCTTGGGCCAGATTCAGCCCGCGGGCCTTGTCTTTGACACCTGTGCTCTAGGCATTGCTTTACCCACCCTCAACTAATTGCTGATCTATATGCCCGTAACTCTTCCATAAATAGATGATCGTGTCATAAGTTGCAAATCCCAAGGAGAAGGATCCTTGTTCAGGTGTCCACATCACTGGCTAGGGAATATGGGTACTTCCTATTGGCTGCTCATTGGTGGGGTCCTATCAGAATCCAGAAGATTGCAGCGGGGTGATGACATTATGAAGAGGAGACCAGTTGGTGCGGGCAAAGACTGCAGTACTGAATATAAGGGGCAACAGCGAGGGACACTGGCAGAATTGGGATAGTATAAAAAAGTATTTTTATGGTAATTACCTTTATAAATAATTGCAGAATGGGTAAGAGGAGAATGAAGAGGTGGAGCAGACTGGCAAAGTGGTTTAAATGTTTATTTTCAATTAATCATTTAAATCTCAGCTTTCATTAAAGAATAAGTTCACCTTTGGACTATCTTCCACACTGCACCCATATTTATGGTGTAATGCCCTACTGAACACCATCCACCCACCCTGTGACATCGGACAAGGGATCCCCACTCTGTGACAGCGGGCGGGGGGTTACTTTTAAAAAACAGCACAGCTGATGAACACCCTTGTAGTTCATTGACACCTTCTCCAGCATTGTAATTATTTTATGGTATGGAGGTACGGGCAGGCAAGCTGGAGACAGAGTTTGCAGGAGCCTTATATTGCACCCACAATCTGCTTTGCTGGCTCATCATAAAATAATAAAAAATGAACATTTTTTCCTGCAATATATGTGCATTTACTACTTTTTTTCTTTTTAGCCTTTAAAATATGCCATATATATACCTGTCTCCCAATTGCTCTCCTGTATTATTACACATTCACATGTGCTTCCAGTAGAGACTAATGGCTTGATATAATAAAGGTAAATAAGCTGTTCCCTACACAAGGGAATTTTCACTTTGCACAAAAATTTTCCCCTACTTCAAGAATGTGCTGAAAATTCACTTTGCAAAGAATACTCAATCATGTGTAAGAAGACTAAAAAAACAGCATTTCTGCTTGCATGTGATTGGATGATAGAAGAGTTAGGGCAAGACAGCAAAATATTACCTCATTCTCAAAGCTAAGGTTATATTTCCTTGGAAAATGAACAACCTATTTGCTTTCACTTGGCTAACCTCTATAATATAAGCAGCTGCACTGACCTTCATTGCACAGGCATGTTTTGCTTTGGCCCCATCGGGATGTGCACAATGACATGCTGCTACTAGTCTGAGGCCTTGTACACACGACCGTTTTCCTCGACAGAATCCATCAAGAAACTTGGTGGCAGAGCTTTTTTGCCAAGGAAAACGGTCGTGTGTATGTTTTTCATCGAGAAAACTGTCGGGGAACTCGACGAGAAAAAAAGAGAACAAGTTCTCTTTTTCCTCAACGGGAGTCTCAATTTCCTCGCCGTGTTCCTCGTCGGGCTGGTTTTCGACGAGAAACACATTCGTGTGTATGCTTAGAAACCCGCACATGCTCAGAAGAGTGGCGCCAGTGGAATCAAACTTCCCCCTTATAGTGCTGTCGTACGTGTTTTACGTACGTTTGAGAACGACGAGATTTTGTCTTGACAGTGTGTACGCAAAGAAAGCTTGTCAAGTTTCTCGACAAGCCTGACTAGGAACTCGTCGAGGAAAACGATGTTTCATTTACGACGAGTTCCTCGGTCATGTGTATGAGGCCTGAGTGCATGTAGACAAGAAGCTGCAAAAAGACTGAAGAAGATCAGCAGTATTGAGATGCAAAATAGAAGAAAACATTTTTTTATCTAAAAGTTAAAAAGAAAAAAAAAAAAAACATGACAATTGTTCATGACAAACGATCTTCTAGCAAACTAAAAGTCAACCAGTTAGGATTTAAATCTACACTAATTAAATAAAGGAGGCGTTCTAAGACTTCTGTTTGTACTGGAGCCAGAAAGAATGTACCTTATCCCCAGTTTCTCTGGGTGTGATACATCTGAGGCACAAGTGCATTTTTTTTCCCTTAAACCTGACGTCACATATCGTGGGTCTGCTACAAAACAAATTGTCAGTGTGCACGCACAGTACAAGTCCCATAGAATTTGCTGACTTTGAGGATCAGCTTTAGAGTTCATTTTTAAAGTGGCATTGTCAGTCTGAAAGTAGGGAGTGTTGAATGTACTACAAGATTTAAATTTACAAAACAAATTGGAGTTAAACTCCAGCTAACACTTTATAAGCAGTTACAGCCAGGGGCGGACTGACAACTCATGGGGCCCCGGGCAATAGAAGATTATGCCCCCCCCCCCCCCCGGGCTTACAGATGGCCACCATTCCAGGAGGCAGTGCACTGCAGAGGTGGGGCAGCTAAAATCTCGGGATTTTCACATCAAAAGCATGTCGGTTTCGGACATATCAGGGACAGATGTAAAAAAACACAGGTTTTTACATACTGTCCCTGGTTTTACTGAGCCTGGCAACCCTAATGGGGCCCCCTAGTGGCATGGGGCCCTCGGGCAGTGCCCGGGTGCCTCAATGGTCAGTCCGCCCCTGGTTACAGCAAACAGTTTTTCCTTTTAGGTTTTACATGGATAAATGAAAGTTGATCATTGTATGCCCTCCTCCTAGTGTTAAATGGTTTGTTTCACTGAATTAGAGACAATCTTAATGAATGAAAATCTGAATAAGTCTCTTGACAGAGTTTTCTGAAGTGGTAAGAAGTAAAAAAAAAAAGAATACAGAATAATATTGGCCTAAATTATTTTTTGATTTTATTGAATATATTTTATAGCAGAATGTAAAATATATATATATATATATATACACCATATATACTCAAATATAAGCCGAGGCACCTAATTTTACCACAAAAAAACTTGGAAAACGTATATCGACTCGAGTATAAGCCTAGGGTGAGAATGCAGCAGCTACTGTAAGTGAAAAAGAAGGTCAATAATGCCCATTTGTAGCTTCACTGTGCCCATTTGCACGCCTCACTGTGCCCATTGCAACCTAACCTCACTGTGCCTAACCTCACTGTGCCCATTTGTATGCCTCACTGTGCCCATTGCAACCTCACTGTGCCCAACCTCACTGTGCCCATTGCAACCTCACTGTGTCCAACCTCACTATGCCCATTGCAGTCTCACTGTGCCCAAGTCAATGTACCTGAAATTCTTGACAGGCTGTGAGCGTCCATTCATTGTTTAAAAGTCGCAGTCTCCTCCGGGTCCCTTCCGTGATAGGCTTTTTTCATCAGACACAGTTCCGCCTATCACTGATGTTCTCTCATCCTCGGACTAATTTTCCCAGCAGACACTGTGTTCAGTGTTCCACCAATCACGGATGTCCTTTCATCCTCGGACAAGAGGAAGTCCGTGATTGGCAGAACACTGAACACAGTGTCTGTTGGGAAACTGAGTCAGAGGATGAGAGAACATTCGTGATAGGCGGAACTGTGTCTGCTGGGAAACGCTTATCGCAGAAGGGACCAGGAGGAGACCGCGACTTTTAAACAATGGACACCCGCAGCCTGTCAAAAATTTCAGGTACGCTGACTTGAGTATAAGCCGAGGGGGTATTTTCAGCCTAAAAAAAGGGCAGAAAAACTCAGCTTATACTCGAGTATATACGGTATATATTTTTCTAAATTGTCAGTGTTTTATTGTTTATAGCGGGGAAAAAAAACGCAGAGGTGATTAAATACTACCAAAAGAAAGCTCTTATTTGTGGGGAAAAAAAAGGAAATACATTTTGTTTAGGTAGTGTTGCATGACCACGCAATTGTCAGTTAAAGTAACGCAGTGCCGTATCACAAAAAATGGCCTGGTCAAGAAGGGGGGTAAACCTTCCGGAGCTGAAATGGTTTATACCTCTTTTAAAAATCACATTTCTTAGTAAACACACTACATGTGAGAAGGCTGATTCACTAAATTCTGACTGGTGGCTAATTACCTGTTTGTAACGCAATGCACTGAATGGCAAGGCTTTTTACTTGGAGCAGGCATGTAGAGAATAGGGAAGATGCTGTGGATCTGCATACACTTTGTTTTTAAAACGTTAGCAGTCTGTTAGACCTATTTAATGTGAACTAAAACTGTTTATTCTCAGTGCTTACATACACTGTGCTGTAGAGATTAGTTTACATGAAAAAAATAAAAAAATAAAAAATTGTGCTGTATTTGGGTTTGTTTACATAAGAAGCAGTCAAACAAGCTTTTAAAGGCAGAATGAAGGCATATGCTAATAAAGAGCGTGTATTTCATGACACCTAATTTGCACCATTGCAGGGCTTTCATTTGTATTTAAAAAACGACAGCATGCCACAATCATGCAAATTAGGGTTGCACTGATGACTACACCGGTATCGGTGCCGATACTAAGCATTTGCATGAGTACTTGTACTAAGTGCTCCGATACTAAAACTGATGCCTTTTTTTATGGGGTGCGATTTAAGCCCATACAAAATGTATGGGCTCAATTCGCACTGCAAATAATCACATATGGTTTGAACAGGAATGCGATGCAATTCCATTCCGAATCACATGCAGTTTCCCCCCACTGCTCCTGTGTGAAGCCAGGCTTGTCATAGTGACTTCAGTCTAGGTTCACACAGGAACTGTGCAGGAAAACGCATGTTATTCGGGCAGGAATTGCATCGCATTCCCGTTCAAAGCATATGTGATTATTTGCAGTGCGTTTTAAGCCATTCATTTTATATGGGCTCCAATCACACTGCACTGCACACAAAAAAAGGTATTGGAAATTGGTATGGGTGAGTACTTGATAAAAATACTCATACTGGTTCTTAAAAATATAAAAAACAAAAGCATTAAAAGGGCATGTAAAGCACATTTACTGATTGGCTAGGAATAACCCTAATAGATTTTTCCTCTAATACAGTGCCCAGTTTTTTTTTTTTAATAGGCTGCTTACAATATGAATGTACAACCATTTACGTTCTTGTTATGTAGTATCTGGTGGACTAAGAGATAAGCAACTAATAATACAACTGACAGTCTATGTATAGCCCTACAATGATTCATATGGAAGAACCAAATCAATACAAACATATGTGCCATGTTGTATTACGCTAGCCCAGGGATCTCCAAACTTTCTAAACAAAGGGCCAGTTTACTGTCCTTCAGACTTTAAGGGGGACTGTGGTCAATAGGATCTTACACTAAAGTGGTTGTGGATACCTGGTTTTGACAGGTGCCAAATGTGGCAATGGAGGGGAGGAGGAAGCAAACAAGCAGAGTTTCCACTTCTGGGGGGGGGGCTCTGCTTTAAGCTTATACAGTGCCTTGAAAAAATATTCATACCTCTTGACATTTTCCAAATTTTTCACATTTTGTCATGTTACAACCAAAAATGTAAATGTATTTTATTTGGGATTTTATGTGATAGACCAACACAAAGTGGTGCATAATTACAAAATGGAAGAAAAATGATAAATGGTTTTCAATTTTTTTTACAAATAAATACATGAAAAGTGTGGCGTGCATTTGTATTCAGCCCCCCTGAATCAATACTTTGTAGAACCACCTTTCCCTGCAATTACAGCTGCAAGTTATTTTGTCTCTAGTCTCTCAAGTCTCTACCAGCTTTGCACATCTAGAGAGTGACATTTTTGCCCATTTTTCTTTGCAAAATAGCTCAAGCTCTGTCAGATTGGATGGAGTGTCTGTGAACAGCAATTTTCAAGTCTTGCCACAAATTCTCAATTGGATTTAGGTCTGGACTTTGACTGGGCCATTCTAACACATGAATATGCTTTGATCTTAACCATTCTATTGTACCTCTGGCTGTATATTTAGGGTTGTTATCCTGCTGGAAGGTGAACCTCCCCCCAAGTCTCAAGTCTTTTGCAGACTCTAACAAGTTTTCTTTTAAGATTGCCCTGTATTTCCATCTTCCCATCAACTCTGACCAGCTTTCCTGTCCCTGCTGAAGAAAAGCATTCCCACAACATGATGTTGCCACCACCATGTTTCACGGTGTGTTCAGGGTGATGTGCAGTATTAGGTTTACGTCACACAGGCCAAAAATTTTAATTTTGTCTTATCTAACCAGAGCACCTTCTTCCACATTGCTGTGTCCCCCACATGGCTTCTCACAAACTACAAATGGGACTTCTTATGAATTTATTTCAACAATGGCTTTCCGTGGGTCTCTTGGCTGCTTCTCTGATAAATGCTCTCCTTGCCCGGCCTGTCAGTTTTGGTGGACAGCCATATCTTGGTAGATTTACAGTTGTGCCATACTCCATTTTGCGGATGATGGATTGAACAGTGCTCCATGAGATGTGTAAAGCTTGGGATACTTTTTTTCATAACCTAACTCTGCTTTAAACTTCTCCACAACTTTATCCCTGATCTGTCTGGTGTGTTCCTCGGCCTTCATGATGCAGTTTGTTTACAAAGGTTCTCTAACAAACCTCTGAGGGCTTCACAGAAAGGCTGTATTTATACTAAGATTAAATTACACACAGGTGGACTCTATTTACTAATTAGGTGACTTCTGAAGGCAATTGGTTCCAATAGATTTTAGTTTGAGGTATCAGTGTAAAAGGGGCTGAATACAAATGCACGCCACTCTCTTAAGATATTCAATTTGTAAAAAATGTGTAAACCCATTTATCATTTTCCTTTCACTTCACAATTGTGTGGCATTTTGCGTTGGTCTATCACATAAAATCCCAATAGAATACATTTACGTCTTTTGGTTGTAACATGACAAAATGTGGAAAATTTCAAGGAGTATGAATACTGTATTTGCTGGCATTTAAGACTACCTTTTACACTTAAAAAAAATGGCCAAAAAGCAGGGGTCATCTTATACGCCGGGTCAGCTGCTCGGATGCCTGCTGGATGTGCGGTAATACTGTATGTAGCTTCGGCTACATGCAGTATATACCGCTTAGCCAATCCCTGTGAGCGATGTTTTCAAATGAACACAGAGCCTGCTCAGATTGGAGTAACAACCTCTGCCAATTCGAGCAGGCTACATACAGTAGCCTGTTCGAATTGGCTTTGAGAGTCAGAGAGGCGCGGGCTGATGATGTTACAGCCTCTGCCAATCCAAGCAGGCTTTGTATTCATTAATAGAATACATCGCTTGTCATGATTGGCTCCAGCTCCAGCAAGAACGAAGAAGAATATGGCTCCAGAAGGAAGAAATATGAAGCGCCGGAAGCCTCGGAATGGGGGTCGTCTTATACAGTGAGTACAGTCAAAAAACGTAAAAAAATGTAAAATTACGGAGTCGTCTTATACGCCCGGTCGCCTTATACACTGGCAAATACGGTACTTTTCCAAGGCACTATATTGGATTGTGAAATTTTATAACATTATCATTGCTATTACAATTAAAGTGTATGTTGCGACTATAGATTTCCTTAAAGTTGACATACTATTATTTATTACTTTCAGTATCCAGGGACAAAGCTGTGTTGAAAGATCCGATCTCCATGTTGTTTTCTGTTATCGAGTTAGAAATCAGATGACTGCTCAGTAACAGAAACATTGTACAACACCATGATCTAGTTTCACATGTGACAGGAACCAGCTAGCATATACTATTTACACAGTTATTTCTTCACTGCCCTGACTTCCAATATCAAATATTTCTGAAAAGTAAATAAAGGGCAAGTTAGTTAGACTGTATGGCAATTTATTTAAGTTACTTGGTTACTATGACAATGTGATAAAGTAATTTCATATTAGGAAAATGAGAACAAAGCTTTACTGTACTGTGAAAAGACACATTTAACAGTTAAAGCTTGCTGCTGTATGTGTCTTTCCACGGTTTCACATGTCAGGGACCTCCTTTTAAGAAATTTCTCTTTGGCCTATTATTTTGGGGATGTAATCTGGGATGACAACTAAATTTAAATGAATTGCCTGATCTGGAAATGTATGTCCTATTGGAGGTTTGTCTCACATTTGGCCATCATTTACACCTAAGCGTTTTATAGTCTAAAGCTCAAAGCTCCAACACACTAAAAAAAAAAAAAAAAAAATCCCATGCTTTAAAATTTTTCCTGTTCACTTTCAGGTGCCTTTAGCTCAACACTGCAAAGATTTGCAAAAATAAAAGGAAATTTGGACCATACCCGTTAGGTACTAGCAGGGGCCAGTATAGAATAGGATGGAGATATGGAAGTACAGGCACCAGAAGAGTAGATGGGTGACAGTTAGATGGGTTGAGGAAAAAGCGTTAGAGAGGCCAGTTCTGAGTTGACATGTCCCAATTAAAGTGGTTGTATAGTCCGTTTGGTAACTTTTACCTACAGGTAAGCCTTATTATATATATCTATATATTATGATAATATCTCCTAAACCTTTATGGTTTAGGAGATATTCCCCTCCCAATGATCCGCGGACTGCAGCGGAGCATGCGCACAGGGGATTCTTGGCTGAAAGCCCGAAAGACGCCGGACCTTGCCGGAAAGAGGTCTCCTGCGCGCATGTGCGGGAGTGACGACATTGCGGCTACAGCCACTCAGAGGGCTGGAGCCGCGATACCCAGAAGACACGCAGAGGCAACATGTCAGCTACCTCAGTGTGGAACAGGTGAGTTACCGACGCCTCGTTCTAAGGTAAGTATTTCATAATGAGCTAGTATGAAATGCATACTAGCTCATTATGCCTTTTGCCTTACAGGGGTAAAATAAAATAAAAAATTCTGAGGGTATACAACCGCTTTAATACGCCCAGTTGCGTGAAGTCTGGGATATTAGTCAAGGAGTGGCATTGCTGGAACAGAGTGACTCCCCTAGCTGCCAGGGGAACAACTCCTCTAGTGAGGATGGGGACAAGATTACTGGAAAAGATAGACAGATACTGGCGGAAGGGGACTCAAGGATTAGAAGGACAGATAGAACAATCTGCCACAAAGGCCAGGATGGACAAACAGAATGTTGTTTATAGGGCCCTTGGGATTGCCACATCATAGATTGGACAGATTGTTGGGTGGGGCTGGGGAGGACCCAGCTGTCATGGTACACATAGGTTAGAGCAGTGGTTATCGGCCCTGTTCTCAGGGCCCACTAACAGGTCAGGTTTTATGTATTACCTTGGGGAGATGCAGACTTCAATACTGCAATCACTGAGTGTAACATCTCTGATGTTTCCCTGTACAGAACGAGCGCAGCTGAGCCTTCTACAAGCAGCTGCGCTCCGTTCTGCAAGACATCTGCGTCACTTCCGGTGCGCGGACGTTTGCGCTCCAGCGTGGAACGCGGAAGTGCGACTCTGCCTCCTTCCTCGATTTCCCCGCGAATTCGGGGCTATTTAAACTCCTTAGAGATGGCGGTAGGGTGTTCGGTTATTTTGTCGGATCCCTGCCGCCAGTCAAGGAACACTACCTCCCAGCACCGAGCCCTGGAACCACTGCTGTACTCCTCTCCAGCCAATATCCATACCTCAGATCTCTACCTCTCTAATCCACATGCTGCATGCCTGTTTGTTACTACACCCAGCCTCAGCTTGACAGGAGAACCATTGCTTCCTGGATTCTTGGACCCTTTTACCTAACAACTACATACATCCCCTGGTGAACAACTACTACCAGCTGAACCGCAAGTATCTTGAATTACAATAGTTCCCTGCATTATAACCAGATATCTGTTGTTCTCAAGCTGTTGGGATTATACTAATGAATGCTGATCCTTTTGGGCTATATTCTAACCACAAACTGAGGGATTGTTTTCTATAGATAAAACTACTCCATAATATTGTGAATTAACAATATGACTGCCAGAGTTTAAATACTTGCTGCATTCAGACTTTTCTCAAATTACACTGTGTAGCAAAGTTAATACAATCTCCATACTTCAGCTGCTGCTGGGATAGCTCATATACTTTTATACTCACATGAGGTTGTGATGATTTAACCCCTAAACTTTCTGATACATAAGAGAGTGCATTGGTGGTTTACCCTGAGAAACCTCTTTCTGCTGAGTTCCAATCATACCTGTTATTAATAAATTCTCAGGAGTGTTACATAATAACCGAACCAAATAAAACCATACAAGATAGGAACCATGGATCCAGCAGACCTTGCTAACCACCTAGTTGGACTTTCACAAAGAGTGGATAACCTCACTACTACTATGAATGAATTACGTTTTGAAAATGAAGCATTACGCAACCAAAACCTTGCATTACCCCGAGAGAGACCTGAACCTAAGGTCTGCCCCCCAGAACCCTTTTCAGGGGACCGGAAAATTTTTCGCCAATTCATTAGTGCTTGCCGTCTCATGTTTGATTTACGCCCCCGCACCTACCATTCAGACAGGGTTCGTATCCTTACACTTATATCCTACCTAAGAGGAGAACCTAGAATCTGGGCTGATGCATATGTGGAAGAACATGGTGATTTATTGGGGGCTTTCAATACATTTTTGGATGAGATGTCACTTTTATATGAAGATCCAAACAAACAACTTACTGCAGAGAACTTTATCAGGAGCCTCAAACAGGGGAAAAGACCCGTAGAGGATTTTATTTCGGAATTCAAGTGTTGGAGTAGAGAAACACAATGGACAGATATTGCTCTTCGTAATCAATTCAGATTAGGACTATCCGAATCTATGAAGGATGAGATAGCTCGTGTAGAGCTTCCTCCGTCCCTTGAGGACCTCATGCATTTATCCCTTACCATTGACCGACGTCTCCGTGAAAGGAAGGCTGAACGCTTCAACACTTATCTTCCCCCACAATTCAGAAGATCTAAATCTCCCCCAAAAGAGGTTCCAATGGAACTTGGAGCTGTCAGGGCTCCTTTATCATTTGCTGAGAAACAACGCCGCAGAGCTCATAACCTCTGCCTCTACTGTTCCGCTCCAGACCACATGGTCTCCACTTGCCCACTCCTCAAGAAGAATTCCGAAGGTAACTTTTTAAACATAAGTAAGACTAATCCAACAGGAAATACTACTAATCGTTTTGTTTATGTCACTCTTACCTTACAGTGGGATCAAGAAAGACTTAGGATTGATGCAATGGTGGATACCGGCGCTTGCGGAAATTTCATTGATTTAGGAATTGTAAAGTCTAATAAAATTCCTTGCATGGTTAAACAAAATCCTCTTTCTGTCACTTTTATTGACGGTTCAAGTTCCATTTCGGGCCCTATTTCCTCTCAAACCTCACCCCTACTGGTCACTTGTGGCAATGACCATACAGAGACTCTTGTCTTTGATGTCATTCCATCTCCATTGTTTCCAATAGTCCTAGGATTACCTTGGTTAATACTCCATCAGCCAACTTTCCTTTGGACTAACCTCTCACTTAATCTAAATTCTACATATTGCCAGGAGAATTGCTACCCTATTCTTTCGGTTCTGTCCACAACAGTTGACTCAATAGATCTCCCTAACTATCTACAAGATTTCTCAGATGTTTTTAGTAAAACCAAGGCAGAGATTCTTCCGCCCCATCGTATTTACGACTGTCCTATAGATCTCATTCCTGATACACCTGTACCAACTGCACGTATTTATCCTCTATCCCAACCAGAACTTGTACACCTGAAGGATTACCTTGATGAAAACTTAAAAAGGGGTTTTATCAGACCATCCACATCTCCTGCAAGTGCAGCTATGTTTTTTGTTAAAAATAAAGATGGTTCACTACGTCCGATCATTGACTACCGTCGTCTCAATAGCATCACTATTAAGAATCGCTACCCTCTTCCTCTCATTCCAGAACTCATCGAACGTCTTCAAACTTCAAAAGTTTTCACAAAACTAGACCTTAGGGGTGCCTATAACCTGATCAGGATTCGTCCAGGTGATGAGTGGAAGACCGCTTTCAAGACTAGATACGGTCTCTTTGAATACACTGTAATGCCATTCGGTCTGTGTAACGCACCCGCCACTTTTCAGTGGTTCATAAATGACATTTTTCGAGATCTGCTTGACATCTGTGTTGTGATATACTTGGATGACATCCTGATTTACTCTGATACACTTGAGGAACACACTAAACATGTCCGTTGGGTTTTGGCCAGGCTCAGAACGCATTCTTTATATGCCAAACTAGAAAAATGCGTTTTCAGTCAGTCAAGTATTTCCTTCCTTGGATACCATATTACTCCTCAGGGCATCCAGATGGAACCCTCTAAAGTAGAATGTATCCTCTCCTGGCCAACTCCCAACTCTAGGAAGGCCCTTCAACGTTTTCTCGGTTTCTCAAACTACTATCGCAAATTCATCAAAGATTTTTCAGCAATTGTCAAACCATTGAGTGCCCTTACTAGCACGAAGATACCTTTTACGTGGTCAAAGGAAGCCCAGATTTCTTTTGACACTCTTAAACAATGCTACACTTCAGCTCCCATCTTACAATTACCCAACCCACAATACTACTTCACTGTGGAAGTAGACGCCTCTCATTATGCTCTTGGAGCTATACTTTCTCAACGTCCAAGTCTATCTGAACCTCTACACCCAGTAGCTTTTTTTTCAAGGACCTTGTCTTCAGCAGAGAAGAATTACCCCATTGGTGAAAAAGAACTTCTTGCAATTAAAGATGCACTACAAAATTGGAGGCACCTATTGGAGGGTAGTAAACACCCAATTACCATCCTTACAGACCACCGTAATTTACAGCATTTGAAAACATGTAAGACACTCTCTGCCCGTCAAGTTAGGTGGAGTTTATTCTTTGACAGGTTTAATTTTTTCATATCTTATAGGCCTGGTTCACAGAACATCAAGGCTGACTCTTTGTCCCGCATGCATGAAAACCAGAACACTGAGATTCCTCCTCTATCTATAATTCCTTCAGACCGTTTCATTGGAATCTCTTCGTCTTTTAGACAGTTAATCTCACAGTCACTCTCCAAAGATCTCTCTTGTCTACCAAAAAATCTTACCAGACTGCCAGATGGAGTGTATACTTTCAATAATAAGGTTTTCGTTCCTCCTAAATTACAAATTACACTTCTCAAACATCTTCATGATTCACCATTAGCCGGCCATCCCGGAATCAATAAAACCATCCATCTTGTTAAGAGAGACTACTGGTGGCCTAATATGACTAAAACAATCCACACTTATGTTAATTCATGTGAGATTTGTGCTCGTAACAAGCATTCTAGGAGACCCCCTTCTGGTCTACTCACTTCTATTCCAGTACCCAACAGACCGTGGGAAGTTGTGTCGATGGACTTCATTGTTGAACTCCCTAAGTCAAACGGTGCTAACACTATCATGGTTACAGTAGACCTTTTGACCAAAATGGCACACTTCACTCCTTTAAAGAAGTTACCAACTTCCCATGAAACTGCAAAAGCTTTCATTTCCAATGTTCTTAAATTACATGGACTACCCTCTCAAATCATATCTGATCGTGGAACTCAGTTTATTTCTAAATTTTGGAAGGCTTTATGTAATACTCTGAAAATTGACCACCGCATGTCCACTGCATACCACCCACAAACAAATGGACAAACTGAACGAATTAATCAAATCCTTGAACAATACTTACGATGTTACTGTACACATCTACAAGATGATTGGTTTCAATTACTACCCCTTGCTGAATTCTCTTATAACAATTCTGCCAGTTCTTCTTCTCGATTTACACCATTTTTTGTTAATTATGGTTTCCACCCCAACAGTCTCCCAACCAATCACCCCCCAAACAGTGTTCCAGCAGTTAATCAATATCTCACGACTTTAAAGAACACACTAGACATCTTACGGTCTAACTTAAAATTTGCCCAACAAAGACAAAAGCGATACTACGACTCTCACAGATCGACACCACCTGAATATAAGGTTGGCGACTTGGTTTGGCTTTCCACGCGAAATCTTCACCTTAAAGTACCTTCAAAAAAATTAGGCACTCAATTCGTTGGACCATTCCAAATATCCCATTTGATCAATCCGAACGCTGTAAAATTACTTCTACCCCCAGATTGGAAGATACATTCCTCATTTCACGTTTCCCTCATTAAACCTTTTATTTCTAACCCATTTCCTAACAGACAGCCAAACCCTCCTCCTCCTGTCGAGGTACATGGTGAGATTGAATACGAGGTTGAAAAGATCCTGGATTCGAGGAAACATGGTTCCACCCTTCAATACCTGATACATTGGAAAGGTTATGATCAACTTAATGACTCTTGGGAGAATTCTTCAAACATACATGCTCCTCGCCTGATTAGACAATTTCATCTTAGGTATCCTAATCGCCCCTCTCTTTCTAGGAGCACTGCTGGTGCCCCCTTGAGGAGGGGAGTATGTAACATCTCTGATGTTTCCCTGTACAGAACGAGCGCAGCTGAGCCTTCTACAAGCAGCTGCGCTCCGTTCTGCAAGACATCTGCGTCACTTCCGGTGCGCGGACGTTTGCGCTCCAGCGTGGAACGCGGAAGTGCGACTCTGCCTCCTTCCTCGATTTCCCCGCGAATTCGGGGCTATTTAAACTCCTTAGAGATGGCGGTAGGGTGTTCGGTTATTTTGTCGGATCCCTGCCGCCAGTCAAGGAACACTACCTCCCAGCACCGAGCCCTGGAACCACTGCTGTACTCCTCTCCAGCCAATATCCATACCTCAGATCTCTACCTCTCTAATCCACATGCTGCATGCCTGTTTGTTACTACACCCAGCCTCAGCTTGACAGGAGAACCATTGCTTCCTGGATTCTTGGACCCTTTTACCTAACAACTACATACATCCCCTGGTGAACAACTACTACCAGCTGAACCGCAAGTATCTTGAATTACAATAGTTCCCTGCATTATAACCAGATATCTGTTGTTCTCAAGCTGTTGGGATTATACTAATGAATGCTGATCCTTTTGGGCTATATTCTAACCACAAACTGAGGGATTGTTTTCTATAGATAAAACTACTCCATAATATTGTGAATTAACAATATGACTGCCAGAGTTTAAATACTTGCTGCATTCAGACTTTTCTCAAATTACACTGTGTAGCAAAGTTAATACAATCTCCATACTTCAGCTGCTGCTGGGATAGCTCATATACTTTTATACTCACATGAGGTTGTGATGATTTAACCCCTAAACTTTCTGATACATAAGAGAGTGCATTGGTGGTTTACCCTGAGAAACCTCTTTCTGCTGAGTTCCAATCATACCTGTTATTAATAAATTCTCAGGAGTGTTACACTGAGCAGCAAATTATATAATCTGTGCTGTATTTCAGTTATCTTGAAAACCTGTTTAGTGGGCCCTGAGGACAGGGTTGATGACCACTGGGTTAGAGGAAGATGAAGAATCCGAAAACATTTTTTCAGGGACTTAGGTTCTATATTAAAAAGGAACCAAAAAAGGACCTCCAATACAGTATTCTCAGAAATACTGCCTGTACCTCGGGCTACACCAAAGAAGCAGCAGGAGCTTAGGAAACTTTACAAGTAGCCGAGAAACTGGTGCACGAAGGAGGGCTTTGCATTCAAGTAGAACCTGGCTGATTTTCTGGTCAGTGACTGGCTCTATAGCAGGGACGGACTACACCTAAATGGGGAGGGTGCAGCCCTCTTGGGGAAGAAGATGGCCAAAAGTTGGAGGATCTGTTAAACTAGAATGTGGGGGGAGGGTTTAGAGAAAGCTATAGCCAGCAGTGATTGATGGTCAGACGGTGCTACCAGGGGCAACATTGGTAGTGTAACTAAAGCACCTAAAACTAGGGTGCATATGTTGGCAAAATACTATTGTGGCTCCAGATCAAACAAGGAGAAAATGATATGTGCTCATACAAAATGAAAAAGCAAGTGTTATAAATAAAATGGAAGAACTGGAAGTGCTGATGTATGAGAAGGATTTTGACTTCATGGGATTATCAGAAACATGCTTTGACAGCTCACATCACTAGCTTGCAACTGTCCAGGGGTATTCTCTGTATTGGAGGGACAGGGAATGTAGAAGAGGAGATGGTGTATGCCTTTATGTCAAGAAGGATTTGCTAGTGAACACAAGGGGCAACATTGCTAATAGGTAAGGGAGGATATGGAATTCTTGTGGCTGTAACTTCAAAGGGAAAAAACACAAGGGCAATTAATAGTAGGTGTATGCTACAGGCCTCCTAACCTAAAGGAGGAAAATGAGAATGACCTCCTCTCAGGCCTCGTACACACGACCGAGTTTCTCGGCAAAAACCAGCAAGAAACTTGCTGGGAGATATTTTTTTGCCGAGGAAACCGGTCGTGTGTACATTTTCGTCGAGGAAACTGTTGAGAAACGCGATGAGCCAAAAAAAGAGCAAGTTCTCTATTTCCTCGACGGGAATGGAGAAACTTGCCTTGTCGAGTTCCTCGACAGCCTAACAAGGAACTCGACGAGGAAAACGATGTGCTTTGCCCGTCGAGTTCCTCGGTCGTGTGTACGAGGCTTCACAGTTAGAAATGGTGGCAAAGCAGAGCTATGTTATAATCATGGAGGATTTCAAAAATCTTTTAGATAGAATTAAATAAAAAGAAGGGAAACTGTGCCAACTAATATTCTATATAAAGTGTTAATTATAAAAAGGCGCAGCTCCTAATATTAGTGAGACACTAATATCAATGGATAGGTGAGAAATAATTGCGCTACCTTGTCAATATAACAAAGTTATGTGCTTAATTTAAAACATACTAAATATTATAAAAAACATAAATATAAAAACATTAATGACACGAAAAAAATATATAAATAAAAATTAATAAATGGTGTAGTACCAAAAGAAAAATATTCTGTTATTTGTGACAAAAAAATAAACATTAAAGTGCTGTGTCAAATAGTCCAATAATTAAACTCCAACACCGTTGTGTCTGTCAAATATGGTGCTCCAATATTCAAAGAAACGGTGCTCTACCCAAAGTGAGATAATCTATTGCGCTCACCAGAAACATTCGGCCAGCAAGTGACCATCAGTCTTGGATATGTGTAAATCTTGTCCCTCAATCGATAAGTAAAACGTAACCAATTCCTGACCGCCCACCGTCTTTTTACGTTGCTATTTTGAAGAGGAATACCGTTGTTATGGCAGAAGATAGCTTCCATAACCCAGGTATCCTCTTCAAGAGCGGATGGTCCGCTTTCCGATAAAAGTGGTCTCTGCGCCAGATTCGCCACAAGATCACTTTTATCGGCGGCGGTATATCACATAGTTAAATTTTATTAAGTGGTATTGGCTGCAGTACGGTGGGATGTGGTATATTGCATTGTAATAAAAAAAAGTTGTTGCAGAGAACACTACCATAGCATGGGGGCGTGAAAAGAAGTGATAGTGAAAAGAGTTTTTGCATCATACATCGTGCATTGGGTGCCTTTACCTGGTTCATAGAGCTGAAAAAAATCAACCATTTCTAACCTGAATTTATATTTTTATTTCCCTAATTAACACATTTGTAAATCTGGGGCTGTATGTTTTAGGGCCCATTTAGCCTTTTCCACTGTTGTGTATTTAGTTAAACTGACACCAAACCCTGGTTAAAAATATAAATACTGTATTTATCTTGCTATAACGCGCCCCGGCGTATAGCGCGCACCCCCGAACTTGAAGGAAAATTCCTGAAAAATAAAAAAATACTTACAGTTTGGATGCCCCTCGTCGGTGTCTTGCCCGTCGTCCATCACGTCCTGTCCGTCGTCCGTCGTCCATCTGGCTCGGCTCCTCTCACGTAAAGGACGTACAGGACGCACAGGACGTGACCGCGAGAGGAGCCGAGCCTGCACGACTATACCCGAGTGTACTGCGCTCGGTATATGTCGGCGCAGTGGTTCAAACACAGCGCAGGAAGCGGGTATCGGCGTAGATCGCGCACACAAGATTTTGCCCTGATTTGCAGGGCAAAAAAGTGTGCGGTATACGCCGATAAATACGGTATATATATTCAAGTATATGTTCTTAATTTAAAAGTACCTAATGCTCTCAACCTTCTCCAAATCTCTTTGTTTTTGATGCTGTGAACCGACTTCCTGTTAGGGGGTGGCTACATTTGTTCTCCATGGTACCACTGTATGTAGGAATACAGCCACCCTCACTTGCTGGCTCTTGGGATAGACTATGGGAATTGTAGTGTGTATAGAGCAGTGCACATGCCTTGACTAATGTGCCCTGCTTGCTCCAAACAAAGGAAATGTGAAGGGAAACACAGAGGTTTGGGAGCTCACAGAGAACATTACAAGGAGGCAGAAATGATTTAATGAAAAATAAACTACAGAGCCATTAAAGAGAAACTTACGTTTTTTTAGGTAAACAACTACAAATACAATGGAGACTGGAGTCCAGCATTTTCTTCTTGCAGCCAGTTTTTATTACTACTGTGGGTCCCTGGCATCACCATGTTGGATACGGGAACCATCTGTGGCTTTCTGAGGAACCACAGCCATCTCCACACTGAGCATGTGCAAGCTCAAGCAGCACTCTGTGAATGGTCCTGCATGGGACATGTGACATCTGCCAGGAGGTAGCGGGAGAGGAGGTGGGGCAAGCACAGTCATTCTCGCCTAGGACAGGATTGTGAAAGTGGGAAAAATTGGTACAGTAAAAGTACTTTGCATTAAGTCAACCAGTTAAATTTAAATGGACTGCCAATGCACAAGAACAGACATAACATACAATTACATTTTTTGCAAAAGTGAGACTGAGCGCTCAACTAATACATTTATTCACTACAGTATTAAAGCGGGAGTTCACCCGAAAAACAATTTTTAACATTAGATTGAGGCTCATTTTGTGAATGGGAATCGGGTGTTTTTTTTTTAATCGAAGCAGTACTTACCACTTTAGAGATAGATCTTCTCCGCCGCTTCCGGGAATGGTCTTCGGGACTGGGCGTTCCTATTTGATTGACAGGCTTCCGACAGGCTTCCGACGGTCGCATACATCGCGTCAATGGAGACTGGAGTCGTGACGCGCTGTATGCGACCGTCGGAAGCCTGTCAATCTAATAGGAACGCCCAGTCCCGCAGCCCATACCCGGAAGCGGCGGAAAAGATCTATCTCTAAAACGGTAATTACTGCTTCGATTTAAAAAAAAACATCCGATTCCCCTTCACAAAATGAGCCTCAATCTAATGTTAAAAATTTAGTTTTTGGGTGAACCTCCACGAAAGACGTCCACAGCGCGGCTCTCACCTGCCGGGTGGACGTCCCTGGACATCCTGCTGTTAACATTCCCCCCGCGTGCCTAGGGCGCGCAGCGGGGAAAAACTGTGCCCGGCGTGTCACGTGATGCCGATGCGTGTGCCTGGCCACCGCAATGTCCGCCAGGTACCCATGATCGGCGGTGACGGAGTAGGGACGTGGAGCTCTGAGTGTGTAAACACAGAGCTCCACGTCCTGTCAGGGAGAGGAGACAGATGGTGTGTCCCTTGTACATAGGGACACAGCTCGGTCACCTCCCCCAGTCCCCTCCCCCCACAGTAAGAATCACTCACAGGGAATACATTTAACCCCTTCCTCGCCCCCTAGTGTTAACCCCTTCCCTGCCAGTCACATTTATAGTTATCAGTGCATATTTATAGCACTGTTCGCTGTATAAATGTGAATGGTCCCAAAATAGTGTAAAAAGACTCCGATGTGACCGCCGCAATATCGCAGGCCTGACAAAAAACGCAGATCGCCGCCATTACTATTAAAAAAAAAATCTATCCCCTATTTTGTAGGCGCTATAAGTTTTGCGCAAACCAATCAATATACGCTTATTGCGATTTTTTTTTTTTTTACCAAAAATATGTAGAAGAATATGTATAGGCCTAAACTGAGGAAATTTCTTTTTTTATTTTTTTACCAAAAATTTGGATATTTATTATAACATAAAGTAAAAAAATATTGGGCCAGATCCACAAACGAATTACGCCGGTGTATCTATTGATACGCCGGCGTATCTATTGATACGCCGCGTAATTTCAAAGTTCCCGCGTCATATCTTTGTTTTGTATCTACAAAACAAGATACAACTGCATCTGGGCTCGATCCGACAGGCGTACGTCTTAGTAGGTGCATTTTTCCAATGGCCGCTAGGTGGCATTTCCGTAGAATTCCGCGTCGAGTATGCAAATTAGCTAGATACGGCGATCCATGAAAGTATGTCCGTCTGGCGCATTTTTTTACGTCGTTTGCCTTCCGGTGTATAGTTACCCCTGCTATATGAGGCGTATCCTATGTTAAGTATGGCCGTCGTTCCCGCCTCGAATTTTGAAAATGTTACATCGTTTGCGTAAGTCGTTCGCGAATAGGGATTTGCGTAGAATGACGTCACCATCGTAAACATTGGCTTGTTCCGGTTTAATTTCGAGCATGCGCACTGGGATACCCCCACGGACAGCGCATGCGCAGTTGAAAAAAAAACGTCATTTATGTCGGGTCAAGACGTATTTACATAAAACACGCCCCCATCACATCCATTTGAATTGCGCGCCCTTACGCCGCCAAAGAAACACTACGCCTTTGAGGATTCCAAAAAAAAAAGGAAGTTACGACGGCGTAGTGTATTTTAGATACGCTACGCCCGACGTAAATATGCGCCAGGGTACGTGGATCTGGCCCCTTGTGTCTTTTTCAAAATTTTCTGTCTTTTTTTGTTTAAAACGCAAAAAATAAAAACCGCAGAGGTGATCAAATGCCACCAAAAGAAAGCTCTATTTGTGGAAAAAAAAATAAAAAAAAAATTATGAAAATATAATTTAGGTACAGTGTTGTATGACCGCGCAATTATAATTCAAAATGTGTCAGCGCTGAAAGCTGAAAATTTGGTCTGGGCAGGAAGGGGGTTTAAATGCCCGGTAAGGAAGTGGTTAATATATTTAATGTTGTCAATTTCCTTTATTAAAATAAACTAAAATAATGTAATGCATTTTTAATACATTTCACGGGCTTGTTCATACTTACGTGAACTTCGCTTAATTTAGTTAAATTTATTTTATTCCTGCAAGCATTTCTTTCTAACGTCTTAACACAAAGAAATCTAATATTTACTTTTATTACCGGTATATCATCAGTTGCTGATAGGAAATAAAACAGCAGTCTGCACAAGGTCCTCATATCTTCTGGAAGCGCCATCTACTGGCCAGCTCTATGCATATCAGTAAGACAACAAGGAAAGCCACTGAGATTTTGTACATACAGAGCGTGCAATGTATCCATTGACTAAATGCCAAGAACTCTGGATCTGTTTGGGAGACAAGAATATTTATTTTGACAATGGTATCAGGAAGAGGGACTGCATAAGTACCAATGATCACAACAAGCCATAGCCGCAGCGAATTTCTAAAGAGACAAAGATTTGGACATCTTTTATGATAATTTATGTGCGCTGAATGAACTGTAAGCAAGTAACATTCCTGAGCTTGTTTTGCAATACACAGTCCGATTGTGTTTCCAATTTGATCTGTGAGCGCTGTATAGTAATAGAGGACACCTGAATAGTAGGGATGAAGCAATCTTTTTTAAATCATGTTCCAAGTTCAAAGTTGACACACTTTACAGCGAACCCCATCAAAGTCTTAGGGGGGTGAATATTGTTTTTCAATTCTGGCCTTTTGTAATGCTAATAAGCAAGCTATTGTAAACACAAAGAATATGGGAAGCCAGGAACTGCCATGGGGGAAAAATACCAATGGCTAAATAAATACAGTAAATAAAAACAGGACCTCGCCCAAGGTAGAATTGTCAGCTCTGCCTAACAACACACACTGACAATATGGCTGCTGTGAGCCCACTTTTCAAAAAAAGGGGGGCTGGGTTATCTATTCCTCCACATTCTCTATGGAGCCGCTTCACACATCTCCAGAGCGGCTCTGGTGCACATTGCACAGGAGTCCTGTGCATCTTTTGGTTCGTTTTCAGGTCCAAATTTAGCCAAAAATTTGAACCGAAATTGGACCTGAAACAGGAAACGGAGACGCACCGGACTCCTGCTGTGAGCCACTCTATACGGCAGTGTGAACCCAGCCTTACAGTGCTCTCACTCTGTATGAAGGAGCACAGGGGCCACATTTAGACAGCAGCATTGTCAGTCTGGGGGAAGGAGAGTGTTAGCAAGTTTAGATAGAATAACAAACTGAAGCCAAACTGCTGCTAATACTTTATAAGAAGTTACAGCAAATATATATTTTTTCTTTTGGTATAAAGGCTTTACATGAATGAATAAATCCTTATCATTGTAAGCACCTCTGTCAGTGATAAATTGTTTGTCTCAACCCTCTTACAGGCCAGATCACCAGGAGAAACGAAAGGAAAGATATTTTAAAAAAAGAAAATGAATACAGCCAACACATCTAAGGGGGTTATTTACTAAATCAAATCCACTTTGTGCTACAAGTTAAAACTCCAAGTTCAAAATGCACTTGAAATTGCAATGAAATTGCACTTGGAAGTTCAGTCGCTGTAGATCAGAGGGGGACATGCAAGGAAAGTAAAAAAACAGCATTTTAGCTTGCACATGATTGGATAATAAAATCAGCAGAGCTTCCCTTCATTTCAGATCTTCCCCCTCATATTTACAGCGACTGCACTTCCAAGTGCACTTTCAGTGCAATTTCAAGTGCACTTTGCACTTGTAGTTTGCACTTGTAGTGCAAAGTGGTTTTGCCTTTTGTAAATAACCCCCTGAGGCCTCGTACACACGACCGAGTTTCTCGGCAAAAACCAGCAAGAAACTTGCTGGGAGATATTTTTTGCCGAGGAAACTGGTCGTCGTGTGTACATTTTCGTCAAGGAAACTGTCGAGAAACTCGACGAGCCAAAAAAAAAGCAAGTTCTCTATTTCCTCGACGGGAGTCTCAAATTGGCTTGTCAAGTTCCTCGACGGGCTGGTTTTCGACGAGAAACTCGAGCGTGTGTATGCTAAGAAACCCGCGCTTGCTCAGAATAAAGTATGAGACGGGAGTAAAAGTAGCATTTGTAATGGAGAGAACACATTTTTCAAGCTGTAACAGACTAAAAAATGCAAATATTCTCTTACCAAACTTTTACTTAACACGCAAACACATGAGATTAGCAAAAGCAGCCCCAAGAGTTGTGCCAGTGGACTCGAACTTCCCCTGCCATTTTATATGTTGTAGTCACTGCGTTTGAGAACGAGGAGATTTTGTCTTGACAGTGTGTATGCAAAGCAAGCTTGTCGAGTTTCTCGACAAGCCTAACAAGGAACTCGACAAGGAAAACGATGTGTTTCGCCCGTCGAGATCCTCGGTCGTGTGTACGAGGCCTAAGAGTTGGTAAGCTGCAATATAATACAAGTTTGCTTTTGAGTTTAATACTGCTTTAATTCCCTATCCTATGGTATGTATAAAGGCAGTGCCCATAAACTGCAATGATTTTGTTTGTTCATTTGCATATGTTTTACCTGATATTTTTTCTCATGTGGCCTGGATAAGAACATTGCATGCCAAGTCTTAATTTTTTTATTTATATATATATATATATATATATATATATATATATATATATATATATATATATATATATATATATATATATATAACAGCTTTTTTGCTTTACTGATATCAATGTAATAGTAAGTGCTCTAATTGTGCATCAAGGGATCTGACAGTCTGACAGTTTGTACAGTCTATCACAAGGCTCTGACCCGGAATGAGAAGTAGTGTTCTTTCTTACACTTTATAACAATCTTCAATGGTTATGATATTGTATACATGTGCTAGACATAAAAGAAAGTTTCCACAACAATTCTTCTTCTCTTCTGCTTGAATTGCTTGTCAGTAGGCATTCATGTCTGTTGCAGTATGTTTTCTCTGCAGACTTGTCAGATTTTACCTTTATTTCTGTAGTGTCTAAACTGCTACCTGGCTCACGCTTCACCCTAAGGAAAGTGACTAAAACAATTGCGCGGTTACACAAAGCCCATTGTAAAGGGCAGCAAAACGGATGTCCAGTAGATGTTTGTAAATTAGATGGGGAGGAAGGAGGATTCCTGATGATGAATATAACCAAGGGAGTGAGCACAGTATCAGGTTAGTTCCTTTCCCGAAACAAAACCGGTGAAAAGGTTTCAAAGATATCGAGTAACTAAGAAGTGTCAATGGCACTTTAATAAACCCTGTGACAAAACTATATCCATTTTGCCTTCAGGCATTCCTTGTATAATGCTGCCGTAGAAGTGTCCAGCCCATGCTCTAAAAACGACGGTCTACTTTCGTAGGTGGTATATTTCCTAATTCATTTTTGGTGGGATATCATTTGATTCTCTAAAGAAATGTACTGATTGTAAATCTTGTATTTTCAACAAAACCTCAATTTAGATGCAGTCTTGTGAATTTTTTATTTTTTTGGTGAGAGGAGGGAAAGAGTTACACAGTTTCCGTATACAAGCCAACTTTTTTACTGCTATTCGGATTTTCCCTCACTTCCTCTTTGGTGAAATTGTTGTCACCATGAAAGTAAGTGAGGAGAAATCTTTCTGAGCCCCAGATAGCAGTAAAAGCAGACAGGGGTTCTAACCATCCCCCCCCCACTCTATCCAACACTAAAAATAGATTTGGCTAAAAAAAAGAGCAGTGCTAAAATTAGTTTTGGGCAAAAGAGGGTGCATAGCAAATGATGGAGGAAGGTTAGGGTTTTACAGTTGATGATTAGTTTGCTACGATGTCCATAGCATTTTGCAGCTGCCCTTATTGTATTCAAAGCCCTGTGCATGGTGCTACATACAAGAGGTATCATCGGGGCTTTTTTTCAGCACAATCACAGTATGCAGTTCTGGTACATTCAGCACTAAATGCATGTACTAGCAAGGGGTGCTGGGGATCTTTTGTCGCTGGAGGGGTGTAGTGTTGTTGGGAGGGGGCTACTGTTGTGATAGGATCGATTGTTGCTGGGGGGTCTGTTGTTGTTGCAAAGGATCTTTTCCATTGTCTTTTTTTGTTATTGACAAATTTAATAGAAATTACATAGCACCACAAAATGATATTGGGTCCGGTATTCTCTACAAGGTGTCATATTAGAAGGTGGGTAGGGGGTGGAGACAAGAGATTTGCTTGGAGGTGGAAAGAGGGTGGAGACAAGGGATAGTGCTTGGAGGTGGAGACAAGGGATAGTGGTGGAAGGTGAGTGGGGTGGAGACAAGGAATAGTGGTTGGAGGTGGGTGGGGTGGAGACAAGGGATAGTGGTTGGAGGTGGGTGGAGACAAGGAATAGTGGTTGGAGGTGGGTGGGGTGGAGGCAACCAATGGTGCTTGGAGGTGGGTGGAGACAAGGGATAGTGGTTGGAGGTGGATGGGGGTGGAGACAAGGCATAGTGGTTGGAGGTGGGTGGGGGTGGAGACGAGGGGTGACTTAGAGAAGGGGGAAGCACCTGCACATATTCTATGAGAAAAAATGCCCTGGGTATCATAATACCTTTATCAAAATCAGTTAGGGCTTCCACAGGCAACAGTGCCTATGAAGTGTTCTGCAGTGGATAATTTTTTAAGGGGGATTGCATATTAAAATACTAGAATTGCTTTATCTACTATGTCATTGGTTAAAGCTAAAGGAGGCCTAAACCTCCCAGATTTACGCCTATATTACTTCGCCTCACTCCTTGATCAAATGAGATACTGGTTCAGATATTCAAATGATAAATTATGGTTGAACATTGAACGAGAAGTGTCTAAAGGGAAGGATCTATTTTCCCTTTCCATGGCCTGCTATGCTCTACCAAAAATTAATACACCCAACTTCCTAACAATTAGAGCTACTCTGGCAGCCTGGAAGTTTGCTCTAACAAAATTACAGCCGACATGTAACCCAGTCCTAATGCCAATACCACTAGGAGTAATCGATTACTGTAAAGTAAGAATTACTACCACACCCTGGTCCAAACAGGGAATCAATTTTTTTGATCAGCTATCACCCGATGACATACATAAAATAACGAATAAACTCATAGCCAAACCGTTCAATAAAAACTTTGACCCAAAGAAAAGTGTGGAACTCCCTAGGGCGCTGTGGGAATTCTTCACTTCCTATAAAATAAGTGGGAAGAGAGGCATATCCCATATATATAAACTACTTTCATCTTTTCCAATTCAAACCAAAACTTTAAATATGATTAAATGGGAGAAGGATCTATCACAAACTTTTATGTGGGAAGAATGGCAAAAAGCCATCCATATTAACAGTTCTTCTTCTGCATGTGTAGAACATTGGGAGAACGCCCAGAAAATACTAAACCGCTGGTATTTGACCCCTTACAGACTATCCAAAATATTCCCTAGCTCCTCCCCCATATGCTGGAGATGTGAATCCCACACTGGCAATTTGTTACATACCCTCTGGGATTGTAAAACCTTATCTAGCTTCTGGAATAATGTATCCTCCTTTATCGCATCCTTCACTGGTAATCTAAAAATACTCACACCTGAATTAGCCCTACTAGGTTTAAATCTAGATGTCTATCCTCCTCAATTTAGAACTATAGTTGCCAACTTCCTTACAGCAGCGAGACTCACCATAACAAAACTATGGAAATCTACCTTAGCACCTAACTTATCTGATGTTGTCCAGAGACTCAATACTCAGGCTCACTATGAGCTAATGTTAGCACATAGGAAAGGAACCATAAGTAAATTCATTAAAAATTGGAATGAATGGATTACTCATCCTAGGGCCTCAAATTTTCTGAAGAATTTTAATAATTATTAAGTGTGTTCCTGAACGACTACACTCCTAAACTAGACCGGATGTAAAAGATAACTTCCTACTCACCTTCCCCTCCCCTCCTTCCCTTGATACCCCTTTATGTTAATTTTGATTTTATTAAATAATATAAGATAATGAGCCATAATCCCTTGTTTACAGCATGATCCCGTTGGGGTAAACAGGGATTGCTAGTTACTTGTTTAAGCATCTGACCACTATCCAACTGGACTAAGGCCCTATATGGTTACTGTTTAGTAAAATGATAATTTGAAGCCTACCCAGGCACACTGTTGAACACATAGTATGACTAAGAAACTGTTGTATTGTTATGACTCTTATTTGTGCTTTATTGTGTATCTTTGAAAAATACAATAAAAAACATTTGAAAAAAAAAAAAAAATACTGCACTGCAATTGCAAGCTAGGCATTTGACTCACAGTTGCAGCATGCTCCTATTGACCTTAATGGGCATGTTTGACAGGCAGTGCAGCCTATCAAACTCTGCAAGCGTAGTTAAAATTGCCACTGCTGTGAAGCAAAGCTCTGTCTGGCTGCATTGGTAGAATTTAACCAAAAGCTTTTTTTTTACATGAGGAGCAGTTGATCCACTGTCACAGTCCGTAAGTCGGCAATTGGATTTGCATGTCAAGCTTTATGTCTTTAAGTCTATCCTTATGTCCAAATAAATATGTTTTTCTCGTACTTCAATGGCAGTTCCTCCTCTCATTATTCTTAACAGACATTTGGCGTAGAACTATGATCTTCCATGTGTATTGGCAATTGCATCTATGTCCCTGAGCTCTGAGTGTGTGTTTCCCCTATAAGCAGACTTATGCCCCGTACACACGAGCGGTTTTCCCGCTGGAAAGAAAACTGATGGTTTTCCCAACGGAATTCCGCTCAAGCCTGCCTTGCATACACACAGTCACACAAAAGTTCAGTGAACTTTTGACTGCCAAGAACGCAGTGACATAAAAGACTACGACAAGCCGAGAAAATTAAGTTCTATGCTTCTGAGCATGCGTCGATTTCTTTCCGAGCAAGCGTCGGGATTTTGCATGTTGGGATTTGTACACACGATCGGAAATTCCGATCAGATTTTTTCCTGACGGGAAAAAGTCTGATGGAGAATACACACGGTTGGTATTCCCGAACAAAGGCTCTCATCAGTCTTTTTCCAACAGGAAAGCTGCTTGTGTGTACGGGGCATTACTTGGGCAGTCAGGGAGTAGTAAAACCAGGGCTGAACCAAGTATTTTTACCACCATATGGCCATCCGTGTGAAAGAACCCTATGCACTTTTTATACTATTTATAACTATGTAGCGTTTTATAACTACATATAAAATGGTTGGATATTTTTATAGTCCAACTCAAGCCAAAACACTTTTGTTTTTTCGATTTTTTTTTGTTAGTACATATGTCGTTTTTATTTCAGTTCCATTGTTTTCCCACCGTTTTTTGTATAGTGGGGAAAGAATGAATCTGCTTTCTGGGTTTTCATTACTGTCTGTGTCCCCACTAGGGAAACTATTCTTCTAATACCTTTATGTTAGAGTGTTACAGTTAACAGAGAGTAATGGAAAATCTCTATTAATGATGGCATTTACAAGAACAAAAACCAGAACAAGGTTCTAGCTATTCTCCACTCTAGACAAAACATAGAAGCACTTATGGCTGGAGTTGATCTTTAACATTTGCAGACTCTCATCCTGTAGTTAAATATTTTTTGTTTTTGCAAACTTACCATAATTGTTCTTATGTGTTCTATTGTGCTGATTGAAAAAAAAAAAAAGAAGCATATATGAATGTATTCTATTTCCAGATAATATCGCTGGGTATCTGTATATTCTTAAGTAAGATGTCATTTGTATATCTCGAATCTGCTTTATAGCTGCTTCGTTTGTATCAGTTCTGGTATATTAAGTTTTGTGGACTATGGTATTGTAGAAACAAGCATTGTGAAAGCGCATTTTCCTTGCAGAACTTTGTGTGTATTCTGTCCAATTCTTTCAACAATCTACCTTAATTAACCATTAAATAACAAACTAGTAAGGTAGTAAAGAAATATCCACGTATGACTTGGAACTGTTGACAGCTAGGATGAAATGTACAAGAATACTTGAACGCACCAGGCAAGAATGGTTTTCCTCCTACAACTCCTAGCAGGAGCCAAACAAGAAGACATAGGGACACATTAACTAAGCAGTGAATGTGACATTCTTTACATATTCACTGATCTGAGCTGGTTATCTGCCATCCCATTTATCAAGCACTGTTTGGATCTTTCAGTGCATTCATTGGATCAAGAACTGCCTTTTATTTAACACATCTGTTCTGTTGTGCGAACAGAAGAAATTTGGAAATTCTGCAATCTATAGTGATATGATGATTATTATTATTTTTGGTCAATACATTTTTATTGTATTTAAAGGCATATGTAAAGCATTTTACTAGGAGCAAATACATAATACTAATATCATCTCAAACAAGAATCAGGAAAAATAAACTGCAAAGAGAAAGGAAAAAAATACACAGCTTGTTAGACTACAAAGTACATATTTCATTAAACTTATAGGTCAGCTTCCTATTAACCCATGTGATCCAAGGGTCCCATAAAGGGCTTTCACACTGGAGTGGTGCGCTAGCAGGATGGTAAAAAAAGTCCTGCTAGCAGCATCTTTGGAGTGGTGAAGGAACGGTGTGTATACTGCTCCTCTGCCGATCCTGCCCATTGAAATCAATGGGGCACCGCGGCTATACCGCCGGCAAAGTGCCTCTGCAGACGTGCTTTGCTGTGGTTTTTAACCCTTTCACTAGCGGGGGGTAAAACCGCACGCTAGGGGCCGAATAGCGGTGCGAAATTGACGGTAAAGCGCCGCTAAAAATAGCAGCGCTTTACCGCCGATGCTGCCCCCGCCCCAGCGTAAAAGGGGCCTAAGTCAGAAATAATAATCTGCTACTATATTCAAGTGGAATTAAAAATGGTTCAATGTTCATTTTTTATTCCTCCCCAGTGGAATTTTGTTCCAAAATCTTTTATTTTCCAAACTTTTTTAAATTTTTTAATGGTTAATGGGGTCAAATCAAAGTTTGTTTTTTGACCATGGTGATAAGAAACCTGTTAAATACATCTGTGATTCTATTCATATAGCAGGTCTGGACAGAATTTTAAGGAGTTTTGAATGAAATTCTACTGTAAGGCCAGCTTTAGGGACAGATTGCCTTATCTATTCCAAGTTTCATATTTCCCCTTGGATGAACTGTCTGATTCCTTTGTCTTTGGAGGATATAGAGCTTTTTGTGGTTGAGATCATGGTGTGAGCTGCCAATGCAGTTTCTTCTGCAAAGGAAAATGATTCCAGGGAGGCAGAACAGGCCTGCAAGAGCTTAGGGCCAGATTCACATAGGAGAGCGGCGGCGTAACGTATCGTAGATACGTTACACCGCCGCAATTTTTCATCGCAAGTGCCTGATTCACCAAGCACTTGCGATGAAAACCTACGCCGGCGGCCTTCGGCGCAAGGCGGGCAAATTTAAATGGGCGTGTGCCATTTAAATTAGGCGCGCTCCCGCGCCGGACCTACCGCGCATGCTCCGTTTCCGAACTCCCATCGTGCATTGCGCGCCGTGACGTAATTTTTTTCGAACGGCGACGCGCATAGCGTAATTCCGTATTCCCAGACGGCTTATGCAAACGACGTTGATTTTTAAATTTCGACGCGGGAACGACGGCCATACTTTAGACAGCAATACACTTGCTGACTAAAGTTAGGGCAGCTAAAACGACGACTAACTTTGCGACGGGAAACTAGACTAGCGGCGACGTAGCGAACGCGAAAATCCATCGTGAATCGCCGTAACTCCTAATTTGCATACCCGACGCTGGTTTACGACGCAAACTCCCCCCATCGGCGGCCGCGGTATTGCATCCTAAGATCCGACAGTGTAAAACAATTACACCTGTCGGATCTTATGGCTGTCTATGCGTAACTGATTCTATGAATCAGTCGCATAGATAGAAACAGAGATACGACGGCGTATCAGCAGATACGCCGTCGTATCTCCACTGTGAATCTGGCCCATAGTATCCAGGCTTTATACTAATCTGATTCCTCTTGAAGGCCCTAGCAGGTGGAATTCTATGAGATGTTACACTCTATAAGGAGTAGCATAGTAGAAGGAGTTTACACTCTCTAATTGTATTACTTTACATGGCAATGGGGAGTAACAAGAGTGTGAAAACTCCTGTTTACAGAGTGCAAGGAATCCCAGACACCTTCTGAAAGGGACAGAAACTTTTGGCCATGTAAAAGGTTTCTGTTTTGAGGAAAGTGTAAAAAAAATAGCATTGTACCCATAGGGTTATCTCACTGATTTTGCTATCCTAAAGTATTGATGGTGATGTAAATGATCTGGTTTACGAGCAGGCAGCTTCTACACCCCAGAAGATCTCCATAGTCTCTTTGGCTTTTAGTGTAATGTAATAAAAATGGAAATGGAAGTGCCTATTATTGCTATAGCCTGGTACACACGATGAGACTTTTGGACGAATGATGGTCCATTTTTTTTTTTTGCATGCTAGTCTCCATATCGAAAATGAAGCGGTTACTAAAGTTACGAATAAACGTCCATTTTGTTTTGCATGCTAGTCTCCGTATAAAAAGGTTACTAGAGTTACGAAAATTCTCTTACGACAATAAAAATTCGGAAGTAATGTAATGTATTGCATTGTATTTGTATTGCATTTTTAGGGGAAAACTGTATTGATTAAACAAAAATCGTACGATCTGGTATTGTACAAGAAACATTGTACCAGAGCTTCATCAGAGATTCATCAAGGTTTCTTTAGTAATGTGAAAAAAAGCGCAAGGAATGCCAGAAGTGTGTGGACTGAATCTATATGCAAGCAGGAGTGCGACCTCTGGAGTATCCTCTCCTCTGAAGTGTTTGGCACATTTATGCAAACGTTTTAAAGAAGATTGTCCAATAGGTCATATCTTGTAAAACATAGCACCTTCAGTTGAAATGGCAGGGACCCAATGATGTGGGAAGAGGTGACTAAGTTGTCATTAGTGAAATCAAGCTGCTATCCTAACTTGTACGAGAGCTGTGTTCTATTGTGTCACCTGTGCAAACTTTTTGTGAAATTGTACTTTGTGGGGAATGCCCTGCTTAAGCCTGTCAGTGCATGATTTATTCACATGAGTCAGCCATCAATGCATTTTGCGTTGGGGTGATTTAAAACATATATAAAGTGTACTTATACATATCTTACAATGCTGGCTGAGTGACAAGAGTTATAGCATGATTTTTGCCTTCTGGGGGGATGTTGCATTGCCAGTGTACCATAGAGTATCCACATGTTATGTTTGCAGAGTCTTACTGCAGAGTAGTATGAACTGAAATGTGAAATAGTTCCATCAAATAAAATTTAGATGGTATGACACTGAAACATGCATATTTTGAACCAACACTCACAATATCTAAGCTGCCTTTTGAAAATGCTAGTTGTTTGGCTATCATGATGATTCAGTTGTTTTAAAAGGTTCAAAGGCACTGACCTGAACATTAGCAGTTCTGAATTCACAAATTTTCTGGTCTGCATACTTGTTCTGGGTTATGCCTCATACACACGACCGGGTTTTCCGACGGGAAAACTGCCAAAGTCGGCTGGCAAAAAAAGAGAACCAGCTCTTTTTTTTCCCGTCGGGGTTCCGACTGACTTTTTCCCGTCGGAAATCCCGAGCGTGTGTACGAGGCATAAGTGTCTTAGGATTAAAGCAGAGCTCCACCCTCATCAGAACCCTCCCCCCTCTGGTGTCACATTTGACACCATTCAGGGGGGAGGGGGTGCAGATACCTGTCTAAAGTATTTGCACCCACTTCTGGCCACACAGTCTGTGGTAGACTGTGGGCAGGATGTCAGATTCCATCCCCCCCCCCTGTTGTGTTCTGGGAAACACACGGCTCCCAGAACACAGCGGAGACCAGTGAGCACGGCGCACATGACTTGCGCATGTGACATAGGGAACCGGGCAGTGAAGCCGCAATGCTTCACTTCCTGGTTTCCTCACTGAGGATGGCCGTGGGGGCAGCAGAGTGACGAGCGATGGCTCGTCAGCTGCTGCCGACGGCGCTGGACTCCAGGACAGGTAAGTGTGCTAATATTAAAAGTCAGCAGCTGCAGTATTTGTAGCTGCTGGCTTTTAATATTTTTATTTTTACACACCCGCCGTGTCTACTAGCATATGGTGGTTGTATTTTTCCCATTATCTGTGCCCCTGATGATCATGTGCTGGTCGGAGCGGAGGGAATATTTCTTCAGCTTCGCTCGCATGTTCTTCTGCCTTGGCTCAAATCCTGGTCAGCCACCTGCCTATCTCCTTGCCTTCCCTGGCGGAGTGATCTTCCACCGCTTTCCATCCAGTAGTAGCCGGGGCCCAAAGAGTAAGACTTGAGAGGCTGTGAGGCGGGCGGCGACCGACAGACAGTCGCTGATTGTTGCCATTGCTAGTAAAGAAAAAATATGTCCCCGGATTTCATTTTAAAAATCTGGTCACCTTACTCATGACCCACAAGATAAAAAGTCCATTGGTAACTTAAGGGTTCAGAAAATAAAAAAGAGCATTGTTTAAAATAACATAAGAGCCCTTCCCCCCTGTATTAGGTCCACTCTTTTAGTCGTCCTGCTCAGTACTTCTCATATGTAGACTTGGCATTTGGGGGGGAGCTTTCATGGATTCCATCCAGGTTTAGTCAAGTCGACCATTTTTCATCCAAACGGCAGGCTGATACCTTACAGCCCATTACATACCTTCCACTCTTCGGTGGTAGCAGCAGTTCTCCATCTCAATCCATGATATGATGGGCATTGCTCTAAATAGTTTTGATTCAGCACCTGCAAAATGTCTTTCTCCTGGAAGAGTTGAGTCTAAACCCGCATGTAGTAATGCAAGAGTTTATCAGTATCTTGCTACAAAGAGTTTGGACACTAGGGAGTATCAGGTACACTTACTTCGGGGATGAAGTTGAAAAGCACTGTCCACCAGATGATCCATAGTTCTCTATGAGGGGTGGTTGTATCTCACTGAGGAGTAGGAAATAGGTCTGGGGGCTTGTGCTCACAGTGACAGTTGGATCTGGAAGTGGTTTGTAATCATTGAAGAAACCTCAGACATTAGATTATGTGATCCAGCTAGTAACATGTTTTGCATAATTTGTGAATGAAACTATTTAGTAACTCTGTACATGTACTGTAAATGAAAACATTTTTCCTTTAGCTGTGTTTAAAACTGAACAGTGATTCGCTTTATAAATATAACATTGGGCTGGTGCCCCCCCCAGTTATGTATAGTAGTCACATTGTGAGTGCTTTGGGCCTTTGGGTGTAACAGTGTGAAAATCGCATTTCTGAACTTGACAAGGAATAGCATATCCTGTGCCATGTCAGAAGAGGCAGAGGAACCAAATCCTTCCTCCTGCTGATCTTTGTCCTCCTCCTCTTCCTGCTGAGATGGCAGAGGAACTTGAAGAAGTTCGCAAAACTTGAAACATTCTAAACTATTAGTACCGGTTCACACAGGGGTGACCTGTCAGGTGATTTAGCTGCCTGACAAGTCGCACTACATGCAGTGCAATGGGACCGTTCTAATAGGAGAGACTCATGTCGCTCCGACTTGGAAAAAGGTTCCTGCACTACTTTGGGGTGACTTCTATTAAAAAAGTTGTTTGCAAGCCGTACTGAGGTATGAAGCCGCCCCTGTGTGAACCGCCACTTATCACTGCCTTTTACATACCATTAGCAGCAGGGCTTTTTCTCAGGGTGAACTTGGGGGAACTCAGTTCCACCACCTCTGGCTCAGACCCTTTGGTGCCTGCTCACCACAATCACCTGTAAACACAGAAGTCTGGCTTCTGTGTTTACAAGTGACAGCTCTGCACTCTGTATGTAATGCAATCCTGGTATTTAATGTCCCTTTAACCACTTAAGCCCCGGACCATTTTGTTGCTAAATGCCCAGGCCAGGTTCTGCGATTCGGCACTGCGTCGCTTTAACAGACAATTGCACGGTCGTGCGACGTGGCTCCCAAGCAAAATTGGCGTTCTTTTTTCCCCCACAAATAGAGCTTTCTTTTGGTGGTATTTGATCACCTCTGCGGTTTTTATTTTTTGCGCTATAAACAAAAATAGAGCCACAATTTAAAAAAAAATGCAATATTTTTTACTTTTTGCTGTAATAAATATCCCCCAAAAACATATATAATTTTTTTTTCCCTCAGTTTAGGCCGATACGTATTCTTCTACCTAAAAAAAATAGCAATACGCGTTTATCGATTGGTTTGCGCAAAATTTATAGCGTTTACAAAATAGGGGATAGTTTTATTGCATTTTTATTATTTTTATTTTTTTTACTACTAATGGCGGCGATCAGCGATTTTTTTCGTGACTGCGACATTATTGCGGACACTTCGGACAATTTTGACACATTTTTGGGACCATTGTCATTTTCACAGCAAAAAATGCATTTAAATTGCATTGTTTATTGTGAAAATTACAGTTGCAGTTTGGGAGTTAACCACAGGGGGCGCTGTAGGAGTTGGGGTTCACCTAGTGTGTGTTTACAACTGATGGGGGGTGTGGCTGTAGGACTGATGTCATCGATCGAGTCTCCCTATAAAAGGGATCACTCGATCGATGCAGCCGCCACAGTGAAGCACGGGGAAGCCGTGTTTACATACGGCTCTCCCCGTTCTTCAGCTCCGGGGTGGCTATAAACGAATAGCCGTGCCGTCGTCCCGGATCGCTCCCCGCGGGTTACCGACCGCAGCATGTCCTGGGGGGGGTCCCGATCGGACCCCCAAACCGCGGAAAGGCGGGGACGTACATGTACGCCCATATGCCTGTACGTGCCATTCTGTGGACGTACATGTGGCGGGCGTTAACCAGTTAAGACTGTCCTACTGTGTTTGTGAAATTTGAGAACACACCCACTATTTGATGTGATTTGGAGGGTGTGTGTGTGGAGGGGTTTGTGGGGCCGTGGTTAAGTTCCAGCACCTATTGTTTAAGAAAAAAAATCCCTGGTTAGAAGGCAATAAAATAGCGTTGTAATCAGTAAACTTAGTTAAAGGTACCATTGCATGCTAAATGTTCTGTGATATAGAGGGCTTGATTTAGTAAAATGCACATAGGCTGTTCACTTTGCAAAAATTTACTCTTTGCAAGGGAATTTGACCCAGAGCTTAGTAAATATGGTAAAGTTTCAGTTTGCAAAGAATATGCACATGCAAGGAGAACAAAGAAAAATAAAACAGCCACTTTGACTGGATGATGGAAGTCAGCAGAGGTTTACTACTAAGCTCTGGGAAAGTTCTCTTGCAAAGGGAACAGCCTATTGCCTTTAGTAAATCAACCCCTGAGAGTTTAAGGGTAGGAAGCTGTGTCAGTTTTTACTGCCATTTGTGTTCTGTTATGAGGATTTCACATGACTTCATGTGATAGTGACAGCTTAGCAGTCAGACAATAAGATAGGAGAAATCTTCACAACATGAATACAAAACTTGACACATCGTTTTAGGCTTCAACATTCATTAACAAAACAAAAACTACATTAGGCCAGGAGTGGGGTTTAAATTGCTCAATACAGAATCTGAAAATGAGCTCAATAGGCAGATTGTGTTTACAGTTGCACGCTATGCTAGCAGTGAGGAAATTCCAATAATATGGTGATCTTTGCTCATGCTACTATCCTATATATATATCAGAGACCGTGCAAATAGAATTCTTACTGTTTGTTTGAATATGTACATGTGCCATAGTTACATTATAGCCTGGCAGGGATATGGTTTTAAAACACTGAAAATGCATCCATTTGCAAACAATATATCTCAAGGAAAACAATTTGCTTTGTAACTAAAGCAGGGACTTACCAGTCACCTGAGAACACATTGAGACTTGGCTGGGATCTATGGTGCGCCAGCCAACTCAGAGTAGAAGAAACAGAAGTTCAATAAATATTGTGTGAAAAAAGGATTGTAGACTTTAAGAACTACAGTGAGCAAATACACCAACTAGGAGTATATCAAGTCAAAAGAGCCACTGAAATAAAAGGTTTCTAAGCATACGGTTCAGGGCCAAAGTACAAATGGGAAAGCGTGGTTACAATTAGGGTTAAACAATTGCAGATAGACGTCCAGTCTTTTTATTTTATAGCAAGTATAGTAAGCACAGCATATAACAGATATATGGCCAGGCTGTTAATGCACATAACTACTGAACTTGAATTGCTGAACATCAATATAAAGCCAAAACGTATTATTTTGTCGTGAGTTTTGCACACAACAGGAATGATTAGGACCCATGTATGATTTTTTTTTATTTTTTTTAATGTGCTCCTTTGGATATTTTTCCCTTTGCTTCTTGTTCCAAAAACATATCAGGAAGTATATGGAACTTACATTTAAAATGTTCACCAGAACATCTTAAATGTTAGATTTCTCATTACTTTCTGTAATGAGACAATGGTCACCAGGACAAATAGAGAAGGTACATCTTCAAAAGGGAAACAAAGATAGCATATTAGGAATTATAGAAGATTTACATGCATTAATTTACTTAAAATTACATAAACTTTAAAATATTCCCATATTCTGCTTGTGGTTAGTAAACTGCAGCTCCCCCTCTTCCCCACCACACTTTTCCAGATAGTACTCTGAGCTCTCACTTCCTCCGCTTGGGGTAGCTCTAAAGCCTGCAAAACAGTGATGTTTCTGGGTATGGAGCAAGCAGGCAGAATAGCCATGTGCTGTCACATTAGAGAAGAGGGAGGACATGTCTGATAATATACATACAGTAGTTATCAACTCTCAAAGGCCACAGTGTTATTATAAAACAGAACAAAGGCGGAGTGCATCTAAAGCCTCGTACACACGCATGGTTTTCTCGGCAAGAAACGACAAGAAAACTGCTGGCAGAGCTTTCTTGCCGAGCAAACTGTGCGTGTGTACGAGGTTTTGAGGTTTCTTGACAAGAAAACTGCCCAGAATATAGACGAGAAAAATAGAGAACCTGCTCTCTATTTTCTCGTACTCGTAGTATTTGTATACTTACCTCTCCATGGAAACCCGCACATGTTCGAAATGACTTTGATGCATGCGTGGTAGCTTCCAAAGCATAGGTAGGGTGAAGCAAGATGGTGGCGATGGCATTGTAGTCGATGACGTCACCGCGTTCGTGCCATTCAAAAGAACGGCAGTTCTTATTATGAATGGCGTGTGTGTACACTCGTCCAGCAAGAGAATCTTGCCAGGAATCTCGTCAGGAAAAACAACGTTTTTTTTCTGACAAGAATCCGGGCCGCGTGTACAGGGCTTAAGAGTATCGGTAGGTGAACAGGAAAAATCAGATCAATGTGTGCAGCTCACCTTTGAGCATTGCTGAGAAAACAATTTGTGTCCCAGCTGACAAGCTTACATAGCAGGAATCTATAGCTTCCAAGAGGTATTCAACAACACATTCTAAAGTCAGATGGACCACCCTTAACAACAATACTGTTGGAAAATGGGAGAACAAGGTGCAGAGGTAGGAGGTAGAACACAATAATGTTAGATAAACGATAGTCCCAAATGTATTAAATTCCATAATACTCAACATGTCTCTGATAATACATTGTACCCTTTTCAGGAGATGATACATATTAAAACAAAACATGCATTATACATTTAAAGCTATTAAAATGACACACCCTACTGTGATTGGGGTGAAACACATTGGAGTAAACATCTGGGTGGCCGTCAAACCCATGTCAACTTTCATTAACAAAAAGGTTTGTGATTGGCATAAATTACATCAAAAGTAATTCACTAAACTGGCTCACAGTCTGTGTTCAAATTCATCCCAAAGGTGTTCTATCAGGTTGAGGTCAGGACCAGTCAAGTTCCTCTACCCCAAACTCACTCATCCATGTCTTTATGGACCTTGCTTTGTGCACTGGTACAAATCATTTGGTGGAGGGGGATTATGGTGTGGGGTTGTTTTTTCAGGGGTTAGGCTTGGCCCCTTAGTTCAAGTGAAGGGAACTCTTAAGGTGTCAGCATACCAAGACAGTTTGGACGATTTCATGCTCCCAACTTTGTGGGAACAGTTTCGGGATGGTCCCTTCCTGTACCAACATGACTGCACAAAGGTCCATAAAGAAAAGGATGAGCAAGTTTTTGGTGGAGGAACTTGACTGGCATGCACAGAGTCCTGATCTCAACCTGATAGAACACCATTAGAGTGGAGACTGCAAGCCAGGCCTTCTCGACCACATCAGTGCCCGACCTCACAAATGTGCTTCTGAGTGGTCAAACATTCCCATAGACACACTCCTAAACCTTGTGAACAGCCTTCCCATAAGAGTTAAAGCTGTTGTAGCTGCAAAGGGTGGGCCAACTCAATATTGAACCCTACGGATTAAGACTGGGATGCCATTAAAGTTCATGTGCTTGTAAGGGCAGGTGTTCCAATACTTTTGGTAATATAGTGTATATAGCCTTGTAACAATACCTTGACAGCAATATTTATGAAGACACTTTTCTGGTAAAATAATAGTCCTCAGTGTCATCTCTAAGTTTGCCCACTCTATGCCAATGGCCTAGCTGCTTTCCAGCCCAGCAGAGCCATATTCCTGCAAGTGGCTTATGGCACTTCCTCTCAAACGTCCACAAGGTACCGATCCCCAGAGCTAAATAACTTTCACGCCACCCACCGAGTACTGTCTCCTGCCAAGCGCTTATGTCTCAAGCCACCATTGTGTCAAACAAACTTCAATCTTTTTCAATGCAGATAAACTTAGCCAGGTAAACATGTGATGTGTAGTCTAGAGCTCCACCTGCTGTCTGGAAATCATATCATATATCTATATGCAATACTGCCCTTTATTTTAACCTGACCAAAAAAGGAAAGTATTTTTAAACACACACACACACACACACACACACACACACACATATATATATATATATATTCAAGAGAGTAAAACATATATATATATATATATATATATATATATATATATATATATATATATTTGTCAGTAATGGGAATATTATGTTTTTCTATATATCCCAAAACAGACACACCTCTCCTTACACAAACTGATTCTGCTTGTTCTAAATACAACAGGTCTGGTCTTTGTTGTATTAGTACACTCTCTGTCTTTACAACAGTGGCAGTGTCCATAGAAAATAAACAGGTTTGAAGTAGGAAGTAACAGACAGTGCTCCCAGATTACCCATCTAACTATGTGAGAATGTGAGAGAGGTTAAAAGGTTACAGGCTAACAGCCTATTGTCTGTGCTGTTTAGAGGAGTTATTGATCACTGTTTTCCAGAGTGGGAAATGCGGATGTTCTTCCACATTTAATCCTTGTGTTCCTTGTCTGTTGTATCCAAACATCTGTTCCTTGTGTACAAAATTATGCATTTAATGCATTTTACTTCTAATAACCAAATCAGATTATCCTTATTTCACAATAGGTATCTTGTGTTTAAAGGTAACTTGCCAAGACAGAAGTACAGGAGGTGGCATTTGATGACTTGATTTTGATGCTGCAAGCTTCAGCATTGGCATCGTTTTGCTTGCTACCCCATTTGGTGAGTTTCTGACTTTTTGATCTGAAACAAGCATGTGCATACCAGGTGATCCACATGCTTGTTCTAGAAGTTTAGGAAGGATAAGGGTAACATCTCTGGAGTTTGCACCTTCAAAAGCAAGTTAGTAATGGAAGTTCCTTTATGGATACTTAATTCCAAGTGATATAAATGGTAAGAATTTCCTTGTGTTGTCCCACAAGCAGGACTAGGCCTGGATTAGTGGTGAGTCTAAATTAGCCTTTGCCTAAAGCAACAGACTGTCAGTAGTTGTTTCCTTTGTCATTAGTGTATATTGTTTCTTGAACAACAAGAGTGCCAATACAGGGGTCAGTCATTACATAAAGAATTATAGGCAAAAAATAGGCATGCTTCATATTCTGCCAGGGTGCAAGGCTTTTGTACTAAGGTGACCAGATTTTTTAAATGAAATCCGGGGACATATTTTTTCTTTACTAGTAATGGCAACAATCAGCACTTTCTGCCCGTTGCCGCTCGCCTCACAGCCTCTCAAGTCTTATGCCGCGTACACACGATAATTTTTCGGCATGAAAAAAATCGATGTTTTTCGGCATGTAGAAAAAACGAAGTTTTTCCAACTTCATCATTAAAAAACGATGTTGCCCACACACCATCGTTTTAAAGAAATGCTCTAGCAAAGCGCAGTGACGTACAACACGTATGCCGGCACTATAAAGGGGAAGTTCCATGCGGATGACGCCACCCTTGGGGCTGCTTTAGCTGATTCCGTGTTAGTAAAAGACGATTCGCGCTTTTCTGTCTGTTACAGCGTGATGAATGTGCTTACTCCATTATGAACGGTAGTTTAACCAGAACGAGCGCTCCCGTCTCATAACTTGCTTCTGAGCATGCGGGGGTTTTTAACGTCGTTTTAGCCCACACACGATCATTTTTTACAACCCGAAAAACGACATTGTTTAAAACGTTGTTAAAAAATGCAGCATGTTCGAAAAAAAATGTTGTCGTTTTTCAGAACCCGAAAAATTATGTAAAGCCCACACACGATCATTTTAAAAGACATTTTTTTAAAACAACGTTTTTTTAATGCCGTGAAAAATTATCGTGTGTACGCGGCATTACTCTTCGGGCCCCGGCTACTACTGGATGGGGAGCGGAGGAAGATCACCTTGCCAGGGAAGGCAAGGAGATAGGCAGGTGGCTGGCCAGGATTTGAGCCAAAGCAGAAGAACATGCGAGCAAAGCTGAATGGGCATGCGCCCTAAACTGAAGAAATATCCCCCCCGCTCCAACCAGCATATGATCATCAGAAAGGGGCACAGATAATGGGAAAAATACAACCCCCCTATGCTAGTAGGCACGACGGAGCGGGGGTGTGTAATTCAATTTTTTTTATTTTAATTCTGCACTGACTGTCTTTGAAATTGCCCCTGCCCCCTATTAAATCCAATCTGGGGACAAAACCAGGGACAGACTTGGTCCGGGGACAGTGTCCTCGAACAGGGGACTGTCCCCTGAAATTGGGGATGTCTGGTAGCCCTATTTTGTACTGCGGAGAACAAGGGAATTTTGGATTGATAATTCCAGCTTATATGATATACAAAGGCAATGGTGCCCTGAGGTTTTCCTGCACTAGTACTTTGCATTTCACAGTCTACTCAGCTATCATTTCAGCTTGAAATCATAAATGTTGATTGACGACTGCTATCTAATAGCTTTGAGTTTCCAAGGATATAATTTTATTGAAAGTATATGAAAATTAAATTCGGGGTTGAAGAAACGACAGCAGCGTAGAAACAGTAATGCATGTGCTGAAATTAATGGAAGTGAAAGGAGTATCAAAAGAAGTTTCTATAAAACTGCTTTGTAGACAGTTCTTCCAAAACTCCAGATTAAGCTGTACACACAAACATACTGTACTTGTGTATATATACCTTTTTAAAGCAAAAATAACCTTTGTGCATTGTAAAGAACAACTTCAGAGAAGACAAAATGCTCAACGAATAGGTTATAAAAACTGACAATTTTTCAAAATTACCTTCCAGCCTATTCACTCTTTTGCATTGTGGTAATGTGTTTTGAAGGACATTTTATTGTGTATTACATCAACATGTGCTAAAGCGTAGTTACATATGCAATGCCTTGCTATTTTGTTTGAACGGCACACCGATGTACAATGTACATGTCAGAAACCATAAATCAGACTGAGACAGAAGTACAGTTAAATCACACTTGTTTAATAATAAAAATAAAAAGGTAAACAGAGTAAGCATAGTCAAAAACATAGCCAGAGTTCAGTAACCGGATTGGGTAGTCGGCCATGCCAATGTCCAAGAGCCAGCGATAAAGGTAGGCATACAGCAAACAGGATCTGTAGCCAGAGGGAACGTCAGTCAGGCAGGTCTTCAACAGGAATGCAAGAGAAAGTCTCTTGTGATGTTATTACAGGCGAAGGCAAAGAGCAAATGAACTGAAAGGCTTTAACCTCCCTGGCGGTATGATTCTTTCAGAAAAAACATGCTGAAAGCGGTACCATTATTTGCAAGGAAATTTGGCGTTTTATATTGTAGGTCTGTAATTTTTAGAAATAACTCACTTAAATCTGACCAAACAAGAGTATTGTAGGGATCCCGGGTATGACATTTTTTTAAAAACAAAATTATAAATTATAATATAATAAATAATTATAAATAATTATAACAAATAATAATATAATTATAATAAAAATTATTCAATAATGTAATCAAATCAAAATCACTGAAATTTGCTCAGTTGCAGAATTGTTGCTGTCATTATTATTTTTTTTTATGACGAATTTCCCCACAAATCGCTATCGCACAATTCTGCAAGTGATTATAATTTATTATCGCTATTTTTTAGCTGATCTAAAACTATTTTTGACATAAAGGGACACTTTTGGTTGCTATGGACAATCTACAGTTTGCAGGGAGAAAGAAACGTTTTTATTATATAAAATGACATGCATGACACAGGACAGACCACTAGGGACAAGGGGGTGTGTTTTTTTTACATACAGTACTGTAATCTATAAGATTACAGTATACTGTATGTAAAGTGTTTATTTACTTTTTTGAATTTGGCGCCGTTCTCCGTCCCCGTGCGTCGTAACGTCGCAGGGAACGGAGATCGGCGTCACACAGAGGCACTGTGTGAATCGAGCGAGGTCCCGCTCGCTCACACAGCGCGGTGGCATCGCTGGATCCAGGGACAAGGTAAGTAAACCATGCCTGTGGATCTAGCGAGGCAAGCCCGAGTCTGACTCGGGGTTACCGCTCGCAGCAGGAAAATCTAACCCCGAGTCAGACTCGGGAATACCGCCAGGCAGGTTAAGTAGGCAGAGCTGGCGAGCAGGATCATCAACAGGTGGATCACTGTGGAGAGATGGGAGCTGGCAATTAGCTGAGCCCAGCCCTGACAGTACAGCAGTACAGCAGGAAAAGTAAAACTGCACATAGGTGTGAATGTTCTGTGCATTAAAGTGTTACTAAACCCAGGACCCTGCATTCACTATATCTGGTCTCCCACAGTATACAGAACACGGAAATACAATAGTTTTAGTAAATATAAACTGCTAAATACCTTTTCTCATCAGCAGTTGGAGCAGTCTTGTGGCTTCCATTAGTGTCCGGCTGAGCACTGGTTAAAGCTTGTAGGAGGAGTTTTCATTCTTCCCTTATTGTCCTATGAGGATTCAGGTCCCCTGACCCTCTGTCTGAACAGTGCTGATTGGCCCTGTGCTGATCACGCACTCTCCCAAGAAAAAAAAAACTCTCTAGCAATACACACCAAACTGAGCAGGTGCAGCATATCCCCAAGGCTCAGGTCTATCAGGGGAAAGGTTTGGGGACAGTGGAAGAATAGGAAGATCAGAGAAGATAGGATCAAACAGCTTCTTTACACAATGCAAAGGATTAACCCCTTAGGTTTCACAGTGAGTATAATAAGCATTTTTTTACTGCATATACAGACTGATTTTACTATTGTGGGTTTAGTAACACTTTAGTCATGCTGTATTGTCAAAAATAGTTCAGGTGCATTTTTTCATGTGTGGTAAGCTGTGCTGAGAGCCCACTTAAAATGAATAGGCAGCCTTACCTGCAATGTAAGAGTGTGAATGAGTGTTAGTTTGTGCATGTACATTTTACATTATAAAATTATGTTTAAGTCACAAAATGTCATACTTGTTCCATGTCATAAAAAGCACTGAAACCATAGACTGATGCCACAGACCACCAGGGAAGTAGCATTCTCCCAAATCCACATTGGCAGTCTCTTTATGTCTGTCTGAACAGGTTTTCATTGAAACCTCTAGAAATGTGTTTGCATTTTGTATACATGTTTATTCTACTTACGCAGTCCATATTGAACATTATATCCTATTTCTATTAACTTATATCCTAGTGTAATATTAAATGCTACCGTTTTTCCCAGCTCATTTAACATGAACAGATGTCTGGAGACCATTGGCACTGCACCGTCTCACCTTATTGAGCCCCTAACAACTCTAATAACGTCAGCTGATCCTAATTGCAGATTGAATTAAATGTAATGAAAGGTAATTCTGTTGGTGTGTGATCGACCAAATCAAGTGCAGCCCATGTGATTAGGTCACATGTCTCCATAGGCAGGCAAAACCTATGTGTGGCAATGAAGGAATCTAGAAAACAGGGAAAATAAGAACGTGAGCACACTCTGGTGTATTCCTGAATGAGACCTGCTCCCTACAGCTGAGATGGGCTTTATCGACATCACGGAGAAGATAGAAGTCTCTGATTTGTGCATTTTAACCACCCAGGATGTATAGTTATTAGACCAACCATCAAGCTCAGAGGGTGTTTTATTGTGCTTGTAAAATGCTATAAAACCAAAAATACCAGGGAAACAGCAGGGACACATTTTAAGAAAGATTATACCCATTGGTAAAGAATAGAAAAAATTGGGCTCAGCGGGGCTGCTTTTCAAATAGAAAGCTGATTTTCTGTTTACAATCAGCATTCCTTTAGTTTAAATGCAACTTTTTGATATCTTCAGTCATTATCACAACAAATTACTGCAGATTTAGGTTATACTTGCTTGCTGCTGGTTGTGTTCACCTGATATTTTGTGAACTGAGTAGGCAATAAGGTATTCAAATGTAATTGCCTTGACTAAACTGCTTTTATTGTTTTAATTTCCTGAAACAATCCGCATGAAGAAAATGTCAATAACTGCACTGATTCATAAAACAGTCACTTGTCAACTGTTGTAAAAGATGTAATTAATGACACATCAATAAAAAAAAAAAAAACATTTTGTAGATGAAGGATGTAAATATACTGAGCACTGCAGTAGCTACATCAATACTTAAGTACCGATATAGCTAGTGTACTGTAGTGCAGAAGATGAATGGCTGGTGCTTATATACATGTATACACCAAGTATCCAGATCGATCTATCTATCTATTGATGATACAATATATTTCAAAGTACTGACACTCATTTATTAGGCTTTTTACTCAAGTATGACACAGATATCTCATTTTATTGCATGTAAAACGGGCAAAAATGCAAGCTTAGGAAGCAAACCACAGGTTTCAGCCAATATCATACTGTGATTTTTCTGTGTTCACTAAATTATAGTTTGAAAAATGTCCTGAACACCACAGAGTTGAATGCAGGAGAAACTTTTCTTTTTTAATATTACATTTTAAATTGATTTTAAAGAAAAAATGGAATTTTAAAGGTTTTACAAAAAGTATAAATACATTTTAAAATGTTAACTGTTTTCTTTTTTTATTATAAAGGATTAAGACCATATTACTGTTTAAGAGGGATGTTGTAGATGCTACTGAAATACGCACACATGAAGAATAGACATTTGTCAACCTCCAGCTGGTAAAATATCCAAGATTTCTTGGGTCCAGTAGCCTCTGGACATCATTTATGACAAATCCCTTGAAAATGTAGACCATTTTAACAACTCTGGAGAAGAACCAACATCTTCCACAAACAATAGCTGTGGTATCTTGGGTACAGAGAATCTGGAGGCTATCCTGGACTTCTTTTTTGGTGGTACATTCCAGCCAGTAACTCACTTAGTACTGGACATCGGTAAGATCACCAAAAGCCACACTTAATTTTGAAGGTCCTTCTGCAGCAGAACAAAGTAATAAGTGGTCAACAGTGGATTTGATTAACTGCACTCTAGGAATGAGCTTTATGTTCAAGTCGAACATGAGTTGGACTCGAACATTGGCTGTTCGCCCATTCTCTGAACAGCGAACAATTTGGGGTGTTCGCGGCAAATTCGAAAAGCCGCGGAAAACTCTTTAAAAGTCTATTGGAGAAATTAAAAGTGCTAATTTTAAAGGTTAATATGCAAATTGTTGTCAGTTTTAAAAACGTCTGTTTTTTTAGGAGCAGTGATTTTTATAACGCTTAAAGTGAAACAATAAAAGTGAAATATTCCTTTAAATTTCATACCTGGGGGGTGTCTATAGTATGCTTATAAAGTAGCACATGTTTCCTGTGTTTATAACAGTCTCTGCACAAAATGAAATTTCTAAAGGAAAAAAAGTAATTTAAAACTATTCACGACTATAATGAATTGTCAGGTCCCGGCAATAAATATAAAAGTCATTAAAAAATAAAAAATAAATGTGTGGGGGTCCCCCCAAATTCCATTACCAGGCCCTTCAGGTCTGGCATTGATATTAAGGGGAACCCTGCGCCAAAAAAAAAATGGCGTGAGGTTCCCCCTAAAAATCCATACCAGACCCTTCAGGTCTGGTATGGATTGTAAGGGAAACTCTGTGCCAAAATAAAAAAAAATGGCGTGGGGTTCCTCCCAGAAATCCATACCAGACCCTTGCAACCCATGCAACCTGGCAGGCTACAGGAAAAGAGGGGGACGAGAGAGTTCCCCCCCCTCCTGAACTATACCAGGCCACATGCCCTCTACAGACCTGAAGTGTCTGGTAATGGAATTTAGGGGGAACCCCCACTTTTTTTTTTCTTCAATGACTTTCAATGACTTTGATCTGTATTTCCGGGACCCGACAATTCATTATAGCCACGAGTAGTTTTAAATTACTTTTTTTCCTTTAGAAATTTCATTTTGTGCAGAGACTCAAAAACACGGGAAACGTGTTACTTTACAGTCATATTATAGACACCTCCCAGGTACAAAATGTAAAGGAATATTTCACTTTTATTGTTGCGCTTTAAGCTTTATTAAAATCACTGCTCCTGAAAAAACTGCAGTTTTTAAAACTTTTTATTGCATTAATGCATGTCCCTTGGGGTAGGGCATGGTAGGGCACCCCCTTTGTCCCTAGTGGTCTGTCCAGTATCCTGCGTGCACTTTTATATAATAAATACTGTTCTTTCTGCCTGGAAACTGTAGATTGCCCAAAAAGTGTTTTAGACCAGCTAGAAAACAGCGATAATAAATTAGAATCACTTAGGAGCTGCGGTGGCTCAACGCGATTGGCACTGCGCTGACAAGCCATTCACCTCTGCAGCTAGGGGTTCGGATCCCGGTCTCGGCTACATGTGAATTGAGGTTGGTGGTCTCAGCCGGGCTCCCGGTGGGTGTGCTATGCAAGGTAAGCCTGCGCTTAGTACGCCCACCTTCCTCCCACAAAAACCACCACACTTATACGCACTCGAAATTGGGTTAACAATAGTGATAGCAATAGTGATTTGTTGGGAAATTTGTCATCAAACACTAAAAGTAATGACAGCGACAATTCTGCAACTGAGCAAATTTCAGTGTTTTTGATTTGATTGCATAATTGAATAACTTTTATTATAATTATATTATTATTTGTAATAATTATTTATAGTTATTTATTATATTATAATTAATGATTTTCTGTTTCAAACTTTATCATACCCAGGATGTCTACTAGACTCTTGTTTGGATAGATTTAAGTGTGTTATTTCTAAGAATTACAGGCCTACAATATAAAATGCCAGGGAGGTTAATAACGAGAAAAGCAGAAGAGGAAACTAAGAGACGATGAAGTTAAATAACTAGTAACCACATTATTAATCGTGTCCTACATTAGTTATTAAAAGTAAAGTTTAAAACATGTTCCTTAAAAGTAAGCCACCCCCGTTGTTTGCCCATATAAACATCATTGCTCTTTAAGAAATTAATTTTAAACCAAAAGGTAAACACATCCTCCTAGTCACATGTGCTTTCTCTGGGTTTAGCTGAATCATTTACTTATCAATGAGTTATTGAAATATTTGCTAGAAAATCAACATTGGGTGTAAACACTTTGAATGTGTGTTCAACCTACTCAACATTAATCATATACCTGTATAGGAGGGCAAATTACATAAAAGTTATTCTTTTTTTTTCTGGTGGTGTTGTTTTTTACTAAGACATTTATCTATACAAATATACCTATTGATATACAAATTATATTATAACACATGAATTGTACTTTATAGCATAGTTAAAAAAAAAACATTGTATGTATAAAACATACTATGCTGTAAAAGTAAAGTCTAACTACAAAAAATTTTTACAATACATAATAATAAACACATTTACATAATATATAGTAGAGTGCGTTGTAGTTTGAGCAGTTATTCCTTTATTTATGAGGAACTGGCCATCTTATTCATAAGTGGTTTAAATGAAAGCTGTCAAATTTAGCTAGGCACTTATAATGATATTTAATCCTAAGGGAGGCGTCAATATGCCACACATAAAACTGCATGCCTCCAAATCACATAGTTTTGGTGACTTGTATAATGATGGCAAAAACCTAAGAGTTTTCTTTGATTCTGCCACGCATGCTGGCATCTGCCGCATCACACGGGGCTAACATAAAAGAAAGTGAACCAAAGTTAAAAATTACCATAGGCCAGAGAGGAGGACACCTGCTGGAGTAACCCTCTGCTGTCAGGCACAGCTGGAGACTAAAAAAATGAAAGCCATGCAAACAAGTGACAGGGCAGCATGAAATCAGCTTTTGTCTTTTTTTTATTAACAATTACAGTATGCGAAAATCAGGGAAACTCAAAGTAGGCAGAAGTCACATTTCAAACCGGCTGTGCATATAAAAAGCTCAGGCGTTGAAGTGTGCCTTTTAGAAAAAAAAAAAACATAAAAAAACAGGAGCATGTTTGGAGGCTTCCCAAGTGTGTTGAGGAAAGTGGTAATTAATGTAAAGTGAAAGAAGGAGGAATACTGGCATAACAATAGGAAGTTTTCTTTTTCTGTCATAGGTGAAAGCCTTGACAAAGGACTGTTGTTAAAAATGGCCACGGTGAGGCCAGCACTTCAAACCCAGGTATGGGTGACCTTTTCCTTTTTTTAGATATAGAGGCTGCAGCGCGGTTTGTTTTGTATCTGTCGCTTAATACAATAGAGGTAATTTGCACCAATTTAATTTTGTGTATGCTTTAGATTTTACCAAGGCTTTGCTCTTTGATGGCTCCTTTCAGCAAAGCGTTTGCTCAAAGTTCATAGGATGTGAGCTTCTCTTCTTTTTCATTTACAACATCAAGAGGATTACAAAGAATAACTGTGTTGCCTAACATCAATGATACGGTATATCTTCAGGCTACTAGAAAGCAGTTTTCACAAAGTGCACCTTCTAATATTTTAGAACCTCCACAGGCTGCACATAAAACAAGCATTAAACACAAAAAGCTCACAAGGATCCAATGAAAGGTTATACTCACGCAACCTTATTCATCTTAAACACCTGGTTTACAGACAGCCAAAGATCACTGATCAAGTGTCATATTAGCAGACATATTATTACACGTGCGATATGATTGTGGAGGATATAAGCTGTTCAGCCAGGTCAGATTTATGTGAGGGAAGTAGAGCAAATCACCTGATGTGGGGGTCATCCTATTTTTTGACCAGGAATCATGCTTTCATACAAAGTATGGTGTAAAGGGATACGTGCTAGTATTACCTCATGATGCTCCTAATGCACAATTAACAATAGGGATAGGTTATAAATGTGAGGTTTATGACCAATAGAAAGTTTGGGGTGTTCCATTTGAATTTAAAAGTTAAATAATTCGATAATTTTATATAACAATAACTAAAATGTAGTTAAAGCATGCAATGGTCTTTATATCTCATTGAGACGAAAAGCTAAGCAAGGACTTTTAGAAATCAGTTCAATCACTTTATACAGAACAGGTAGTTTAAGAAAGAAACATTTGTTGATGGAATTAATTTCTTCTGAGCAATTGTAAGAGCTGGAAAACTGTTCCTTGTTATAAGGTATAATTCTCTATGTGATTCCTCTCAAGTCTGCCTTGCATATACACGTTTGTGAAAAAAAATGCTTGAGCAAAGCGCGGTGATGTACAACACGTACGACAACACGTACAACGGCACTATAAAGGGGAAGTTCCATTCGAATGGCGCCATCCTTTGGGCTGCTTTTGTTGATTTTGTGTTACCGCGTGTTTGTAAAAGTTTAGTGAGAGACGATTCGCGCTTTTCAGTCTTCGTGTTTTTCAGTCTGTTACAGCGTGACGAATGTGCTATCTCCATTACAAACACTAGTTTTACCAGAACGAGTGTTCCCATCTCATAACTTGCTTCTGAGCATGCATGTTTTTTCCCCCTCGTTAAAGCCTACACACGACCGTTTTTCACAACGTGAAAAACAAAGAGAAAAAAAAGAGCAGGTTCTAAATTTTTAACGGACATTTTTCTCGTCAAGAAAAATGCTCTGGAGCATACACACGGACGTTTTTTCACGAGCAATTTAAAAAATGCTATTTTTCTCGTTATGAAAAACGGTTGTGTGTACGCGGCATAATAAATTAACCAGTGAGGTTATTGAAAGGTGGGTCACAAGAAATCAAAAAAGTTGGCCACTCAACTAGCGTAAAGCACAGTAAAGCCTTCATAAAACAGAAGGCTATATTAGGTCTTGCATGCACTACAAATCCCAAACAAGAGTTGTTTTCCTCATTTAAGATGCCCCTTGGCTAAATGTACATCCAGAACTGCAAAGACACAACATTCAGCCTCCTGGCTTTCTTGTTGAAGTTTTAGTGTTTTTTCCTGACCATCAAACACTTTTTGGTCTACCTAACCATCAAACACATCTGAGTGTTTATGAACAGATGTTGTATCTTAGCTCTGTGTCTTTCCATGCAGCTCCCTAGCTGTGCTTGTCCCTCCTGTATTCTCTCTACAGCTTCTTGGCTGCTCCTGTCCCACATGGATTTTTTCTCAGGCTTGGGCCTTCCTCTGTCCCAACCTGAACACCTTAATGCACAGCAGCATCTCCCACGGCTCCCCTCAGACACATTGACCTCCCTCAGGAAGGTGGGGTCCTAAGCTCTAACTCTGGCTCTATTATGAAGCCAGCACACACCTGAGCCATCAGTGTGCTTGCTTCTCTCAAAATCTGGTATAAACCACCATTTTACCAAGTAGCACAGGGTCACCCTGCTACAAATTATAACTAAAGGCAAAACTTTTTTTTTTAGTTTTGGATAGAGTGGAGAGGAATTAGAACCCCTGTCAGTTTTTATTGCTGTCTGTGTCCCAGTTAACCCCCCTGGCAGTATTCCTGAGTCTGGCTCGGGGTAAGATTTCAATACCAAAAGCGGTATCCCCGAGCCAGACTCGGGATCGCCTCACAGCATCCACAGGCACAAGTTACTTACCTTGTCCCTGGATCCTGCAAAGGCACCCCGCTGTGTGAGCGAGTGGCATCCTCGCTCGATTCACACAGTGCCTGTGTGCGCCGATCTCTGTTCCCTGCGACGTTACGACGCACCTGGGCGGAGAACGCCGTCAAATTCAAAAAAGTAAATAAACACATTACATACAGTATACTGTAATCTTACAGATTACAGTACTGTATGTAAAAAATACACACCCCCTTTGTTCCTAGTGGTCCACCCAGTGTTCTGCATGTACTTTTGTATAATATAAACTATTCTTTCTTCCTGCAAACTGTAGATTGTCCATAGCAACCAAAAGTGTCCCTTTATGTCAAAAATGGTTTTAGACCAGCTAGAAAACAGCAATAAAAAATTATAATCACTTGCAGAATTGAGCGATAGCGATTTGTGGGGAAATTCGTCATAAAAAATAAAAGTAATGACAGCGACAATTCTGCAACTGAGAACATTTCTCAGTTTTTGATTTGATTACATTATTGAATAATTTTGTTTTTGATTTGATTACATTATTGAATAATTTTTATTATAATTGCATTATTATTTGTTATAATTATTTATACTTATTTATTATATTATAATTTATGATTTTGTTTTTCAAACTTTATCATACCCGGGATGTCTACTAGACTCTTGTTTGGACAGATTTAAGTGAGTTATTCCTAAGAATTACAGGCCTACAATGTAAAACGCCAAATTTTCATGCAAAATAATTGTACCGCTTTCAGCACCTAAAACCAGAAAGAATCATACCGCCAGGGAGGTTAAGGAGCTTTACCCTCTCTGTTTGTCCTGTTTACCATTATTATTGAAAGTGAAAACAAAATAAATCCTACATTTTGGGTTGTCCCCAGAAAAGTAATAGAGGGGAAATCTTCCACTGGGGATACTAGTTCTGGTGACTATGGGGTCCCCAAGGGAGTCTCTGACTTTTGACGTTTGGCGTAAGGACAGAAAGTGAAGAGAAATCTCCAAAATGGGACACAGAAGGCAGAAAAAAATCTGACAGAGGTTATAACCCTCCTTCGCTTTATCCAACATGAAATCAAGTTTTGCCTATAGTTCTACTTTAATTAGTAATTTATTCTAAAATGCATACAGCTATTATATTATCAAGTATTTAATGCACTAGACTGTGTAAGAATTTATAACCCACAAATACACCAATCAGTGGTATTCAGAAAATGGGGTTTATTTACTAATCTTTGTAGGGGAATTTTTACTGCACAAGGAAACTTGATTAGTGAATGAGGTGAAATGTCGTATTCCAAAGCATACCCAGTCACATGCAAGGAAGATAAAATAAAGGCTGTATTTTTCCTTGCACGTGGCTTGATGGTGGAATTCAACAGAGTTTCGCCTCATTCACTAAGCTAAGGGAAACGTACCGTGCAAAGTGGAGAGGCTATTTGCCTTTAATAAATCAACCCTATTATTTTAATATGCACAATAGGGTAGGAAAAGGAAACTGGTTTTCTGGTTTATTTGTGTGTGCAAAGGTTTTAGTTACATTGGCCATTAATCATGCTCATGACCTTCCAAGCTATCTGTGGTACCTGATCTTAGAAGGGCCTTCATAAACTGAATATATCTAGGAGTGAAAGTACAGGTTCTCAACAGAGTTGCAATTTGGAAGTGAATACAATTTTGAAATAGCATGGTGCCTTATATCTAGGAATAATTAATAAAGGGAAGAGAGACAAAGTAGTGAAGCCACAGGGTCCAGTATACAGGCCCAAATTGGATATAACAGACTAGGTAGACTTCTGAATTCAGAGCTTAGAACAAAATGATGCAAACATACAATTGGTACTTTCCTGCGGACTAGGAGAAATCTATTTAGAAGGCAGAAAGTCCAATCAGCACAGATCAAATGGCAATATGTTTAATGTGCACTATGCATTGATTATACTCTCTCATAGCTATCGGGGGGATTTACTAAAACTGGAGCATGCAAAATCGAGTGCAACTGTACGTAGTAACCAATCAGCTTCCAACTTCAGATTGTTCAGATAAGGCTTGACAATGAAACTTATGCCTAGTACACATGATGAGATTATCGGCCTAATGATCATCCGTTTTTTTTTTTTTTTGCATGCTAGTCTCATATTGAAAATTAAGAGTTTACTAAAGTAATAAAAATTCGGAAGTGATGTAATGTGTTGTAGTGTATTTGTATTGTATTTTTCAACTATACTGAATAAATGAAAATCATACGATCTGGTATCATACAGAAACATTTTCATACTGGTCCGATCGAATAATATCAGATAAACTGTCATGATCGGCTCTTAAAAACTCTGTACTAACAATCAGATTATCATACGATCGATTCAAAAGCATTATTTTTTTGTACGATTTTCTGATCGTGTGTACGAGCCTTTAGAAACTGATTCATTGCTATGCAAAGCTGCAGAAGATTTTGCGTGCTCCAGTTTTAGCAAATCCCCCATTGTTTCTCCCTACAAAAAAGTTGAACAGAAAATTGTTAAGTTAATGAAATCCATCCAATTGTTTAATGCATTGCTAACATATTGGCAGTCTTGTTTTTCCAAAGCTTGTGCAAAGTGTTTGTAACCTTAAACATTAATGTCACTGCCAGTCCCTCTCTTGTATCCAGCCATACTGTACTGTGTAAGTGTTTTTTTTTTAATTGATGCCTCTAAATACCTTTTTTAGAGATCTTTAGGCCGGTCACTTGATCCCTGGCTGCTCTCCTATTCCGATCCAGGGCTACAGCGGGGGGGGGGGGGCTGAGATCTCCCTCGGACATTAGTCGGGGAGGTCATGTGACCACTGTGCTGGCCACTCCCACTGTAGCCCTAGATCAGAGGTGTAGAGCAGCTAGGAGTCATGTGATCTGCCTGAAGATCTCTGAAAAAGGTATTTAGAGGCTGCTTTGTTTAAAAAAAAAAAACATTTACAGTGCATGATGGCTGGATACAAGAGAGAGGCTGGCAGTGACATTTTGAAACTTTACTTTTCTACTAAGAGTGACATTAGGGGGAAGAGAGAAGAGCTGCGAAAGACGGAGGCAAGTAAACTGACCACTGTAATCGGCGCTCAGCAGCCATGATTATTGTGGTCAGTACACAGAGGGGTACACAGAAACAGGCAGGATCAGCCATTTTTTTTACATCTTATTAAGGGGTAGATTAGACAGCACAAGCGCTGTGCTGTTTAAGCTGCTATAAAGGAAACAGGAGCTCTTTTTTTTTAATTTCTTTTATTTAGGGTTGCAACTACTGTAAAGGTGGTCACAAAATATATTCTGACAGATAACCATGCAACTCTGCTGCACTTGCAGCCACTGGTGAAGCATAGCACTATTGTAGATAGACATTATGAAATCAATGTACGGTAGGTGTTTTAAGCTATTGAATACTGCCATTATCATTAATAAAATAAAGCTGACTATTCTCTTACCGGATATGTAGACCTAAGGGCTGAGGTGGCATTTATGCATGTACTGCACTGTGTTCGGGGATAGACACCCACCCATATATCAAACTGTGTCCAATTGACATGAATGAGACTACATACACCCAGATGCAGGGAACACCTGTGCATTCTGTGCTGAAAAACACAGTCATTTGCACTGGTGTATGCTTAAAGAGGAACTGCAGTCTACTCATATATTTTGCAATTAAAACATATTTGCCACTCTGAAGTTTCCCTCCAACTAATTTGCATATTATTTTACATATGCTGTGATTCTGTACTTGCCAAATATGCTGCAGAAATCTCCCTCCACTAAGTCTGACTCTAGCCATTTTGACTGTGGGCAGCTAAAGCTGCTGCCTGTTCAATTCCGGGATTTACACAGATACACAGAGGCACACCTGCAGCTTTCATTAGCCCTCTTATGACCCGCCCCCTCCCTTCCTGCCAAACTCTCACAAGAGTGAGAGGAAGCGCTGTGCATGATGTCATAAGCCTAGGCTTTTTACCAGACAAGAAACAGGAAGTGGGCTGTATAAGGTATTTACTGGCAGGAAAAAAAATGTTTTACTATCCAAAGTTAAAAAATAACACGGGCAGAGGATTTAATAGAGGAAAGTTGAAAAAAATTACTGAAGTTCCGCTTTAAGTACAACTGTGTGAATGAGGCCTTACCAAGTCCCCTAGATCTAAAGGCGAAGTTAACCCTTGCAGCACAGGTGCATTTTTAGATTTCTTGGAGTTCAGCTTTAAGTTACAGCAGCAGAAAAAAAGCATACAAGTGTATGAAATCACTCGTATGAACTCTGCATTGGAAACAACCACAACAGAGCTGTGTCACTGTAGATAAATGTCCGGCTGCTAGACTGCCCCATAAAATGCATTTTATATTACTTTTATAAAACCTTAGGTATCCACAGGGGGTAAACAACCACAATAAAGAAATAGCCAAGCATTTAACTGCAGGATAGTAAAACCCTTTAATCCTTGGAGAAGAGAAAAGGGGATGGGCCCCATTCGGCCTGGCAAAGAAGTAAAAAGATTGATGAGGGCCAGCGTTAGGTCTAATCACTAAGGAAATATGCACAATCTTCCGTCTATGGTAACCTACACATGGTGGAATATTACAAGTAAGGATATAAATGTTTTACAAGGATTAGTCGGTATAGATTAATCTATATCATTATTACCCCACACAAAATAACCACTAAAACGTATGTTTTTGCAGAGAATGTAGCTTCTATGAAGGCAGATGGTGCATCTTTTGATCCTATGTTTTCAAGGGGTGGCTGTAATAAAAATGGCTAGTATTGTTGAGCCTTCAGTGTATCCTTAACTAATGTATGATTACCTCCTCTCCAGCTGAGGGGCCCAGCAATGTATCACTCACGCAGTGGCCCTTAAAATCTGAAAGTATTACCCAGTATATAAAGCAGATTCACCCGTCAAGGGTAGCAGACGTTTTTAAGCCGTGACCCGGGGTGTGACATAAACTTTAGACTTTTGTTCACACACTGCAATGAGAAATGTGTCTATATATATTTTTTATACAATTATTACATATTAAAATGTAATCCTATGTCATTTCCACAGTTGGGATGCTTTCAACTTCAGATCAGATACGTAACATGTTCAGGAAGGTAATTCTGCTGTAAAGTAGTCATTTTTATAGTAGTAAGATGTCCTTTGTTTTAAATAGAAAGGGGAAGAATCAACCGGGGGCTTCATTAGAGAGATTAAAGTGTTGTCAACATGACAGCAAGAAACAGACAACAGGCAATTGGGACATAGGTCTCAACAAAGATCTGACAGGGGTTCTAGCCTACCCCAACTCTAATAAAAAATGCCTTTTAATTCTTGTCTGTGCTAGAGATCTTCCCTTTCTTCCTGGCTGGTAAACTTTTGTCACCAGGATAGAAGGAGATACGAAAATTCGAATTCTTACTCACTTTAAAACTACAACAAAAAAAGTTTTGACTGGACATATGGTAATTGTTTAGCATTCAGCAGTGGAAAACCTACATTAGTTGGTTTTACTAAAACTTTACCAATTTCGCTAAAAGCTCGATAGAAGCTGCCACTGAGTTAACAGTGACTGGACATTGATCAGTATTAAACTATGACATTATTTTGAATACCGGAAAACACACTTTTTTTTTACTTATTTACAGTAATTGAACTGCTGCGAATCCAACATCCATTTGTTAGGGAGGGATTGCAAATTCTAGGAAAGTGAGACTTATCATTGAGCTTCTAATATATTCTTACAACTGTGCTAAAATCAGAAAGGTCATACATTCATAAATGGTTGTGTTTTTTTTTAATCATTTTTATTTTACTTTTTAAAGCAGGGCTGGAATTATATAAAAGAAAACTGCAATACAGCTTCCATACACTGTAAGGAACAAATGTTTATTAGGTCTCGGGGGAGATGAGAGGGAAGTATAACCCCTGCTCTGGCACTCTCCTTCCCTCCCTACTGTGGTCCAGGCTATGGCTTCAGCATAGGGTGACCACATTTCCAAACTACCATTCAGGGACACCCTCCCTTACCAAAAATCAGCTTGTGCTGTAACGAATCACAGCACAGTGATTGGACACAAGAGGTGGGATTTATAATTTCTCCAATCACAAGCAGGGGGCATTCCCGGCCAGGACAAGTACTGTCAGTGAGTAAAGCGGTGATGTAACAGCCTTTTTTGGGGGCATCAGATTGGCCCGGAGGGGTTGGCTGTGTCAGTTTCATTCTGGGACACTGCATTGTCCTGGAATGAATGTGCCCGGGACAGACCTGCAAAATACAGGACTGTCCAGGGCAATCCGGGACACGTGGTCACCCTACTTCAGCATCATGTACAATGTAGGGGTGTTAAAGTGGGAGCAAACTGATTTGTACCTATAGGTAAGCTTATAATAAGGCTTACCTATAGCTACTGTAAATATCTCCCAAATGTGCACCGTAGGAGATATTTACTGTATATGCAGTCGATGATGTCATTGGCCCATGCACTATGATGGAATGGACACCCGGGCCGTTCCTTCAGAGTCCTGTAAACAGCGGCTCCCCCGCGCATGTGCGGGAGTGACGTCATCGCAGCTTCGGCCACTCACACAGCCAGAGTCCGCAGACCCAGAAGGAAGATGGGTGAAGATAGATGGGTGACATAGCTTCGCTGAAGGGCTTCATTTTCAGGAAAGTTTTATTTAATTGCTAGTATGCGATGCATACTAGCACATTATGATATTACCTTGGTAAGTCAGAAAAAAAACCTCACCCAGCGGTTTACTACCACTTTAACCCTGCACTGTAAATGAAGGAGGTGAGAGTATGACCGTGGCCAGAAGCGCCTTGGAGAGGAGGCTTCACAGAACTGGTTGCCCCATTTGAAGGACAATGCTGGAGTGAGAAATCAGGTAAGTATTTTTTTTTTCTCTACTCCTAGGCAAAAACCAAGCATTTAATCCTTACAACATGGTAAGGGTCATTTTTATTCTTGTGGCTGGAGTTGGGCTTTAAAGTTTTAAAATTGCTTTTTTTATATTATATTTATTATTTGTATAAATTCTTAACTTCTAAATTCTTAACTTTACAAATAAACATTTATTATAGTGCTTATGCTAAACTGTGTGTAGAATATACGGTATTTTTTAATTAGAAAGACCTGCATTAGCTCTGCTCCTGCAGACTGAACATCCAGACTGTCACTGTCTTCAGGGAGAGGAGGGGTGTGATGACTTATTTACGTGTGTGTATGTATAATTTGAGGTCCGGTTATTCAGATACACATTCACAACACATTAACCACTTAAGACCCGGACCTTTAGGCAGCTAAAGGACCCGGCCAGTTTTTGCGATTCGGCACTGCGTTGCTTTAACTGACAATTGCGCGGTCGTGCGACGTGGCTCCCAAACAAAATTGGCGTCCTTTTTTTCCCACAAATAGAGCTTTCTTTTGGTGGTATTTGATCACCTCTGTGGTTTTTATTTTTTGCGCTATAAACAAAAGCGACAATTTTGAAAAAAATTCTATATTTTTTACTTTTTGCTATAATTAATATCCCCCAAACATATATATATATATATATATATATATATAAAATATTTTTCCTCAGCTTAGGCCGATACGTATTCTTCTACCTATTTTTTGGTAAAAATAAGCGTTTATCGGTTGGTTTGCGCAAAATTTATAGCGTTTACAAAATAGGAGATAGTTTTATTGCATTTTTATTAATTTTGTGACTTCGACATTATGGCGGACACTTCGGACAATTTTGACACATTTTTGGGACCATTGTCATTTTCACAGCAAACAATGCATTTAAAATGCATTGTTTACTGTGAAAATTACTATTGCAGTTTGGGAGTTAACCACAAGGGGGCGCTGATGGGGTTATGTATGACCTTATCTGTGTTTCTAACTGTAGGGGGGTGTGGCTGTAGGTGTGACGTCATCGATTGTGATTCCCTATATAAGGGAACACACGATCGATGACGGCGCCACAGTGAAGAATGGGAAAGCTGTGTTTACACACAGCTCTCCCCGTTCTTCAGCTCTGGGGACCAATCGTGGGACTCCAGCGGCGATCGGGTCCGCGAGTCCCGCGGCTGCGGTCACGGAGCTTCAGACTGGGGCGCATGCACGCGCCCGCGTGCAATCCCACGGCTGGGCTTAAAGGGCAACGTACAGGTACGTTGATGTGCCCAGCCATGCCATTCTGCCGACGTATATCGGCGTGAAGGGGTCCTTAAGTGGTTAATAAAGCAGCTAACTAGAGCCCTGATGTACCAACTAAACACTACTACCCACTATCCACCTGTTTGCTGAAAGAGGTAATATGAAATAGTTTCAAAAGTGAGTACACCCCTCACATTTTTGTAAATATTTTATTATATCTTTTCATGTGATAACACTGAAGAAATTACACTTTTCTACAATGTAAATTAATGAGTGTACAACTTGTATAACAGTGTAAATTTGCTGTCCCCTCAAAATAACTCAACACATAGTCATTAAGCGCTGGCAATAAAAGTGAGTACACCCCTAAGTGAAAATGTCCACATTGGGCCCAATTAGCCATTTTCCCTCCCCGGTGTCATGTGGCTCGTTAGTGTTACAAGGTCTCAGGTGTGAATGGGGAGCAAATGTGTTAAATTTGCTTTTATCGCTCTCATACTGGTCACTGGAAGTTCAACATAGCACCTCATGGCAAAGAACTCTCTGAGGACCTGAAAAAAATTATTGTTCCTCTACATAAAGATGGCCTAGGCGATAAGAAGATTGCCAAGACCCTGAAACTGAGCTGCAGCACAGTGTCCAAGACCACACAGCGGTTTAATGGGACAGGTTCCACTCAGAACAGGCCTCGCCATGGTCGACCAAAGAAGTTGAGTGCACATGCTCAGTGGCATATGAGTGCTGCCAGCATATATGCAGAAGTTGAAGGGGTGGGGGGTCAGCGTGTCAGTGCTCAGACCATATGCCTCACACTGCATCAAATTGGTCTGCATGGCTGTTGTCCCAGAAGGAAGCCTCTTCTAAAGGTGATGCACAAGAAAGCCTGCAAACCGTTGGCTTAAGACAAGCAGACTAAGGGCATGGATTACTTTAACCATGTCCTGTGGTCTGATGAGACCAAGATAAACTTATTTGGTTCAGGTGGTCTCCACCAGCTCTGTGATGTCATCATGGAGGAGTGGAAGAGGACTCCAGTGGCAAATTGTGAAGCTCTGGTGAACTCCATGCCCAAGAGGGGAAAAAATAATGGTGGCCACACAAAATATTGACACTTTGGGCCCAGTTTGGACATTTTCACTAACTTTTGTTGCCTGTGGTTTAATAACAATGGCTGTGTGTTGAATTATTTTGAAGGGACGACAAATTTACACTGTTATATAAGCAGTACACATTGTAGCAAAGTGTCATTTCTTCAGTGTTGTCACATGAAAAGGTATAATAAAATATTTACAAAAATGTGCGGGGTGTACTTTTGTGAGATACTGTATATGACTGATCAAAAACAAATAATACATGTTTTCCTCATTATAATAGAAACATAAAGGAGGTATAATAAAAAATACTGTACATACCCCTTTATCTGGAATCTCAGCAATCCAATTTTTCTGAATTCTTTATCATTGTAAGATCTGCCACCTTTTTCATCCACCCTTATACTGTTCCTCCACCTTCTGTAGCCATCCATTATAGGCTATGGACTTTAAGCTGTTCTGCCTCCTCAGTGCCCCAATAGAATGTAAGCTCTTCCACCTTCTGTATCCTACCTTAGACCATAGTAGATTGTAAGCTATTTCACCATCTCTAGTATCCCTTATACCTTAATAGACTTTAAGCCCTTTCACTATTTTTTTCACCTCCCCTATATCCTAATAGACTGTAAGCTCTTCCACGCCCTTTATACCCCCTTGCACTTCATTATAAGTGATTTCCTCTTCAAAAAGAAGATTGATAGACCTTGCAGAAACAGAGATGAATGGGTGCACATGGGGAATTTTTGTGAAAGCAGTCTTTGCACATGCCCAGCATTATTTCTAGTATGGTGATCTCTGTATTTACAAGGTAAACATTGTAGCTTTGTGACCTGGTCTAGCTCTGGCAGGCAGGGCGTAAGAAGCAGAAGTAAAAGAATAGTAAGCCTTGGCTGTTCCCTATACTCTATTGAGAGCAGTATATTGCTCCATTGTTGAACAAAACTTTCTCCTTTGGTGAGAGGTGATAGGGAGCAGAAAGATATGCATTTAGACTGTGTACTAGTGTCAATAACAGTATTATGCAACCTCCTTTACAGACATTTATCCCTTCTGGTCACATTTTTTTATGTTGATGGGATGGGAAGGCACTGTGGAAGAGGGAGCCCCTGTTTGTTCTCTGCAGAATTTCTTCCACAGTAATTCCCTGTAGAATGTTGCTGCAATACCAGTGGTCATGTCTAGAGGGCAGACAGCAGAATGCCCCTTCCACCTCCAGCTCTCTCTTATCCTCCTCCCTTATCTTCCTGCTTGATAGCTGTAATAACTGGTGAACATGTGAATTGGGTCAGAAGGTTGGTACCCAAGTTGGGCTTCACACTGGCATTGAAAGCAGGCATTTCAGGAGCTTTTTAACGCTCCTCAAATGCCTATGCAAATGATACTATGGACACACAGTGCTGTTCACATTATCAATACATGAAGCTTTAGCATCGTGTCGTTGTTTCTTCACTTCAAAATCGAAGCCTTGTGTCGAGTCTGGATGTGTTTGAAGCCTTTTAAATGCCTCCCATTCAAGTCTATGGTAACACTCCATAAGCGCACTGACAGGCATTTGTGGCTCAGTTGTGGTGCGGCTGCGCCACGTTAAAATTTGTAAAATGCAGCAATGTGTACAGAACTGTTCCATACTTTTGTCACCTTGGATTAATAGACATTGTTCTGGACGCACTGGAAGTCTAACTCTGGTTCTGCTGCATATCAACCAAGGTCTAAAAATCTCCAGCAGTGCATTAAAGGATGTAATATTCATGCAGACATAGTGATAAAACTTCTGATAAAACTTCTGAGGATAGGTGCGTAAATCATGGTACAGGGCATGAGAATACCCTTTAAAATATCAACAATTGGATGTGTCCAATAGCGCCTGGATGTCCTTCCTCTTCCTCTGTTCAGCCAATTGCTCATACATCAGCATCATCTGCAGGAGGCCAAACATGAGATAAAACATAATAAAGGAATCCATGCTGCCGCCTTTCCTACCACTGGAGTATGCACAGGAAACATTCACCATGACAAGCAGGCCCGGACTGGCTATAGGGCACACAACGCACTTGCCCAGTGGGCCGCGGGCCACATGTTCTTGTGGGGCCAAGGCAGTAGAGCTGCTCCTTGAACCCCGGCCACTCGCCCAGCCTCTCCGACCGTTACCGTGAAGAGGGAGGGGATCTACATGACACGTGGCCTCCGGTGTTCAAGTGAGTGTGTCTCAGTCTCCATGTGTGCACCTGGATAGGAGAAGCCGCTGTAGACACAGTAGAAAAAAACATCTCTATTTTTCTCCCACAACCTCTGAATGCCTGCTTCTCACTCTCTCCCTTCCGTGGGCATTCAGAGGCTGTAGGAGAAAAATAAAGAGATAGATTCTTCTGTGTGTGCCGCTGCTTCTCTGGCCCCCCCAGTGCGCTCCAGCTCTCTGTACTCTCCAGCCCCCCCAGTGCTCTCCAGCCCTCCCCCAGTGCTCTCAGCCCCCCCCAGCCCCTCCTAGTGCTCTCATGCCCCCATGTGCTCATCAACCCCTGTACTCTCCAGCCCCCCCTAATGCTCTCCAGCCCCTCCCAATGCTCTCAGGCCCCCTGTGCTCATCAGCTCCCCTTTACTCTCTGGCCTCCTAGTTCTCTCCAGCCCCTCCCCGTGCTTTTAGTCCCCCCTATGCACTCCAGTTGCCCATCTGCTCTCCGCCCCAAAGTGCTCTTAAGCCCCCCATGGTCTCCACCCCCCTGCTATCTTCACCTCCCTGTGCTGTTTGCCTTCCATGTTCTCTGACCCTGCTTGTGCTCTCTAGCCCTCTGTGGTCCCCGCCCCCTCAGTGCTCTCCAGCCCCTCTGTGCTCTCCACCCCCACTGTGCTCTTCGCCTCCCGTGTTCTCTGCCCCTGTTTGTGCTCTCCAGCCCCATGTGCTCTCAGGCTCCCCCTAGTGTTTTCCACCCCCATGCTCTTCACCTCCTGTGCTCTCTGCCCCCCTTAGTGCTCTCGAAACTCCCCTGTGTTCTCCAACCCCCCCCCCACATTCTCCGCCCCCCCCCCCATGCTCTCTGTGCCTCCCGGTAAATTAGCCATGGGCTGCTCAGTCTAAAACGCCTGGGCCTAATTTTTTTCCCAGTCCGGGCCTGATGACAAGCCACACCTCAAATTTCCTGTAAATGTCACTTCCCTTTCAAAAAGAAAAAGGTGTTTGTGGAGCGATTTAACACGCCTAACGAACATCAAATGTGCCAAAACCGTGCATAGGGTGTTTGGGGAGCATTTTAAACTCATCATTAATGCTTGTAAAACACCAGTGTAAAGCATTAACCCCAGTTAAGCCTATACTAAAGTGCATTAACACGAGTCTAATGCCCATAGCATTAACGCTAGCGTTGTTATGAGTTAGGAATTTAATCAAGTGTGAACAAGCCCTTGGAGGATCCTCATGCAGAGTCCAGGAAAAGGTTAAACAGTTATTACTGTATATTGTCGATTTGTAGGTAAAACAGATAACAAGGCAAATGGCAATCTGCAATTATTAGCACTAGTATTATAGCTGTAGCAACTGCTGCAGAACACTTGTGGTAATGCCACTCTTGTACAAGCAGTCTCAGTAACTGGTAGTAGAAGTCACCCTATCGCTTGTGGTACACGGTAAGTATTCACTACTATGTGTACAATGTTCTAGCACCTACAGCATATCTCCAATCCCCACCTCAGTGCGACAGTGGTTGGGGGATCTTCCACCCGCAGTCACAATTCAAAAACATCACGGCTGTGCAGGACTCCACCCACACTGTCGCTTCATTCATTCTCAGTTTCTTGTGAATGAATATACTACAACTACCATCAGCCACAGCAGGTTGTAGTTCTGAATGGACTATGAGGGTGCTGATGAGTTCATTGAAAAGCCCTACAGCTTGTAAACAGTCAGCCCATATCAGAGTTACCGGCTTGTCTGCAGAATCCTGACTTTGCACCCCTGATAAACTGATCACGGGTGATGCTAATATCACACCTCACTAGGAACGGCAATGGGCAAAACCAACAATGTGGACAATCAGGAAGAAGGACTCAGGAAGACACTCAGGAAGAAGTTTAAAGGGTTTGTAAACCTACGTGTTTTTTCACCTTAATCACCTCTTGTGGTGAGGAGCCGTGAGAGCCGCCGTGAAGAGGACGTTCTGGGCCACACTGTGCAAAAAGAACTACACAGTGGAGGTAAGTATGACATGTTTGTTATTTTTTTTTTTTTAAAACACAAAGCTTTAAGCCCTGTACACACTATTGGTTTGTCTGATGAAAACAGACCGATGGACTGTTTTCATCAGTCAAACTGATCATGTGTGGGCCCCATCAGTTTGTTTTCCATCGGTTAAAAAAAAATAGAACATGTTTTTAAATTTTCCTATGGATAAAAAAACGATAAAAAAAAACGATCGTTTGTGTGAAAGTCCATCGGTCAAAAATCCATGCATGCTCAGAATCAAGTCGACGCATGCTCGGAAGCATTGAACTTAATCTCACCACGTCGTTGTGTTTTACGTCACCGGGTTTGGACATGGTTGGATTTTTGACTGATGGTGTGTAGGCAAAACTGATGAAAGTCAACTTCATCGGATATCCGACGAAAAAATCAATCGGATTAGATTCCATCAGATATCCGATCGTGTGCACAGGCTTAAGTGTCCCTTTAATTCCAATGGTATTGGGATGATCGGGCGCCTTGACTATCACAAGACCCTATGTTGCCCTGCAAGAGATCTGGCTCTGGTTGTTACATGAATATAGGGGCTGGTGCAGGTGGGCATTTGACATGCATTCATTTAATAATTTTTTTATGTAATATTATGACTTGGATGAATAAAAACACAAACTGATAACAAATTGACTTTGATTGATCAGTGTTTAAGCTCTTATAAATTGTGTGGTTTGCTATGGAATGTAAGCCCCTGTGTCCCAATGTACAGCAGCTAAGTTGTGGAATAATTAAACATTTTAAATGTGAAATTCCATGTAGGGGTAAAACCACATTACTAAAAACAACCTAAAAGCTCATGTATAAAAGATGAGACTTTTTACTAAGGCAACTAGGTTTCTTTCCTCATACTTTTTATTAGAGCTCATATAAGAGCTTCAAGTCAAGGTTGCCTTTCATCTCTGTTTGCCAGGGTCAGTCTTCAGTTTCAAGCAAACTGTCCCAGGTAAACAAACATCCCCAGCCGCCATCCCCGATATAACATATATATTGCAATATGCAGGCACCAACCTAACCCTCTGGCCTCGTACACACGACCGAGGAACTTGACGGGCGAAACACATAATTTTCCTCGTCAGGTTCCTTGTTAGGCTGTTGAGGAACTCGATAAGGCAAGTTTCTCAATTCCCGTTGAGGAAATAGAGAACTTGCTCTCTTTTTGGCTCGTCGAGTTTCTCGACAGTTTCCTCGACGAAAATGTACACACGACCGGTTTCCTCGGCAAAAAAATATTTCCCAGCAAGTTTCTTGCTGGTTTTTGCCGAGAAACTCGGTCGTGTGTACGAGGCCTCTCACTTCTTTTGTCTTTCCCAGATAGAAGGCAGCAAGTTCACAGGTGCCACCCTAATATACTGAAAGCAGTGAACCAGCATTTCAACTTTGTAGACTCCCCAACCCAACAGTCACTTTTGCCTTTCACTGGTGGAAGGCAGCTTGAATTTTGTGGGTATGACTAAAAATGGTGCTGTGGTTTTGAGGTGTCCCCAGATTTAATTTGGAAAATACTTAATGCATACATAAGTTTTTTTTTTAATAAAATACAATTGTCACAAACCTGGGCAATTCAAATCGTTTGTCCATTTAGAAATAATTATATGTCTTGTTCTGTGTTGTGAATTTCTAATTAGGCGGCATAGAGGTTTACAGTTTATTTGAAAGCAGAGTTGAGAACAAAAAAAATGTACAATATATTTGAGATAAGGGCAAAATATGTTTTTTTTGTTTTTTTTGTGATGAAATTACTAATTGTTAACAGGGCAACACATACTGTATCTTGAAAACTAATGCTTGTAAAACACCAGTGTAAAGCATTAACCCCAGTTAAGCCTATACTAAAGTGCATTAACACGAGTCTAATGCCCATAGCATTAACGCTAGCGTTGTTATGAGTTAGGAATTTAATCAAGTGTGAACAAGCCCTTGGAGGATCCTCATGCAGAGTCCAGGAAAAGGTTAAACAGTTATTACTGTATATTGTCGATTTGTAGGTAAAACAGATAACAAGGCAAATGGCAATCTGCAATTATTAGCACTAGTATTATAGCTGTAGCAACTGCTGCAGAACACTTGTGGTAATGCCACTCTTGTACAAGCAGTCTCAGTAACTGGTAGTAGAAGTCACCCTATCGCTTGTGGTACACGGTAAGTATTCACTACTATGTGTACAATGTTCTAGCACCTACAGCATATCTCCAATCCCCACCTCAGTGCGACAGTGGGTGGGGGATCTTCCACCCGCAGTCACAATTCAAAAACATCACGGCTGTGCAGGACTCCACCCACACTGTCGCTTCATTCATTCTCAGTTTCTTGTGAATGAATATACTACAACTACCATCAGCCACAGCGGCTTGTAGTTCTGAATGGACTATGAGGGTGCTGATGAGTTCATTCAAAAGCCCTACAGCTTGTAAACAGTCAGCCCATATCAGAGTTACCGGCTTGTCTGCAGAATCCTGACTTTTGCCTTTCACTGGTGGAAGGCAGCTTGAATTTTGTGGGTATGACTAAAAATGGTGCTGTGGTTTTGAGGTGTCCCCAGATTTAATTTGGAAAATACTTAATGCATACATAAGTTTTTTTTTTTAATAAAATACAATTGTCACAAACCTGGGCAATTCAAATCGTTTGTCCATTTAGAAATAATTATATGTCTTGTTCTGTGTTGTGAATTTCTAATTAGGCGGCATAGAGGTTTACAGTTTATTTGAAAGCAGAGTTGAGAACAAAAAAAATGTTCAATATATTTGAGATAAGGGCAAAATATGTTTTTTTTTTGTGATGAAATTACTAATTGTTAACAGGGCAACACATACTGTATCTTGAAAACTTGACAGGTCATTATGTAATAACATTTAATTTCATTTGGCTGATTTCCATTATTATTCTTTATGTTTTATGGTATGAGTATTATTATTATTATTGTTCAATTAATTGTACCAAGTTTGTAATAGAATAGTTGTAAATCATTTATTTGTACTTCTCTTTATATTCAAGCCACACAGTTTACTTTCACCTTTGACCTAAAGAACTGCCATAAATTGTGTGATGTGCAGTAGTTTGGCAGGTGCTTCATTTACAATTCCTGTGTGGTGGCAGCACTGCAATTGGTCCATTCCAAAGCCAAAACTCCCAAGGAAGAAACAATGACCTATCAATTTAAATGCTCTGACATTTCCTGTAGTCATTGCCATGCCACTTAGAGAAGATTTCACATGATGGAATGAGGCTGACCATTAGGTGAACCTTTTGGGTATCTCTTGATGTATCTGACATGTAATGGATGTATGTATATCAGTAAGCAATTTACCCAAGTATTTTGTAGATATGTAAACTACCCCCCTGCAGATCAGTAACTTTATACCTCCACTTAAAAAAAAAAAAAAAAAGAGTGGCTTACCCACCATTAATAAATTGCGTGCTGCATGAAAGCATTTGTTAATAATCACTTTCTACTTGTATAAATTATTTTTGAATTAACAGCAGCTATAGAGATGAACTGAACTTAGACTTTCCATTGTCATTTACAGTATAATGATTTTGTACATTACATTCTGATACATATATCTCTTGCAAAATTAACAAATAGCTCTGTAGTGTATGCTTTAGAAGGCAGCCCCCCCCCCCAAAAAAACAGGACAATTTTGCCCTTTGCTAAACACACTGGGGTAGATTCAGTAAGATATGTGCATTTTTTACGTAGGCGCAGGGCACCGTTTTTGCCCTGCGCCCCCGCAAATTTTCTGTGCTACCCTCGATTCACCCTCGATTCACGGAGGTAGCTCCGTAAATTGCGAGGGCGCTCCGGCAAAATGCCCGGCGTAAGCGCTCAATTTAAATGATCCCGTAGGGGGCGGGAATCATTTAAATTAGGCGCGTTCCCGCGCCGATCGTAGAGCGCATGCTCCGTCGGGAAACTTTCCCAACGTGCATTGCGGCAAATGACGTCGCAAGGACGTCATTTGCTTCAAAGTGAACGTGAATGGCGTCCAGCGCCATTCACGAATCACTTACGCAAACGACGTAAATTTCAAATTTCGTGACGCGGGAACGACGGGTATACTTTAGCATTGGCTGCCCCTGCTATAGAAGGGGCAGCCTTACGCAAAAAAACGACGTACGCAAACAACGTAAACTGCGTACGCAGGGCTCGCGTAACGTTGTGAATCGGCGTTAGTATGCAATTTGCATACTATACGCTGACCACAAAGGGAACGCCACCTAGCGGCCAACGTAAGAATGCAGCCTAAGATATGAGGGCATAAGAGCCTTATGCCACGCATATCTTAGGCTGTAGTCGGCGTAACAAGCTCTCTGAATCAGGAGAACTCGTTACGCCGGGGCAAGTAAGCAATTGCGCTGCGTAACTATGGTTACGCAGGCGCAATTGCTCTTTGAATCTGGGCCACTGAGCTGTTTTGTTGCACGTAGACCCCAGAGGAGCGTGCATCTCATCTAGGAGCGCTATTTTAGGAGTAGGTAAGCTGCTGTTTCTACACCTACAAAATGTTTAAAGTCAAACTTTATATTTTGTTTTTTTAATTGACCAGCATTATTTTAAACCAAAAAAAAATCAGCTTTTACTGCAATGCTCACCCTATGTGCTGTACTGTCTCCTGCAGACCTACTGCTTTGTGATTTAGCGCTTCTCATGTTCTGGGTTGAAAGTAGTTGTATTCAACCCACTTTTCTGTGAGCCTAAACTGTCAATGGTAGTTTTATGCTGGTCTGAGCTAACAGGAGAATACTGTAGAGAGAGATGCCACATTATTACATGGTGCCATTCTCTGCTGCATTCAGGATCTACCCACCATTGGAGGAAGGAGAAAGCGGATCCATGACATCAAGTAACTGGACTGAAGAAACCTAGCAAAAAAGAATGTATATTGATTAAAAAACATATATATATATATATATATATATATATATATATATATATATACACACACAGTGGAACCTTGGATTATGAGCATAATCCGTTCCAGGAGAATGCTCGTTATACAAAGCACTCGCATATCAAAGCGAGTTTCCCCATAGAAGTCAATGGAAACGAAAATAATTTGTTCCGCATTGACTTCTATGGCATGCAATACCGCATGTGGCCAGAGGTGGGGCACCGGAGAGCCTCAAAATTACTCGGGGACAGCTCGGCAGAAATCGGAAAGGTTCAGGAACGGATTGTTTACGAGTATTTCCGAACTACTACAATCCTCTTCGGCGCCCCTGCACCCCTGGCCAAATGCGGTACTGCACACCACAGAGGCTTAAATTCTGCTTGTATTGCGAGACAACACTCACAAACCGAGTCAGGATTTAAAAAAAAAGGAGAGGTGAGTAGCAATCAAAAGAATTTTGATTGATCAAAAAAATTTTGATCGATCAAAAAAATTTTGATCGATCAAAAAAATTTAAGATTAATCGATGAATTAATAGTTAATTTCCACAGCCCTAATATATATATATATATATATATATATATATATATATATATATATATATATATATATATATATATATATATATATATATATATATATATATTTATATATATGTATATATACAGTGCTCAGCATAAATGAGTACATCCCAACAGATTTGTCAGAAAACCTTTTTTTTTTCCTTTCAGAATTAAAATTTTCTATGGGACACTTATACTACAAATTTCTCATGTCGCGCGACTTGGGGCGACACAAGTCATATCCCAAGTCGATGTAGTGTGAACCGGCACTCAGAGCAAAGCTGGATTTTAGACAACGAAATCCAAATTAACAAGAATTCATCTACAGATGAGTCTAATTATTCATTAAATGGGTATCCAGCAGACAGTTGATTATAAAAGGGCATTACTTAACAGAAAGAAAACCCTCCCATTTCATGCTGTCAGCAATGACACCACATGAAAGAGAAATGTCACAAGGCCTGAGAAAGAGAATATATTCTTTACACACGAAAGGTGAAGGCTACAAGAAGATCAGCAAGGCTTTACATATCAATCAGAATACTGTAGCAAAAGTGATACAAAAATGTTACAAAGATGGAACTCAACCATCTCACGGACGTCCAGGCCATCCACAGAAGTTAACACCTCAACAGGAGTGTCTTCTGATGAGAAGGGTTGAAGAAAATCACCATGCAAGTTCACTGAAGTTAGCTAAAGAAGTAGGAAGCCAAACATGAAGGAAGCCGATGCCCATGCACAAAAAGGCCTGCCTAGAATTTGCCAGGACCCATGCTGAAAAAGAAGAAGACTACTGGAACTTTGAACTCTGGCGTAATGAAACCAAGATAAATGTTTTTGAAACTGATGGCTTCAAGACTGTATGGCGTGGCAAAGGTGAGGAGTACAAAGGAAAATACATGGTGCCTACAGTTAAACATAGTGGTGGCAGTGTCCTTCTTTGGGGCTGCATGAGTTCTGCTTGGTGTCAGGGAGCTGCATTTCATTCATGGTATTATGAATCCACAGATGTACTGCTCTATATTGAAAGAGAAGATGCTACCATCACTCCATGCCCTTGGTCGTGCACTTTTCCAACATGACAATGATCCAAAACACACATCTAAGGCCACTGTTGCATTTATGAAGAGGAACAGGGTGAACGTTATTCAGTGGCCAAGTATGTCTTCTGATCTGAACCCAATCGAACACCTATAGGAAATTCCGAAGAGGGCATTGAGCATCACTCTCCATTCAGCATCCAGGCTCTAAAAGAGGCCGTTCTTGAAGAATGGAAAAAAGTCAGACGTTACAATATTTCCCCAATTTGTTCATTCCATGCCTAGAAGTCTTGGTGCTGTCCTTACAAATCATTGAGGTCATACAAAATACTAGATGTAGTCGTTTTTGATGTGGGGTGTATTCATTTTGCATCAACTAAGTTCAGTAAAACTGAAGATTTTGTCATCTAAGTTGTTTTATTAGTCTTACTTTTATGCAATGAGTTAAACAAATGTTCTATAAAACTCAGTCTTGTCAAAATTTGGGAAATTCTTCTGTTCATTGAGATATTGATTAAAATCTTACTTTTCAAATGGGGTGTACTCATTTATGATATACATACAATATATATATTTGGGTTGAGGTAATTGCAAAAAATAGGGGATGCCAAGATTAACGTACTGTATACCGTATTTATCGCCCTATAGCGCGCACCGGCGTATAGCGCGCACCCCAAACCTAGAGAAGAATCCTAAGAAAAAAAAAGAAATACTGACAATTTACACATACAGTTACTTACAGTTGCCCGGCGTCCATTGGCGGCCTTGTCCGGTCCGACGTCCGTCTGCGGCATTCGTGGTGTCCTCCCCACTTCTTCCCGCTTCTCCCGCACTGTTTTTGAACGCCGCCGCCGACATATACCGAGTGCAGTACACTCAGGTACACTCGGCTGGGCTCGGCCACGCTCGGCTCCTCTCGCATAAAGGCTAGGAGGCGGCACAGGGTGTGACCGCGAGCGGAGCCAAGCGTGGCCGAGCCCAGCTGAGTGTACCCGAGTGTACTGCCCTCGGTATATGTTGGCGGCGGCGCTCAGAAAGCGGGGATCGGCGCACCCACGATTCCCCCCTGATTTTAAGGGGAAAAAAGTGCACGTTATACGCCGATAAATACGGTAGTTTAATAAGAAGATATATACACACACATGTGCATGCGCTCACATACTTTCTCCCTCTTCTCCCTTCCTCTGACCTGCCTACCAGCTCACCACATTTCTACAAAATGTTTTCTGCATAGCCTGAACTCTAATGACTGCAAAGGAAGGGCTAATGGTAGGCAATATAACATACTTGGTTGTTGTGAATAGTGCTTCTATTTAACCTTTAGTTTTTAATATATCATATATTAATATATCAACCTATTGTATATGTCAGTATATGTCTACAAATATAAATTTGTATTTGAACTGTATTAAGTTGAGTCATTTTCTTACTGGTGAATCTAGGAATACAAAGTGTAATTTATATAATCAACGTGGTCACCTTTCAGACCTCAGGCACTGTTAGTTCTTTTTATTTAGTACAGATAAACTTTCAAAGTAATCTGTTTTAGGAACTTCTGTTATGGAAGCTATCCCCTAAAGAAAAAAATGAAACAAGATAGTCCCAAAAATATATATTTAAATGGGGAGAAACACTCTATTGTATCATGTTTAGAATTCCATGAACATTAAGTAAGCTATCCAGTTCACTTTTACTTTTTTCACTCTAGTGTGTTACAAAAGTGCAAGTAAAATGTGATAATAAGGTAATTTGCCAGTTATTTTGTACTTTACCGAGTATGGTAATTAGCCCTTGTTAGATTCCTAAAGACTGCAGGTACATCTATTAAATAGTGATATGGATAAATACTGTGAATGTGCCCAACCTTATCCATCGGCCAAATATTCTGATAGGTCTTTGCTTTGGAGCTTTTTGGACTTGCTGGAAGAAGAAAACTGGAAACAAGCAAGTTCCTCTGACCACAGGGCATGCTTGGTGCCACATGACCACGGTAACCACCCAATTACCACAAGCAATAATTTTAATTAGAAGAATTTACAGTTATAATCAGGCAATTAATGGCCACCTATGTGTAAAGAAATATAGATTCGTTAAAATAGCTTAAATTTTTGGGCACTGAGGCATCATTTTTTTGTCTCTACTTTCAGGAGCCTAGTTTGCTGTAGTTAGAGAAGTGCCCACTTTGTGTGTTCTTGGACTTATCCAAATAGATAGCCTGCATCAGTAAAATCTGGATGCCAGCAAGCAGAAGTCAGTGAATTGCAATTCAAATAAATGAAGAGGTGAGAAAAACCTGGTCACACGGCTTGTCAAACTTCTCCTCTAATCATTTTAAAGTGGAAGTTCACCCTAAAAAATGTGTTAACATTAGATTGAGGCTAATTTTAGTAAGCAGTATCGGGTGTTTTTTTTAAAATGAATGTAGTACTTACCGTTTTAGAGATCGATGTTCTCCCGCTGCTTCCGGGTATGGGCTGCGGGACTGGGCGTTCCTATTTGATTGACAGCCTTCCGACGGTCGCATACAGCACGTCACGAGTTCCCGAAAGTAGCCGAACGCCGTATAGAGCCGCACCAACGTTCGGCTTCTTTCGGCAACTGGTGACGCGCTGTATGCGACCGCAGGAAGGCTGTCAATCAAATAGGAACGACCAGTCCCAAAGATCATACCCGCAAGCGGCGGGAGAACATCGATCTCTAAAACGGTAAGTACTGCATTAATTTTTAAAAGAACACCCGATTCTGCTTACTAAAATTAGCCTCAATCTAATGTTAAAAAAAAAATTTCGGGTGAACTCCCGCTTTAAGCAAAGAGAACTCCAAAAGACTCTGCGGGCTCCACACCACAGCCTGTATTTTATGAATGGTCCTAAAAATGCATGCTACAATGGGCAATAACTTTGCTGAGAGAGAATAGCGATATTCACTCTCCATTATAAATGGGCCCCTCTGGATATTAGTTTGTAATTCACCCAGAGCAGGAATTGATAAATGGGTAAAACAGAAATATATTTTAAAAAATATTTCTAAATGTCTAATCTCGTTAGGATTTTGAACATTGTATTATATGCAGAGCATTATTATATAGATTATTTGATTCATTTTTTTATACCATTCTTATGCATAGAAAATATATTATATTATATTTTTGCGAATCATGCTATACAAATTTTGTTTTAACAAGCATCTATAAAGGAATGTCATTTTTTTTCTTTTTTGTATATCTAACAACATAGCATCGGCTATTTTCATACAGAAGTATGTCAGGTTTTAGCACCAGTGGGTGCATGACATTGCTTTGCTCTATGCCATGCTTTCCCACACACATTTTGATACTGCTTTCCTGAAAATTAAGGTATATTTAGGTTCATTGTTCTTGTTCTGTTGTGTAGCTTTCAAGGGGTTTGAAGAAATGATTTTGGTTGCTCTGTGTTTCAATGATTAGTATTAAAAGTATACTCCTGTCATAATTAAAAATGATACCTTAAATTGCATACAAAAAACAGAGCCTACCTGCTCAACAGTCCTGTTTTTCATCCCGCCAAAAATACAGTGTACTAATAAACCTCTTTCATTGGTAATCTTAATTATATTAGAACTCCTGCTTATGTAGCATTACTCCTGTAGGGGTTTCAGATGACTGATTTACCCACTCCTAGGCAGCCAGGCAAGTAGCATTTTCAGCTTTTATCCAGACACAAGGAACAGTCTTTGAGCTTTGTTTTTATGTTTTATTAGGGGTTATAACTTGGATGAGGAATGGGAATAATGGGATGCCCAACTTGATAGCACCAAAAACCAGGGACAACTTCCTCCTTATATACAACTTCAGATTTGTTTCTTCACTCTCAGACACTAACAGTCTCTAAGTGAAAAGATGCATCTTGTATATATACATTGGCAGAATGGCACGGCTGCGCAAAGCAATGTATGGGTACGTTACTTTGAATTTGCAGCCAATTTGAATCTGCGGCGTGGCTTGTGTGCCCCTGCCGTGAGCTCCGTGACCGCCCCAGCAGACTTGATGTCCGCCGGTTTCTCACGATCGCGGCACGGAGCAACAGAACGGGGAGATGCCAGTGTAAACAAGGCATCTTCCTGTTCTTGCCTTGTGACAGGACACTGATCTACTGCTCCCTGTCATCGGGAGCAGTGATCAGTGTCGTGTCACTGGTAGTCCAGCCCCCACACAGTTAAAATAACTGCCTAGGACACACTTAACCCCTTCCTTGTCCCCTAGTGGTTAACCCCTTTCCTGCCAGTGTCATTTACACAGTAATCAGTGCATTTTTTATAGCACTGATCGCTGTATAAATGACAATGGTCCCAAAATAGTGTCAAAAGTGTCCGATGTGTCTGCCATAATGTTGCAGTCATGATAAAAATCGCAGATCGCCGCCTTTACAACAATTGTAATAATAAAAATGCCAAATAACAACCCCCTATTTTGTAGAAGCTATAATTTTTGCGCAAACCAATTTTGTTTTTTTTCATACAATTTTCTGGGGATATTTATTATAGCAAAAAGTAAAAAAATATTTTTTTAACATTGGTGCTTCTTTTTTGTTTATAGCGCAAAAAATGAAAACTGCAGAGGTGATCAAATACCACCAAAAGCAAGCTCTATTTGTGGGGAAAAAAAGGACGTCAATTCTGTTGGAAGCCACGTCGCGCGACCGCACAATTGTCAGTTAAAGTGCCGCAGTTCTGAATCACAAAAAGTGGTCCAGTCATTTGGCAGCCAAATCCTGCGGGGCTGAAGTGGTTAAAAAGAAGCACAACATGAACTGCATCCTGGAGTACCTCCAACTCCCTTGTAGACACTGGTCCCAGCTCTACCTACTGCAGGAAATGACAGCCCACCTGGCTGCTGCTTCACCAGTCTACTCAACTGACTCTTCACCAGTCTACACCACTGACTCTTGAGATCTCCCAGGGCAAGGTTAAGAAAGATTAAGGCACACCAGTATCTTCCAGAGAGACTGGCAACATTTACTCAGATTAAGATAAACTGAATAAGCTTTAAGCAAAGCTGCAGTGTTTACTGGATAGTATTAGTAATCTGGTTTGCTGTTAAAATATTGATGTCTGATGTTATAGATATATGATATACAGACCTCTGCCCCATGCCTACTTAAATCATTAATGGCAATTGTAAATGCAACCACATGCTGAGCTGGGTGTATCAACATGTGCTAGTGCAGACATTCAAATGTGACCACATCCATTATACCATACCTCACAACCAGCACGGAATCTGTGGGACTTTCCCGCATAGACACTTCTTTCCGCAATCCGGCGACATAGGGTATTTTCCCGTACAGCACATGGAAAGAGGAGGCACTTTTTTTAATGTCGGATGATCGGCGGCAGCAACCCATACCCCATGGCTTATCAACTATTTTAATGCTGGACGATCGTGGCAGTCCTCGTCCCCCCCCCCTGCTTATCAACCATTCTAATGTTGGACGATCGACCCTCCTACGCTTATCAACTATTTTAATGTCTGACGATTGGTGACAGCACCCCCCCCCTTTGTCAACAATTTTATTGTCGAACGATCATCGGCAGCACTGCCCCCCCTCTTATGAACTTCTTTAACCTCCTTAACATTATTTGTCTCGCAGTTCATGGTTCAAAAGTTGGGAGGTATAATTATACTGTATGTCCACAACCCTATATGCTACTGCCTTGAAAACAAGTTTTGTTTGGATTTTGATTTCCCCCCCTGCAAAGTAAAAGCATAATGGGCTAGTATGCATGTTGCACTTACCTGCAAACTAAGCCTGCGCTGTTCCCGCTTTCCCCGCTGGTGGCCGCATCCATCTTTACCCCTCTTTCTTCCAGGGCTGTGGACTCCGGCTCTGTGACTGGCCGGAGTTGCGTGACGTCACTCCTGCGCATGCACATGGGAGCTGCCGGTCACGACACGAGCCGTTTAGAAACGGCACAATCATGCCCTTTCTTCAGTGCGCATGTGCTGATGACATTGGCGCAAGCGTATATGGTAAATATCTCCTAAACCGCATTGTTCAGTGTGTAACCCTGTCCATGAACACCACCAAGCCAAGCCTGTTGTGAATATGCAATGTGTTTAATGTGGTACAGCACTAAAAAATTGTGAGTGGAATTGTTTTAACTTATTTTAACAAAAGTTTACAATTGGTAAAAATGCTATTTGGAGTCATTGTCACATATGTGGGAGATGGTGAAATACCTGTGGAAGGAGAACAATAAATACAGGTCGATATTGATGGTCAGACTTTAAGGCCAAGGAAGTATGTTAAAAATAAAGTTTTAATATCATCAATATAATACAAAAAAGCACATAGTTATAAAATACAAATACAAAAAATGACCACTGTATACAAAATCCTTAGAAGTCGCCGACGCACGTTTCGTGAAATACCTGTGTCAAGATCTCACTAAGATGAAGGTCAACAACTTTGATGAGTTATCTAAAATGTGGTGTGGGGAACATGTGATTTTGAGTGGTGGTGTTGATCTTTGGAAAATAAAGGAAACACTGGGACTTTTTTAGAGGCTTTTATTGAATGGCTTTCACATTGAAATGGCTAAAGCCCCGTACACACGATCGGAATTTCCCACTGACTTTTTCCATTGTATACCCCATCTGACTTTTTTCCAGGGAATTCCGTCAGAGGTTAGATAGAGAACGTTCTCTTTTACTCCAATGGAATTCCGTCAGAGTTTAGATAGAGAACGTTCTCTTTTACTCCAATGGAATTCCGTCAGAGTTTAGATAGAGAACGTTCTCTTTTACTCCAATGGAATTCCGTCAGAGTTTAGATAGAGAACGTTCTCTTTTACTCCAATGGAATTCCGTCAGAGTTTAGATAGAGAACATGTTCTCTTTTACTCCAATGGAATTCCGTCGGAATTCCGATGTGAGTTTGGCCGGGTAAAAGCCTGATCGTGTGTTATACTGTGGATACATTGTATATATTGAATCAGATATTAGTATATGGTGAGTGGTGGTGGGTGGTTATTTGTTTTAAGCAGTGGGGTTACTGTACACTGTGCATGTCAGTTCATCAGCATTTATTTGTAATGCCCATGCGTGCCCCATTCTTATAGAAAATAGTACAACAGAGCCAGTTGCCAATCAAACAGTGGCGGGTACAGCTGGGATGTGGCTTAGCAAGCACCCCTTTCACTTCTGCCTGTCCTATGAGTGGTCAGAATGTCCAGGGTGACTACAATGATCCTCCAGTGAGACCCTACAAGGCAGTGTAGCCACCCTAAAAACTGGGAGTAATCTTTGAATTGTTTTCAGTAACTCAGTTTGCAGAAAGAAAGGCTTGATGCAGAAATGGGATGACAACCACCCAACAATGTGAGGTGTGCTATTACATTAATGTTAGTTGTTCAAGAGTTTAATAACACTTTAGGGAAATCTTTTGATCCCCAAACCTTCTAACATGAGCAAGAGTTGCATTATTGCTAGTCCACGCCACGGTCCTAAGAACATATGTTGCTACTATATATACACCACACACTGTCTGATTGTTGAACAAACCTGTCAAGATTGTATGTACAGGATAATGTGTGTGACGCTTCTGAGCACCTCAATGGTTAAAGGGAACATTTTTCAGTTTTGGCAACCAGCACTTAGTATCCACATACTCCAGATTACAGTGGTTGAGCCTCCTGAAAACATTAGGCAACATCACGTGTCATACATATAATGATGAACCAGCAGGAGCGCATGATGTGTCACCAGCCAACCTCATCAAACACTTTTGCTTCTGACGTTTTTTTTTCCTTTAACACACACAGAAAAAAATAAAGACATGTTTCCATTATCTACAAATTCTCCTTAGCACTCTTGTCTCCTAGCAGAAGGCGTTCGCTGTGATAGGAGTAAACGCTCAGTCTTTATGCGGAATGTCTGTCTCCAGGCTCTTTGTGTTAAGAGGGTCTGGAGCAGATCCAGCCAGCCAGGAAGGAGTGAAGAATAACCATTTAGCAATGTTTAGGAAGTTTGAATTGAGCAGTGACATGACACGTCTAACGAAGTGTGCCATTCATACAACCAAAGGAAGGAGGGGGGTTTGCTGTCATACTTCTCACATGTCATTATAGCAGTTGGAATACTGCAAGCATGTTATTACAGTATAATAAAAATGTCTCTCTTTGTGACTTACAGAGTCATAAATGATATGTCACTCAACTCATGATGGAAATCAAAGGCAAGTGGGCTACACAAAATGCCTCATTATAATATATTTCGACCAGTATGGAATATTAAATGGAATTCGTTTTGGTATTGCTGACTATTCTTATTAAGATAATAAAGAATTTTTGAATAGGATTAATGGCTTACATTATAAACAGATCAATTATATTTGTATTCCTTATTATTGTAAGTAAGGTAGACACAAGGCACTAATGAAAAATGAAAAAGACGCAATGTAAGAGAAGAACATTTAAAAGAGAACATGCAAAAGACAAAATACAGCAATTAATAAGCTGTGAATAATATATTCAGTCTCCCTATTGCTTTTAAATGCACCGTTTAAACATATTTACAAAGGGTATGGACATTTAATGGAATCAAATAATTCTTTCTGACACCATCCTGCCAGTGTGTTCTTTGGACCTAATTAGATGTTACAGACAGTGTTTTTTGGTTCCCCAGTGGGCACTCCCACATTCCTGCCAGCTTCTGACGCCAACTGCGTAGACACCTGCAAGGAACACATTTTGTAGTTTCATTACAGACTCTTCTCACACTGCCAAAAAAAGTGGACCCAAGTAAAAATAATATCTGATTTCTGAAATTTACCGTCTATGAATTTTCACTTTTCATTTTAAATAACAGGAACCATCAACTTTTTATATCCGTGCGTGTCTTTGGTTTTTCAGTAAGGGCTCTTTCACACGGAGCGGACCGTTTCTGGGTCCGCTCCGTGTGTCCGCCAAAGCTCAGCGGGGATCCCCGCTGAGCTGTCGGCAGATAGGGCGGTCCCCGCACACAGTGCAGGGACCGCCCTGTCTCTGCTCCGCTGTCCCCTATGGGGGACCGGATGCAGACGGACCGTCTGTCCGTCTGCATCCGGTCCGTTCCGCCGAACGGAATAAAAATAGGGTTTCTTCCGTTCGGAAAAGCGGATCCCGACGGACGCTGACGCTAGCGGATGCTCCATCCGCTAACGGACGCGTTCCCATAGGGATTCATTACAAGTCCGTTAACGCTCGTGTGAAAGGACCCTAAGTCATGAAGATCATTAAGAATTTCTTACTAAACAGCTGTCTTTGTTTCCGTACAGCTACCGATCAGTATCCAAACTGCTATGGAAAGTAAATGTTAGAAGCTAAAAGTGAACCCATGTCCAGATTATGCACAATAACGTTTTTACATATTCTGAACAAACAGTGAAAGCACTGTAAAACAATTCCTAATTCGCATCTGTATTTTTATTTTTTTTTATCTTTAAAACATTTTTAATTTAAGGAAAAACAAAATATAACATCACAGAACAGTACATGTTCTAATGTATGCACATACAAAAAAACACAAAAAAAGAGCAATGGTTCCATTTGTTATGACATATACCATGACCCATACTCAAAAGACTAATGTCTACTCCACTATCCATTTCCATACTGGACACATATATTCAGAAATGGCACCAGCACTATTGACAACTAAAAGTACATCAAATTAGTAGACAGTCCAAAATTAATTCTACAGGAGAAAGTCATGGGGTATCAAGCCAGGGGGACCACAATTTGTCTAATTTGCCCAGGCATCCTCTGCTCTGGAAAATATATTCCAAACACAGCATATCTCCTATTTGGGCAACCCGCTTCTGTATTTATAAAGTCGAATTTCAGCTTAAAGTGGTAGTAAACTCTAAAAGTATTATTTTTAAAGCGGGGGTTCACCCTAAAAACGATTTTCTAGCATTACATCCAGCTCACTCTCTACATTGACAGTATGCCAGTTGTTTTTTTGTTTTTGCTGTACATACCTCGTACAGCTATTTTCTTCCCCAGCTTCCTGGTAGGGCCTCCCGCGGGAGTGGGCGTTCCTATCCAGCAGGTGATTGACGTGATGACAAAAACGACCTCACCCCGTCGCATAAGGAGCGTCACGGGTTGCCGAAAGAAGCCGAATGGAGAGTCGGCGCTATACGGCGCCTGCTAACTGACGTTTGGCTTCTTTCGGCAACTCGTGACGCTCCTTATGCGACGGGGGAGGTCATTTTTGTCATCACGTCAATCACCTGCTGGATAGGAACGCCCACTCCCCCGCGGGAGTCCCGAGCCGGAAGCCGGGGAAGAAAATAGCTGTACGAGGCAAAAAACCAACGGCATACTGTCAATGTAGAGAGTGAGCTGGATGTAATGTTAGAAAATCGCTTTTAGGGTGAACCCCCGCTTTAACTACAGGTAAGCGTAAAATAAAGCTTACCTGTAGGTAAAATTCTAATTTCCTCAACGTGCACTGTGCAGGAGATATTCATGGATTAGCAACCAGTGACATCACTGACGCATGCGCTCTCATACCCATGCCGTTCCTTCAGAGCCCTGTGCCACCAGCCTGACTTCTGGTGCATGCGTGTGAGTGACGTCATCGCGGCTCAGCCATTCAAGTAGCCACAGCCCGATTTATCGATTAGACTATTTCTGGGATTGTCAGCATTACACTGATGCTGCAGCATAGAGGCGAGTATGTGTGTTTGATTTTGTTTTATAACCCTAAACTTCACCTTTAAGGAAAAAAAAAAGAATCTTGGCTCTTGCTGTAAACTAAAAAAAAAAAAATCCCATCATCATAATATATATAAAATAAAACACACATCAACTCAAATGCAAAACGCATTAAACGCAACAAAGGTGTTAACAGTCCCTGGCCTGGTAAATGTTTTCATTTTAAAAAAAGTATGTGTTTTTATTGTGCATTTTTATTATTTTTTTTCTACAAAGCACATGAACATGCACATCAAAGCACATTTTTGAAATTGTAAGAGCTGATCTTTTGTTGCTATGGTTTAGTTTAAATCAGTACAAAATAGCAGTATAGAACGATTAAACTTTTTTACTGGTACAAATTCACATGCAGGTTTTCAAGACTAATACAAATAGTCAAAGAAAGAAAGTAATAACAGTTGCCTATCTATATACTGTATATATATATATATATATATATATATATATATATATATATATATATATATATATATATATATATAAATATATATATATATATATATAAATATATATAAAATATATAAATATATATATATATATAAATATATATATATATATATATATATATATATATATATATATATATATATATATATATATATATATATATATATATATATATATATATATATATATATATATATATATTGTACATAAACAATTCAAATACAAAGCATAGCTCTAAATAACCAATGCATAAGAAATTCAATAATTGTAAATTATCATAAGAAACTATCCTGTGTGAATTATTTCTGGGTGTCACAACCGCTATCCTTGAAATGTTCCTTTTTTTCACATTGGGCAGAAGGACATTTAGGCCGGGTTCACACCGTCCCCGCATGTGGCTCACAGCAGGGGTTCGGTGCTGGTTCACCGGTTCAGGTCTAATTTCAACCCAAATATTGGGCTTAAATAGAACCTGAAACGCACCAAAAAAGGCACGCGTTTTTCCTGCACACCGCACCGGACCCGCTGCGGAGATGTGTGAACCGGCTCCATAGAGAGCCAGTCACATGTGTGTTGGTTATTTAACGCTGCACTTTGTATTTGACATATTAACCACTTAAGCCCTGGACCATATTGCTGGTCAAAGACCAGAGCACTTTTTGCGATTCGGCACTGCGTCGCTTTAACTGACAATTGCATGGTCGTGCGACGTGGCTCCCAAACAAAATTGGCGTCCTTTTTTTCCAACAAATAGAGCTTTCTTTTTGTGGTATTTGATCACCTCTGCGGTTTTTAGTTTTTGCGCTATAAACAAAAATAGAGCGACAATTTTGAAAAAAATGAATATTTTTAACTTTTTACCATAATAAATATCCCCCAAAAATATATAAAAAAAAGTTTTTTTTCCTCAGTTTAGGCCGATATGTATTCTTCTACATATTTTTCATTAAAAAAATTGCAATAAGCGTTTATTGATTGGTTTGCGCAAAAGTTATAGCCTTTACAAAATAGGGGGTAGTTTTGTGGCATTTTTATTAATATTTTTTTTTTTACTAGTAATGGCGGCGATCAACGATTTTTTTTCCGGTACTGCGACATTATGGTGGACACTTCAGACACTTTTGACAAATTTTTGGGACCATTGCCATTTTTATAGCGATCAGTGCTATAAAAATGCATTGATTACTATAAAAATGCCACTGGCAGGGAAGGGGTTAACACTAGGGGGCGGGGAAGGGGTTAAGTATGTTCCCTGGGTGTGTTCTAACTGTAGGGGGGGTGGACTCACTAGGGGAAATGACTGATCGCTGTTCATACATTGTATGAACAGACGGTCAGGCATTTCTCCCCTGACGGGACCGGGAGCTGTGTGTTTACACACACAGCTCCCGGTTCTCGCTCTGTAACGAGCGATCACGGGTGCCCGGCAGTGATCGCGACCGCCGGGCACGCACACGGGAGTCAGGAGCTATTTGCTGCTGGGAGAGATGACGTAGATCTACGTGATCTCGCCCAGCAGAGCCGACCTGCCGCCGTAAAACTGCGGTGACTGCGGCAAGCAGTTAAAGCCTTGTTTTTGAGAAAAAAAAAGAATAAACATATTATACCAACCTGCTCTGTGTAATGGTTTTGCACAGAACAGCCCAAATCCTCCTCTTCTTGGGTCCCATGCCAGCGTTTCTGGCTCCTCCCTCCTGCAAAATGCTTGCTCTTGGGGTACCCAAGCAGGTGCATTTCTGAGCTGCAACTCTGTGTGTCCTTTCACACACGGAGCTTGGCCCTGCCCCCACCATCTCCTCATTGGCTCAATGGCTTTGATTAACAGCAGCGGGAGCCAATGGCCAATCAGGAGTGCCTGGTCCCTGCAGAGGCAAGGCTCTACTGGACATCATTGGATCAAGAGGGGGCTCAGGTAAGTATCGGGGGGGTTGCTGCACACAGAATAGGATACATGAAGGTAAAAAACCTTGTGCCTTTCAAACCACCCTATTATAAAAAGGGTCTGGATTATCAATTACTTAAAATGATTAGCTCTTGTGATTTAGCTGACTAGACGCAAAGACGAAATGTTTTCGGCCAAAAGTTTGCGATTTACAAACTATAGGATTCACCAAAACACATGAGGGAACCCAACTCAAATCCCTAGAGGAGAAAGCTTAGCCTCTTCAATGCAAAATGATGTAGAAGAAGCTTCCTCCTTCAATCGTCATTGGCATTAAGCCCCCTTCACACTGAATGTGACTTTGAAATCGTGCTGCTTCACTTGAAGTAACACAATTTCAAAGCCGCAGGTCGGTGTGATTTCAGATGGGACTTGCCTGACATCCGTGCAACTTAAGGCACAGATGTCTATGCAAGCCACACCTGAAATGGCAAATCCGTGCAGCACTGCAAAGAGTTGCACCAATTTGAACAGATTGTTTGCCGACAATAGGGTGCGACTTTTCATACAATTTGGAACTGTTAAATCGCATGACATGTGGTAAGTGGCACTGGTGTGAATCGGGGCTATCTTCTGCAGTTCTATGCAATGTAGAAATAGCAGGCTATATCATACAGCAGTAGTATACAGAACAATTACCATTTTCAGCTTGTAGGCAGATTGAAATGCCTTTAGTTCGTTCACAGCAGCCAACCTAGACAATGCCTATATGGACTCTCACCTCACAGAGGTATTCCTGGGATACTACATCATGTTAGTTAGGATTAGGGAAAGGATTTTTTTTTGCTGTATTATCATGCCAAATTTCAACACCAAAGTTAAGTTAACCATTCTAAGCCTGGTCTGAAGTTATTCAAATGGGTGCATGTCGGTTCTGGCGTGTTCCAAATAACCGGGTCTGTAATTGAACTATGGAGTAAAGTACACTACTACAAGAGGGTTAATTCGGCAGGACACAAGAATAAGAGTGTAGTTGCTATGGGTAACCAATTAAGGTAGAAGCTACAACAACCAGTCATTAAGCATGGTAACTGTTAGGACTAGTTTACACTTGCTTCAAAACAAGGCTTCGGACATGCTTTGTTAAAGCTCTCTGAACGCTAGTCAAAGCTCCTGTCACTAAATAAAATGGTTAGCTTACAGTCCTGTTTACACCTTGCATTTGCTTGGTGCTTCAGTGGGGCTTCGATGAGGCTTTGGTGGAGCTTCCATGGGGCTCCAATGAGCCTTTGGTGGGGCTTTGGTGAGTCTTCATGGTGCTTCAATGAGGCTTTGGTGGGGCTTCAAGCGAGCTTTGCCATAGACTTCTATGGAGGCTTTGAAGACACTTTGAAGCACCACTAAAGCTACATGGGGTATAATTTTTGGAGCAAAGCCAACGCAAAAGCAAGGTGTAAACAGGACTGTAAGCCAACCATTTTATTTAGTGACATGAGATATGACTGGTGTTCAGAAAGCTTTAACAAAGTCTGTCTGAAGCCTTGTTTTGAAGCAAGTGTAAACTAGCTGGTAATGTGTGTTGAAGCCGAAGCAAGTGTAAATGAAGCCCTTAAGGTAGGGTGACCAGACATTGCCAGTTTCAGGGGACAGTCCCCTGATTGAGGACACTGCCCCAGGATCAAGTCTGTCCCTGGTTTTGTCCCCAGATTGGACTTAATAGGGAGCAGGGGCAATTTCAAAGACAATCAGTGCAGAATTAAAATAAAAAAATTAGAATTACACACCCCCGCTTTGCCGTGCCTACTAGCATAGGGGGGGTTGTATTTTTCCCATTATCTGTGCCCCTTTCTGATGATCATGTGCTGGTCGGAGCGGAGGGATTATTTCTTCAGTTTCGGGCGCATGCCCATTCAGCTTCGCTCGCATGTTCTTCTCATTTGGCTCAAATCCTGGCCAGCCACCTGCCTATCTCCTTGCCTTCCCTGGCGGAGTGATCTTCCTCTGCTCCCCACCCAGTAGTAGCCGGGGCCCGAAGAGTAACACTTGAGAGGCTGTGAGGTGGGAGGCGACAGGCAGAGAGTCGCTGTTTGCCGCCATTACTAGTAAAGAAAAAATATGTCCCCGGATTTCATTTTAAAAATCTGGTCACCTTACCTTAAAGTGGTTGTAAACCCTCGATTATAACATTCTTGAAAAAATTAGCACATAACACAAGCAGCTGATCGCTGCATGTGAAAGTTTACTCACCGCTGTCATTAGCTGTAAATAATTTTTTTTTCGTTTTGATGACGTCACCGCGCTTGCGCATTGTAGCCCCGCAATTTGGCCATTTGAAGCCTTGCCGAGTTTTCATCTACATTTCCGGCAGTAAATGTGAGCGAGCTCCATGAGCGAGCTTCCCCTCTGTCCTCAGAAGAGAAGTCTCGCGATGTTACAGTCCTCCTGTTTCTGATAACTCCTCCCCCCCGTGTGATTGAACAACACTGCAGCCTCAGACATTGGAGCGAGTATATTGGTTGCCGTGGAAACGGCAATCCAGATCGAGGCTTGGTTACGGCGGTACGATGCATGCGGAAGATTTCTAACAGAGACCCAGTAAGGGCGGAAGTGACATCAGAAGGAGAAGCAATGAACAGGAGCTAGAATGGCGATTTCTATACCCGGAAGCATTGAAAAAAAAAACGCTAGCCAACAGGTATTTGCGGGCCTCGTTTTTTTAAATAATAAATGTAATAAGCATTGCAATGACCTTGGCTAATGGAATAACTAAAAAATAGAAAAAGTAGCCGAGGGTTTACAACCGCTTTAAGGTAAAGGGTCCTCTTGTAGTGAGAGGGGTCGATGTTCTGACTCCCTCTCCCAGTAGTCCATAGCAACCAGGAGCAGACTAGAATTACTGAGATCTATGGTCTGGTAATATGGTATAGGGGAACTGACTTAATGTTTGATTGTTCATATGACTGCAGTCTCCATCTGGTCCTGGACATTGATGAGCATGCTCCATGTGAGTGTTACCCCACGTCCATTGGCGCAGTAGGCCCCGCCCCACAAGCTAGGAATTCATTAATACACAAGTGAAAGTAAGCTAAACTATTTGTTGATTATTGAGATTACAACACCTGTAATAGAGCCCTATAGATCATTATGCATAATGCAGTCAGCAAACTAAGACAGTTAAGGCCCCATTCACACTTTGCATACCTGGAACTCGGGTTCCCACTCATGTATTTTTTGCGCATTATTCATGTGTTTATGTGTGCCGTGCATAGGGCACCCCATTCATTTGAATGGGCTGGCCTCTGCATGGTAAATGCGCCTTTAAGGCCGGAATCACACTAGTGCGGTGCGAATTTTATCTCTGCAGAGAGATAAGAGAAGTGTTCAGCAGATTAGCAATGTTTTAGATGCGAATTTGGAGACCTGGGAGAAGTTACGGGTGAGAGTTGAGTGGGGGAGAAGTGTATTGAGCTGAATGAGAGAAATTCCTGAAGAGAACTGAACACATCTGCGAATCAGCTGCGTACCCATAGAAGATAATGGGCTTGAATTCGCACCTGAGCAGCACCACAATGCCTAAAAGATGCACACGGTTTGGCGGCAATGCGCAGTGCGAATGCATCGCACATATGTGAACCAGCCTCATTGAAAACAATGTATTTTAAAATGTTCTGCGAATTGGATGCGGTTTAAGCCGCACTCAATTCGCATAGGTGTGAACCTGGCCTCAAGGCATGGAGTGTTGCACATTTTGTTTGCACGCGTTTTGGTGTGTTTGTAGAGTGTTTGCTGTGCAACGAAATGTGCTGCAAAATGCGTGTCTGATAACCACATTTGGGTTAATTAATAACATTAATAGCACTGCCAGCACAATGTATGTTTGCAATGCGTTTCCGAAATTAGCAGCAAAATACAAGTTTCCTGTGCAGGAATTGCTAAGTGTGAATGTGGCCAAAGTGTCCATTCTCACTGGTGATTAGCAAACACTGCAAATGTCAGTGGCAAGAATCTATGGACTCCTGTGTCTGTAATAAAATGTGTACGTAAAGAGCTGCGGCCACTCAGTCCATACAATGCAATGACAGGCTGACGGCGGCCACAGCTATCTGTGACTATTCACAGTTGTTTCCACAGTCAGCGATTACCTGCATAGATTGTGGCTGGAAGTAATCAAGCCACGATCATCTCTCACTAACAGCAAATAATTGCTGGCTGCACGAACAGCTGCAAACAACTCAAATAGACATTTTCAGGTAATTTAGTAGGGCAGTTAGCAAAGTATAGAGAGCAGTGACCAACCCATAGAAACCAAACCTTTAGTCTAAGCTTCTAATTGGTTGCTATGGATAGATGCACTTCTACCACAAAATTGCATTTTGGAAGGTCAGCATAAGATCATAAAAAATTAGAGCTTTGAAGTGCAATTTTAACCTTTCGCAACATTTACATTGCAAAAACAACCAAATAGATCAAAAGCAAACTACCACCAACAGTGTCTACAAAACCATAAAATTAGCAAAACTCTTAGTGGCAGGTTGCCATGATCAGTTTTATTGTTTTAGTAATTGACAGCTGTTTGAAAGTAGGCGACCCTGCCTGAAATTGTTGGAAAATTGCCTAAGGTGTCCTCAACACAAAAAGGCTTTTTTTTTTTATGGGTTATTTAAACCTGAATCCCAGGCAAACATCTAAATGCACATATGACACACATATAAGGGGACTGTTTTATTTGCCAAAGGATTATCATTCCTGCTCATTCAGTCCTGAGAGTTACACAGCCACATCACACAGCACAGCCAACATAATGGCACCACTTTCTCTCTTATGCCCTGTACACACGATCGGATATCTGATGGAATCTAATCCGATGGATTTTTTCGTTGGATATCCGATGAAGTTGACTTTTATCAGTCTTGCCTACACACCATCAGTCAAAAATACGACCGTGTCCAACGCGGTAACGTAAAACACTACGACGTGCTGAGAAAAAGGAAGTTCAATGATTCCGAGCATGCGTCGACTTGATTTTGAGTATGCGTGGATTTTTCTCCGATGGAGTTCCACACAGACGATCGTTTTTTTCTATCAGTTTTTCATCAATAGGAACATTTGAAAACACATTCTATTTTTTTTCACCGATGGAAAACAAACCGATGGGGCCCACACACGATCGGTTTGTCCGATGAAAACGGTCCATCGGTCCGTTTTCATCAGACAAACCGATCGTGTGTACAGGGCTTTGGAGTTAAGCCTAGTACACACATGCTGAATGTCCAGCGACATTGGCCGGTTCAATAAAAAAACTGTTGACATTCGGCCCGTGTGTACAGCAGCTGGTCTAACAGAAGCCGGCTGTTCAACTGGCTTCTGCCAAAGACCAAAAAAATTCTGCCGACCGACTCTCGATCATAACTCTCAGCCAATGGCTAAAAGCACTGACTGGAGTGTTCTGGCGACGGGACCATCCCCCTATCACAGGGGTCCCCAAACTGCGGCCCGAGGGCCAGATGTCGCCCATTGATAGTCTTTTTCCGGCCCTTGGGGCACTATTCATCCCACTGATATGAGGCACTAGTCCTCCCACTGACACCAACAATGGGACACTGAATCTTACACTGATACCAATTATGGGATACTATTCCTCCTACTAATGGGGGGGAAACTCCTCCTCCTATTGACCACCAAACCTGAGGCCATATTTAGTCTCACTGATGCTGGGCCTGTGACATTTCCTGTCCCTGCTGGCCACAATCCGGCCCTCCTAAAGTCTGAAGGACAATAAAGTGGCCCTTTGTTTGAAAAGTTTGGAGACCCCTGCCCTATCAGAACACAATAGAAGACCAGGGGAGATTGCAATACTAACATCGGAAAGTTAATACAGTTGCCTGAGCTGTCTTTTATTTTTTGTTTGAAACGCTGGGTTGAATGAAAGAAAACTAGTAGTGTGTACAAGGCTTTGTTTGTAAATGTAGCACTAACTCCACAGGGGCTGCTGATACAGTAAGTGATTCCCCTATTCCTGCACAGCCAGGCAACAAGCATTTTCCACATTTATCCGGATACAAGAAAACAGTCTCTGAGCTTGGTTTTGTTTTTTATTAGGGATAATAACTTGGATTGGGGACAAGGGGTTATGGGATGCCTAGCTTGACCGAAACAATGAATGAGGACAACTTCCTTCCAATGTATAAAATCCCGGACTACTCTTCTTCCTGGGCTCATTCATTCATTAATGATAAAAAATAAAAGGTCCCTTGAGGATTAGGAGCTCTCTGTCCCCTTTAGAAAACAATACAGTATGTTATAAACTGCATACAGGAGTATCTCCTCATCTTTTGTAGAACTGCTCCCAGCTCTAAAGCCTAAAGGAACTTCCAACCCTCCTGGTTGCCTGTCCATCAGCCCACTTGGCTGCTCCGAAGATCTTCCGGGGCAAGGGATGGAATAGGTAAGCACAGTGCTGTCCTCCTGAAAACTTGCTACATGTGGCAGTCTCTCTCCTTGTGAATCCCTGGGTGTGCTGATGTACTCACTCTGTCCTCTTTGCTCCCTGCTGCTCCTCAGGCAAGAATCCTTCTCAAACTGAGATGCTAATAAGAACTTCCCAAGTCAGCCCGAGCCCAGCCTGGAGGCTGAGCCCTCCCCCCCTCAGACCCAGGGGTCCCCTCCTAGGCCACCGACAGCCTGGCCTAGCCTGGGGATTGGCCAAGTTCCCTCAAGTATGCAGATCAATCCCCCCTGGCTGCCCGCCCACTAATTTCCAGAAACTTCTTCAAACTTCTAAAGGTACAAGAGACATGCCTCTGTGGAGCCATCCAGCCTGACCTGCAGTAACCCTAACCCAATTTCTGATTCAAAAACTTACCATGACCACATTTATGACCAACACTAGCAGCATACTAGAGGGTGCTACATTAATATATTTGCATTTATCACACCTGATTGGCTCCCAGTGCTGCCTTTCCTTCTCTCAGTCGGACTGCTAGGGTCCTGGGTGGCTGTGCAAAATGCCTCAATGGTGATTCACTACTCTCTGAAAGCCATATAATGAAAGAGTTAGGAGTAATTCCACGTACACACAATCGGAAATTACGACAAGAAAACCGTGGATTTTTTCAGACGGAATGTTGGCTCAAACTTGTGTTGCATACACACGGTGTTAAGAACGCAGTGACATCCAAGACATATGATGAGCCGAGATCAATGAAGTTCAATAAGCAGTTTGACTCTTCTGCTTGATTCTGAGCATGCGTGTGCTTTTGCGCGTCGGACGAGAGGATTTTCCGACGGAAAAATAGAGAACCTGCTCTTAATCTTTTGCTGGCAGAAATTCCGACAGCAAAAGTCCGATGGAGCATACACACGGTCGGAATTTCCAACCATAAGCTCACATCGGATTTTTCTTGTTGGAATTTCCGATCGTGTGTACGCAGCATAAGACCTCCACATCTCTGCCTTGACCTGTGTCTAGGAAACAGACACATTTCTGACTTACCAATTACTTACGGAGTGAAAAATATTCCTAAGAGTATACACAAGATGCCTACATTTTCAATAGGTTTCTAAAACAAATTGCAACATTCACTTTCTACATATCATCACAATCAGAAGTTTCATACGAAAGAAAGTTCTGTATAGGAACATCTTTGTTATGTTTGTTTTGCACCTGTCTTCATTGACTATCAGTGATCCATTTTATAAACTTATAAGGACAAACAAAATCATTGGTGATCACCTGCCATTTATTGAGAAAAGAGCTTAAAGCCGTTTGGAGACAAGTACACCTTGCCAGCAACAAGTGATCTAGTGACAAGTTTGGCAAGCTGACCTAATGCCGACAGAAGTCAAGACTTGCCTGAACTGAATTTACCTTGACATAGTAATACTTGACAAACTTTTCACTAGATTATGTAACTGAAGCGTTGACTATAGATAAATAAAATGTGCACACATCCAGCAGCTGCATGTAAACAAAAGATTTCATGAGTGAGGAATAAGACACCTATAAAAGTCAAATCGGACTAGATGAAATGGCTGCCTAAAATGTGCTAGGCCTTGTACAGACGACCGAACATGTCTGCTGAAACTGGTCCGCTGACCAGTTTCAGCAGACATGTTCGGTCGTCTGTACGGCCGATCGGACAAATGTCCGGCGGATCGGACAGGTTTCCAGCAGACAAATGTTTCTTAGCATGCTAAGAAACATGTCCGCTGGAACCATGTCCGTCGGACATGTTCGGTCGTCTGTACAGACTCACCGGACATGTCCGATCGGCCGCCATCCCTCACATGGGTCAAAGTGATTCGACGCATGCGTGGAAGCATTGACCTTCCAGCATCGCGCACGTCGCTGCCTCATCATCGCGGCGACGGCGCGGACACGTCACCGCGCTGTCTGTCCGCACGGATTTCGGTTTGATGGTGTGTACAACCATCAGACCGAAATCTCCCAGCGGACATGTCCGATGAAAACGGTCCGGCGGCCCTAGGCGAACAAATGCTAGTGAAATTTGGGAAAAAAATATTTCAACATTTTTCAACATTTTGGTTGTCCCTGGTTTCGTCGCCGGAATGGATTTGAACAGGGGCTGGGGCAATTTCAAAGTCAGTGAGTGCAGAATTATTCTGAATTACACACCCTCGCTCCGCCGCTCCTACTAGCTTAAGGGGGTGTATTTTTTTTCCATCATCTGTGCCCCTTTCTGATGATCATGTGCTGGTTGGAGCTGAGGAAATATTTCTTCAGTTTCGGGTGCATGCCCATTTAGCTCCTCTCGCATGTTATTCTGCCTTGGCTCAAGTCCCGTCCAGCCACCTGCCTGTTTATCTCCTTGCCTTCCCTGGCGGAGTGATCTTCCTCCGCTCCCCACCCAGTAGTTGCCGGGGCCCGGAGAGTACGGCCGCGTACACACGATAGGATCACCATCGGAGAACGGTCTGAAGGACCGTTTTCATCAGTCCAAACCGATCGTGTGTAGGCCCCATAGGTTCTTTAACCTTCGGTCAAAAAAAATGAGAACTTGCTTTAAAATTGAACCGATAGACGCCTAACCGATAGGTCAAAACCGATTGTTAGTATGCAAAAGCATCGGTTAAAAACCTGCGCATGCTCAGAATCAAGTCGACGCATGCTTGGAAGCATTGAACTTCGTTTTTTTCAGCACGTCGTTGTGTTGTACGTCACCGCGTTCTGACACGATCGTTTTTTTAACCGATGGTGTGTAGGCACGACGGACCATCAGTCAGGTTCATCGGTTAACCGATGACAACGGATGGACCGATCGTGTGTACGCGGTCTAAGACTTGACAGGCTGTTAGGTGGGCGGCGACGGGCAGAGATTCGCTGAATACCGCCGTTACTAGTAAAAATGTATTTTAAAAATCTGGTCACCTTATCCTAAACTGCCTTTTTTTTTTAGATCAGCACTGCTGGGTTGAAAAAAAAAAAAAAAAAGACTGGTACGTAAGAGGCCTCAAATAGGAGTAATTTAACTCAATATAACAGCTGAAAAGATAAACCCTATTAGATCTGGCTCCACAAAGTTTGGCAAAAATGTGAATTGACAAGGGATATTTCAAATATGGCAAAAATGAATAAATAAAATATATATTTGTTTATAAATGAGCAAACAAGAAAATAATGTAGTAATTAATTATGCATATTAAAGAAGAGAAATCAACCTGTAAATAAATAAGGAAAAGGTGCCTTTTTTGTACTGCCTCTACACAAGGAGGAAATAGTGCGGTCTCTTTGCTGTACAGGAAAAAAAAAAAACAATATTTGGATAGCGTAAACTCGCTTGCACAGGTGTGCTTACCAGATTTGTGTATCTTGCCACAGATGAAAAGGAAAGACAAAACCTTTGCATTGTGTGCCGCATGGACAAGAATGTGATAGAACTGAAGGGTGTAACTAGGGGATCTAAGAGGGATGTTAGATTCAATCATCCAACGCCCACACACCCCTAAGGGTGACATTTAAGTGAGTGTAAGCACAACTGCAGCTGGGTTTGTCCCCTGTTCATAATGTGCAATTACTAATAATTTCTACATTATATACAGTTGTAATCTGAAACACAGTAATATCGCTGTGTCTTTGAAGTGTTTTTAGGATCATGTGTCCATTCTTTGTTACCCCAGAAAGATTTAATATCTGCCCCAAAGCAAAAATATTAAATTGTAAGTTCTTATGACGAAGAATATAATGTATCTATTTAACAAATATATAGTTATAAACAGTTTACATAATAAGCAATGGGTATAAAACAGTTATTATAAAATAATTATAAAATTATAATTATTATAAAATTATTATAATAGGGGAAAAACGCTATACCTTATATGGCGTTTAAAAAAATAATGTTGCCATTATGTTATTTAACCACTTGCCGCCCGCCAATGACAAATTGACGTCGGCAAAGTGGTTGTAGAATCCTGACTGGACGTCATATGATGTCCTCAGGATTCTGAGCCGCTGCGCACCCCCGGGGGCGCGCATCGCCGCGATCGTTGTTGCAGGGTGTCAGTCTGACACCCCGCAACACCGATCAAGGTAAAGAGTCTCTCACGGAGACTCTTTACCACGTGATCAGCCGTGTCCAATCACGGCTGATCACGATGTAAACAGGAAAAGCCGGTAATCGGCTTTTCCTCACTCGCGTCTGTCAGACGCGAGTAGAGGAGAGCCGATCGGCTGCTCCTGTGACAGGGGGGGGGTTTGTGCTGATCAATTATCAGCACAGCCCCCCGGAGGATGCCCACTGGACCACCATGGATGCCCACTGGACCACCAGGGATGCCCACTAGACCACCAGGGATTAAAAAAAAAAAAAAAAGGTATGCCACCCTAGACCACCATGGATGAGAAGGACACAAAAATGGATGCCAATCAGTGCCGCAATGGATGCCAATCAGTGCCCACTATGGGCATCACTGATTGGCAGGCATTGTTTGGCACTGATTGGCATCCATTAGTACAACACATACGATAGTGCCCATTTATGCCCATCCGTGCCACCTATCAGTGCCCATCCATGCCGCCTATCAGTGCCCATCCATGCCGCCTATCCGTGCCCATCCGTGCCGCCTATCCATGCCCATCCGTGCCACCTATCTGTGCCCATCCATGCTGCCTATCCGTGCCCAGCCGTGCCGCCTATCTGTGCCCATCTGTGCCACCTATCCATGCCCATCCGTGCCGCCTATCCAAGCCCATCCATGTTGCCTATCCGTGCCGCCTATCAGTGCCCATCCGTGCCGCCCATCAGTGCCGCATATTAGTGCCCATCAATGCCACCACATCAGTGCCACCTCATCGGTGCCCATCAGTGCCGCCTTTTCAGTGCCCGTCAGTGCAGTACCATCAGTGCTCATCAGTGAAGGAGAAAACATACTTATTTACAATGTTTTATAACAGAAGCAAAAAAATCTTTTTTTTTTTCTAATTTTTTTGTCATTTTTTTATTTTTTTTGCAGAAAATAAATATCCCAGAGGTGATCAAATACCACCAAAAGAAAGCTCTATTTGTGGGTACAAAATGATAAAAATTTAATTTGGATACAGTGTAGCATGACCGCGCAATTGTCATTCAAAGTGCAACAGCGCTGAAAGCTAAAAATTGGTCTGGGCGGGAAGGTCTATAAGTGCCCTTTATGGAAGTGGTTAATACGTTTAAACCTAATGACTGAACTGTCATAAAAACTTAAAAATGTAAGTTTTGTGATTTGAAAAAAAAAAACAGGGACGGTGCTGCCATAAATAGAGTGCCCATGTTTTTTGTGGATGCTGTGCTCACAGAAATCTTCAGTCCTCGGCCCCCAGGCACCCACAAAAAGCTGTGATCTTCCAGTGCTGCGGAGTTTAATATTCATGTAATACCGTCCCTGGTACTGATTTAAAAAAAAAACACTGAACTTCAGCTTTAAAATGTATAGGAGGTCTCAGGAATTGGGTTTAGACTTACTAAATAAATAACATAATAGCAACATAATTTCAACGGTAGTTTTCACTCTTTTTAAATCCGCAGCCTTCATTAAAGTGGTTCTAAAGGTTACGTTAAAGTTGTTGTAAACCCTCCTGTTTTTTCACCTTAATGCATCCTATGGGCTTCCCAATCTGCCATCCCAGAGCAGGAGGTCAAGGGCCACATGTGAGGGCTCCGTGGGCCACATGTGGCCCCCGGGGCACTGGTTGGGCACCCCTGCTTTAAGGAAACTGGATCCAAATCACATGACAAGTCGCACCAGTATGAACCAATAGCTCCTGACATACAAAGTGGAATCCATCCATCTTTCAAAACAGCCAAGCCCTGTAGAACAAATCAAAGCCATAGGCTCCTACTGCCATCACTCAAACTCCTGAAAAGAAGGGAGGCTTACTGCCTCTGTGTGTCTATGGATGCACACAGCCCAACACAGGACCTGATGGTAGCACATACAGGTGCCTTCTTTGCACCTAAATAGCTACAAAAGGCATCCAGCGCTGTCTGGGACTGCAAGGAGAAAAAAGACATTTCTATGCATTGTGATTGCATAGAGATGGTAAATGTTACCCCTTCTGTTCTTTATAAAAAAACTGAGGAACTTTGAACATCCAATCATTTTATATACAGCTGCACAGTCACATGATTAGATGTTCAAAGTGAAAAGAGTTAAATCTAAAGCCTCATACACATGATCAGATTATCCAAAGGGAATTGTGTGGTGATAGGCTGTTGGCGGAAAATCCGACCTCTTGTACGCTCCATCGGACAATTGTTGTTGGATTTACCACAGACAAATGTGGAATAGCATGCTTTAAAATTGTCCGCCAACAATTGTGTGTTGTCGGATTTTCCGATTGTGTGTACACAAGTCCTTCAGACAAAACTCCAAAGTACAAACACGCATGCTCAGAAGCAATGCTCACCATAACACAACATTAGCAGAAGTTGCCCAAAGGGTGGCGCTAAAGACCTGAAAAATTGTCGACAATTCTTTGCCATTTGTAGGCAAGACAAGTTCCTAGCCAATGCCCTTCGGACAAAAGTCCTACGCATTGTTGGCAAAAAATTGAATCGTGTGCATGAGGTTTAAGACTCCACACACACTATACAACTTTTATTGTCTGATTTCCTTTAGATTTATCAAAACCATGTAGTACAAGGACCTGCCTGATTACATACAAATTGAAACTCTTAGGCCTTGTACACACGATCAGTCCAAACTGATGAAAACAGACTGATGGTCTGATGGTCTGATGGACTGATGGTCTGATGTGCCTACACACCATCAGTTCAAAATCCGATCGAGTCCAACGCGGTAACGTAAAACACAATGACATGCTGAAAAAAACTAAGTTCAATGCTTCCAAGCATGCGTCGACTTGATTCTGAGCATGCGCGGGTTTTGAACCGATGCTTTTGCGTACTAACCATCGGTTTTGATGATTGGTAAATCTGAAGGAAAAAATCTACAGAAAATTGTATGTAATGTAATGTGTATGCAGCTTTAGAATGTGGTGTGAGAAAGACACATTCCGTGGACGTTTCAAACACCACAAATGAATGTGCTGCCTTTGCAAGATACACCTAGGTGCCAATAATAATAATGGCACCACGAATGCATCTCGCAAACAAAGCACGTTTGTGGCCACCAAATTGCATGGTTTTGCAGTGCCATGCAGTTTAGTGTGGTGCAAACTGAAAAAGTAGTACTTGCGCTACTTTTTCTGTGTTCCTGTATGATTGGCAGCCCATTGAAATGAAAGGGCTGTCAAAACCAGAACATGTGGGAACGCATGAGTTCTAGTGTAAACCAACTCTTACTGAGGGCGTGTTCCTGCGCAGTCCCTCACATTCTGATTTTGACAGCTCATTTGTTTGAATAGACTGCAAAATGCACAGAACCATGCAAAAATGTATGCAAGTACTACTTTTTCAGATTGCACTTAAATAATGGCACTCACATGCATCTCGCAAGGGCAACATACTCACATGCGGTGTGCGAAGCGCGCTTGGGAACGTGCCTTTCCCGAACCGCGTTCTGGTGTGAACAGGCCCTTTAATACAATTTCTCATGCCGCGTACAGATGACCGTTTTTCATGCCGAGAAAAATAAAAAAAATTTAATTGGTCGTGAAAAACGGTCGTGTGTATGCTCCAGAGCATTTTTCTCAATGAGAAAAATGCCCGTTAAAAATTTAGAACCTGCTCTATTTTTTCTCGTCGTTTTTCACATCGTTCTTTTTCACGTCATGAAAAATGGTCAGGTGTACGCTTTAACGAGTGAGAAATAATACCGCTCTAAAAACTGCTGATCCCTTGGCTTTGCTTCCGTCCCACTAAACCAATAACTATGAGTAAGCATCACATGATGTGAAACATGTCAGCCATCTTTTTCCTGTTGTTCACCACGTTTTGACTGCATTGCTTTGGTTGTTTTTTTGGATTTTATTTGTACAATAAAGACATCGTTTTAAGGAGTGCGGCAGTCCAGGACCTTCTTCTATCCAATGTACGCTTTAACGCGGGGGGAAAAAAACGCACATGCTCAGAAGCAAGTTATGAGGCGGGGAAATTAGCAAAAGGGTGGCGCCATTCAAATGGAACTTCCCCTTTATAGTGCCATCGTACGTGTTGTCGTACGTGTACGTCGTGTTTCTACGTGTACGTCACTGTGCTTTGCTAGAGCATTTTTTTCACGAACATGTGTATGCAAGGCAGGCTTGAGAGGAATCACCACAAATGACGTTGAGAAAAACGTCTTATTTTTTTTTGCATGACATGAAAAATGGTCGTGTGTACACGGCATTACTATTTGATGAGCAGGAAAAAAAAAAGATAAAAGGGGAAAAATACACTGACTGCTACTAATTCCTCAGCAGCACAATTTTTGCTTTGTGTTAAGTCTGTTCTAAGTGACTGCAAATGAATAGTGGAGTATGTTTTGCCAATTGCTCTGGGAGTTAAGTGGTTAAATCGCTATTACTGGGAAACATTAACCAAATTCACCTGCCTTGCATAGAAGTAAGATCTAACCTGGTCTTTTTAGAACAAGTTCAGCATGTTCACACAACTGTTGGGCTGTTACTGATTCATTTGACATTTGATAAACGTGTTTGAGTTCTTGGCTGCTGGTCTGAGCTTAGCGAGGAATGCATCCTGCATAATCATTAGGAAAATTACACTGATCTCGCACAAAAAAAAAGGGGGCAAAGACTCTTTTCTGAATCTTTGTTCAAATTCTGGAATCATTTGGGGACCATATACAATGCTTCAGCCTTTAAAAACAAAGCAGATTTCTAAAACATGCAGACTAGTGAGTGAGAATTGTGCAGATATAGGAGGGAGTAACTATGTTTACTCTAGCCTAAAAAGAACTGTGAACTATTATCTGGAACTGTTATCTGAGCTAGAAGTACACAAGGAAGTTTCCTTTGCTAATGGCTGAACGGGTCCCGAGATAAAATCCTAAACTCAATACCTATAGCCTAATTAATCAACTATTAAAACAGAAGTTGATAAAGAATTAGCTTACTTAAAGATTGAATTACCTGTAATCAGAGATAACGGGAATGTCAGTTTGGAAAAGATTTATTGGAGAAGAACAAAATCTGTAATATCACATATTTTAGGCAAAATACGTGGATGTGTGATAAATCCATAACACAATTTGAACAGGTGATTAAGCAATTGATTTGAAACCCTTATTAAGCACTTTACCTCTGGAAGATACGGCATTGCATTACTTTAATTGACAATTGTGCAGTGATGCGACACTGAACCCAAATAAAATGTATATCATTTTTTCACCCACAAATAGAGGTTTGTTTTGGAGGTATTTGATCACCTTTTTGAAAAAAAAAAAATATATATATATATATATATATATATATATATATATATATATATATATATTTGTTTACTTTCTGCTATAAAACAAATATAATAAAAGAAAATTAAAATCAAATTTCTTCATAAATTTAGGCCAAAAATATATTTTGCTACATGTTTTTGGTAAAAAATCCTAATAAGCGTATATTGAATGATTTACACAAACATTATAGTGTCTACAAACTATGGATATATTTATGGAATAACATGTTTTTTATACTAGTAATGGCGGTGATCAGCGCCTTATAGCGGGACTGCGATATTGCTGCGGACAATCAGACACTAACTGACACTTTTGACACTTTGTGGGAACCAGTAACACGAATACAGTGATCAGTGCTAAAAATATGCACTGTCACTGTACCAATGACACTGGAAGGGGTTAAAGATCTAGGGTGATTAAAGGGTTAATTGTGTGCCTAGGCAGTGTTTTTGTGTACAACATGTTCTTTTAAAATGTCTGCTGTTGAATGTTATTGTAGCACTGTCTCCATGGTGACCGCCATGCAGATTAGGCTTGCTGTATTTAAATCCTCTCCCCTAACATGCTAACATGGTCATCATCCAATGCCTGAAGAACGAATACTCTGAAAGCTAGCACCACCCCGCTGACCTGACCCGGAAGTGACCAGACCCGGAAGTGAAGTTGTGCACTGCAGATCGTGTTCTATCCATCTGGCAGCATCGTCTCCAGCTTTGTTCCCGAAGGACAGACCCGACTGCTGATACCATCCACAACAGCGATGCCGGACTCACCTTCCTCTTCTCTTTGCACCCAGTAGTCGGAGCGGATGATCTTTACCATGCCTGTTTCCACAACATTTCTGTGAGTGCAATCATTTCTATTGTGTCATAATAAAATGTAATTACTGCACTTTTTCTTTTGAACCGGCAGCCTTCTTTGAACAGTTTTACCTTACATTGATTAATTCCCCCCATAAAAACAATTTTTTAAACAAACTACCTCCACCACCCAGTCCTCTCTCCCCTTCCCCATATTTCTCCTTTCCTCATTGAATCTTAACCAGAGTGCGCCATATCACCCAATTTTTTATTTTAATTTTTGTGTTTTTGTGTACTGCTTTTACTAGGGAAAGAGATGGATTCAAGTCCCTGCTTTTCCAGTAACCCAAAATCCATCCCTTCCCCTCTGTCAGAATGGCATACTGCCTTATTTACATAGGCAGATCCCTGTACTGTGTTGTCTACTGACTATCAGAGGATGTCAGATGACATCAAGTGGCTGGCATCCGCAGATTGGCATCTGCTGTAAGCAATCACAGCAGAAGCGACCCGGAGGCGGTGCACGCATGCACAGCCCCCTGCAGACGGAAATGCAGAATTGCGTATATATATATAAACGTGATCTTGTACAGAGCTTCCACCCTGTAACAGTAAAACTGCTATAGGATGGTCAGCAAGTGGTTAATAATTTGCTATTTAGACTTTTGAATTGAAAAAAAGATATAAAAAAAAAGATATATAAAAAAATACTTAAAGCGGATGTCTGCTGAAAAAAAATATTAAAAGCCAGCAGCTACAAATACTGCAGCTGCTGACTTTTAATATTAGGACACTTACCTGTCCTGGAGTCCAGCACTGTCCGCAGCAGAGGACAAGCGATCGCTCATCACTCTGCTGCCCCCCCCGCCATTCTCAGTGAGGGAACCAGGAAGTGAAGCGTTCCGACTTCACTGCCCGGTTCCCAACGGCGCATGTGCGAGTCGCGCTACACCTGCCGATTGGCTCCCGCTGTGTACTGGGAGCCGAGTGTTCCCAGAACACAACGAGGGGGGGGGGGGACGGGAGGTAACATCATTCCCGCAGCCTTCCCAAGACTGTGTGGCCGGAAGTGGGTGCAAATACCTGTCTTTAGACAGGTATCTGCACCCCCTCCCCCTGAAAGGTGTCAAATGTGACACCGGAAGGGGGAGGGTTTCCGATCAGCGGGAGTTCCACTTTAGGGTGGAGCTCCGCTTTAAAACAAGTATCCCCCATCTTTACCATACAACCTGTTTTTCCATTTTAGAGCATCACAATGTGAAAACTTGAAAGGGTAAATACAGTAGTTTAAGGCCTACTGTACCTAAGTTCTATCAAGTTTGTCTGACGTTTCTTCTATAGGTATATGAATAGACTGTGTAGTCTAAGGTGACCAGATTTTAAAAATTAAACCTGGGGACATTCTACTGACCATGTCCACTTTTTTTAGCGGTGGGGCGAGGTCAAGCAGGGGGCGGACATAATAGGAGCAACACATGTTGGGTGTGGCCAAATTGTGCTAATAGTGGGGGTGCTAATATGCAAAGTGTAGAGGTCACATGGGCACAGCATTTTTCTTTTTCATAAACTTTTTTATTGATTTGCAATGTGCCTCTTGACATGCTAGCAAATTTTACTACTCCAGAAGTGTCAATTCCCTAGAACATCCCTTTGCACATCATACAGCCCTACTCTTGTGGGAGTGTCTAATTACTGTCTGTGCTGGCTCAGCTTCTTCAATCATCCTCTCACCTTCCTTAATTACCTTTTATGTAACCAAGGACACTGTGCAGGCTGACTGTCTGCATCCTAGTGTAGCCAGGTGTCTGCTATGTGATAATACAATCAAGGGACACTGATAAGTGGGACTATGGATTAAGCCCAGTGCTCTGTTAACTACATTGCTTCCTGTTAGCGGAGTGAGAGCTAATATCCCAAGAGACAGCAGAGGAACCTGTAGTCCCGCTGTCAATACATACTATGTTCCTGAGTGCTGATTGAACTACATACAAGTGGGTTGGTGGAGCAAAGAGGATTCTGGCAGAGCACATATATTCAACTGCGAGTGGTGGGCTTGCACCCTCGGTGTGGAATTCCTGTTTGGGTGGTTGGAGCCTGCTGTCACCGCACAGACCTTTGTGGCCTAGCTGGTTTCAGTGACAACCGAGCAGCGGATCTGGATTGCTGTGATCATCAAATTGAGACTGCATCCATCTATTTTCACTCCAGAACTTTATAACCCACCTCCATGCTTTTGTTGCTGTATCACCATGCTGACAGCCTGCTGGGTGGCTATTCTTCATCTCCTTACTGAGACTCAAGAGCCTGCACAGTACACTTGGTTTCCATGGAGGCTGTATATAATCAGGATTGGTGAGTGGGAGGATGCCCAACCTCTTTCTGTCATCCAACTGTTAAGAGACAGAAGGTGACTGAAGGTGAGAGCAGGGAGTGCTAGGCTCAAAGAAGCATGGGTGCCATTTAGGTAGATCTGCTGGAAGCTGCTTACAGCACAGCGGAATTGGATAACTGTCAGCTAGTCTGTCAGGACACATGGCAGGACCTCCATTACCCCTGGAGATGTAGTGGAACTAGGGCAGTAACCACAGGCAAGGTGGCACCCAAGTAGAAGCAGGATCAGACTGTCAGGACCAGACTGAATAAGTGTAATCAGAATTGGAACCAAAGTCATATACAAGAAGGCAAGCCAAGGATTAGGCGGATACGTTGTCAAGAACAGAACTGAGGTCATTTACAGGGATCCAGTGCACAAGGGAAGTCAAGAGTAAGCCAGGGTCATAAACAGTAGAGCAAGAGAAGCAGAGTCCTGAGAGAAAACCAGGGTCAAAACTAGGGATCAGGCAGCAGAGAAGTCTAGAGGCAAACCGCTTTCGTAACAGGTAATCCAAAGAATACAGGAAAGACAGGAGTAGCGATAGCCGAAGATCACCCAGCAAAGTCTAAATACAGCCACTGACCTTATGTAGGGTGTTTGGCACCAGTTATATTAGCAGATGTACAAAAATGTATGTATTTGCAAATGTGTGCAGACTAAACCCCGTTTTTTTTTTTTTTTAAGTGTATTTTGTGCGTGTACTAGAGAGAGGAGCCAGACTGCAGGAGTTGGGAGTAGGCAGGCCTCCCCCAGAGGCAATCTGCCACCTTTCTCCATGCCCCGGGTGGCAATGGCAGGTGTGTGAGGGGGTCCTCCCACATAGCCCGCCCTACCTGCTCCGCTTTGAAGCCCAACGGGGCAGAGGGACTCCCTATAAGGGAGTGAGAGGATCTAGCCCGCTCAACCAGCCCCGTTAGTCCTTCGCCTCTCTTTTTAGAGACCGCGTGGTCAAAGTGCGTGCATGTTAACCCAATTTTGAGTGCGTGTAAGTGTGGTGGTTTTTGTGGGAGGGGGTGGGCGTACTAAGCGCAGGCTTACCTCGCATAGCACACCCACCGGGAGTCGGGCTGAGACCACCAAACTCAATTCACATGTAGCCGACACCAGGATCCGAACCCCTAGCTGCAGAGGTGAATGGCTTGTCAGCGCAGTGCCAATCATGTTGAGCCACCACAGCTCCCTAAAACCCCTGTTTTTAACGCATACTGTTAGACAGGTCAATTTGGTTGGTCACAAGTTGGTCAGTAAGTAGAGCTTAGAATTTTCCTTGGCCGTTTTTTGTCAAGTGTTGCCCTCCAATGCTCCTTGCTGCATAGGCCTGGTACAGTATAGATGGGGGCAGTGGCTAACTTTTTGTATGCTTGTTATAGTGGTCAGGCAACACACTGACTCTTTTGCAGCCATGGTTCTATGTGGTGGGTGTTCAGTGAATCCTTGTACCTTCAAGGACGGGTGGGCTCCCTCCAGCCCATAATCTATCCCATCAGAATTCATGTGCTTCCACTGTGGAGCCTCTTATAAGTTAGAGGTAGGGAATACAGGTAACAGGGTGCATTTACCAGGGCCTGTAGCTTATACATGTATTTTAAAATGTGTGCAGACTAAAAAGCGGTTGTGCGACACTGCACCCAAATAAAATGTCAGGGCAACAACTGGGGACAAGCATCATCAAGCGGCCCCTACAGGGGTAGCACTACACTAGCAACTGATGATGTCATTGGTGGTCATGATGCCAGCAGCTGTGTAGTCATTGGTTGTTATGCTGTGAATAAAAAAAAAAAAAAGACTTGGAGCCCCTCAAAATCTATACAAGGCCCTTATCTGAAAAATATTTGGTATCTTTTTACTCAACTCTATCTTATATTTTATATTTTGCAGAAAATGTTGAGATTTTATTGTGTTTGTGTGCACTAAAATATATTTGAATGTATTTTCTACTGAAAATATAGGGTTAATAAGCAACTGTCCTAGTAACATGCAGCATAAAAAAAATTGTAACAACTATGTTTGAATTCTATGTGTCCCCAACTTTTAGAAAAATTGTTTTAGAGTTTTATACGTGCGCTAAAGTATGTGTGTAAATAACTGGCTCCGACATAAAAAGGGTTAAAGAATTTGTGCATTTTTCATTTTCCCTTGATGCCACATGAAAAAGCCTCCCCCCTCCCCACTGTACATTTATTTATCACTTTTCTTTCTTGCTTTGGCACAGGTCTGCCAGAGCAGTCCCCAGCTCACCATGCTATTTGTTTGACAATGGCTTGCACTGAAGCCTCAAAGGGGCACACACTTGCTCATTAAATTTGTTTCCTATTGACAAAGGGGTTTACAGTGGAATTCACAGTTTGCACATTTTTGCATGAATTCAAAAAAACCTTGGCGAATTGAACCTGAGCGGATTCACTCATCCCTGCTCTGAACTGTATGTATGCAAATACTGGCTATAGGTTCATCTTAGAATTTTTCTTATGGCACTATTACTATTACACTTACCTATGAATTATTTGCAGTATTTTTCAATAACAAAAAAAAAATATTTGGCATCATATTCAAAAGATTATCATAATTCCCTGTTGGTATTCATAATCAGAGATAGACCAAGTTCCATTGTTGGCCGGCAATGGAAACATGCACTAGATACATTTCTGCCATCTATTGTAATTCCTCTGCTAAATATGTTATCTACAGTACAACACAGCTATGAAAGCCCATCTTCCCAGTATTTATGAGCATTTCCTATTGTCTTCCTGCCAGAGAAAAGTTCTTTAGAGCATTGTTCTCATTTATATTGGTTACAAGTTTATGCATTTTATGATGTAGTTATATGAAAATTTATAGTGCCGAGCCTTTATATTCACAGCAACCAATGAGGATTTATTTGGTACTTATCTGACTTCAGTAATGAGAATACTGGTTGGCTGGTATACGTTATTGCACTTTAATCTTAAAGCGGAGTTCCGCCCTAAAAATGAACTTTCTATTAACAGCTTTCCTAATGTAAAAAATAAGGGCCAGATTCACAAAAGAGATACGACGGCGTATCTCCTGATACGCAGTCGTATCTCTGTTTCTATCTATGCGACTGATTCATAGAATCAGTTACGCATAGATAGCCAGAAGATCCGACAGGTGTAATTGTTTTACACTGTCGGATCTTAGGATGCAGTACCGCGGCCGCCGCTGGGGGGAGTTCGCGTCGTAAACCAGCGTTGGGTATGCAAATTAGGAGTTACAGCGATCCACGAAGATTTTTCCCGTCGTTACGGCGTCACAAGTGTTAGATTTCCGTCGCAAAGATAGGGCCCCTTTAACATGGTGTAAAAGTACTCCACCATGTTAAAGTATGCCTGTCTTTCCCGCGTCGCTTTTGAATTTTTTTAAAAAAAAATTTTTCCCGGCGTAAGTCTTTTTTTCACGTCGCGATTCACAAAACGTCGGCGCGTCGTAATTTCGCGCAAAGCATGTCGGGAAATTTGCGACGGGAGCATGCGCAGTACGTCCGGCGCGGGAGCGCGCCTAATTAAAATGGTACCCGCCCCATTTGAATTGGGCCGCCTTGCGCCAGACCTGTTTACGATACACCGCCGCAAATTTCCAGGTAAGTGCTTTGTGGATCGGGCACTAAATCGGAAAAATTGCGGCGGTGTAACGTAAACCGGTTATGTTACGGTGCGCCCGCTCTACGTGAATCTGGCCCTAAGACCCCATGCACACTGAAGCTGATAAAAAACGTCAGTAGCTTTGCAGGGAGCCTTTCAACATTTTTTAGCATTTTTGCAATAGCTTAAATCAGCATTTTTGAGTGTAGCTTTTTTTTTTTTTTTTTTTTTACTTTTTTTTATGAATAAAAAAAACGCAAAACACCCTGTTTTTTTTGCTTTTTTAAGAGTTTTTGGCAGTTTTTGAGCATTTTTCGGCATTTTGCGTCTTTTAGCGTTTTTTTCCCGCCGAAAAACGTCACTTTGAACGCAAATTTCGGGCGTTCAGAAAAAAGCAAATAAACTACAAAGCTCATTAACACTAAAAAACGCCCAGGTGTGCATGGGCACATAGGCTAACATAGAGTTCAGTTTATGGGCTTTAAAAAAAAAAGCCAAAACGCCAATAAACTGCAGTTTATCAGCTTCAGTGTGCATGGAGCCTTAACAAACAAAAACCACATACACTGTTAGAAATTTGTTTGTTTGAGAAAATGTTTCCATCCTGCTCCTTCGAATTTTCTCATGACTGCATTCGAAAACAAATTTCAATTTGATCCACTAATCATTAGAAAAAAATGAATGAACTTTCTTATGTAACGGCATCCCCGACCTCCAAAGGCCTAATGATGATCTCCAGAGATAGGAGAGCAGACATGCTTCTTCACAGTATGGGTTACTAGGCATGGTGGGTGTAATGCAAGTTGAAAACATGGGCGCCAGTCACTTTTTGAATGCGAACAAAAGAGATTTTTTGTCTCTTAATAAGAACTAAGGGAGAGAGGATTTAGGGCCAGGACACTCTTAGGCCTCGTACACACGGCCGAGGAACTCGACGTGCCAAACACATCGAGTTCCTCGGCCAGTTCAGTCCTGGAGCCGCCGAGGACCTCGGCGGGCCGAGTTCTCCCATAGAACAACGAGGAAATAGAGAACATGTTCTCCATTTCCTCGCCGAGGTCCTCGTCGGCTTCCTCGGCCGAAATTGTACACACGGCCGGGTTTCTCGGCAGAATTCAGCCAGAAACTCGGTCGGAAGCTGAATTCTGCCGAGAAAACTGGTCGTGTGTACGAGGCCTAAGGCTGGATTCACACCTATGCATTTTTTGTGCTTTTTGCATTTTGCGGATTTGCACTACAGTCCATTTAACATTGTTTTTAATGGAACACGTTCTGTAGTGCAAATCTGCAAAATGCAAAAAGCACTAAAAATGCATAGGTGTGAATCCTGCTGTAGATCTTCACTCACTGAGCTCTCGTTCTCTCACTAGACTTCAAGATCCCAGACATCACTGGATCCCCTGAGCTCTTCCACTGCTAACCCACTGTATTCTCCTCAAGCATCACCCCTGCTAACCCGCTTGGTCCCTAGATGGACACTTTTCTGAAGCTTTTCCACTTATTCACCATCCCCGGCTGGTGAAAAGGCTGCTCTGGTGCTTCTTCAGGCTTCTATACACTGACTTCTGATAACAGGAATGGTTATCCCTTGCTAGCAACTATTCCCCTTCCTTTACCTCTGGCCTTGATCATCACTTGCCCCTGGCGACAGGAGTGGTTAACCTTGTGGCAACTGCTTCTCCTTCACCACTAGCAATGATCCGGTTCCCCCTCCGGAGGAACCTCTGCAACTTGGTTGGGCTTCTGGCCGAAAGCCCCAACCCCGCCCTGCTTCCCTCAAACCTGGATAGGCCTTAGACAGCCTAGCAGCTAGGTGCTCTTGGAATAGGCCTCGGGCTTCTTGCCTAGCAGCCGGAGCCTTGTGACACACATCCACAGCTGTCGGGGTGGCACAGAACCCTGATCACCTGACTCCTCCCAAATAAATAGGCTATCCCAGCAGGCCAAGGGACTAAAGAAACCCCTGCGAATTGGCTGAGACAACCCATCCACTTCTAGTCTTAATTCACTATGCCCTAGTCATTCTATTGCTACAGGCAACAATGTCACTTAGTGACAGAAGATAGAGGTGCATCAAATCCAGAGTTAGGGAAAAGCCAGTGAATACCTTATCAATCAGCCAGGCTAGTTACCACCTAGCAAGCTAAATTTTAGCCTACTACCAGGGTGCTACACTTAAAACATTCTTTCCCCAATAATTTTTAGAAGAGGAGGATCCGGGCTGCTCTGTGCAAATCCACTGCAACAGATCAGGTAAATATAACATGTGTGTTATTTTTATTGGAAAAAAAATAAGACTTTACAATCACTTTAGTTGTGAGAGTTTATTTTGATCCATGCTTTGTTTACTGAACAAGGCTTAGGCTGCTTTCACATTGGGCAGCGGAGGTGCGGTGACGGTATAGCCGCGCTATTTTTAGCGCCGCTATACCGTCGTATTAACCCCCGCTAGCGGCCGAAAAAGGGTTAATACCGTCCCCGCATTGTGGGCGGTATTACCGCGGTTTCCCATTGATTTCAATGGGAAGGCGCGGTATAGGAGCGGTAAACACCCCGCTCCTATACCGCTCCAAAGATGCAGCTAGCAGGACTTTTGGAGCGGTCCTGCTACCGCACCGCTTCAGTGTGAAAGCCTCCGAGTGGATGGGTTGTCTCAGCCAATTTCGCAGGGGTTTCTTTAGTCCCTTGGCCTGCTGGGATAGCCTATTTATTTGGGAGGAGTCAGGTGATCAGGGTTCTGTGCCACCCCGACAGCTGTCTGGGTGGACGTGTGTCACAAAACTCCGGCTGCTAGGCAAGAAGCCCGAGGCCTATTCCAAGAGCACCTAGCTGCTAGGCTGTCTAAGGCCTATCCAGGTTTGAAAGAAGCAGGACGGGGTTGGTGCTTTCGGCCAGAAGCCCAACCAAGTTGCAGAGGTTCCTCTGGAGGGGGATCTCCGACGTCATCTCCGACCAATCATAGCCCCAGAGCCGCGATACTGGAAGTAACTCCGGGACAACATGTCGGCGGCCGGAGGGAGAGAGGTAAGTAATACATAATGAGCTAGTATACTTTGCATATTGGCTCATTATGCCTTTGTCTTGCAGGGTGTTTTTTTTTTTTTTTTATACAAGGGTATACTTCCTCTTTACTGCTATCTATTATCTGGGAAATAATTAGCTCTGAAAGTGGATTTTTCAGCATGGGTGATATGTAAACAGGTAATTCAGGGAAATAACAATCATGTTCTAGCAGGTATGGCTTCCAATAAGCGCATGATATCAGTTTCATACCTGTAATAATCACACTACCACTTAAAGTGTTTTTTTGTTACACAGAACAGTGAATTACAGAAGTAGTCACTCACAGCAGGCTAAGACAGATTTTAGGAGAACCTGCTTAGGGGAATTGAAAGCCGGTTTACATTCATGTTTGTACCGACAGTACTGACAAGTGACATGTAGTTTTATTCCAATCCCCTTTTGATTGTTTTAGTTTTATATAAAACATAAAAGGAAATTGAGTTTATGTTTATGGCCATCTTATGCGCTTCCTTTAACATAGGGGCAGATGCACAGAGCGAGTACACCGGCGTGATTCGTGTCAAGCCTGCCTTGCATACACACGATCGTGAAAAAAAATGCTCGAGCAAAGCGCGGTGACGTACAAAGCGTACGACGTGTAAGTAAAAGTTTGGTGAGAGACGATTCAAGCTTTTCAGTCTGTGACAGCGTGACGAATGTCCTATCTCACGGCGTGAAAAACGACAACGTTAAAAAACGACGAGAAAAATTAGAGCATGTTCTAAATTTTTAATGCCCATTTTTCCCGTCAAGAAAAATGCTCTGGAGCCTACACACGATCGTTTTTCCTTATCAAAGTATCTTTATTGAGTTGATAAAGAATTGTACAAGCATAGTGAAGAGAACAAGTTACAAGGAGAAGAAACTCTTTAACAAACAAACATAGTCATTGTACATTGCAAAAGTCACTTATTTCAGTCATCCTAACAATGTATACAGTAGCAATAGTGACTGAATAACTGGCTACCTAGGTTCACTTTGCATTACTTCTTTTAGCCATTGTACGCTAAACTGGGCCTAGGGCCATGTCCCAATGTACAGTCTTTTGGTGCAATCGTTGGGAGTTTCAACGATATTCAACATTGTAATAGTAGTTGCGAAAACAACATTGTTAAGCTAAGAACATGTTTCTGAAGAGGGGGGGAGAAGGGAGGCAGAGAAGAGAGGGGTTGAGGAAGAGGGGGTCTGCAGGAGCAATCTGAGTTCTGAAGTCATTGAAGTAGGTTGTTAAATTGGCTGGGCTACCATGGCTGTAAAACATCGTTATTCATTGCATTAGGAATTACATATGTGAACCAAGGCTTCCATATTTTCTCGTATCTGGTGATCGTATCCATATCGATTGCCATCATTTTGGCGTGAGACATTGCGTTGTTCATTCTATTTGTCACTTCATTTAGTGATAAATTAGGTGACTTCCAAGCCTTCGCGAGTGTCTGTTTCGCGGCTGTAAGAAGCTGCAGAATTAGTTTAAATTGCATATTCGACACATTGTCAGGTTTTAGGTTTAGTAGCGCCATTTTGGGATCTGGGGGAATTGTCTTTTCGAAGAGGGCGCTGATAATATGGAACATTTCTGACCAAAATGATAGTGCTTTTGGACACGACCACCAAATGTGAAAATATGTCCCAGGTGATGAGCATCCCCTGAAACAGTGGTCTGGGTAATTTTGCACATATTTCGCAATCCTGACTGGCACTAAGTACCATCGAGTGAGAACCTTGTAGTTTGTTTCAACCGCTATTTCATTCAGGGATGCTGATGTAGTGTTATTCCAAATTTGTTTCCATTCTGATGCGTCTAGCTCTAGATCTAAGTCCTTTTCCCATTTACACACATAAGGTAGTTTCTCAGAAATGGAACTGGTCAGTAACTGGGAGTAAATAGTTGAAATAATTCCCTTAGTATGGGGGTCATTTCTACAGAGATTTTCGAAAGTGGATAACCGTGTCGGCGTCGGGGAAGAGTCTAGAAATGACTTGAAGAAATTTCTTATTTGTAGATATCTAAATATCTCAGCTTGTGGAATGCCATATTTTCCACGAATAATGGGAAAGGACATGAAAGAGGAAGAGTCAGCTTGTATAAACATGTACAATCTTTTTTTACCCATTCATTAAAGGTGTTGGGATATATCAATGCCGGGTAGAATGCCGGGTTCTTGTAGAATGAAAGAAGAGGAGTGTGAGGGGATTGCAGGTAACTTTTGACCTTCATTCGGTCCCAAAGGGATAGTGAGTGTTTTGAGGTTTTATTCTTGGTCTGGTGGGTCCCCAAACAAAGGTAGATACTCTTTTTTGTACGATTCTTAAGAAATGTGGTGGAACAGGGACGGGAAGAACTCTGAAGAGGTAAAGGAGTTTCGGTAATATTGTCATTTTTACCGCGCTGATTCTTCCGAACCAAGACAGAGGTAAATGGGCCCATGAGCTTAGAAGATTTGATATCTGTTTTAAGAGACTAGGGTAGTTGGAGGAAAATATCTCAGATGGTGTCGCTGTTAGGCGTATTCCTAGATAAGGGATACTTTTGTCAGGCCATTCGAAGGTTAGACCGGTTTTGGCTGCGCTTAACTCTAGGGCTGAAAGTGATATGTTTAGAGCGAGACATTTTTTGGGGTTAATGGATAGACCTGAAAAGGATGCAAAATGGTTTAGAACTGACATTAGGTTGGGGCCTGATACTTGTGGAGATGCAAGAAAAAGGAGGATGTTGTCGGCGAACAAGCATAACTTATGCTTATGGCCACCTACTTCTATACCAAGGATCGTTGGGTCTGACCTGATTTTTTGTGCCAGTGGCTCTATAAGGAGGGCAAATAATAAAGGGGAAAGCGGACATCCTTGTCTCGTGCCTCTATTAATGGAGAATGTGTCTGACTTGTATCCTGCATATTTTACATATGCTTTTGGGCTATTATATAATTCCAAGATCCATTTCGTAAAGTTGGGGCCAAAGCCCCATTTTTGTAGCGCAGTTCAGTTATGACCAGGATACAGAGTCGAATGCCTGCTTTATATCTAGAGAGAGAAAGCACGCTGGGATTCCTCTTTTCTTTGCTATATGTGCCAAAAGATTTGCCCTTCTTATGTTGTCACCTGCCTGTCGGTTAGGCATGAAACCTACTTGGTTACGGTGGATCAGTGTTCCAATTATCATGTTTAGGCGATTCGCCAGAATTTTACCTAGGAGTTTAATGTCCATATTTATCATTGAAATGGGGCGGAAGTTTTCACTAAGGGTATTATCCGCGTGCAGTTTAGGGATCATGCAGATGGTGGCTAGGAGTGATTCCTGTCTAAAGGTTTTTTGGTTAAGTAGATCATTAAAAGCTTCTGCTAGTCTTGGGGAAATAAGTTCGTTGAAAGTCTTATAGTATCAGGCTGTGAATCCGTCTAGACCGGGCCTTTTGTTTAATTTGAGATCCTTGATCGCAACGGTTACATCTTCTAAAGAGATAGGTTTATCCAAGTGCTCTTTTTGGGATTCAGTCATTTGGGGTAAATGGATTTGCGCGAAAAGGGAGTCTGCGGCTATTTCATTAAAAATATTTGTTTCTGAATAAAGCTTTTTTCAGGTGAGCGCTGAATTTCTGCACTATTTTAAGGGGGTTGCTAGAAATAGTGTTATTTGATAGTTTAAATTTTATAGGAGAGTATGACTTATTGATGGAATTAGGCGTCCTAGCTAGATATGCGCCAGTTTTGTTAGCATTTTTATAAAAAGTATGTTTGGACCTATTTAAAGATTTGTTTGCCGACTCTGTAAGAAATAAATCGTACTCCAGACGCGCTTTATCCAGGCGGATTTTGGCGTTGGGGGAGTGATCGTTTTGGAAAGCTAAGTAAGCTAGATTGAATTCAGTTTCCAGTCTCATTGCCATCTGTTTTCGATCTTTTTTAAGGATCCCTAATTGTCTTTGAAATGTCCCTCTCAGTACAGGTTTATGTGCCTCCCAGAGTGTGAGAGCAGATATTTCTGGGGTCATGTTAAATTCCAGGTAGTCTTTCAAAGATTGTTCAATTTCTGAGCAATACGAGGGATGCCTGAGTAGTATATCAGGCATATACCAAGTGGGATCTTGTTTTTTGGGGATAGTTGATGCTATTGTAATAGAAACAGCGTTATGATCTGACCAATGAATGGGCATTATAACGGAATTAAGAACTTCTGGCAACATTCCGATTGTAAGAAATATATGATCTATTCGGCTAAGTGACTGATGCGGGTTGGAGAAGTAGGTGTAGTTACGCTTTGTAGGGTTCATTTCTCTCCAGGAGTCTACTAGGTTATATTTAGAAAGGAGATTGGATAGTGTCCATTTTGGGTGATGTTTCGGTTGAATGTAGGGAGATCTGTCTAGGAACGGGAGAATTACTTGATTTGAATCACCGCATATCAAAAGAGAACCTATTTTATGCGTGTTGGTGGTTTGAAATAGGTGTGACAGAAACAGCATAGGGTTAAGGTTAGCGGTATAGTAGGATACTACCGTAACTGCAGAGTCTAGGATGTATCCTGTTAAGATCAGGTATCGGCCTTCAGGGTCTCTGAGTTCAGATTTCAGGGTGAATGGGGTTGATCGGTGGAAAGCAATCAGGACTCCTCTTTTCTTAGCTGAGGCAGACGCAGTGTATACTTGTGGGTAAGCGGGGTTGAAGTGTTTAGGGGTTGAATCTGGGGTAAAGTGTGTCTCTTGTAGACAAACTATGTGGGCTTTTTTGGATTGAAAGAACCTAAAAGCTTTCGTACGCTTTTGTGGTACATTCAAGCTTTGTACATTGAGTGATATCATGTTCAAAGGTGCCATGGTAGCCAAACCAATAATCTCATCTTACCTTGCTTCTTCGAATGAAGATTGCTCCATGCAGACCGGATGAGGAAAGGGGAGGGAAAGGAACCAAAATTGGAAATCTTAAAAGAAGAATGAGAAACACAATACGTTAATGTACAATCATACAATATATAACATGTTGAGTATTCGAAGTATACTTGTGATGAGGGAAGAAGTCCCCCACCAAGAGAAAAAGGGCCTGCGTCAAATCCCCACATATTAGAATGGGGATCCGAGGTGGACCTAATGGGACGCGTGTTTTCCCATGAGTCGGAGCACCGCATTCTGAAGTGTAAAGATGTTCCTTTGCGGATGCAAAATGTTTCCAAGTTTAATAATTTACTCGTGAGACGAGTGGGATCGTTTAACTGCATTGCTGGGAGATCACATTTAAGGGGGAAGGAGAGAAGGGATGTGAATTACCAGCTGGGATGTTGGGACGTTAGGAATGTCATAGGTCTATGCTATTTAATGTGTATAGCTAATTACAAGGTGAAGAAGTGTATTGGACGTCACTTCATGGTAATAATAGCAAAAGGTTAGAGAATGGCCTTACGCGGAGGGTCAGATGGCGTTAATGGGATAGGGTCCGCTTATTTTCGTAAGTAATCTTCAATGGTATAAATTGCGGGACCGTGTGGGATATGAAATCCGACCAGGAGATAGAGCGAAAGGGCCGCATCCCTATGGGGTCCAAATTTTGCGACATGTGGGATAACAGTTCCGTAGCAATAAACAAGTATTGCTACCTTCCATAGCAAAAAGAACAGGGAAATACTTCATGGAACTAGGGCAAGGCAAACTAGCTGTCAATGTCCATTTTCACGACCTGAAAAGGAAGAAAAGATGGTTAGAGGTGAGAGAAGTTCAGTCCATTGAGTCTTCTTGGTCCTGAGGCTGTGGTGCATATCTGCCCCGCTTGTGTGATTGTTGAATGCCTCCATTCTGCTCATGCTGTGTGGAGTTGTTATGAGAGGAGGTGGAAGCAGCTCTTCTGCGTGAGTTGGATGCAGAAGAGGGGTTTTCAATCAGCTTAAAGTCCATAAGGGCCTGATGTAGTTGATCCGGCCATCTGCAGACTATTTTCGTTCCCTGATATGTGAAGCGGAGGGCCCCCATTGATATTTTATGTTGCGTTGTTGCAGTTCAATTAGAAGAGGTTTCATAGCTCTCCTCTTGGCGATGGTTAACTGCGAGATGTCTGCAAATATTTGATAGTTGTGACTCTGGAATGTCAGATTGCTCTTTTCCCTTGCTGCCTCCATTACTTGTTCCTTGGTTCTATAAAAATGAAATTTGGCTATTATGTCCCTGGGGGGACCATCTGCCTTTTTAGGGGTGAGTTCTCTGTGTACTCTGTCCATTTCCAAACGCTCCACTGCAGTACCTGGAAGCAATTCCTGGCATAACGCCAGGATGGTGGACTGAAGGTCAACTACAGACTCTGGGATGCCTCTGAATCTAAGATTAGACCTCCTGGAACGGTTTTCGTAATCTTCCAGTCTGTTCTGTAATGTTAGATTTTCTTCCTTGAGCAAGTCTATCTCAGTTAGGCACTCTTGAGTATATACCTCAATTTCCTCCATTTTAGCTTCCAGGACCTCTGTGCGGTTTCCCAGCTCCCTAATTTCTCTAGTGAGATTTGTGGTAATCTTGTCAGAGATCTGTTTCAATGCTTTATGGAGCATTTTTTCAAACTGTTTAAGAAGTCCTGAGGGGACAGTGTCATCTTGACTAGCGGCTTTTGTTGCATTGCTAGTGTCCTCTTCCTCACTGTCTGAGGTAAAATTAGTCGGGGTAGCCATGGGTATCAAAGTTTTAGCTGTGTGCTTCTTTCCCTTCTCTGAGGGGAGCCGCTCTGAGGTGAATGGTGCCTTCTTAGCAGTGCATTTGCTCTGCTGCCCTCCGCTGAGGGGATTCGTTTTGGCTCTAATTCTTGAGCCTCCCAGCACCATATTGCCCAGAAAATGTTCCTCTCACCATCCTGCAGCTCTGACCTGACTTTTTATCCAGCAATGCCGGCTTGGGAATAGTTTATCTGCGGTTTCTCTCTCTCATGAAGCGCACACGATCGTTTTTAATGACCATTTAAAAAAACTGCATTTTTCTCGTCATGAAAAATGGTCGTGTGCACGTGGCATAAGAGTTTTTTTTTTATTATCTACACTCCCTGCTGACACCAGAAATTGTGGAAGGGAGTTCCATATCCTTATTGCTCTACCAGTAAAGAACCCTTTACTCAGTTTAGGATTGAATCACCTCAATTCCTACTTCATTGTGTGGTTGCATGTCTTGTTTAGAGCGCTTAGGTTAAATAGTTTCCTCCTAGTGCTGGAGTCCCCATTTAAAGATTTGTATATCATTATTAGACATGTGCACACTGAAATATTTCGTTTGGGATTTTCTTTTTCGTCTGAAAAATACATTTATTTAGTTACTCCCGAAATTTGTTTTTATTTATTTTGTTTTTTGTTGGAAATTGCATTCGTCCAAAAATTCGAACAAATTAAGATTGAATCTGTCATTGAAGGCTTATGGTGTCTGATTGTCTGTTGAATGTTCAAAGAGGAACATGTTTTTTTCCAATCAGTGGGTACCATTTCAGTCTGTAAGCTGTCTTTAAAAATGAACAGTCTGGCTATAATATGGCTTAATTCTTTGAGAACTCTCAGGTGTAAGCCATCCGGTCCTGGTCATTTGTTTCCATTACATTTTTCTAGTCTTTTTTGAACATTGGTCTCTGTCCAGTATACTTACCGTGTTTAAATTCACAAAGATAGATTCATAATGTATTCATGATCATGAATACAGATCTGCATTAATTTGCACATTTAATATCTACCTAGAGTACAGCATTAAGAAAGAAATATATATCAACTTATACAAACAAGTTGGAAAAAGGGCCTGACTCCATACATAGTTTAAGTAAGCACTGTAGGTTGGATGTTTCTAACTGTAAAATATCTTACAAAGAACTGCACAGAGAATGACAGGATGGTTCCTAACTTGTGAAAATAGAATGTATTTCCCAGGTTACTCAACAGGAGAAGACAGAAGTGGTATACGGCATTATATTGGAGGGACATAAATGTTGCTTGGATAGGAGCCATTTGTAATACTTCAGCCTTCAAACAAAGATTTTGTGATCCCAGCCAAATCCACCTAAAATAATTATTATTGCACAAATTAGTTACTGATACACCATAATTACTTGTAGTTTTACAAATTATTCATTACAGCATTACACGATTTAATTATAAATTATAATTAGTCTCCACAGTCTATATTCACACATATAAAAGTTAGTTTAGTGTTTACACCCTGTGATTTTTCTTTTAATTACAATGAATATTTATACTCACACAAAGGGTTTAAGGGGCTGATGCTGGCACATAGCAAGCAATATCTAATTATCAGTGAGCCAGGTACAGTGCTGGCAATGTCTTTATCTTCATCAAGGCCTGAAATAATTTACTAACAAAATACACTTCAACAAATCATAGAAATTAAATACAGAGTGAATGTGCAGTAAGGTGGTGAAGGGGCTGGTACTTTACGGGTCGTTCTGTTTTAACTTTCAGACTTTTCACTTAATAAATAGCACACATGTTTGTGGCTTATCTCAGTCTTGCCTTGTAAATGATAAGTTTTATAAACCAATATCCTGCTAGCTTTTAAAAGACTTTTAAAATTCAGTTAGGGTCAGTTATTTAATCAGGTTGACAAAAGACACAGGTACATCAAGTTCAATGAATAGCAAAATGAAGAAAACCTGCAAATACATAATTTTACCCCACTCCTAGTGGTATCAGAAGAATATCAGGTACACATTCTTGGTGCACAGTGTGACAAGATGAGGATTGAAGCACTGGACCTGAAACTGTGGCCCTTTTCTTGTATTTAACTGATCCTTGGGGCACTATTCCTCCAACTGAACCCGGTACTGGGGCACTATTCCTCCAACTGAACCCGGTACTGGGGCACTATTTCTCCAACTAAAACCAATGCTGGACCACTATTCCTCCCATTGACATCAACAAGGGAGAATTAGTCCTCCCACTGTTACCAACAATGGGGCATTATTCCTTTCACTGTCACCAATGGAGTATTATTCCTCTTGCCACTACCCAACAGGTGCTATAGTTTTAATTTTACTGCAACTGCTCACCAAACCTGGGGCATTGTTTACTCCTATGGACTATTGTCACTGATGCCGCATACACACGATCGGTCAAACCGATGAGAACGGTCTGATGGACTGTTTTCATCAGACCAAACTGATCGTGTGCGGGCCCCATCGGTTATTTATCCATAGGTTAAAAAAAAGCAATCTTGTTTTAAATTTAACCGATGGATACCTAACCGATAGATTAAAAATCCATGCATGCTCAGAATCAAGTCGACGCATGCTTGGAAGCATTTAACTTCGTTTTTTTCAGCACGTCGTTGTGTTTTACGTCATCGCGTTCTGACACGATCGTTTTTTTTTAACCGATGGTGTGTAGGCACGACTGACCATCAGTCAGCTTCATCAGGTTAACTGATGAAAACGGTCCATCAGACCGTTTTCATCGGATGGACCGATCGTGTGTACAGGGCTTTAGTCATTTTATTATTCCAGTGGCTTTGGTCCAGCACCTGAAAAACAATGAACTGGCCATTTGTTTAGAAATTTTGATGACCTTTGGTTTAAAGGATTACTGAGACTAAAGATGGAGAAACTGTAAGCACCTAATTGCCATTACCTTTTCAATGTATTCCATTATTTTCATTGGGTGAAACAGTGCATGTTAGTAAGGGACTAATAACGTTTCCAAAGCCATAAGACATCTATCAGAAAAATATCAACGTGCATAGGAACATTGGGCCAGATTCATGTACTTTTACGGCGGCGTAACGTATCCCATTTACGTTACACCGCCACAAGTCTTCAGCGTAAGTGCTTGATTCACAAAGCACTTGCCTGTAAACTTGCGGCGGCGTAGCGTAAAGCCATCCGGCGCAAGCCCGCCTAATTCAAATGGGCCATGTGCCATTTAAATTAGGCACGTTCCCGCGCCGAACGTACTGCGCATGCTCCGTTTTGAAATTTCCCGCCGTGCTTTGCGCGAAATGACGTCGCCCTGACATAATGTTTTGAACGGCGACGTGCGTTACGTCCTTTCGTATTCCCGGACGACTTACGCAAAAAAAAAAAATTGAAATTTGACGCGGGAACGACGGCCATACTTTAACATGGGTTGTCTATTTTTACACCACCTAAATAGCAGCCGTAACTTTGCGACGGGAAAAGCCGACTAGCGACGACGTAAGAGAATGCGACGAACGAGCGTACCTTCGTGGTTCGCCGTAAACAGCTAATTTGCATACCCAATGCGGAAAACGACGCAAACTCCACCCAGCGGGCGCCGAAGTATTGCATCCTAAGATCCGAAGGCGTACAAAGCCGTACGCCTGTTGGATCTTAGCCAAATGCCGTTGTATCTTTGTTTGTGAATTCAAAATAAAGATACGACGCAGCAAATTTGAAAGTACGCCGGAGTATCAGCAGATACTCCGGCGTACTTTTTCTGTGAATCTGGCCCATTGTAACTTCTTTAGACACCCCTTGTTTTTGAGGAAGGATCAGTCAGGCTGCAATGTTCCACCTGAATGGCATACTCATAAACATGTACTCATGGGTGATTAAATTGCATACATTTAAGGAGTTTGTTTTTGAAAAAAATATATTTTCTTGGTTGGCATCAGCCATCTCGTGTTTGATGGTAACTTTAAAACACTATTCACAGATCTCTCACTATCCACAGCTTGCAGGGCAGTTATGCCTCCCAGAACAATTGTAACAAATGAAGACTTTTTTAATGGTGTAATTTTTATTTTTTCATTGTCATTTACTTTTTTTTTTTTAACTGTTAAATGCTTTAAAATACCTCTTTACTAGTTCACCTGGGCAGTGCATGGTACTTACCAACTTGTAAAAGTGGTAAACGTAGTTAAGGTAAATTGCACCTAACTCACACATTCTTGCAAATGTAGATCCCAATGTCACTAAGAACCAGGCTGGGGTTTTGCTGTTATTGTGAGCCAATGCCTCTCTAAACACCACATGGATACTGATTTTTCCCCCCCTATGTCTTTAGTTTGTGTTCTGCAAACTTTCTATGAACGAATACAATAAAAACGTTTTTTATTTTTTAAACAAAAAAGTAATTTTTATTTTTAATTCTTTTGAGTTATAAATTAGTGAGTGGGTGAAAGGTCTTAAAAATCCTGCTAGCAATCCACCATGGCGGCAGGTAGCACATACCCCTACACAATTCTCATACCTTTTTTTTGGGTCACCAGAAGTATGTAATATTTTTCTATGATTTTTACAATGCTTTTAGAAAAGCCCTTGATACTTCTACAGATCCTTCCTCTTCAAAGATTGGGGCTACATTGAGTGACACTCATGACACTCTTAGTATAAAAAGACAGCATACGTGCTTGCTCATTTGGGGTTTTAATCTGTTTTGAAGGTGGAGGAGGCATTGGGGCTAATGTACTAAAATTGGAGACTGCAAAATCCAGGGCAGCTCTGCATAGAGACCAATCAGCTTTTGCACTCCATTGGTGACAGTGCAAGGAATAATGCAACCCCAATTGCGTTTTCAGAGTCAATTAAAAAAAAATCCAGATTTAGTACATTGACTGGTAAATTGGCACTTGTTCATAGATGTCCACACCTTCTACAAATCTGCCTTAACCAGTTTAGATTTTGATCTGCATGGTTTAAAATACTTGGACTTTTTCTGTAAAGGAACCCTTGACTGATAGTGCAGAGATATTTCCAAAAAAGATGACATAGCATTTCTCAGCGCAGCACTATGTGTACATGCAGCAGTTTTTAGTTAAAAAGTTATCAGTATGCAAACCTTTAGTCTGATCCTAGTCTAAGGCCCCTTTCACACCTGCGAATCAAGTGAGGGTCCATTTTTAAACATCCGCTTTCTCAGGGACACTGTGCAGGGACCAACCTGTCAGATCTCTGCTCTCCTCTATGGGGGATCGGATGAAAACGAAACGTCTGTTCGTTTTCATCCGATCCGGTCCGCCAGACGGATGCAAAATAGGGTTTGCATCCGTCACTTTTTAGCGGAGAGGATCGGGGCTGATCGGGTGACAGCGGACATGTCACCGCTGACATCCGACGCTCCATAGAGATGTATGGAGCGCCTGTTCAGATCCGCCTGAAAAAACTGACAGGCAGATCTGAATGGTCCGTAGGTGTGAAATGGGCCTTATTCTGGCAATATTTTAACTAATTTCAACACCTTTTAACTAGATTGCAATAACAAAAAATCTAACTGATCAATAACTATATAAATATAAAAAGTTGTTTATTGGTTAATTTCATATCTGTGTTTTTAAGTTGATTGGAGGTTGTTGAAATTGCTAGAAAAATGGGAAACATTATTTGTTGGTTAGCACCATCCAACTTGAGTTGGTAACAGGCTCAGTAGGTCTTTGACTGGAGGCAGAAGAAGAAAATTATTTATTAATTGTTCACACATTGTACTTTTAAGTTTTGTTTTGTTAAAGTATATTAAGTCAACCTATGTTTGATTTTGTTACAGTACCAGAGTAAGAAAACATCCTCCGAAGAGGTGTGTCAAGTTCACTAATGTTATGTTTCGGTTCATTCTGCCAGCGAGGAGACAAATTGTCAAGGCCCAAGTCATTGAAAGTAATAGACTCCTCTATGCTTTATAAATAGGGCTACACCAATTAAAAAAAAAATATTCATTATATTAGGTCGTCTACCTTTGCACTGAGCATACAAAAGAACCATTGGCTTAAAAAATTGTCCATTGTATATGAAAAATATCATTATTTCTTACAGAGTAGAACACGTGGTCCTTTATAAGTGGCCATGTAGGAAAACATCACAAAAGATTTATATTTTTTTTAGTTTTTAACACAAAATATACAATAGCTGTGTTTATAGTGTACAACATTAAGATGAATTTTCTAATTAAAATCAAGACTACAATGGTTCCATTGTAATCATTCTCCTTGAACACTCCTGAGAATCTAAGAGTTAGTTCATATGGCCTTGGAGGTCTAAAAGTGTGTACGTACTTTGTAATTTAATACTGAATTGGACTCAAGCCTCCTACAATTGATACCATGGCAACAAATTATTTACTTGGCTACATACAAAGCATATGTAATATGGGACTTTTATTTTTCAGTTAGATTTTTCAGATTAAAAGGTGAAAATGTGATTAGCTGACAGAGAAGTTGATGTTAGATTGAGGTGTTTTTATAATAGGATCAATATTGTTTAAAATTGACCTTATTGATCTTACTATGAAATGTTTAATGAGGTTAGCATCTTGACAAGCATGAGAGACGATCCTGGTTTTAAAAAAGAGTGCAGAAATCAATTTTACTTTGAAATTCCTGCTGCTATTTAAGAATAACCATCAGTGGAAAATCCAACTGTTTTGGTAACTTTTATTTTAATGTTGGCAGGATCCCATTAAAATAAGCTTGGAATTAGAACTCTCAATTTTGCTTAGTGCGGGGACACTGCAGACTGTTATCAGTCAGTGGCAGAACTACCAGGGTCACAAAGGTCGCAGATGTGATCGGGCCCTTGCATTCCGCTACCGTGGGGGGCCCACTGCAGAACATGCCAGGGAAAGATCGTAACCTCATCCCCCAGAAATGATCAGGTGGTCCCCCAGTGAACTACTCATCTAGGTCCCCAAGGTGGACCCTCTTGCGAGGCTTGTAGTGATTGGGTAGGACTCAAGGAGGGGGTGTGGCCAGCCTCAAAGGTGTTCACACGTTGCCCCAGGTGTGCTGTTGTGAGAGAAGTCTGCAGAGCGGATTGGACGGACTGGTATGTGTGCTGTGTAGCAGCCACTGTCAAACAAATAGTGATCAGGAAGCATATGCTAACACTTTCATTGCTGGCAGAAGAGATTGCAGTTGGAAGGGCATAATTAACTCTTCAGATCTGTGTTGGAAGTGCATAAATAACCATTTCATTACTAGCAGATCCCTGGTGGAAATATCATGCATTTTCACTACTAGGGATCCTCTAGCAATGAAATGGTTAATTATACAACACAGATCTGAAAGGGTGAATCATGCACTTCCAACTTGGAGCTCATCTGCCAGCAATGAAATGGGTAATTGTGTCCAATCACAGGGATCTTCTAGATGTGAAACTTTCATTGCTAGAAGATCCCTGGTGAATAGACACCAATGTCCAATGCTGAATCTTGGCCTAGGCCAGTGTTTCTCAATTCCAGTCCTCAGGCCCCCCCAACAGGTCAGGTTTTCAGGATTTCCATTATTTTGCACAGGTGATTTGATCAGTTTCACTGCCTTAGTAATCACCACAGCCTTTTCATATGAGGGAAATCCTGAAAACCTGACCTGTTGGGGGGCCTGAGGACTGGAATTGAGAAACACTGGCCTAGGCCAACAAGGCCCAGGCCTAGGGTGGCACTTTGCATGGGGCAGCATGAAAAGTGTTCCCGCAGGTTTGCGCTACACTTTTAAAGTGGCACTGCCATCGGGGGGGGGGCAGCCCACACATGTGTGGGGCCCAGGCGGCAGGCCACAACCAATGAGTTGTTTTGTGGGCAGCCAGCATTCAGCAACTGTGGGGGGGGGGGGGGAGGCACCTTTTCTAGTTTTGACTGTCCTATCATCACAGCGGACCTTTCATCTGAGCTCTCAGCTACAGAGAGATAGATGTCATGTCAGGAGGCTGACACTGTCTGTAGGAGAAAGTCAGCTGATGGGCACGGGCCAGTAGAGTGAAGGGGGAGGAGGTCTCCACTGTGTGAGGAGACTCCATATCAAGAGAGGTGCAGTGGAGACATGTGAAGGGAGCCAGGCAGGCTGTAAGTACCCAGGCTGAAGAAAAAAACACACCAGTTAGTGGAAATTGCAGGACAACTACCTAGCCACCACTTTTAATCTGGGCAGTAGGGATGGTGCAGATGCAAGTGAGACTGAGATGGTCCGCTACACTTAGGAGTTAGTTAGTAAGACTTTCCTGCAAACCTGTGGGTTATCACAATATAATATATATACTTTATATACTCAGCATGGCACGAGCAGGCAAAAGGACGTACCCGTACGTCCCTTTTAAATTTCCCCCTAGCGGGCTCGCGCCGCAGGGGTGAGCCTGCGGGTCCCGCAAACTCGATGTTCGCCATCGGCCCGCGATTGTGGTAAGGAGATGCAGACCAGGGAGATGCCTATGTAAACAAGGCATTTCCCTGTTCTGTCTAGCAACATGACAGGGAACTACTGCCCCTTGTCATCATGAGCAGTGATCTCTGTCATGTTGTAGTGAGCCCATCCCCCCTACAGTTAGAACACATCCAGGGAGCACACTTAACCTTTTGATCGCCCCCTAGTGTTTAACCCCTTCCCTGCCAGTGACATTTATACAGTAATCAGTGGCTATTTTTATCTCTGATCGCTTTATAAATGTCAATGGTCCCAAAATAGTGTCAAAAGTGTCCGATCTGTCCGCAGGAATGTCGCAGTCACAATAAAAATTGCAGATTGTCGCCATTACTAGTAAAAAAATAAAATAAAAATAAAAATGCCATAAATCTATCCCCTATATTGTAGCTGCTATAACTTTTGTGCAAACCAATCAATATGCACTTATTACCCTTTTTTTTTTTTTACCAAAAATATGTAGAATAATACATATCAGCCTAAACTGTGGAAGAAATTCGTTTTGTTTATATATATTTTTGGGGGATATTTATTATAACAAAAAGTAAAAAATATTGCTTTTGTTTCAAAAATCTCGCTCTTTTTTTATTTATAGTGCAAAAAATAAAACCCGCAGAGGTGATCAAATACCACCAAAAGAAAGCTCTATTTGTGGTAAAAAAAAAGGACGTAAATTTTGTTTGGTTGCCAAGCCGCACCACAGCACAATTGTCAGTTAAAGCAATGCAGTGCCGAATCGCAAAAAATGCTCTGGTCAGGAAGGGGGTAAATCCTTCCAGGGCAAACGTGGTTTATCTAGTGGTGCAGACACAAAGGACACAGATATGGTCACCTATATCTGGCAGGTAGGTAGTAAAACTCTTCTGCAATCCTTTGCTTGTGTCAGTTGTACATATTAAAGCTGAGCTTCACCCAAATGGGAAGCACCCTCCACTGCCACATTTGCCACTTTTTTGGGGGGGCGGATACCTGTCAAAACCTGATACCCACTCCCATTTCTGATTAAGAACGCTGCACAATGATTGCGGCGATCTACAAAATTTTCTGCCCCCCGCTGCCTTCTGGCTTTACTTTCTTTTTCCCTTGGTGAAGATGCTGCCCCCTGCACCCACAGCCGATGGACGAATCGGCTAGGGGGCCGACATCGCTGGATACCTGGACAGTCCTTATTTTAATCGTCAGCAGCTACAGTATTTGTTTTTTTTTTGACAGGCTGGAACTCCACTTTAAGGAATCTTAATTTTATTCTTGTTGATTGCTGATGAGAAAAATAAACGAATATAACTATTTGTTTCTGCCCCAATCCTTCCTTTGCTCAATGTCTGGACCACATACCTTCATCACTGTGCTATATGTTTTCTGATACACCACTGGCATGGTTATATTCTCTTAGTCCTCTCCATAAATTTATCAGAAATTTGCGCTTAAAGTAGAATTATATGCAGCACTTTTTTTTTTCATTTTGGATAGAGTAAGGGAGGGTTACAACCCCGTCAGTTTATTTTTAACCATCCCTGTCCCAATGCAAAGATTAACCTTCATTTCCTGCCCCATAGCAAAACAGGAAGTCAAAGGAAATCTTTTCAAATTAGGGAATCCATTCCCCTCCCTTCCCCCAAGGCCCTCTGAACAGAATCCCCACTGGAAAATCACAGGTCTGATTTTAAACAGGAAGGGGTGTGGTCTTGACAGGAAGAGGTGGGTCATATTTAAATTGGGGTGGACATGTTTAGTCAGGCCTAGGGCAGCACAAAACCTAAATACACCACTGCTGGACAAGACTAACCCAGTGGCGGAACTGCCAACTTTGTAAAGGTCGCACTTGCGACCGGACCCTGGAGTTCCACCACCATGAGGGCTTCAGAATGACAGGAAAGGGACCTGCTGTGGGATCATAATAGAGGGCATTGGGATCAGTGAGAAGGGCTTTGGGACTAATGGAAAGGGCCCAGATGAAAAGGGTTCTCATTAACATCCCTAGCGATAATCCCGAGTGTGGCTCGGGGTTAATTTTCAGTACCAGAAGCGGTAACCCCGAGCCACACTCAGGATTACACTGCAATATCCAGGTACAGGTAATTACCTTGTCCCTAGGATCCTGTGATCCTCCACCCTATGTATTATTGTTCCGGACTCCGTTCCCTGTGAGAGCCCGGTGGCAAATTTCATGAAGTAAAAAAACATAACACACACAATACATTGTAATCTGTAGATTACATTACTGTATGCAATCATGTCAGTGCTTTGTCCAGTGCCCTACCTGCACTTATATGATATATACCATTCTTTCTGCCTGGAAACTTGAGAATGTCCATGGCATCCAAAAAGCGTCCCTCTATGTCAAAAGCGGTTTTTGATCAGCTAGAAAACAGCGATAGTGAATTAAAATCACTTGCAGAATTGAGCGATAGTGATCCGTGGGGAAATTTGTCATCAGACACTGAAAGTGACGACAGCGATGATTCTGCAATTGATCTAAGTGATTTGCGAACTTGGTGCTCTATTGACTGTGGTACCGATCCAGCAGCACTGATCTGTCGCAGAATTGTCGCTGCCGTTTTTTTTTTTTTTTTTATAGTTATTTATTATATTAGAATTTATGATTTTGTGTTTCAAACTTTATCATACCCGAGATGTCTACTAGACTCTTGTTTGGACAGATTTAAGTGAGTTATTCCTAAGAATTACAAGCCTACAATATAAAACAACATGTACCGCTTTGACATTCAAAAATCAGACATAATCATACCGCCAGGGAGGTTAAAGCTGAACTGAACCTAACAAGTGAGGATTTGCTATGTTATAGGAACATATTAATTGTGCATCAGCATTACCCTGAATATCTGACCCTTTGTCAGGAATTCCTCCTGTAAAACAGCAGTGCACTTCATGATATATGATGGTGTCCAGGCGCCCTTGTGCCTATAGCCTCCAAGCTGTATACCTGCTGTGTGAAATGAAGGTATTGCTGCCTCTAAGTGCTAGTGTAGCACCACCCCCCAAAGAACAGCTTGGTAAATTTGGCTTCTCTGTTCTGCGCCTCGACTCCAAGAACAACCTCAGCCCCTTTGGTTAAATGTAACCTGCTAAACAGTAGTAATTATTCTAAAATTACAAAGGTCCACTTTCAATATAATACTGGTGTTGGCAGGCCAGCAATAAACAGTGGAAATAAACTTAAAATACAGTATAAATGACAATAACGCTACACTGGTTTACAGTGCACTCCTAAGAGGTACCCCTTTAACTGGCAATGGGGCAGCAACGGTTAGGGTAAGGTGACCAGATTTTTTAAATTAAATCCGGGGACATATATATATTGTTTTACTAGTAATGGCAGCAATCAGCAACTCCTATAGGGACTGCGATATTGTGGGGGAAAAATTGGACACTTTTGACACTTTGTGGGAACCAGTGGCACTAATACAGTGATCAGTGCTAAAAATATGCACTGTCAATGTACTAATGACACTGGCTGGGAAGGGGATAACATCTCGGGCAATTAAAGGATTAAATGTGTGCCTAACCAGTGTTCTCTCACTGTGGGGAAGGTGCTTTTACTAAGGAAAGGCATAGATCCCTGTACCTGCTTCGCAGGAACACGGGATCAATGTCTTCCATACTGAGAGAACGACAAACTGCCTTGTTTACATAGGCAGACCACCATTCTGCCTGTGTACATAACGAACAGTGGGTACCGGTGGTCATCGAGTCTGCTGGACACGCTGATTGGCTCCGATACCCAAAAATGCAGAATCATGTATATAAGTGATCCTGCGCAGCACGGCCGCCCTTTAGCAGTAAAGCAGCTATGGGGCATTCAGCAACTAGTTAAGATCATCAGCATTATAATAACACACAGGCAGCGGGCACTCTATCATGGCTCTGGTTGGCTCTGTCACAGTGTGTCACATAACATGGCTGCTTGGTGCTGATTTTGTTAACTTATAGCCAATAAGTGCCCGTTGCCTGTTAAATGATATGATACCATCTATTATGCCAGAGAGACAGACAAAGTGCAATGTAGTCTATTCACAGACACCCCCAAAGCACACCTGTGTTGAAACCTTGAAGGCACTGGCAGCCCCACGATCGGATCCACTTCCCCTCTGTTCCTGCTGCTGGACATCGTCAGCTGAGCTCAGCTGCCTCTCTCTGCCGGCTGCCGCCACCCCCTGCCCGCCTCACAGCATCTCAAGTCTCACCCTCCGGGCCCTGGCTACTACTGGGTGGGGAGAAAAATTACTCTGCCGGGGAAGGCAAGGAGATAAGCAGGCAGGCGGCTGGCCAGGATTTAAGCCAAAACAGAAGAACATGCGAGCGGAGCTGAATAGACATGCGCCCGAAACTGAAGAAACGGGAAACCTGCATTACATCAGAGGAGGGTGGGGTCACCCGCACGTCACTGGGAAAGCCTGGGCTTCCCCTTGCATCAGAGGGGGTGGGGCCATGTGACAGATGGCCCCGCCCTAAGCTACATAAGAGCTGTCACTGACTCCTACCGCATCATGCGCTGTGGACATCTCATCGTTGGATCCTGGACCTTGATGAAGAGGAGATCATCTCATCGCTGGACCCCAGAGAGGAGATCACCCATCGCAGGATGCCAACAGCGTTGGAGCGGTGACCGAGAGTGGATTACCACCGCTGGAATCTTTTTTTAATTTTAATTTTTTTTTTTTTAATAAATGACTTTCCCAATGGTGTCTGTGTTTTTTTTTACAATTTGTTACACTTTCTTTGTGAAATGTTAGGGGTACAATGTACCCCATTACCAATTCACACAGGGGGGGCCGGGGATCTGGGGTTCCCCCTTATTAAAGGGGTCTTTCTGATTCCGATAAGCCCCCCGCCTGCAGACCCCCACAACCACTGTGCAAAGGTTGTGGGGATGAGGCCCTTGTCCCCATCAACATGGGCACGTGGTGCTTTGACCTGAAAGGTCTGGTATGAATATTTGGGGGAACCGCACAACATTTTTTTTAAAACTTGGGGTGGAGTTCCCCTTAATATCCATACCAGACCTGAAGGGCCTGCTAATTGAATTTAGGGGGACCCCCACGCATTTTTTTTATCAATGACTTTCAATGCCTTTTCTCTGTATTGCCGTGAGCCGACAATTCATTATAGCCGCGAGTGGTTTTAAATGACTTTTTTTCCTTCAGAAATTACACTTTGTGCAGAGACAGTTCTAAGCACAAGAAACAAGCGCTGCTTTACAGGCATACTTTACACACCCCCTAGGTATGAAATTTAAAGGAATATTTCACTTTTATTGTTTCATTTTAAGCATTATTAAAATCACTGCTCCCGAAAAAAACTTTTTGTTGCATTGATACATGTCCCCAAACACTTTTTATGTCATTAACTTGCATATAAGCCTTTAAAATTTGCACTTTAGATTTCTCCTATAGACTTTTACAGGGTGTTCCACGTCTTTTCAAATTTGCTGCGAACACCCCAAATTGTTCGCTGTTCGGCGAACGGGCGAACAGGCAATGTTCGAGTCGAACATGAGTTCAACTCAAACTCGAAGCTCATCCCTACTTTGAGGCAGTATTAGAACAATTGAGTAACTGATTAGGTGGTTGCTAATGGCTCAGTCTCTAGGGATGGTAGTAGACAATGGCTGACATGCCCACTCTGCTCATTCTATTTTTATAGGTCCCCCTAAATTGGTGGTCGGGTCCTTATTTTGGTTCCCTTTTCTTGTCTTTGGTGCCCTTATGTTTTTTTTTGGGGGATACATGTACATGTGTGTTCTTTTCATTGTGGTTTCCCATTTGGAATTTTTCTTATTGTGTAAAACTATGTAATAGAATTCATATATTTTTTATACATAATTATTTTTTTCATTCTTTAAATTGCCTTTAAAATCCCATTTAAGAGGTATTCATTTTTTCAATATATACAGGGATGATGGCAATTTACACGCCAACCTGCATGAGTCTAATTAATTTCTGCAGCATTTCTGTACCCCGGCAGTGGCTCAGTCTCTCTCCCTTTGTACACACTCACACCTCTGCCCGGACTGATGTACACCAAGGAATGTTCTAGTGGCTTGATCTTTCTCTCTCTGGGATGGAGCTGGGCAGTGTGGCTCTCTCTTCCTCTGATAGTGTCCTATTAGCACAGTCCTCTTGCTCCTCTGACCCCAGGTAGCAGTAGCACTAAGACAGCTTTTTTTACGGCTCCTGCCACTTTCTCTTTCTTTTTCCTGTCCAGTCTATAGGGAGCTGTAGTTCCTACTCTATACTCTCCAATAGACCACCTACCTCCTGGCACTACATGTCCCATGATGTTTCTCTCTGCCTGCTGATTGGTCCCTGCTGTTAATAGAGAGGGGGAGAGAGACAGAGCAGGTGGCAGACCAGAATTACAGAGAGTCCACTGTCTCTCACACTGTTCTATTCTGCTACTGCTCTGGTCCTCTCCCCATGTGTATCCCCGCTGCCAACAGAATTGGGAAAGAAACAAGTGTGGAGCACACAGAGCCACTCTTCTTTGCTACAGCGCTGCCTCCTGGTGGGAAGAGCAAACGGCAGGGATTTGCAGTGAATGAGCACATAGGGATATAGACACCACATCCCATTTAAAATCAGAAAAACAAAGGGGGGCAGGGGCAGGAGGTCACAGGCCTTGGGATTTTAATGGTGTCAGAAATGAATGACCAAAAAATTTATACATTTTAAAAATAAAAAAAGATTTTAATTACAAAAATTTGATAAAAACATGAGACAATTCACATTCAGAAAGCCTACTCAATCCTAAACAAGTACATATTGGGCCATTTCTCTTGACATGTTTCACTCCAGTTAGAGCTTCTTCAGGAGATGATTTTATGGCGTTTTTTTTCTACTAGAAGTAAAAAAGAGAATATGAGTGCTCATGTAGATGCTTATAGGAAAACATACATAAATATATAGATTTAGGGTTCCATACAATAAATGGATGCTAAATAAATTATATAACATTTAATTCAAAACAGTATAAGATTGGAAGATATCATTATAATGCTGCTAACGGTTGTTCTTGCTAGCAGTTAGAAATGAGGAAGCAAAGCCCTGCCTCTACCAAACCACCTCTGTGAAGAACAGGGAAGTCCATAGGGAGGATACAGGCAATACATGTGACTAGTCCTTGGCCCTCTGATTGCCCCTGCTTCCATAGTTCAGATCCTCCTTAACCAATGTAACCATTTTAATACAGGGCACTTATACCCCCTTCCTGCCCAGACCAACTTTCAGCTTTCAGCGCTCTCACACTTTGAAAGCCATTTACTCAGTCATGCAACACTGTACCCAAACAACATTTTTATATATTTTTTTCATAAAAACAGAGATTTGGTGGTATTTAATCACTACTGGGTTTTTTTTTTTGAAGTGAAGAAAGCGATTGAAAAAAAAAACACCTTTTCTTTAGTTTCTATGATCAAATTTTGCAAATAAGTAATTTTTGTTCATAAATTTGGGCCAAAATGGATACGGCTACATATCTTTGGTAAAAAAAATAACCCAAATCTGTGTATATTAATTAGTTAGTGCGAAAGTTATGTCGCGTACAGACGGTCGTTTTTTTTTATGAAAAAAAACGAAACTTTTTGTGAAGAAAAAAAACGTTTTTGAAACTTCATTTTCAAAAACGACGTTGCCTACACACCATAGTTTTTTCAATATGCTCTAGCAAAGCGCGGTTACGTTCAGCACTCTTTTCCATTGAAGCTCGCTTCATAACTTGCTTCTGAGCATGCGCGGGTTTAAAAACATCGTTTTAAACGTTGTTTTAGATACACACAGTGATTTTTTGTGACACAAAAAACGACGTTTTGAAAAGCGACACAAAAAATTGAAGCATGCTCAAATTTTTTTTTGGTCGTTTTTCAGAAGACATAAAACGACGTTTTCCCCACACACGGTCATTTAAAATGACGTTTTTAAAAACGTCGTTTTTTTACATCACATAAAGCGACCATGTGTACGCGGCATTAGAGTCTACGGGCCAGATTCACGTAGAGCGGCGCAAATTAAGTTACTCCAAACGTATGTCATTTAAGTTACGGCGCCTTCATTTTGTGTCGTAAGTGCCGTATCCACAGCGCATTTGCGCCCAAATTTGCGTAACTTAAATCCCGAGGCGTAAGGCGGGGTTATTGCAAGTGGGAAGGAAGTGGGCGTGCTCCATTGTAATGAGCCGTGACCCCATGCAAATGAAGGGCCGGCCGTACTGCGCATGCGCGCACGAATCTGCACCTCACTGGGCATGCTCAGAACTCGGCTCGGCGCAATCAGTGAGATAGGTAAAAGGCCAAGCGTACTTAGTTTGAGAATCTCCCTGTGTATAAATAGCCCCAGACAAACACACTTCCCTTGCAAAAGTACATCCCTGTTTTCCCTTCCTAAAGCAAGTTGCTTTTGCTCTGTCGTTGGTGTGTGTTGGTGAGTGTATTGTTAGTTAAAAGATTTGGAGGAGTAGTAGATTGTAGTAGCTGTGTTTTTTTTCGGTATTTGTTTTTTCTGTTTGTTTTTTCGGTATTTGTTTTTTCTGATTGTTTTTTCTGTTTGTTTTTTCGGTGTTTGTTTTTGAATTTGTATTAGCTGTCTGCTTGTGTGGTTTGATTTTTGTGTGTGTTTGTTCAGTGAGTATTTGTGTTTGTTTTTTCTGTGAGTATTTGTGTTTGTTTGTTGTGTTTGTTTTTTGTTTTTGGTGCTGAGTGTTGGGTGTTATGGCACTGAAGCGCAGGAAGCTGAATTTTTCTGTCAGAGAAAAGCAGATACTTGCTAGGGCCATCACCCGTTTCGGGCGTTATTTGCATGGCCCTGAGAGCCGGGACACCACCCCGGCCAGGAGGAAGGAGATCGTTCAGCGAATTACTGATCAGATCAATGCGGCGGGGGGGAGACGAGGACCCCCAGTGGGATTCAGAAGAAGATCAACGATCTTAGGAGCCTGGTCCGTGACAGGATGGCCAAGATAAGTGCCCATGCCACGGGCACTGGAGGAGGACCACCCTGCTCCGTCAGGCTGACTGAGGAGGAATGGGCAGTGGCCCGGTGCTTCCATAGCCAGCAGGTGGTGGGCCTGCCTGGCTTTGAATCTGATGCTCCTGTGTGGACAGGTAATTTTTTGGTTTTTCTATCTGGTGAGTAGCATGTGTGGGTGGGGGAAGGGAATATGTGCCAAGTGTGTGGATCCTCCAACCTGTGAATGTTTTGTGTCCTCCACAGATGGCCAGGAGATTGCTGGGCCATCAGGCCAGGAGATTGCTGGGCCATCAGGCCAGGAGGTTGCTGGGCAATCAGGCCAGGCTGCACCACCCCCAGGACAACAGGCTGCAGAAGAGCCCCAAGAAGGGCAGGAGTCCCCAGGGGAGGGGAGTGGCCACACCTCACCTCAGGAGGAGGTTGAGGGGGAGGAGGATGAGGGGGGGAGGATGAGGATGAAGATATGGACATTGCCAGGGAAATCCTTTTGGCTTCAGATGTGTTTCCCCCTGGGGCTACCACTGAGGCTGGCAGCAGTCAGGCCACCATCAGGGGTAGCCCCTCCCACTCCTCCCCCAACAAGCCTCCCCACAAGGGTCTCTCTCTCCCCTCCTCCCAGGCCACAAGACTCAGCTGCAGGCAGGAAGGCTACCCATAAGACCAGGGGGGTGGCCGAGTGTCTGCCGGCCAATCTGCGGAGGGACCTGGGTCAGATCAACCGGACTTTGACCCAGATGGAGGACAGCCTGGGCTTAATTAAGGAATCACCCACTGATGTGGCCACAAACTCCTTGGCGTTCATCACATGCATTTGTGACCTGCAGAACAACAGGCGTGGCCCAGGAGGTGAGTGCCCTGACCCAGGCTGTCCAGGACAACACCCGGGCTGTCCAGGCCAATACGGCTGCCCTCACACTGAGTCTGAACAGGATAGCAGTGGCCTTGGAGGGCAGGCCAGCAGGAGGACAGTCACCAGGGGAGGCTCCTCCTTCCCCTGCTTCCCCCCCCCCCAGGAGTCTCCCCTGGTTGGCTCACACCGCCGTCGTTAAGTTTGGGGGTACTTTTTATTTTTTTATTTTTTTTAATTTTTTATTATACTGTGCTTATGATTTGTTTTATGTGTGTGAATGATGTATGAATGTGGGGGTGGCATTCCTGATTAAATAAGGGTGTCACCCTCAGTTTTGGTGGATTAGGGATCCCCAGGACCAGGGAAAAGTGATCCCAGGTCCATGTGAATGGTGTATAAATGCACAGTGACATAATTGGAGCCGTGGCGTTACTGCTCCCAAGTACCATTGGGGGTACTTGGATCTAATCCAATTAGATGTGCATGTGATGTGTCTGTGCTAGGGACCACAGTGGGTGTGCATGCATGCATTCTCATTGTGACATGATTAAGGTGTGTGTTTACTGTGCAAAGATGCATTCTGCGAGGCGTCTACTGACTGCTGTTCCCTCAGAAGAGGGGGTACCCTTGGTTACTAAAGTCACTAGTATAGTTATGAGCATGGATGCCCCTGGCATGTTGGCAGACAGATTGTTGTCCTGCAAGTGTGTGTGCTCAGCTCCCTCCTTAATGGTGTTGCTTTAGCTGACATTTGCACGGCTGGTGCAAAGTTAGGGCACCTTTTATAAAGTGTAATTTTACACCATGAAACTAGCAGATGCGCACAGGGCGTAGCCTATGACGCACACACTTAATTTTGTGGATCGCCTTATCTCCCTCATTTGCATCTTTGCCTATCAAAACAGTGGTGGGTCTAGCGTATTTTGCGCTTGAAGAAGCGCCGGTGTAATTATTTTAGGTAGGACGGAAAAAAATGGATTTCAGGCGTATCTCGTTTTGAGGATACGGCGCAAAGATACGCGCGGCGCATTTTTCAATTACGCCGCGCATCTCGAGATAAGTCGGCGTAAGTGCTTTGTGAATCTGGCCCTACAAGCTTTGGTGCAAATCATTGAAAATTTATCACACCTGATGTACTGACAGCCTATCTCATTTCTTGAGGCCCTGAAATATCAGGAAAGGATGAGGAGAGCGGCACATGACTATCTATGTATCGTCAGAGGAGAGCACTCATGTGACCAGGTCAGTGAAAAAAACTGAGCTATTGAGGTATATGGAAGCTTCATTTTACAATAGGAGTGACACAGGAGGAGCAGTGTGGAAGGAGCTGGCAGTGAATTTTTCTTAATTGTAGAGAATGCTGGCAACGCTGTGCCAGGAGATTGGGGGTTTCCTGGGAGTGCAGGGGGGGCTATGCACTTTGCAGGGGGAGGGGCTGTATACTGTGCAGGGAGAGGGGGAGGCTGTATACTGGATGGGGGGCTGTGTACTGTGCAGGGGAGGGGGATGTATACTGGATGGGGGCTGTGTACTGTGCAGGGGGGAGGGGCTGTATACTGGATAGGGGCTGTGTACTGTGCAGGGGGCTGTATGCTGGATGGGGGCTGTGTACTGTGCAGGGGGAGGGGGCTGTATACTGTGCAGGGAGAGGGGGAGGCTGTATAATGGATGGGAGGCTGTGTACTGTGCAGGGGGAGGGGAATGTATACTGGATGGGTGGCTGTGTACTGGATAGGGGGTTGTGTACTGGGCAGGGGGAGGGTGATGTATACTGGCATTATGAGTCTTTTGAACAGTTAATTTTTTTCCACTAGTCTTCGGAAAACGTGGAAAGAAAACATATTTTTTTTACACAAAGTGGTCTATTTATAAGACATTTCTAACTCATAGCATGTATATAGCAAAAATTACACCACAAAATACATTCTGCTACTCATTTTGAGTATGGCGTAACACACGTGTGAGACTTTTACACAGCCTGGCCACATAGAGAGGTCCAACATTGAAGAGGTACCTTCAGGTATTCTAGGAGCATAAATTAAACATATAATTTTATTTCTTCCTATCACACTTTTGAAGGTCCTGGAGCACCAGGACAGTGGAATTATCCACAAAATGGCCCCATTTTGGAAAGCAAACACCCCCAACATATATTCTATGAGGCATGAGCTGAAGATAGGTACTTGGGTACTCTAATAGGCTGGTGACGGGTTCCTCGGGTACTCTGATGGACTTGTGAAAGGTTCTTTGGTAATCTGATGGGCTGGTGACGGGTACTTGGGTAATCTGATGGGCTGGTGACAGATACTCGTGTACTCAGATAGGCTGGCGACAGGTACTCAGATGGACTGGCGACAGATACTCAGATGGGCTGGGGACAGGTACTCAGATGGGCTGGTGACAGGTACTCAGATGGGCTGGTGGGGACAGGTACTCGGGTACTCAGATGAGCTGGTGACAGGTACTCGGATGGGCTGGTGACAGGTACTTGGATGGGCTGGTGACAGGTACTCGGATACTCAGATGGGCTGGTGACAGGTACTCGGGTGCTTTGATGGCTGGTGACAGCTACTTTAAAGGCTGGTGACAGGTACTTTAATGGCTGGTGACAGGTCCTCTTTATTAGGGGGGGATAATCAGTGTGTTTTGGTGTACACTGTAAGCGGTAATGCGCTGTTACCACAATCTCCTTCTCACACACGATCGGTGTGTGAGGACTCGGAGAATAACCCGGTAACATCTCGTTACCGTGGTCTGTTGACATTCTTTGACCGGCTGTGATTGGACATCAGGTCACAGAGCTGAAGAAAGGGGAGATGTCAGTGTGAACACAACATCTTCCCATTCTTTCTAGTGACATGTCACTGATCGTCTATTCCCTGTCATCGGGAACATCGATCAGTGATGTGTCACGGCAAGCCACGCCCCCTATTAGTTAGAAGCACTCTCTAGGTCACACTTAACCCCTTCAGTGCCCCCTACATGTTAACCCCTTCACTGCCAGTGTCATTTTTACAGTAATCAGTGCATTTTTATAGCACTGATTGCTGTAAAAATGACAATGGTCCCAAAATGGTGTCAAAAGTGTCCGCCATAATGTTGCAGTTACCATAAAAATCGCTGACCCTCGCCATTACTAGTAAAAAAAAATATTAATAAAAATGTCGTAAAACTATCCCCTATTTTGTAGACGCTATAACTTTTGCGCAAATCAATCAATAAATTCTTATTGCGATTTTTTTTACAAAAACTATGTAGAAGAATACGTATCGGCCTAAACTAAGGAAAAATATTTGTTTTATATATTTTTTGGGGATATTTATTATAGCAAAAAGTAAAAAATATAGATTTTTTTTCAAAATTGTCGCTCTATTTTTGTTTATAGCGCAAAAAAATAAAAACCGCTGAGGTGATCAAATACCACCAAAAGAAAGCCGTTAAAGCGATGCAGTGCCAAATCGTAAAAAAGTTGCCTGGTCTTTGGCCAGCCAAATGGTCCGGGGGTAAAGTGGTTAAGATAAAAAAAACTTGTGCGTAGCGGACACCCCAGCACCCCCCTAATTACTTACCTGAGCCCCATCTCTCTCCAGCAATGTCCACCATGTCCTGATTGGCTGAGGCACAGCAGCAGCGCCATTGTCTCCTGCGGCTGTCAATCAAAGTCAGTCAGCCAATCAGGGGAGAGATGGGGCAGGACTGGGCTTTGTGTCTGAATGGACACAGGGAGCTGTGATTCGGCTCAGGTGCCCCCATAGGAAGCTGCTGACTGTAGGGGGCACTCGATAGGAGGAAGGGACTAGGAGCAGCAAAGAGGGACTCAAAAAGAGGAGGATCCGGGCTGCTCTGTGCTAATCCAACTGCACAGAGGAGGTAAGTATAACATGTTTGTTATTTTTTTTTAAATGAGACTTTATAGTAAAAAAATCCAGTGGTTCCAACTCTCTACCCCAGTCTGCTGACAATAAAGAAGAAGCAGTGCACCAATAAGGCCAAACCTATGCTTCCCCTGTGCTGCAATGGATCCTGGTTGATGGCTACTGCTGAACTTCCACCTCCTCAGTCTGAGTTCTGCTGTGCAGATGATAGGAGTAATGTGGTAAAAAGTATACAAATGCTTATATCATCAGTACTTAAAAAAAAATGACATTAACTGTATTTAATGGTGTTTAAGGTCTACTTGAAGTTCAGCTTTAATGCATGGCAATCTCACTAATTTACATAGCAAAAAAAAAAAATATGAAAGTACATACACTGCATTTTTAATATATACGGGTTACTATGCTCCCCATACTTTACCAATATCCCCAGCACATTATATAATACAGGATTAAAAGATTTCTGAAAGCCAAAAATATTTTTATAATATTGATATCATTGCATACTGAACACAACAATACCTTTTTTTATAACTTGGCATATTGTGTATGAATAAATTTGTGACTGTCAATGCAGGCAAATCAAATTTGAAATTTGAAATGAAAATCCATTATGTAAACAACTTTTTTAAATCTCGCATAGAATCCTCTAATATAAAGCATAGCATAGGTTGCCTAAAAACTCATGAATAAAAAAGTGCATTAAACAGTTTTACATACGTTTTCATGCACGCTTCAGTGTATTTTTATGCACATTAATATATGTTAATGTGTGTTTTTTTTTCGTGTAGTTTTATCCTAATTCCTGTGTCATCACAATACTTTACTTTCGCTTGTGTTATGATCATGTGTATTTTACATTTGCATTATGTAAAAGTGTATACATGCTGCATTTTTCTGCACCAGACATCACTGCTGTGCGGTGGGGTGAACAGGACACATAAGAAACAGTTTTCTATGTGCTCTTGCAGGGTACCGCATTGAGTGTACAGAAAAACTCAGGGCTCTGCATATGGTTGGAAAGAGCCATTAACCACTTACCCCCCGGAACATATTGCTGCCTAAAGACCAGAGTACTTTTTGCGATTCGGGACTGCGTCGCTTTAACAGACAATTGCGCGGTCGTGCGACGTGGCTCCCAAACAAAATTGGCGTCCTTTTTTTCCCACAAATAGAGCTTTCTTTTGGTGGTATTTGATCACCTCTGCGTTTTTTATTTTTTGCGCTATAAACAAAAATAGAGCGACAATTTTGAAAAAAATGAATATTTTTTACTTTTTGCTGTAATAAATATCCCCCAAAAATATATAAAAAAACATTTTTTTTCCTCAGTTTAGGCCGATACGTATTCTTCTACATATTTTTCGTAAAAAAAATCGCAATAAGCGTTTATTGATTGGTTTGCGCAAAAGTTATAGCGTTTACAAAATAGGGGGTATTTTTATGGCATTTTTATTAATATTTTTTTTACTAGTAATGGCGGCGATCAGCGATTTTTTTTTCGGTATTGCGACATTATGGCGGACACTTCGGACATTTTTGACACATTTTTGGGACCATTGGCATTTTTATAGCGATCAGTGCTATAAAAATGCATTAGATTACTATAAAAATGCCACTGGCAGTGAAGGGGTTAACACTAGGGGGCGGGGAAGGGGTTAAGTATGCCTGGGTGTGTTCTTACTGTGGGGGGGGGGGGTGGCCTCACTAGGGGAAACACTGATTTTCTGTTCATACATTGTATGAACAGAAAATCAGCATTTCCCCTGCTGACAGGAACGAGAGCTGTGTGTTTACACACACAGCTCCCGTTCCCCGCTCTGTACCGAGCGATCGCGTGTGCCCGGCGGCGATCGCGCCCGCCGGGCACACGCACGGGAGTCGGGGGCGAGCGGGGAGCGCGCGCGCGCGCCTCCGGCGGCGCGCACGCGCCCCCTAGTGGCGGCTATACGATAGGACGTATAGCTACGGGCTCTCGCCCAGGAGAGCCGACCTGCCGCCGTATAATGACGGTGGCTGGTCGGCTACTAGTTAAACTATACCACTGTATGAATACTATACAGTATGAACACAATACTAATGCCCTGTACACACGATCGGAATTACCGATGGAAAAAGTCTGACGGAATTTTTTCATCGGATATTCCGACTTTTTTTTTATCGGAGTTCAGAAATAGAACATGTTTAAATTTTTTTCCGACGGAAAAAATTCCTATCAGAAATTCCGATCGTCTGTGTGGAACTCAGACGGAGAAAAAACACGCATGCTCAGAATCAAGTAGACGCATGCTCGGAAGCATTGAACTTGATTTTTGTTGGCTCATCGTAGTGTTTTATATCACCACGTTTTGAACAGTCGGAACTTAGTCTGACAGTGTGTATGCAAGACAGCTTGAACGGAATTCCGATGGAAAATACCATCAGATTTTACCCCATTGGAAATTCCGATCATGTGTTCAGGGTATATGTCTACACACTATACGTTTGTATATGTCTGCCGTTAACCACTTCAGCCCCAGAAGAATTTACCACCTTCCTGACCAGAGCATTTTTTTTGCGATTCGGCACTGTGCTGACAATTGCGTGGTCGCACGACATTGTACCCAAACAAAATGTACGTCCTTTTTTTCCTACAAATAGAGATTTCTTTTGGTGGTATTTGATCACCTCTGCGGTTTATATTTTGTGTGCTATAAACAAAAAAAGAGCGACAATTTTGAAAATAAAATCAATATTTTTTTCTATAATAAATATCCCCCCAAAATATCTAAAAAAAAAATATTTTCCTCAGTTTAGGCTCATATGTATTCTTTTACAATTTTTTGGTAAAAAAAATGAAATAAGCGTATATTGATTGGTTTGTGCAAAAGTTATATAGTCGGATTCAGAAAGACTTACGACGGCGTATCAGTAAATACGCCGTCGTAAGTCCGAATGCCCGCCGTCGTATATTTAAGCGTATTCTGGAAACCATATACGCTTAAATTTGGCCAAGATACGACCGACGTAAGTCTCCTACGCCGTCGTATCTTATGTGCATATTTACGCTGGCCGCTAGGGGCGTGTACGTGGATTTACGCATCGAATATGTAAATGAGCAAGATACACCGATTCACAAATGTACATACGCCTGTCGCAGTAAGCTACGCCGTTTACGTAAGACATATACGCCGGCGTAAAGATAAACCACCAAAAAGATGGCGCAGCCCATGCAAGGTATGGACGACGGAACAGCCATCGTATTTTACGTTGTTTGCGTAAGCGTACGTGAATGGGGCTGGGCGTAGGTTACGTTCACGTCGAAAGCATTGAGCCAACGTCGTTTCGTAGGGAGTATTTGCGACTTGATTCTGAGCATGCGCGCGCATGCGCCGTACGAACGGCCCTCATTTACATGGGGTCACGGTTAATTTAAATGTAGCCCGCCCACTACATGCCTACTTTGAATTAGGAGGGGTTACGCCGGCCCATTTGCGCTACGTCGACGTAACTTACGGAGCAAGTGCTATACTGTACTTGCCTCACTATGTTACATCAGCGTAGTGGAAATGGGATGCGTTATGCCAGCCAAAAGATACGCCATTGTATCTGAATCTGGCTATCAGTGTCTACAAAATACGGGAAAGATTTATGGCATTTATATAAAAAAAAAAATTACTAGTAAAGGCGGCAATCTGCGATTTTTTTTATTGGGACTCTGACATTATGGCGAATGCATCCGACACTTTTGACACTATTTCGGGACCATTGTCATTTATACCATGATCAGTGTTATAAATTGCCACTGATTACTGTATAAATGACACTGGCAGGAAAGGGGTTAAACACTAGGGGGTGATCAAGGGGTTAATTGTGTCCTAGGGAGTGATTCTGAATGTGGGGGGTTGGGCTACTACTGACATGACAGCGATCACTGCTCCCGATGACAGGGAGCAGTAGATTCCTGTCATGTCACTCGGCAGAACCTGGAAATGTTTACATAGGCATCAACCCGTTATGATTCTCTGTCTCACAATCGTGGACCGCCAGTGAACATCGAGTTTGCGAGTCCTGCAGCGTGCGGCGGGGGCGCGTATGCCCGCAAGGTGGCAAATTCATAGGGACATACAAGTACACCCATTTGCCTGTACCAGCCCTTATGCCAACGTAAATGTGTGTGACGGTCGGCAAGTGGTTAATTAAGTTATTACAGTTTTTTTGGTGGATTTAAAAAAAAATGGTAGTCAAACTTTACCATGTAGACAATTGTGATAAAAAGTACAGTAAAAATATTATTGCTATTATATTGTGGATGTAATCCTAGTCATACAATGTTTCTCCACTACATTCCATTGTGATAATATGTTAAAGGGGTTGTAAAGGTTTGTTTTTTATTTTCTAAATAGCTTACTTTAAGCTAGGGCATTGTTGGTTCACTTACCTTTTCCTTCAATTTTGCCTTCTAAATTTTTTTTTCTTTGTTTTCTTTGTCTGAATTTCTCACTTCCTGTTCCTCCTCAGTAAGGTGTCCAGTAAGGTGTTCTAAATGACTTTCCACCGCTCGGATGATGGTGGAAAGCTTCCTGAGGAGAAACAGGAAGTGAGAAATTCAAACAAAGAAAACAACATTTTAGAAGGCAAATCGAAGGAAAAGGTAAGTGAACCAACAATGCACTAGCTTAAAGGAACCTATTTAGAGAATAAAGAATGAACCTTTACAACCCCTTTAATAGGGATGGGTTCATTGTAAGAAAATATATTGTACCTTCTATTGTAATAAGATTTTGCAGTAAGTCGGAAGTCCTATGGCACAAAAAAAGATCTAAGAAAAGACAAAGAAAAACAAACAAAAACAGCAGTCTTCTAATGCATATAACAATGTTACAGTATGTGTGCTGAATATTTTTATGAAAAATTATCTCAAAGAAACAATTTTATAAGAAAACTACCAAAAGTCAAGGTTTCTTATCTTGCAAGCCATAAAAAGCATTTAGAAAACAAAGTAAACATCATCCCGTATGAATGGTAATATCTTGACAGATTATTATAACTGCTTCTCTAAGGACTAGCTAACGCATCAAAGACCATGTACAGCAAATATGGTAGTAGTAAATACAGTGGCACAATAAGGATAATAAGAATTTCAGTTTATGGAAAGACGTGCTATTCTTTCTAGTAAAAACTGACATCTCTCTTCTTTTGTCAGTATAACTTGTTATTTTTTTTGTAGTTTTGATTTATTTGACATTTATGTAAAAATGATGCAAAACTGTAGGACAGTATTGTACTCCCTCTAAAATATACATTGTAGTAATAATATAATACTTGCAAAGTTTTTCGTGGTCTATGTTCTATAACTGTATTTTCTTCTCAATGTATATATTAGAAAAATACAGGCTATTGTGCGGATACATCTTTTTTTTTTTTATTAAAACAAAATTCATGTTTGTGATTTTTTTTCCCATATTTGTGTTTTTTTTTTTTCTTTAAATATCTCAGGAAATGTCAATATCATTTTGACACATGTATGTCTAACGCAAATAATATTTATAACATCTACAGCGACAACTAAAATAATAATGCATACTTCTGAAATTATTAACTAAGCTAGTCAACAGAAGTAAAGGTGATCAAAACAAAGCTATTCCACAAAAAAATATTTTTAACTGGAATTTAACACAAATGGAACAACAGTATTTAAGTCGAAATATTTTTTTTTTTTTTAATAATCTGTATTTTACCTAGAACTACCAGAAGTACAGTGCCTTGCAAAAGTATTCACCCCCTTGGCTTTTTACCTATTTTGTTACATTACAGCCTTTAGTTCAATGTTGTTTTTTAATCTGAATTATATGTGATGGATCAGAACACATTAGTCTAAGTTGGTGAAGTAAAATTAGAAAAATATATACATAAAACTATTTTTCAGAAAAAAAATTATAATTGGCACGTGCATATGTTATGAAGCCCATAAAAAGCTCTGGTGCAACCAATTACCTTCAGAAGCCACGTAATTAGTGAAATTATGTCCACCTGTGTGCAATCTAAGTGGCACATGACCTGTCATTACATATACACATCTTTTTTTAAGGTCCCAGAGACTGCAACACCTAAGCAAGAGGAACCACTAACCAAACACTGCCATGAAGACCAAGGAACTCTCCAAACAAGTAAGGGACAATGTTGTTGAGAAGTACAAGTCAGGGTTAAGTTGTAAGAAAAATATCCAAATCTTTGATGATCCCTAGGAGCACCATCAAATCTATCATAACCAAATGGAAAGAATATGGCACAACAGCAAACCTGCCAAGAGACGGCTGCACGCCAAAACTCACAGATCGGGCAAGGAGGGCATTAATCAGAAAGGCAGCACAGAGACCTAAGGTAACCCTGGGGGAGCTGCAGAGTTCCACAGCAGAGACTAGAGTATCTGTACTAGGGATGAGCGGTTCGGTTCGCACCAGAACTTGCGAACACACCAAATGTTTGTGTGATATTTAGAACCCTATTAAAGTCTATGGGACTCAAACATTTGAAATCTAAAGTGCTAATTTTAAAGGCTAATATGCAAGTTATTGTCCTAAAAAGTGTTTGGGGACCCGGATCCTGTCCCAGAGGACATGTATCAATGCAAAAAAAAGTTTTAAAAACAGCTGTTTTTTCAGGAGCAGTGAATTTAATAATGCTAAAAGTGAAACAATAAAAGTGAAATATTCCTTTAAATTTCGTACCTAGAGGGGGGTGTAAAGTTAGCATGTGAAATAGCGCATGTTTCCCGTACTTAGAACTGTCCCTGCACAAAGTGTCATTTCTTAAAGGAAAAAAAGTCTTTTAAAACCGGACTTGCGGCTATAATGTATTGTCAGCTCTGGCAATTCAGAGCGAATTCATTCATAAAAAAAAAAGCGCGGGGGTCCCCCCAAATTCCATTACCAGGCCCTTCAGGTCTGGAATGGATATTAAGGGAAACCCCGCCATCAATTTAAAAAAAAAATGACTTGGGGTTCCCTGTAAATATCCATTCCAGACCCTTCAGGTCTGGTGTGGATTTTAAGGGGAACTCCACCCCAAATTAAAAAAAAAAATGGCGTGGAGTTCCCCCAAAAATTCACACCAGACCCCTTATCCGAGCACATTAACCTGGCCTGCCGCAGAAAAGAGGGGGGACAGAGTGCACCCCCCCTCTCCTGAACCGTACCAGGCCACATGCCCTCAACATGGGGAGGATGTCCCCATGTTGATGGGGACAAGGGCCTCATCCCCACAACCCTTGCCCGGTGGTTGTGGGGTTCTGCGGGTGGGGGGGCTTATCAGAATCTGGACGACCCCTTTAACAAAGAGGACCCCCAGATCCTGCCCCCCCTATGTGAATTGGTAATGGGGTACATTGTACCCCTACCATTTCACAAAGGAAGTGTAAATAGTTGGAAAAAACACACACACACACACTGTAGAAAAAAGTCATTTATTAATAAAAAAAAATTAAAAAAATCCAGTCGGTCCCGGCTCCCTGCTCCAACGTTGTCTGTATCATGTGTATCGTGATTGGTCAAACATATATATTTCTTTTAAAACTACTCTCCACTTCTGTTAAAAATTTAGGGCCTAATCCTCAAAAGAGATACGACGGAGTAACTGCTGTTACTCCGTCGTATCCCTGGTCCTAACTATGGAACTGATCCACAGAATCAGTTTCCCATAGTTAGGACGAAGATCCGACATGTGCAATTGAATTACACTGTCGTATCTTAGGATGCAGTACCGCATCCGCCGCTGGGGGCATTTCGCGTCGAAATGCCGCCTCGGGTATGCAAATTAGGACTTAAGGAGATCCACAAAGCTTTTCAGCTTTGTTTTTTCTCCGTAAGTTTTATTTTGCAAACGCAAAATTAGGGCTGCTTTTACAAGGTGTAAACTGTTTACACCTTGTAAAAACAGACCTTTCTTGCTAGCGACGCGATTTTTTTTTTATTTAATTTTTTTTTTTTGGCGGCGTATATTTTTTTTTTATACGACGCAACTTTATTGTCCCGTCGCAATCCACAAAGCCCGACGTAACGGGAAAATGACGTCACGAGCATGCGCAGTACGGCCGGCGCGGGAGCACGCCTCATTTAAATGGGAATCGCCCCCTGGAGAAGAGGAACGCCTTGCGCCGGCCGGATTTAAGTTACACCGCTCAAAATTTCTAGGTAAGTGCTTTGTGGATCGGGCACTTAGGTAGAAATTTTGCGGCGGTGTAACTTCAATAGGAAAAATTACGTTACGCCCGCTGGCTGAGGATTTGGCCCTTAGCATTGCCTCACAAGCTATTTTCTAATTTAATTTTAACAAAAAATTGCATTCCATTCAATCTGAAGTTGCTCGAATTTTCTAAAACAGTAAACAAATTGGCAACCCGCAGGTTGATTTTGATCAGAAGTCACTAGGCACAAATTTTAGGCAACCTCTGCAGTAGGAATTTAATTTTAGTTAAGATGCCCCCTAATGCCGTGTACACACGATCAGTCCATCCGATGAAAACGGACCGATGGACCGTTTTCATCGTTTAACCGATGAAGCTGACTGATGGTCCGTCACGCCTACACACCATTGGTTAAAAAAACGATCATGTCAGAACGCGGTCACGATTCGCGCTTTTCAGTCATTATAGGAACTTGCTGTTTTTGTAATCGATCAACTTGCTTTTGAGGTATATTCGTTATCGATTTGTCATTTAAACTAAAATAACTCACAGCAGATCTCTTTCTAAAAATGCTGGTTACCCACTTAGCTTTGACATTAACTTTTTCTTACTGACCCACACATATAAGCTAAGTCAGAACACCTGATCTGTTTACTTTTTCATAGTTAATAACTCACAAATGAAGCCATTGTTTAAAGTGTTAATAAACCCAAAACTGTAAAACCAGTGTGTATATACAGTAAAGCATGCTTGTTATACTAACTGTGGAACCTAAGGAGTTAATCTTGCACATTGTGTAAAAAGGCTGCTTGATCCTTCCTTCACTTATCTTTCTTTACTTGTCCTGACAGTCCAGAGCCTTGGAGGGACTCTGCACAAGTTCAGTTTGGTGTGTATTGCTAGAGAGTTTTTTATTTTTCTTGGGAGGGTGCATGTGATCAGCACAGGGCCAATCAGCACTGTTGAGACAGAGAGTCGGGGTTCCTGCAGCCCATGGGCATCCGCTAAAATAAATTCAGAGGGGGGGCACTTCGGCAGCGGCGACACACAGTCGCATTTTTAACCGCTAGTGGGGGTTAAAAGTGCCCCCTACGTTAAAATGTAAAAACACCCCACTGTGCCCCCTGCATCTTTCAATATCTCTTTGTCACTACTGTGTACCCCCTCTCCACAACTGCACATCTGGACCCCTTTACATTACACAGCACCCCACAGCTCTGAACCCCTTTACATTACATAGCACAATGCATCACTGGACCCCTTTACATTACACAGCACCCTGCATCACTGGACCCCTTTACATTACACAGCACCCTGCACCCCTTTACATTACACAGCACCCTGCATCACTGGACCCCTTTACATTACACAGCACCCTGCATCACTGGACCCCTTTACATTACACAGCACCCTGCACCACTGGACCCCTTTACATTACACAGCACCCCCTTACATTACACAGCACCCTGCACCACTGGACCCCTTTACATTACACAGCACCCTGCACCTCTGGGCCCCCTTACATTACACAGCACCCTGCATCACTGGACCCCTTTACATTACACAGCACCCTGCATCACTGGACCCCTTTACATTACACAGCACCCTGCATCACTGGAACCCTTCACATTACACAGCACCCTGCATCACTGGAACCCTTACATTACACAGCACCCTGCATCACTGGAACCCTTTACATTACACAGCACCCTGCATCAATGGAACCCTTTACATTACACAGCACCCTGTATCACTGGAACCCTTACATTACCCAGCACCGTGCACCACTGGAACCCTTGCATTACACAGCACCCTGCACCACTGGAACCCTTACATTACACAGCACCCTGCATCACTGGAACCCTTTAAATTACACAGCACATGCACCCCTTTACATTACACAGCACCCTGCATCACTGGACCCCTTTACATTACACAGCACCCTGCATCACTGGAACCCTTCACATTACACAGCACCCTGCATCACTGGAACCCTTACATTACACAGCACCCTGCATCACTGGAACCCTTTACATTACACAGCACCCTGCATCAATGGAACCCTTTACATTACACAGCACCCTGTATCACTGGAACCCTTACATTACCCAGCACCGTGCACCACTGGAACCCTTGCATTACACAGCACCCTGCACCACTGGAACCCTTACATTACACAGCACCCTGCATCACTGGAACCCTTTAAATTACACAGCACATGCACCCCTTTACATTACACAACACCCTGCATCACTGGACCCCTTTACATTACACAGCACCCTGCACCCCTTTACATTACACAGCACCCTGCATCACTGGACCCCTTTACATTACACAGCACCCTGCATCACTGGACCCCTTTACATTACACAGCACCCTGCACCACTGGACCCCTTTACATTACACAGCACCCCCTTACATTACACAGCACCCTGCATTACTGGACCCCTTTACATTACACAGCACCCTGCACCTCTGGGCCCCTTTACATTACACAGCACCCTGCATCACTGGACCCCTTTACATTACACAGCACCCTGCATCACTGGACCCCTTTACATTACACAGCACCCTGCACCACTGGACTCCTTTACATTACACAGCACCCCCTTACATTACACAGCACCCTGCATCACTTGACCCCTTTACATTACACAGCACCCTACATCACTGGACCCCTTTACATTACACAGCACCCTGCATCACTGGAACCCTTCACATTACACAGCACCCTGCATCACTGGAACCCTTACATTACACAGCACCCTGCATCACTGGAACCCTTTACATTACACAGCACCCTGCATCAATGGAACCCTTTACATTACACAGCACCCTGTATCACTGGAACCCTTACATTACCCAGCACCGTGCACCACTGGAACCCTTGCATTACACAGCACCCTGCACCACTGGAACCCTTACATTACACAGCACCCTGCATCACTGGAACCCTTTAAATTACACAGCACATGCACCCCTTTACATTACACAGCACCCTGCATCACTGGACCCCTTTACATTACACAGCACCCTGCATCACTGGAACCCTTCACATTACACAGCACCCTGCATCACTGGAACCCTTACATTACACAGCACCCTGCATCACTGGAACCCTTTACATTACACAGCACCCTGCATCAATGGAACCCTTTACATTACACAGCACCCTGTATCACTGGAACCCTTACATTACCCAGCACCGTGCACCACTGGAACCCTTGCATTACACAGCACCCTGCACCACTGGAACCCTTACATTACACAGCACCCTGCATCACTGGAACCCTTTAAATTACACAGCACATGCACCCCTTTACATTACACAACACCCTGCACCACTGGTCCCCTTTACATTACACAGCACCCTGCACCACTGGATCCCTTACATTACACATAACCCTACATCACTGGACCCCTTTACATCAGTGGTCATCAACCCTGTCCTGCAGGGCCCACTAACAGGCCAGGTTTTATGTATTACCTTGGGGAGATGCAGTCTACAATACTGCAATCACTGAGGAGCAAATGATATCAGCTGTGATGTATTTCAGTTATCTTGCAAACCTGGCCTGTTAGTGGGCCCTGCAGGACAAGGTTGATGACCACTGCTTTACATGTCTGCTAAACTGGCAGAATTTCAATCTATCTATGATGGCCTAAGTCCACCAGTCTCTGGGTTTAATAATATCCTCAAATCTTCTGAAAGGGGCGCTCCATTTAGGTGTAGAAATTCACTTTGAACTCCACCTTATTTCCAGAACTCTCATTGTATAAGATGTGCAAAGAATAAGGTGAGAGAACATCTAATACCTACAGAGAGTAATGGAAATAAGCTGGAGTACAAAGTGAATTACCTGGAGGGACTGGCATTTAGGAGGTTAAAACAGGCAGGGAGGAAATTAGATATCACCTCCTCACTGCCTGTCAAATGTCTCTGAAAAGTGACCTGAGTTTTGATCACTTTTCAGTGGAGTGGTAGTGCCTGCTAAGGGGGGGGGGGGGCAAGCAAACTGAAAAAGTGCTGAAAAAAACTGATGCAGCCACTGTATCCCATCGAATGCAGCCACTGTGCCCCATCGAATGCAGCCACTGTGCCCCATCGAATGCAGTCACTGTGCCCCATCAAATGCAGCTACTGTGCCCCATCAAATGCAGCCACCGTACCCCATCAAATGCAGCCACTGTGCCCCATCAAATGCAGCCGCTGTGCCCCATCAAATGCAGCCGCTGTGCCCCATCAAATGCAGGCGCTGTGCCCATCAAATTCAGCCGCTGTGCCCATCAAATTCAGCCGCTGTGCCCATCAAATGCAGCCGCTGTGACACCCCCTCCGGACACCTAAATATGGGGTGGGCACGGTGACCTACCTAAGCTCCGGAGCTGGGTCCCAGGACACGTGTATTATCATACACAACCAAAAGAACCAGCGCTGCTACCAGCAGAAGATTGGTAACTCATTTATACCCCCCCTTTTCTGCACTAACTTGGACACTTGTGTTACCCAGGTTCAATCATTGTGGAACCTGAGTAACCCCCTGTTACTGGGACCTTTGTGTCCTGGGACCCCCACTCCTTTCATCTGTGTATGCCTGTGAAGGCACTTGGGTTGCCCCTAGAAATTTTCTTGTTTTTTCTGGGAGCCTATTACCCACTGTCTGCCTTGGATCCTGTAGAGGCCAGAGGACAATGTGCCGCTAGACTGTCTCCTGACGAAGCGACAAATTGAGGTCGCGAAACTAGTAGAGACCAGAGACTGTTGTCTCATGACCCCAACTTCCTCACCGTTACCCCCTCTTGCTTGTACATAAGGGATTGCACAACCGGTGACTTGATTGTGGTCAAACATGTTTGTACTGTTTTTTAATGTTATGTTTTTTTATTCTGTTTGATGTATTTATGTGAATAACATTTTCCTACAATTTAACTAATGTGACTCGTCCTGGTTGTTTGCAACCAATCTTTATAGTACCGGTATAGTCCTCCCCGCCCATTTTCTCTCTGTAGGAGCCTCGGGGACTGTGGGGAATCCCTGGGACCCCCTCATTCTTTATTTGAATATTAGGACGATGGTACATCCTTTATCTAATTATATGTTTCTAATGATAAAAGGTTAAACTATATTTTAAGCTGTATATTAACCTGTTGTGTGTTGTAAAAAGTATGGAATTTTAAATGCTTTTGTAATACCGCAACTCATATCTTAACTATACTCCCCATCCCCCCTATTTGTATGTGTTATTTCCAATAAACCTTTTTTTACACATTGCATCCCAATTTATTATTTGAGCTGCCTAAAAACTCCACTGGGGAACATTTCTCTGATGAAATTTCGCTTTAAACCTTTTTTTTTTCCTGTTTTGATCACTTCAAGCAAAAAAATATAAAACAAATAATCTAAAACATTTTTTTAAGTTTTTGTTTTATTAATTTTATCCAGGTGATAATGGATATTCAATAAATGCTAAAATACATGTATGTTTACAGAACACCCATATAAAGCAGGTAAAAGCTACAAGAAGAGCGGAAGAGAAAAATATTGTCTAAAGTTAAATGTTCTGCAGTTTACTTTCTCACTGGAAGACTCAGATAAACGACTCCCTTCCCAAACAACTCTGGGAATCCTCTTCTAGCTCGCCTGCAATATTTTCAGCACAATATCAGCATTTACCGAGCTTTCTAATGAGTGTAAATGATTCCCTGCCTTGAGACTGATTTCCAGCTAATCTCCAACAGATAAATCCTAAATTAAGAACGAGAATTGAAGTTACTGTATTGTCTAATTAAACATATTAAAGACTGATGACTGAATATGCGATGCCATCTGTGCAACTTAGCAGTTTTTGATTTGACAAACCCGTGAGAGGCTCCGCTGATAGAGGCAGGATGTCATTCAAGCTTATCCGTGTAGCCTGGCTCCTTAGAAGAAATGCCAGTTTGCTGCTGAAGACGGTTAAGCTGACGGAAGTAAATTCAAGTTTTTGGCAAAGATGAATGGCAAGATAAAGAGGACAAGCTGCCAAACAGAATGATTTGTAGAAAATATACGACACGACCTCCCCAGACAAACGTTAAGTACACCTACACTTGTCTTTGTCAGTCTGCGGAAACACTAAATATTTTTAGTTACACTAAGCATCAGCCTCATTTACCCCAGGGCACTGCAGTCAAGGCAGAGATAAATTCATCATCGCTAATACTCCATTCAGTCAGCTGGCCCAGTTCTGACAGTAAACTGCACGCAGAAATTGCTATTTTACTTAAAAAACGAGATACAAGAAAATGCATCCACAATGCGTTCTGTACAGAGGAACGATCATTATGTGAGCAGTGTGTTGTTATTCATTTGAAGCATGACAGGTCTTTACCTGGAGGGTAAATTGTTCCTAATAGCCCACTTAGGCAGTCATCAGTAGTCATCACATATACTGCAATCTAGCTCAGGCGTTGGGGTAGGCAGCCTACAATGGTACAGATACTGTCAGTGTATAGATGTCATCAGCTGGGAAAAATAATTTAGTTGTAGTAGCAGGACAAACAGGAAAAAAAATATTTTGCTAAGATATTTTAAGGAAAAATATTTTTATTTCAAGAAAACCTTTGATTCAAAATATCCTTGCTCTTTGCACTCATCTCTATAAATCAACACATATAGTTTTTCTATTTTTTTTATAGCAACAGTTGTTAATGAAAAACTACTAGTAGCGCATTTTGATACAAATATGCAAGTGCTACATGGTTAAAAAGCTGGCCATACAATTTTTTTTATTTTTTTATTCAGCTAGTAGGCTGAATGGAATAAAAAAAAAAAAAAGATTGCATTGTTCTATTCACACAAACGAGGTAGATGAAGGAATCCCCTACCCCCCCCCCCCCCCCCCCCCCCCGTCAGTTGGAAATTTGATTGGTCGCAGCCTTTGATCAATGGAAAGTTTTCCAACATGTCCCTTCCTTATTTATTTTTTTAGCCAGAGGTTTAGATTGAAAAATAAATAAACTAGCAGATTCCTCTATCCACACAAATGAGCTGGGCAATGCATTCTGACGGCAGAATCCACCACTGTCAGGGCACACTGATCAGCGACTGCAGCTGATTGGCTGCAGCCTCTGATTGAAGGGAAATATTCAAACATGTCCGTTTGACAGAAGTTGATAAAAGTGGAGGAGCCCATGCACTGCTGGACTGGACACATTTTGATCAGAATGTGGCCAGCTTTAGGCTGTTCAAGTGTACATACACTCTTAGGGCCAGATTCACAAAACACTTACGCCGGTGTATCTAGAGATGCGCGGCGTAATTGTAAATATGCGCCGTGCGTATCTATGCGCTGTATCCTCAAAACCAGATACGCCTGAAAACCAGCTTTTTCTGACCGACGTAAAACGATTACACCGGCGCATCTTGGGGCGCAAAAATACACTAGACGCACCATTGTTTTGCTAGTCAAATATGCAAATGAGGGAGATACGGCGATCCACAAAAGTACGCTTGTGCGACGCAGGCTACGCCATGTACGCATCAGCTGTTTGTCCGGCGTAAAGTTACCCCTTATAAAAGCAGGCTTAACTTTGCACCAAACGTGTGCAGGTCAGCTAAAGCAACACCGTTAGAGACGAGCTGAGCACACACACTTGCAGGACAACAATCTGTATGCCAACATGCCAGGGGCATCCATGCTCAAAGCTATACTAGTGACTTTAGAGGCGCGCAGAAGGTATCTTTGCACGTTAAACACACACATTAATCATGGCACAATGAGAATGCATGCATGCACACCACTGTGGTCCCTAGCACACACACCCCACATCCTCATCGAATTGGATTAGATCAAAGTACACCGCACGGTACTAGGGAGCAGCAACGCCCCGCCAAGGCTCCAATTATGTCACTGTACATTTATACACCATTCACATGGACCTGGGATCACTTCTCCCTGGTCCTGGGGATCCCTTCTCCACCAAAACTGAGGGCGACACCCCTTTTCTGGCAGGAATGTCACCCCCACATTCATACATCATTCACAAACATAAAACAAATCATAATCACAGTAAAAACAAAAAAATAAAATAAAACACTGAAATCAAAAGTACATTACAAATAAACGTTGGCGTGACCCACGCCTGGGCCGGCCACGGCCACGGCCCCTCAGGGGAGACTCATGGGGGAATTAGGGGAAGGAGGAGCCTCCGCTGGTGTCTGCCCACCTGCTGGCCTGCCCTCCAAGGCCACGGCTATCCTGTTGAGGCCAACATTCAGGGCTGCCGTATTGGCCCGGACAGCCTGGGTCAGGGCATGCACCTCCTGACCCACGCCTGCTGTGGCAGTCTGCAGTTCATTAAAACAGTTTATGAATGCCAAGGAGTTCGTGCTCACGTCCATCACGGAGTCCTTTATGGAGACCAGGCTCTCCTCCATCTTGGCCAAAGTCCAGGTGACCTGATACAGATGGCGTGTCTGAAGGGCCTGGTCCCTCCTAAGATTGGCCGGCAGAAAGTCTGATACCCCCCTGGTCTTCCGGGTGGCCTTCCTGCCTGCAGATGAGGCTTGTGGCATGGAAGAAGGGGAGCCCCCTGGGGGGGAGCCCTGTTGGGGGAGGAGTGGAAGGGGCTACCCCTGATGGAGGCCTGACTGCTGCCAGCCACAGGGGGAGCCTCATCCAAAAGGCGAAGTATTTCACTGGCAATGGTTACCTCCTCCTCCTCAACCTCCTCCTCCTCAACCTCCTCCCCCTCATCCTCCTCATGAGGTGAGTTGTGGCCACTCCCCTCCCCTGAGGACTCCTGCCTTTCCTGGGGGTCTTCAGCAGCCTGATGTCGGGGGGGATGGTGCAGACTGGCCAGATGGCCTAGCACCCTCCTGGCCATCTGTGGATGACACAAAACATACACAGGTTGGAGGATCCACACACTTGTCACATATTCCCTCCCCCCCACACATGCTACAAACCAGATAGAAAAAAAACAAAAATGTACCTGTCTTCACGGCCTCCTCGGAGTCAAAGCCAGGCAGGCCCACCACTTGCTGGCTGTTGAAGCACCGGGCCACTGCACGCTCCTCATCAGTCAACCTGATGGTGCAAGGTGGTCCCCCTCCAGTGCCCATGGAATGTGCTGTAAGCTTGGCCAGCTTATCACGGACCACTCTCTTCAGATCATTAATCTTTTTGGAGATCCCACTGACGGTCCTCGTCTCCCCCCCCAAGGTATTGATATCATCAACTATCTCCTGGAGGATCTGCTTCTTCCTGGCCGGGGTGGTGTCCCGGCTCTCAGGGACATGCAAAAAATGCCCATATCGGGTGATGGCCCTGGCAAGGATCTCCTTCTCACGGACTGACAAGTTTAGGTTTCTCCTCTTTGGTGCCATATCACCACCAAACACTCAGCACCAAACAGACACAAAAATCAGACAGAACACACAGACACAAAAACAGACAGCACAAACAGACACAAAAAGAGACAGCAAAAAACAGACACCAAAATCAGACAGCACAAACAGACAGCTAATACAGACACCAAAAAACACACAGAAAAAACAGACACAAAAAACACTCAGAAAAAACAGACAGCTAATACAATCTCCTACTCCAATAAATCTTTACTATAACACTCCTACACAAACCAACACACAGCCACAGACAACAGAACAAAAGCACCTTGCTTCAGGAAGGGAAACACATGGATGTACTTTTGCAATGGAAGGGCGTTTGTCTGGGCCTATTTATACACAGGGCGTATCTCACTAAGTACGCCGGGCCTAGTTCCTATCTCACTAATTGCGCCGGGCCGAGTTCTGAGCATGAGCAGTGAGGTGCAGAATAATGCGCGCATGTGCAGTCCGGCCGGCCCTTCATTTGCATGGGGTCACGGCTCATTTCAATGGAGCACGCCCACTTCCTTCCCACTTTCAATTACCCCGCCTTACGCCTCGGAATTTACGTTACGCTGGCGCAAATTTGGGCGCAAATACTCTGTGGATACGGTACTTGCGTCACGAAATTGAGCCGGCGTAACGTAACAGAGATGCGCTACGCCGGTCTAAATATGCGCCGCTCTACATGAATCTGGCCCTTAGATTTCTCTTGTTCAACCCACGCTAAACTGCATGTATATAGGCATCTCCTGCTGCTGGATATTTTATTCTGACAACCAGCTGCTGTGGCTGTCAGATTATCAGATCATTGACTGGATGCAGTAGCTGTCTGGCTAACAGTTTGATACCTGGCTCCTTTGAGTTAAGATTGAAGAACATCGGTTGGAGTGGTGGCGCTAAGGCCACCCATAGCTTGAAATTTAACCTGTTCATCAGGAACTGACTGAAATTCACCTTGTGTATGCCAGTTTAGAAGCATCACGTGATACATATGTATATATATTTTTCAATTATCCAATCATGTTAAATCTGTTTCCTGTTTACTTACATACTTTACGTACATGATTGGATATTTGATGTAAATATATAAACAAGTTATAGCATGAGACTTACAACCCTTTTAGTAAACCAGCCCAACTGGTTACTCCCTGGGCTTTTCTTTCTAAAAGAGTAAAGACTTCTTCTTGTAAAGTTAATGTTCACTGAGATTAGTAAACAAGAGGAATATTACAAGTTTTGTGAACGGCCAAAAGGACAGGAAGTGGAGGTCAAGCAAAGCAAGTTCTTCAAACTCAAAGGGACAGTAACTACAGCCCTGAAATTTCACAGCTGGGGGGGGGGGTCTCTGGCCATCACTGAGAGGTAGATTATTACAATAACCAGAAGCCAGCAGAACATGGGATACTGTACATATCAAAAGAGGTATATTATTACATTGTTGCTGTATGTCCAAACTAAACCTGAGCTTTAGGCTAGATTTGCACTGTTACGTATTTGCACGGATGTAGCGGAATTCATTTGAATGTGTGTCTGTGCCTGCGTTTCCCGCACAAAAAAGATGGCTGCACTATTTTCAAGGTGCAACCGCAGGTAAATTACACGGTAGTTTTGCACCATTGGATTTCCCTGAGGTTCCCGCAAACGTGCTGTGGGTTTAGGTGCGTGGGGGTGCCCTTAAGAATAAATGAAAGCCCCGTGTGTCTCTACAGAGCAGTACATTTTGGCTGCGACTGGTTGCAGGTGTGGGAACAGCTGTGATTCACACAATCGTAAACAACAGTGTGAACCTAGCCTTAACCTTCGCCGCACTCTATTCAAAACAAAATAGAATGTTTTGGTTGGAGTTAGCCTTTAAGGCATACAACTTTTAGTAAATATCCAGCTTACATGATTAGGGGAGTATTGCTGATTACTATGTAAATTAACATACCGGTAATCCATGGCTTGTTCAGCAATCATCTATATCATTCCATAATTGAACATAGAATTAAAATGCTATATGAAATGTGCTATGCAAAATTTTGCTTTGGCATAAAATTGGATCAAAATAATTTTTAAAGATCAAAAAAAGTTGGAACAAGAGGTTAAAAACGCCATAATGTATTTAAAATAAGTATAAGTAATTTATTAACCTCCCTGGCGGTATGATTCTTTCAGAAAAAACATGCTGAAAGCGGTACCATTATTTGCAAGGAAATTTGGCGTTTTATATTGTAGGTCTGTCATTTTTAGAAATAACTCACTTAAATCTGACCAAACAAGCTTCTAATAGGCATCCCGGGTATGACATTTTTTTAAAAACAAAATTATAAATTATAATATAATAAATAATTATAAATAATTGTAACAAATAATAATATAATTATAATAAAAATTATTCAATAATGTAATCAAATCAAAATCACTGAAATTTGCTCAGTTGCAGAATTGTTGCTGTCATTATTTTTTTTTTTTTATGACGAATTTCCCCACAAATCGCTATCGCACAATTCTGCAAGTGATTATAATTTATTATCGCTGTTTTTTAGCTGATCTAAAACTATTTTTGACATAAAGGGACACTTTTGGTTGCTATGGACAATCTACAGTTTGCAGGGAGAAAGAAAGGTTTTTATTATATAAAATGACATGCATGACACAGGACAGACCACTAGGGACAAGGGGGGTGTGTTTTTTTACATACAGTACTGTAATCTATAAGATTACAGTATACTGTATGTATAGTGTTTGTTTACTTTTTTGAATTTGGCGCCGTTCTCCGTCCCCGTGCGTCGTAACGTCGCAGGGAACAGAGATCGGCGTCACACGGAGGCACTGTGTGAATCGAGCGAGGACCTGCTCGCTCACACAGCGCGGTGGCATCGCTGGATCCAGGGACAAGGTAAGTAAAACTCCCTGTACATCCAGCGAGGCGAGCCCGAGTCTGACTCGGGGTTACCGATCCTAGCCCAAAAATCTCACCCCGAGTCAGACTCGGGAACACCGCCCAGGAGGTTAAGTAAATAAATTAAAAACAAGGTTTTTATTATACCCAGCTACAAACCATTCCCACGTAAAACACTGGGCAAAGCTAGCCATACATGTATAGATTTCCCATGTTCAGTCTGTAGGCAGAATGAAAGAAATCCTATAGTTTCCTCCATCCAATCTAGAAGACACAGAGGAGGGAATCTTCCCTACCTGCTATTGCATTTTAATAGCTGGAACCCTCAGAATACCCAACAGCGACCACATCTGTTTTGATGCAGGCTCTGTTAGGTTGACAATTTTTCACCTGGCTCCACTGAAAAACTGAATTTTGTCACATCAGGTGGTGCCAATAGACTCACTCACAGCTCAAATTTCAGATAAATATTGGAGCCAACATTCGAACCATCTAAACATGGGACTTTTTGATGAAGCGTGCAGCCAAGGAAATAACATAGCATCAAACTAAAATAATGTCTGGTGATAAGGCCATCAATAGTGTCATATAGTAAATGCATAAACATCATAGCCATCATAATAGGGTAATAAAGGACATTCATTCCATAACATGGTACATAATAAAGAAGAGAATAGCATAATGACACAATGATAGCCTGCTGGCCTAGAGCCACAATTATAACATAAAACCACATCAGACTAGATGCAACATATTTCCATTGTAAATTGTGGATTGGCATATTCCAGTGAACCATGGTAATGGTAATTTAGATGAGAAAATGGCAGGGAAAAGCATCTATTTAGCTTGACGCGTTTCGTAGCTGTAGCGCTACTCTTCAGGAGCAGATGCACAGGATGTGTCTATAAATATTAAAAGTAAGTATAGTAATGAATGGTCATGTAATAACACGGTTAGACTGTAGAAAATATATAGAATATATTACTCATACTTGCAAGTCATATCGGAGTCTGGACATGGACCTGGAGACTAATGGCAGGCTGAAAGGTCAGTCAGCACCGGAATCTGAGGCAGCGAACCCCCAACCAAGAGTGGAACTAGGAAGAGCATTCCAATAGGAGTGACCCCATGAATTGAGGAAATTATATAAATCACTAGAAAAGATTTCTATCTGAAAAATTAAGTGGGTAGAGTGTAAAAAAGGGGGTTAAGTGATAAAAGGTGCCTAATTAAGTGACTGGTAATATAGTGGATAAGGTAGAACTGTGTCAGCAGGCTATCATTGTGTCATTATGCTATTCTGTTCTTTATTATGTACCATGTTATGGAATAAATGTCCTTTATTACCCTATTATGATGGCTATGATGTTTATGCATTTATTATATGACACTATTGATGGCCTTATCACCAGACATTATTATAGTTTGATGCTATGTTATTTTCTTGGCTGCAAGCTTCATCAAAATTTAGCTCCTCTTCTCAAAGTTACCGGGAATGGAGGTACATCTAGTTGGCCTCATAAAAAAGTCCCATATTTTATTTTTTTCATGTTCATTATGAACCATCTAAACAGTCTTGTACACATGATAAGAATATTGGACAAATGAACGTCTCATATCGAAAACCAATAGCTTACTGAAGTAATGAAAATTCTCAAACAACAGAATACAACCTCGGAAGTGATGTAATTTATTGCATTGTAATGTATTTTTTTCATTTCCGAGCATGAGTGGTCTTGGTCACACAATTTTTTTCATGTGACAATACTAATTACACAAAAATTGTTTGTTCTGTTATCATATGAGACAAATTTTCGTGTTTGCATGAACTGTCTTGATTGGCTCTTGACAGCTGTGTACTAATGATCAAATTATTGGACGATCGGTCTGAAAGCTGTATTTTTCATAAGATTTTCTGATGTGTACTAGACATAAGTCATCTGTATGAATTGGAAATCAGCAAAATGTAGATTAAGCCCTGGTTCACACTGGGCTGCGGGAGTGAAGCCGTGCGAGTTCAGCTGAACTCGCACGGCTTCACTCCCGCTGGCAGTCCCGATTTCAGCCGCGATTTAAGAGACATCTGTGCAGGTTTCTGCACAGATGTCAATGTAAATCGCGGCCCGAAATCGCAAAAAGTAGTACAGGAACTACTTTTTGAAATCGGTGCAGCGCCGCAGATGCGGCGTCGCACCGATTATGACGGTGTCATTGGCGACAATTGCCGGCAAATGCTGCCGATTTGAGATGCGATTTCACATGTGAAATCGCATCTCAAATCGAAGCAAATTGTACCCAGTGTGAACCTGGGCTAAGCATCAGTAAAAGAGCTCTGCAAGTCTCTTTGTCTCATTTATTTATTATGCTGCTTCAATAGACTGAATCACTTTCTGCATAGATTATTTTTATACTACAGTCATTAGAAGATACAGTTTAACCTGTATTTGCTTGGAAGATAGGTGCATATCAATTATTACCTGGTTGGTTTGTTGTCCTTGCAAACACTACTGACCTGAACTTTTTTAATGTCTAAAAAACACCTTGCGTTGAGTAAGCAATGGCAGATTACGATGACGATTGACTGAGCTACATTAAGGTAATGATAAGCCCTTAAAATACATTATACAGAGGAGGTGCTGATGTTAGATTTAATATGTATTTTAGTGAACTTGCTATTTTACACCAGTGGTTCCCAATCCTGTCCTCAAGTACCCCCAACAGGCCATGTTTGCAGGTTTTCCTTTATCTTACACAGAGTCAATGGGCCAGATTCTCAAAGAGATACGACGGTGTATCTCCTGTTACATCGTCGGATCTTAGGCTGCAATTCCAGGCCAGCCGCTAGGTGGCGTTTCGTTTTTTTCCGCGCCGATTATACAAATGAGGAGTTACACCGATTCACAAACGAACGACCGCCCGTCGCTTTTTTTTTAACGTCGTTTGCGTTCGGCTTTTTCCGGCGTATAGTTTCCCCTGGGTCTATGAGGCGCAGCCAATGTTAAGTATGGGCGTCGTTCACGCAACGAAATTTGAATTTTTTACGTCGTTTGCGTAAGTCGTTCGCGAATACGGATGGACGTAATTTACGTAAACGTCGAAACCAATGACGTCCTTGCGACGTCACTTGGAGCAATGCACGATGGGAAAATTTCCGGACGGCGCATGCGCTGTCCGATCGGTGCGGGGACGCGCCTGATTTGAATAGTACACTCCCCATAGCCGCGGAATTTGAATTCCGCAGGGGGATTTATGATACGCTGCCGCAAGTTTTGAGGTAAGTGCTTTGTGAATTAACCACTTGCCTCAAAACTTGCAGCGGCGGATCTTAAATCAGATAGGTTACGCGGATCTAAAGATCCGCTAACCTATGTGAATCTGGCCCAATGGCTTGGTATTTTGGACAGCTATTTAATCTAATGCCGTGTACACACGACCGTTTTTCGCGATGTAAAAAATGTTTTTTTTTATGTCATTAAAAAACGATCGTGTGGGGGCTCCAGAGCATTTTTCGCGACGTTAAAAATGGCCATTAAAAATTTAGAACATGCTTTAAATGTTCGCGTCATTTTTAACGTTGTAAAAAATGGTCGTGTGTGGGCTTTAACGATGTGAAAATAACGCGCAAGTTATGAGACGGGAGCGCTCCTACTGGTAAAACTAGCGTTTGTAATGGAGATAGCACATTCATCACGCTGTAACAGACTGAAAAGCGCGAATCGTCTCTCACCAAACATTTACTAACACAAAATCAGAAAAAGCAGCCCCAAGGGTGGCGCCATTCTAATGGAACTTTCCCTTTATAGTGCCGTCGTACGTGTTGTACGTCACCGCGCTTTGCAAGAGCATTTTTTTTCACGATCGTGTGTAGGCAAGTCAGGCTTAACAATAATCGGGTTGAAAAAAACTTTAGTTTCACTTTAGGGTAGAGCTCCGCTTTAAGGTAAAAAAAACATTCTGTGCATAGGATCCCCCCCCCAAATATTTACCTGAGCCTGATCTTGATCCAGCGTTGTGCCCAAGAATAGCATCTCTCTCTCCGCTTTCAACCCCTTTACTGGACATAAAGGCAGCGGTGGTAGCCATTGGCTCATGCTGCTGTCAATCACAGCCTGTGAGGAGAGAGCCAGGGGCAGAGCCATGATCTATGGAGCCAGGAGCACCAATGGGAGACTGGAGGATTGAAATAAGTATAAAATGTTTGTTTTACAATCACTTTAACGTTTTTTAAATCAATGGAAAATTTGGCGTCAGGTGAAGCGTCTCTAGCATTTTTCTGTTACTGGCTATCTAGTGGATTCTTTATAGCAATGTATACAGAACACAAGCCAAAAAGGGGACCAGGAAGAACAACCAGATTTTCATGGTAGGATCTTGATGAGGAGGTTTGGAAGTGAGAAGGCTTCTCGTTTAGGCCACAAACTACTGTAAAGACCCAGCTGATGATAAGCTTCTTCACTAGGGTTGAGCGAACCCGAACTGTAAAGTTCGGATTCGTACCAGACTTTTGGATTTTTGGTACCTGGACCCGAACCCGAACAATTTACTGTGGGGGTTCGGTGTGCGGCAATGTAATTGCGCGCTGCAGGGCAGCCAATCAACATTTGTTTAACTCGTGTGACCTAGAAGCCATCACAGCCATGCCACTAATGGCATGGCTGTGATTGGCCAGTGCAGCATGTGACCCGCCTCTATATAAGCTAGAGGCACATAGCACAGCACGTCACTCTGCTTTAGATAGGGTAGGGAAAGACTGGCGCTGCTGCTGCTCTGAGGGAGAGAATTAGATAGGAGTCAGACTGTCCTGCTTCAGAAATCAAATTACTCAGCGATCTACATAGCACAGCAAGTCACTCTGCTTTAGATACTTTAGGGAAAGGTTCCTGCCTGGTTTTGCTTTTAGGGAGAGAAATAGATAGGAGTCAGTCCTGCTTCAGAAATCAAATTACACCAGCAATGCATATGTTACTGGGAGATACACCCTTTAGATACTTTAGGGCAGGGGTCTCAAACTGGAGGCCCTCCAGCTGTTGCAGAACTACAGCTCCCATGAGGCATTGCAAGGCCAATAGTTACAAGCATGACTTCCATAGGCAGAGGCATGACGGGACTCGTAGTTCCGCAGCAGCTGGAGGGCCACCAGTTTGAGACCCCTGCTTTAGGGAAAGGTTCCTGCCTGGTTTTGCTTTTAGGGAGAGAAATAGATAGGAGTCAGTCCTGCTTCAGAAATCAAATTACACCAGCACTGCATATGTTACTGTGAGATACACCCTTTAGATACTTTAGGGAAAGGTTCCTGGTTTTGCTTTTAGGAAGAGAAATAGATAGGAGTCAGTCCTGCTTCAGAAATCAAATTACACCAGCACTGCATATATTACTGTGAGATACACCCTTTAGATACTTTTCTTCTATTGTGCTATTCAAAAAACATCCATTTAGGGAAAAAACAATTTTTTTTGCAGTGTTTCCACCATATCTGTACGTGTGAGATACACCCTTTAGATACTTTTCTTCTATTGTGCTATTCAAAAAACATCCATTTAGGGCAAAAAAAAAATTGTTGCAGTGTTTCCTCCAGTGTTTGCAGTGTTTCCTTCATATCTGTATGTGTGAGATAAACACTTTAGCTACTGTTCTTCTATTGTGCTATTCAAAAAACACCCATTTAGGGCAAAAAAATATATTTTGCAGTGTTTACTCCAGTGTTTGCAGTGTTTTCTCCAGTGTTTGCAGTGTTTCCTCCATATCTGTACGTGTGAGATAAACACTTTAGCTACTGTTCTTCTTTGTGCTATTCAAAAAACACCCATTTAGGGCAAAAAATATATTTTGCAGTGTTTAATCCAGTGTTTGCAGTGTTTCCTCCAGTGTTTGCAGTGTTTCCTCCATATCTGTACGTGTGAGATAAACACTTTAGATACTGTTCTTCTATTTTGCTATTCAAAACACACCCATTTAGGGCAAAAAAATATAATTTGCAGTGTTTCCTCCAGTGTTTGCAGTGTTTCCTACATATCTGTATGTGTGAGATAAACACTTTAGATACTGTTCTTCTATTTTGCTATTCAAAACACACCCATTTAGGGCAAAATATATATATTTTGCAGTGTTTCTTCCAGTGTTTGCAGTGTTTCCTCCATATCTGTACGTGTGAGATAAACACTTTAGATATTGTTCTTCTATTTTGCTATTCAAAAAACACCCATTTAGGGCAAAAATATATATTTTGCAGTGTTTCCTCCAGTGTTTGCAGTGTTTCCTCCATATCTGTACGTGTGACAACAAATAAAACTGTGTTGGCTACCTTGTCCTCCTCCACCGCCGCTTCCATCTACACCGCCACATCCACCGCCACCTCAACCTCCTACTCCATATGGACCTCGTCCTTCTAGGTCAAGATTTTTTTTAATGTATTTTATGTTATTTTAAGTTATTTCCCTATCCACATTTGTTTACAGATTACTTGCCATGCTCTTACCAACATTTTGCTGCCATTTGCAGCCCTCTAGCCCTTTCCATTACTTTTTTAGAGACATTTTAGTACTCAAAAGTTTGGGTCCCCATTGACTTCAATGGGGTTCGGGGTCAAGTTCGGGTCCCGAACCCGAACTTTTTTCCGAAGTTCGGCCGAACCTGTCGAACCCGAACATCCAGGTGTCCGCTCAACTCTATTCTTCACCACTCTGTGAAAAACTAATTAGAATACTGTCCTATGCCAAGTACTTCTGCCATTTGCTCCTGCTGCTGTCAATCACAGCCTGTGAGGAGAAAGCAGGGGGTGGGACTGAGCCATGATCTATGGCGTCAGAAGCACCAATGGGAGACTGGAGGATTGAGGTTGCTGGACTGGAGGATCAAGGCTGCTGGACAGGAGGATCGGGGCAGCTCTATGTAAAAACCATTGCACAGAGCAGGTAAGGCATGGGCGTCCGCTCCATAGGACAAGGGGGGGTCAATTGCCCCCCGCCCCCCTGGAAGTCAGAGTGGACTGCACTTTTCAGGCTCCACATGGATGCATTCCACACACACACACCATATCTTAACAAAAAATATTATTTTTAATTATGTGGAATACTTTCTATGTAGAACCTGAAAAGTCCCAGTATATTCCTGACATTGTCATAAATATAAAGAGATATACAGAATACAGCCCACCCCCAGGAAAGGGAAAAGTCCACCCTTGCACTGCTGGTCGGAAATTACCACTTTTACTTCTATGTTTCCATGTTCCAGCCAGCCGCACTGCTCTCCTCCTTAACCCAAAGCCTCAGCATCATTGCATACCATACAGGAACATTAACCCTGTATGGTACAGTGAGGATGATGGAGTGCTACCACAGCCTGTCACAACTTTCACAGAAGATGCAGGGGACCAGTCACAGAGATTGAGGGAATCAGAAAAAGTTTGGTACACAGAGAGTATATTTGTTTCAATTTACTATGTTTATTATGCCTCAGAGAAAGGAACTGTCAGTCACACTCAGTCCCTTTCTATTTTTCAAAAGTGAGCTATCAGGGGTCTGTTTAGTCCCCTGATATTTCACCAAAGCCCCCCAACAAGACTGGTAAAAAATGTAAAAAGAAATAAATTTGTAAAAAAATTAAAAACTACTGACACCATCCACTGCTCTTCTAACACCGCCCACTGCCCTACTGACACCATCTATCCTATTCGGCTGATGGGGGGGGGGGGGGGGGGTTAAACCCCAGCTAGTGGTCGAAGACAGGGTTAAATGTGACTATGTATTGCCGCTGCCCGAAGTGCCCCCCCCCCCCTGATAAAAATTCAGCGGACGCCCATGGTATAACCTGTTTGTTTTTTTAAAAAAAAAGTGTTTTACAATCACTTTAATGTTTTTTGAGTCACTGACCTCACATTTCTTGCAAACTGAATCCAGGTCTGTGACTGAAAAGTATTGGATTCAGACACAGCCAGGAAACTACCATTTTTAGTAGGAGGATAACAATGGCAGCCTCGTATTTATATCATACTTTAAAGCTGAACTCCAGACCAATATAAAAAAAACAAAAAACAAATAACTCACCCGTATGTATTTCGACTGTTTAAGTAGTTTAGATTTATTAATTTACACTCTGCTTTCCCATTTCCAGCACTGCATTGTGATTGTACTTTACTGTTTCTTGTATTCTGAATTAATCTATCTCTCGCTTTGTTTGATTATATCGGACAATCCAGATCTGATTAAAAGTAACCTTTTCTACACCTATCAGAACAGTTCTAAAGCTGCCCATACACTCTAATACCGCGTACACACGATCGGAAATTCCAGCAAGAAAACTCTAGATTTTTTTCCGACGGAATTTTGGCTCAAATTTGTGTTGCATACACACGGTCACACACAATTCCGACCGTCAAGAAGGTGGTGACGTACAACACTACAACGACCCAAGAAAAATGAGGTTCAATGATTCTCAACATGCGTCAAATTGATTCCAAGCATGCATGTTTTTTTTTTTTGCATACAGACGATCGGAATTTTCTTGTCAGAAAAATTGAGAACCAGCTCTCAAATTTTTGCTGTCAGTAAAAGTCAGATGGAGCCTACACATGGTCGGAATTTTCGACCAAAAGCTCAGATCGAACTTTTCTTGTCGGAATTTCTGATCGTGTGCACGCGGCTAAGGATTTCCATTTGAACATTCATGGAAGAATCGCTCACCAGAACATTCATTCTTACGATTATTGAATCAATTAATTTTGTTTGAAAACCAGCCCTTAAAATGTCATCAGATGTCTATAATGTAGCTGGTCTGCAATGTTTTACCATGTTCATCTTTATATGTTTTATGTATCTCATGTCAAGTACATGCCTGTTTAGTTTGAATGTACCTTTTGCTTCTGTAATAACTCTGTATTAATCTTTGACTTTTTAATATAATAAAATCGTTTGTAAACAAAAAAAAATGTCATCCAGACCTGATATTTGAATGAAATCCCAGACATAAAAAACAGATTTTGTTACAATATGTACATTCACATTTTATAACATTTTCATCCTGCTCCTTTGAATTTTCTCGTCATTATGGTTGAAAATTAACCATTAGAAAATCGAGCAAACATTAAAAAAAAAAAAAAATGTATTTGAAATTCTAATGGTCTATAGCCAACTTAAAGGAGTTCTCTGACCTAAAACTTTTAACCCGCGCTGTGCCCGGGCTGTAAAAAAATAGAAAATAAACTGTCACTTACCTGCCTACGATCCCCCGTTGTTCCGATATCGCCGTCCCGTTCTCCGGTCCCGGTCTCTTCTGCTTCCTGTGTGTCGGTGACTCATAGTGCGCTCAGCCTATCAGTGGCCGCGACGGGACATTGCTGCGGCCGCTGATAGGCTGAGCAAACTATGAGTCACCGACACACAGGAAGCGGAAGGGGCCCGGGACCGGAGAACGGGACGGCGATATCGGAACAACGGGGGATCGTAGGCAGGTAAGTGACAGTTTATTTTCTATTTTTTTACAGCCCGGGCACAGCGGGGGTTAAAAGTTTTAGGTCAGAGAACTCCTTTAAAGAAGCATGCTAACTATATAACCTAATACAGATATAGATTAGACCACTAGAGGGAGCATTCACAAACCTAAATATTAGATATTAAAATTGAAACTAAAAATTTGATAAATAGATCTAAAATAGATTTCAGGTAAATGCTACAATAATAAGTCAGCATACCATCTGAAAACCCATAAGAGTTTTTACACTATTTTGCCACTTGATGCGGACACATATTAGTTGACCTGGGAGATCTTTAGTTAATCAGTCAGCTACCGTATTTATCGGCGTATAACACGCACAGGCGTATAACACGCACCCTAACTTTAAGAGGGAAATTTTGGGGTAAAAACTTTACCCAGCCCCCTGCGTATAACACGCAGGCACAGTTTACCCTCTATTTTCAGGGGGAAAAAGTGAGTGTTATACGCCAATAAATACAGTAGATATCACAGTTGCATACAAGCAAATGATGGGATATAAAGAAAAGATTTAGTATATTATAAAATATTATTCGCGTGTGCTGCACTGTTTCTGAGTTGAGACTTAACATTTTCTTGGAGGGAGATTGATAGTGTGGGAAAGATTTATTCTACTACTGTGATTTTCAAATCAACTGGAAAATACAGTATATCATCTCATGTTAAATCTTTCAGAATTTTCCGGTTCCCCTCTTCATATACTTTTTATACATTATTTGTATGGGAAATTCAATAGTTCCAGGTGAAGCGTCTTTTGCATTTTTCTGTTACTGGCTATCTAGTGGATTCTTTATAGAAATTTATACAGAACCAGTTGGCGGCTGGTGCTCAAATTTTTTTGGGGGGGCGCAAACAAATGAAAAAAATTGCAGCCTCACTGTGCCCATCAAATACAGCTACTGTACCCATCAATTGCAACCACTGTGCCCATCAAAGGCAGCCACTGTGCCCATCAAAGGCAGCCACTGTGCCATCAATTGTCGCCACTGTGCCATCATTTGTCGCCACTGTGCCATGCCATCAAATGCAGCCACTGTGCCATGCCATCAAACGCAGCCACTGTGCCATCATTTATCGCCACTGTGCCCATCAATTGTCACTACTGTGCCATGCCATCAAACACAGCCACTGTGCCCTCAATTGTCGCCACTGTGCCCATTGTCACCACTGTGCCATCAATTGTTGCCACTGTGCCATCAATTGTCACCACTGTGCCATCAATTGTCACCACTGTGCCCATCAATTGTCACCACTGTTCCATGCCAAACGCAGCCACTGTGCCATCAAACGCAGCCACTGTGCCATCAATTGTTACCACTGTGCCCAGCAATTGTGTCACCACTATGTCATGCCATCAAACGCAGCCACTGTGCCATCAATTGTCACCACTGTGCCATCAATTGTCGCCACTGTGCCCAGCAATTGTCGCCACTGTGCCCAGCAATTGTCGCCACTGTGCCATCAATTGTCGCCACTGTGCCATCAATTGTCGCCACTGTGCCCAGCAATTGTCGCCACTGTGCCCATCAATTGTCGCCACTGTGCCCATCAATTGTCGCCACTGTGCCCATCAATTTTCACTGCTGTGACCATCAATTTTCGCCCTGTAAAAAGCTGCCACTGTGCCGCTGGCTCTGATAGGCACTGCCACAGCCAACCAGCTGCCGTTATTCAGATGGCCGGCGCTCGCCAGGGGGCCGGCCATCAGAATAGTCGGCGACAGCGGCAATACATAGATTCATGCAATGCATAAATCTATGTATTGTATCAATGGTGGTGCGGGAGCCAGAGGGGGCGGCGCTCCGGCGCCCTCTATGGACGCACCGCCACTGTAACAGAACACAACCCAAAAAGGGGACCAGGAAGAACAACCAGAGTAACACGGTAGGACTTTCATGAGGAGGTTTGGAAGTGGGAAGGTTTCTCATTTAGGCCACGAACTACTGTAAAGACCCAGCTGATGATAAAATGCTTCACAACTCTGTGCAAAACTAATTAGAATATTTCCGTATGCTAAGTACTTCTGCTGTGAGCTAATCCATAATATGTGGAAAGAGTATAAAAATAAATCAGAAGAATAGAAAACTCTATAATTATCAGATTGTTACAAGAACATTGGACAGGACAAAGGACAGTCACCAGGATTTTCAAAAGAAGCCCTGCTTTTGAACATTTCCTTATTTTTCATATACCATGTCTTGTTTCCAACTAAGGATGAGCTGCAGCGTGTTCGCATCGTACACATGCAAAGCCCGCCAGGAAGTCTGCACGGCGCTGCGCTAATCACAGGCATGGAGACATTGTCCCGATGCTCGGCTGCAGAGATCGGGAAATGTCTCCCTGGCTGTGATTAGCGAAGCGCCGTGCAGTCTTCCTGGCAGGCTCTGCACATGTACTATGTGAATACGCTGGAGCTCATCCTTTTTCCCTACCATATCTCTGTGTGAAGGCAGCCATCTTGTTAGAGAAACAGAGCCTTGCCTCTTCTTGTCGTAGCTGCCCACTGATGACTGGTGGTCTGACAGGTGGTGTAATATCCAAGAAGCAGCATGAAAGGTATAGAAAGCACAATGATGCACAGAAACTGGTTAGCATTTCCGCCTAGCAGCATTAGGGTCATCGGTATGAAACCCAACCATGGCACTACCTGCATGGAGTTTGCATGTTCTCCCTGGGCTTGTGTGGGTTTCCTTTGGGAAATCTGGTTATCTCCCACATTCCAAAGACATGCTGATGGTTAATTGGCTCCTGTCTAACTTGTCCCTAGTATGTGTATGTATGAATATGAGTTAGGGCCCCATATATTGTAAGTTCCTTGAGGGTGGGGACTAATGTGAATGTACAATATATATATATATATATATATGTAAAGTGCTGCCTAATATTGACAGCTCTATATCAGTACCTGTAATAAAATAAATAATAAAACAGGTATATGCACATAGGGCCAAATCCACAAAGACCCGGCGTAACGGCGAAATTCTAATTTAAGTTACACTGCCTTAAAATTTCTACCTAAGTGCCCGATCCACAAAGCACTTACCTAGAAATTTCTGGCCGTGTAACTTAAATTCCGCCGGCGCAAGGCGTTCCTCATTTCATGGGGGCGATTCCCATTTAAATGAGGCGCGCTCCCGCGCCGGCCGTACTGAGCATGCTCGTGACGTCATTTTCCCGACGTGCATAGCGCGAAATTACGTTACGCCGGGCTTTGTGGATTGCGACGGGTCAATAAAGTTGCGTCAAAAAAAAAAAAAGATACGGCGTGAAAAAATAAATTCAAATTCGAAAAAAAAACGCGTCGCTAGACAGAAGGGTCTGCTTTTACATGGTGTACTAACTTTACACCATGTAAAAGCAGCCCTAATTTTGCGTATGCAACTTAATACTTACGGAGAAAAAACGAAGCAGAAAAGCTTTGTGGATCTCGGTAAGTGCTAATTTGCATACCCGAGGCGGCATTTCGACACGAAATGCCCCCAGCGGCGGATGCGGTACTGCATCCTAAGATCCGGCAGTGTAATTCAATTACACATGCCGGATCTTCTCCCTAACTATGGAAAACTGATTCTGTGGATCAGTTCCATAGTTAGGACCAGGGATACGACGGAGTAACAGCAGTTACTCCGTCGTATCTCTTTTGAGGATTTGGCCCATAGCTCCCAACTGTGCCTGATTTTGAGGGACTGTCCCTGATTTGAAGCAATGTCCCTCTGTCCCTCTTTCCTCCTCATTTGTCCCTCGTATTGGTCTGATTTATATAGTTGCATATAAAATGCACTTTTTATCTTTCAAAAAGCGTTTTCCAGCCAATATAAAGGAATAGTAGTGGTACAAAAAAATAGCCCTTGTGGATTTAATGAACCTTTTTGGTTAATTCTCCTTTAAGTGGGTGTGACAGGGGTTGTGTCCTATGCCTATATATGTTTGCTAGTAGGTGTCCCTCATTCCCATCTAAAAAAGTTGGGAGGTATGCATGCATGCCATTGAGGTCCTCAAATATGGATTACATTCCAGTAAGCAGTGCAGTAGTAACATCACCATGTCTCTATTCAGCAGACTAGAAGGCCACAGTGCACACTGCAGATATAGAACTATAAGTCTATAGGAACACTCAAATACCAGGAAGCGCACGGCTATTTATTAGGAGGAATTGGAGCGTTTGTTACCCCAACACTTCATATTCCTGATATGTGCCTGCTGTACCATGTACGTGTATGAGAAAGTTTCCTGTTCTCTTTGTATTGCTTCCTTTATGTGAATTCCCTGGTGTTCCTACTAGTCCCTCTGCTTTCCTATTAGAAACTCACCACACTAAGCAGGAGAGCACACTGTGGTCAGTTCTCTGGCTATGCCCCCCGCACAGCCATTCACCAGGAAGCTCAGTGTGCTGATGCTCAACCCAACCCCCCCCCCCCCACCCCCCACCTCCACACCATATATAATGTTTTTTTTTTTATCTATACAAAAGTGTTTTGCCTTTCATTCCTATTTTAAGCTGAATGAGTTATTTTACAAGGTGATTATATGTGTGCGCACTGAGCTAATGAAAAACACCTGTTTGTGCTGCTTCTTAGTATTCAATAAACATGCAAATGAGGTGAAACAAATGTCAATGTAAAAAAGAGAGAGAGACAAATAATTCCACAGTAGCGCACTAAATTATTATACAAATCTCCTAAACATTAGCATTGTGAAATGATCAACATAAAACACCCATACATAATGAAACGTGTCCATATGGCATATCCCAAAAATATATACATGCTTATTGATCCACCAAAATCCTTCACCAAAGTGACGTGTGAGAATTCCACTCCCTTAACCCTATTTACGGACTGTCCGCCATCAAAATACGGCGGCACTTTGAAGTGGGATATGGTTGTTATAGCAGCAGCTAGCTGCCAAAACCCCAATATCCTCTTCTTCAGTGGGCGGTCCGCTTTCAGATAAAAGTGGTCTCTGTGGCGGATTCGCTGCTGGGTCACTTTTATCGGCTGCGGCCCCCCTCCCACCGCACTCCGGTGCCCTCTGCCGCTTACTGAAGGCAATCGGGTCCTCTTCCGTATGGAGCTGAGTGGTGGGAAGATGGCCCCCACCCAGTTCCCTACCACTGACAGCGAAAGGTGTATGACACTGACCTGTTGTGGTGGCAGTTTCCACTTCCTCCACATCCCACAGGGGTGGGGCTTAACCCCCTGCCCATAGCTCTTAACAGCTGTTTTTCCAAACAGCATTTTTTTTCATTGCATTTAAGTGTAAATATGAGATCTGAGGTCTTTTTACCCTAGATCTCATATTTAAGTGGTCCGGCCATGCTTTTTTCTATTACAAGGGATGTTTACATTCCTTGTAATAGATATAAAAGGACACATTTTTTTTTAAAAAAAAGAACAGTGTAAAAAGAAAAAAGAAAGGGTAAAATAAATAACAAAAAAATAAAATTTTAACGTGCCCCGTCCTGCCGAGCTTGAGTGCAGAAGCTAATGCATATAAAAATGGTGTTAAAACCACACATGTGAGGTATCACCGCGATCGAGAGCAATAATTCTAGCCCTAGACCTCTGTAACTCAAAACATACAACCTATAGAATTTTTTAAACGTTGCCTATGGAGATTTTTAAGGGTAAAAGTTTGTCGCCATTCCACGAGCGGGAGCAATTTTGAAGCATGAGATGCTGGGTATCAATTTACTCAGCGTAACATTATCTTTCACAATATAAAAAAAAATTGGACTAACTTTACTGTCTTGTTTTTTTTCCCAAAAAAAGTGCGCTTGTAAGACCACTGCACAAATACGGTGTGATAGAAAGTATTGCAATGACTGCCATTTTATTATCTAGGGTGTTAGAAAAAATATTTAGAATTTTTGGGGTTCTACATGTTTTTCTAGCAAAAAAAAGGTTTTAGCTTGTAAACAACAAGTTTGAAAAATGAGCCCAGTCTTAAAGTGGTTAAGAATAAAGCTCACCAGATGCTGTTTCTATTCACTCTTGTGTCTGGCAAATATCGCCTTATTAGATACTATTGAGTAGCCACTTGTACACGCCAATCTCATCCAGATTAATAAAGACCCCCTGTGATGAAGTCCGAAAAGACGAAACGTGTAGGCAGTGACTCCACGTGTATGAAGAAGCTATGAGAAGATCGCAACACTGAGTCACCTGGCATGTTTGGAATTTTCACAAGGCGATTTTTAATCTTTTATGCTGTAAGTGCATTATTTTTTAATAAACCAATTACCTTAAGGTGTTTTTACACTATTAACAATTAACAATACTCTTTCACAATTTCTTTCCCCAGAGTGTCTTTATTAATCTGGATGGAGATTGGCGTGTACAAGCGGGTCTTCAATAACATCTAATAAGGCGATATTTGCCAGACACGGGAGTGAATAGAGTGAATAGCAACAGACACAGGAGTGAATAGCAACAGCATTTGGTGAACTTAATTGGAGTGGAATTGGCACACATCACTTTGGTGAAGGATTTTGGTGGATCAACAAGATTTTGTTTCACTATCTTTTCCTCACGTTAAGTATATATATATATATTTTTTCAAACTATTTTTATTGATTTTTATGTACAAAGATATTACAAAAGCGTAGGTGATAATATCCATACATAACATCATTACAAAGACAAGAATATTTTTATATTATATTATATTTTTGGGATATGCCATATGGACAATTTTCATTATGTATGGGTGTTTTATGTTGATCATTTCACAATGCTAAAATTAGGGAGACTTGTCGATTAATTAAGTGCGCTACTGTGGAATTATTTGTCTCTCTCTCTTTCTTACATTGACATTTGTTTCACCTCATTTGCATGTTTTACAAGGTGATCGTTTACAATCACTTTAAATACAAAAGTTAAATCTTTCAGGGTACTGGTTAGTCACAATTAACCTCTCTATATATTTATTATCAGATAACAAATCTTCACTTTTTTTTAGTTCAAGTTTACTTTAATGTTTTCATAATCCTGTAGTTTCCAAAAATGAAAAATCCCTAAAGTATGCAATTTACATGCTGTTCTCAAATCCTCTGGTAGTTATTTATAAAATGAAAAAAAAAATCTAGATACTTAACTTTTATTGTAGCCTACTTTCTGGTTTCCAGAGGCACTAGATGACGTAACCAGAGTCTCAGGCCCCATACACACGGGAGGATTTATCCGCGGATACGGTCCAGCGGACCGTTTCCGCGGATAAATCCTCTCGAGGATTTCAGCAGATTTTAATGCGATGGAGTGTACTCACCATCGCATTGAAATCCGCGCCGAAATCCTCTGGCGATGACGTGTCGCGCCGTCGCCGCGATTATGCCGCGGCGACGTGCGCGACGCTGTCATATAAGGAATTCCACGCATGCGTCGAATCATTACGACGCATGCGGGGGATCCCTTCGGACGGATGGATCCGGTGAGTCTGTACAGACCAGCGGATCCATCCGTTGGGATGGACTCCAGCAGATGGATATGTTCTGCATGTCAGCAAATATTCGATCTGCTGGAATCCATCCCAGGGGAGATATATCCGCGGAAAAAGATCCGCTGGCGTGTACACACCATAGGATCTATCCGCTGAAACCCATTTGCTGGGATTTATCTGCGGATGGATTCTATGGTGTGTACGGGGCCTCACAGGTGCATCTTGGGAATGCTAGGTGACTAGTACCTTCCAGAGAGATCTTATATGTAAGGAAAAAAAGGTATTTTCCCCCAAGATCTCACAAAATGTCAAGGTTCACTTTAAAGTACTGTTATATTATAAATTTGTACCCGTTCCTTATAAATGCAAAGTATTTCTTGTTATATTGTGCAATTAGGACAGGACCAAACAACAGATTTTTTTTTTAGGCTTATATTTAATTTTTTTTACAATACTTTAATGACTAGTTGCTGGAAATGAAAAACAGCAACTTTTATCATAAAACAATCTTTTCCAACTCTGAATGTTTTGCATCGTTAAAACTTTGTAAAACTTTTACTTCTCAATACATGCCAGGACTGGCTGTGAGAGAATTGGTCAGTTGTCTGAACTCCGAATTGTTGGCTACATTCCCATGGAGCTCTAAAGGTTAACCTAGATGCAGTGTGCACTTTCCAGTAACGCAAAACGTCTCTGAATCACTCCTTTATTTGACTCAGAAATCCTCCCAGGAGATCTTAATAAACTGTCCATTGTGCCTGATGAATTACTGGTACACACCGATTCTCCCATTAGCTCTGGGAGATGCAGGCAAGAACAACTCCTTCACTAATAGATGGTCAGGGGATTTGCCCTGGTACAAACCAATCCTGAATTAAGCCTGTCATTTTCTTCTGTGGTACGAACATTAATGAGGCTATAATCTTTTCTTGTCCGTGTGCTATGAATCAGAGAGCGATGGCTCATCTTACATTTTAGTCCATTGTTTTGATTAGATAATTTCCTATGCCTTTTTTCATAAAAAAAAAATTATAGTTTGAATTGGTCTTGAATAAAATCTCCAGTCATTTAATCATTTTGCTCCTATTATAATGTCTGCCTGGATGACAGAGAGAGATGAACAGAAAATGCACTTATGAATTTCTCGCCACTCCTCATTAAATGAATGTGAGTCTATATGATCTGCCCTGATTCACTGAACAACAGTACTGTTACAAGAGTAATACTCCTGGCTTTAAGCTGTCACACACCATAAGAGGATCTTCAAGGTGTGGTCTAGAGGTTTGAGCGCAACACCTATATTATCCACCAGATATACCGGAGACATGAGATTTGTTCACACTTTAATTCTTTAAGTGTTTTAGGATCTTCCAAAGTATTGGACAATGTATTACAAACTGTTCCAACAAGCCTATATTATTATTGTGTCATCTCTGTGTGAGGGCACTAAATACATGATGGTAATCCGGCAAAAATACTCTGCACATTAACTGACACAAGATCAAAAGGCAATGATTGTGTGTAGATGCAACGTTTCTGGTAGATGCAAAATGAATTCCAGTGTTGATGGCTTGCGAATCATAAGAATAACAGTAGAATCAAATGCATGCCTGTTATTGTTGGTTCTCATGGACCAACAATACCTCCAAGGAAAAGTGTCCATGTTGGCAACAGAAATTAAAGCAGAAAACTTAGCAGACACATCTATGGTTTATCTTTACTGTTTTATATGGGAAACATTTTCAATTCTGCAATTTTAGTGTTGCTTTACGCCTTACCACTACATTGGAAAGCCAAGCAGACTACATGCTTATTCTTTGTTTTTGCAGTGCTTCCTATTCACCTCTCTGCATCCATCCTGCTCACTGGACAATCATTCAGCACCTTTGCCTCTGTTTAACAAGCAGGGAGGTTGTCCTGGACTCGGGTAGTCATCTACCAGTAGATAGTGGACAGGTCTGGGCTTGCTGACCCGCCATCCCAGTGCAGTGCAGAGGAACTAATTGTAAAGTTGGAGCTGTAGTAGGGAGCAAGAGCTGCATAAGCCGATGCCTCGTCCCTAGTGCTCCCATGCAGAGTGATACCAACTGCACTCTATCTCTTATCCCAGCTAGCGGTCTCCAGATAGAGAAAGGGAGTCACTGCTCAATGCAGAAGATGTAACTGTTGAACTTCCTTACAAAATCCAAAGCCACGGATGCTGGAAATGCTTATGGTAATGCAAATTGAAGAGGAATGTTTGGACAGCCGCACTCCAAAAAAGTTTATTTTATTGTAAAAATAATAAAATCACAAAAAAAATGTCACAGAAAACCAGGTACAAGCTGACGCGTTTCACACTAAAGCTTAGCGCTGATTAATCACTAAGCTTTAGTGTGAAACGTGTCAGATTGTACCTGGATTGCTGTGGCATGTTGTTTGTGATTTTATTTATTTTTTTGGCTGATTAATTCCTCGATTAATCATAAAAAAATTTGATCGATCAAAATTCTTTTGATCAGTACTAGTGGTGCAATGGATTGTAAATGATCCGAACAGGTCACCATATGCAGATCGGCACACCATGTGGATCCGTGGATCTCCGCTGCTGCCTCGGCCATAGAAAAGGCAGCGGTTTCGGCCTAGCTCCCGGAGCAGCGACCGTCTTAGTCCACCCGGCGGCGGCCTAGGTGAGTCTAGAGCGGGGCGCTGACATCACTTGGCCTCAACTGCTCGTGTTTGGCCGGCTTCTCTGGTAAGACTAAGCAAGCGCTAATCTTCCTATACAGTGGGGGAGATGTGGACCATATTACAGTGGGGAGGTGTCTGTGGATTACAGTGGGGAGGTGTCTGTGGATTACAGTGGGGAGATGTCTGGATTACAGTGGGGGAGATGTGGACCATATTACAGTGGGGAGATGTCTGTGGATTACAGTGGGGGAGATGTATGTGGATATTACAGTGGGGGAGATGTCTGTGGATATTACAGTGGAGACTATATATGGTGGTGATTCGAAAAATGTATGTGCGTTACAATTAAAATTAGTCGATTAATCGATTATAAAAAAACGATTAATCGAACACGAAAATTTTAAACCTATTATTTTTACAATAAAATAAACTTTTTGGGAGTGCGGCTGTCCAAACATTCCTCTTTAATTAGCGGTCTCCAGAGTGGTGCCAGCAGCAGGAAAGAAGAGATCTTTAGTTCAGTGTGAAAAAATACACTGGACATAATAGTATAGGGCTGCTTTCATACTGATGCACTGCAGTGTACCTGCAGCTTTCTTGCGGGTTAACTGTGCTTAGCTATAGACTTCTATTATATTCTGCAGGTCTCTGAAAGCGCACCAAAACTCCTGAATGCAAGTTCTTGTGAGCTTTTTTTAGAAAGTGCACCACACACCTGCAGGATATAATTAGAAGTCTATAGTAAAGCGCGGATAGCCCAGGAAAGTTGCAGATGCACTTTGTTGCACCCGCATTGAAGGTAAACCGCAGCACATCAGTAAAAAAGCAGCCTTATAGGGAGCTCAAAACAGTAAGGGAGAAGCAATTGAGGAAATACTTTCTCCTGTTTGCAGCAGACATGTCATTATTCCAGTTTGGGCAAAGTTTATTGAATGCTTTTTAATGAAAAATTTACAGCTTTTTGGAAAAAAATATATTTTTTATTGTACATTTTTGACACATCAGAAATTCATGTATGCATATTTGTAACATCAGACAAAAATCACTGTACAAAATTCATTAACCTGTATCATCCTATAAGATTTAATATTTCACCAAATCTACTGTTTTAGATGCGTATAGGTTACTGCACTTCAAATTTTGATAAAGAGGGATACCAATAACAAGTCTCTTTGGTTAGAATTTTGGATTGAGGATAATTCATGCAGTTTTTTTGGAAAGTAGATTATAGAAATAATTATAGGAGTAAAGATTGCAGAAATAATCTGTAAATTTCATTAAATCCCTGTAACGAAAATACAAAGGTTCTGTTTGCTTTTTATTCAACAAGCCGTAATTAAAATCTGTTTTTCAAGTATGGAATATCTGACTATTTAAACTTTAAACTATAGCACTTGAACGCTATTAAATGCCGATATAGTTTGTTTTTTATATTTATGGAAAGTACATCTTTGGTTTACGGCAGGTGTATATTGTAACCTGAATACAATTGCAGATGTTTAATACATATGCACATTATCTGCTTACTGTAAATGACATTTTTGTTCTATATGTTTGAAAATAAGATTGAAACAAAATCATTTTTTTTTCAGATTTTGATGTTTAGAGGGCTGCCTTTTGCACATTTTCATTCCACTGGCTTAAGTAGTCACAAAAATATTCCATATGGATATGACCTATCCTTAATGGTTTTACTGTTTGGTTTTCCCCCAAGTCCTCCATAGAAGCTACGCCTACTTTATCTTTTATAGACAAAAGGTGAGTTAGAAACAGCGGTATTCAAGTTAGATAAAGATATGTATGAAAAGTGAGCTAGAAGGAAAATGTCTTATAGCCCATAGAAACCAACCCTTGTTGCATTCTGAACTTTGCACTGGAGGGGTGGCATATGGAAGATAATTTCTTGCTATGGGAAAAAAAATGTTCATGGTATTGCCCTTTTCTTTCATAGACCCCTTAGTTGAGAGGCATAGAAGAGTGATAAGAGACCCCATTGCTAGATCATTCAACAACAACAATCTTTCCATAAAATTATTTGTGCATTTAACATATTTTAGACATATTATTAACCACTTCCCCACCGAGCCATAGTAAAATGACGTCGGTGGGGACCTCTCGTCCTTCAGACTGGCCGGGCACCCGCGATTACCTGCAATCACGGCAGGACCATGGATCTGTGTGTGTAAACACACAGATCCATGTCCTGTCAGGTGAGGAGACCGATGTGTGTTCCCAGTACAGAGTAACACACATCGGTCTCCTCCCCTTGTGAGTCCCCCTTCCCCTAACAGTTAGAACACACTTTAGGGAACATTTTTAACCCCTTCAGCGCCCCCTAGTGTTAACCCCTTCTATGCCAGTCACATTTACACAGTAATCAGTGCATTTTATAGCACTAATCGCTGTCTAAATGTGAATGGCCCCAAAAATGTGTCAAAAGTGTCCGATATGTCCGCAGCAATGTCACGGTCACAATAAATAAAATAAAAAATCGCAGATCGCCGCCATTACTAGTAAAAAAAAAAATGCCTGAATTCTATTTCCTATTTTGTAGACGCTAGAACTTTTGCGCAAACCGATCAAATACGCTTATTGCGATTTTCTTTTACCAAAAATATGTAGAAGAATACGTAAAAAAAATTATGATATTTATTAAATCAAAAAGTAAAAGATATTGTGTTTTTTTTCAAAATTGTCGCTCTTCTTTTGTTTATAGCGCAAAAAATAAAAAAAGGGTGTACATTTTGTTTGGGAGCCACGTCGCACGGCCGCGCAATTGTCTTTCAAAGTGCGACAGCGCTGAAAACTAAAAATTGGTCTGGGCAGGAAGGGGGTGAAAATGCCCTGTATGGAAGTGGTTAATATTAAAAGGTCTGCCTTGTGTAGACTTCCTTTAGACTGCTGGTACATGAAGCGAACGTCAAAAAAGATCTGTTTGTGCCAACATTTAGACTGCTGGTGGGTGCCACCATCTTGGGTTTGATGACAGAGGTCCCTTCAGACTCAGACTGAGCAGTCACTCAAATAACTCCATAGCAGCCTTTTCTTTCTTTGACGGTGCCACACGTGTAATTGTGCTGGGATCGTGCTCAATTGCACATCCCAGCATGGAGACCAAACTGTCTACCACACTCATTGTGAATACCAAGAACAGTGTTGTCATGTTTCTCTACAATCTCTTGAAAAAGAAGCTCCACAGGTAAAAGTACATGGTAGCTATCCATTTTTATTTTATTTACTGCCTGATATGGTGCGATTCATAACACAATGTCAAAGCTTAATCACACGGAAAGAAAGCGACTAAGAAATGAAAAGTGCTAAACCCTTTGGCTTGAAACTGTGTTTTACATTTTATGAGGCATGAAAAAAATTCTCACACTAAATATACACTTTAGCTCCGAACTGTCTAAATATAAAGACTAATGGAAATCCAGTCACAAAACACAAGGTGCCTTAATAACAGCAGCCTAGTCTAAATACAGGTTATACAAATAGCCATGATAATTGCAACAAGAAACTCTGCACCTGGGTTTAACATTTCCTATATATCTAGGCTTGTTTAATAGGTAAAGAGCATGAGCAGTAACCTTTTGGGCCTCATGCACATGGGCGGCCTTGACCATATGACAATTTGGCCAAATTTGCCAACCTGGAGGCCACAGATGCTGTGTACAACCATCCACAGATATCAGTAGCTGTATAAAGCTATACATGAGAGTATACACCGATTCTTGCGTAAGTATGTCCCTGGACAAAAAAAAATAGGGGCGATCCCTACCCCCCCCCCCCCCCCTACTACTAATGGATCGTTGGACTGATAAATGCATGTTTATTAGAAATCCAAAAAAATGTTTTTACTAAAATAATAAACTTGTTATACCTACTTTTTCTGTACAGTGCCCCCATAGAAAACCACTTTCTGTGAGGGCATTCATGTGGGCTCGCTCCTGAGCTGCCCTCTCTGCGTCTCTTGATACAAACTGGGCAGCTTGGCCACACCCCCCATTCCCTCATCACAAGATTTGATTGACAGCAGCAGGAGCCAAGAGCTGCTATCAATATGTCTAGGAAGGAGGGAGACAGCGGCGAGAAACACTGCTCTCGTGCAGATCACTGGCTTAGGATTGGGCTCAGGTAAGTATGACATAAACATAGTGCATGAAGGTAAAAAAACCTAAGGCTTTAGAAACACTTTAATATGTTTTATTCACCACAGGTGATAGAGGGCCATATTCTCGAAAAAAATCCGCCTGCTGCGCTTAGGGCACTTACACTCCGCTGTCCCAACTTACTGGAGCAGGTGTTGTATTCCCCAAACACTTGCTCCATAAGTTGGGACAGCGGAGTGTAAGTGTCCCGGCGTAGCCTGGCGGATCTCCAAGGGGGCGTCTTCTTTTCAAATGAAGCGCGCCCCCGATGCGAAAGAACTGGGCATGCGCCGGGCTGCAAAAAGCCCAGTGCGCATGCTCCAGTTCTCGGCGGAAAACGTCAATGACGCCGACGTGTGCGTCATTGACGTAAAGTCGTATTCAAGAACGACTTACGTAAACGACGTACTCGACGAAAAAACACGACGGGGACCCGACGCCATCCGTAACATGGCCTACGCGAGACTTGCGGAAATTTAATCCTCCATATAGCAGGACTAAATTTCCGCTTACGCAAACGACGTTAGCGACGGTTACGCGACGCGAACTCGTTCGGGAATCGGCGTAGAAGGATCATTTGCATATGCAAATGACTCCTTCACGTAAATGCCATCTAGCGGCGGCCGGCGTCATTGCATTTAAGATCCGCCAGTGTAAGTGACTTACAGATGGCGGATCTTAAATGTATCTATGCAAAAATGATTCTGAGAATCAGGAGCATAGATACACTGGCCAAAAAAGGGAGTTACGATGGAGTATCTGACTTACTCCATCGTAACTTCACTGAGAATATGGCCCACGGTATTTATTAGATACACCTACCCAGATTAAAAAGCATAGCCACATCAGTTATTTCAAGTGGTCATTACAGTACATTGAAAAAGTATTCATATCCCTTGAAATTTTCCACATTTTGTGATGTTACAACCAAAAACTTAAATGTATTTTTTGGGGATTTTATGTGATAGACCAACACAAAGTGGCATATAATTGTGAAGTGGAAGGAAAATAATAAATGGTTTTCATAATTTTTTATAAATAAATATCTGAAAAGTGTGGCATGCATTTGTATTCAGCCCCCTTTACTCAGATACCACTAACAAAAATGTAGTGAAACCAATTGCCTTTAGAAGTCACCTAACCTGTGTGTAATGTAATCTCAGTATAAATGCAGCTGTTCTGTGAAGCCCTCTGAGGTTTGTTAGAGAACCTTTGTGCACAAACAGCATCATGAAGGCCAAGGAACACACTAGACATATCAGGGATTACATTGTGGAGAAGTTTAAAGCAGGGCTAGGATATAAAAAAATATCCCAAGATTTAAACATCTCATGGAGCACTGTTCAATCCATCATCGGAAAATGGAAAGAGTATGGCACAACTGCAAACTTACCAAGACATGGCCATCCACCTTAACTGACAGGCTGGGCAAGGAGAGTATTATTTAGAGAAGCAGCCAAGAGGCCCATGGTAACTCTGGAGGAGCTGTAGAGATCAACAGCTCAGGTGGAAGAATCTGTTCGCAGGACAACTATTAGTTGTACACTCCACAAATCTGGCCTTTATGGAAGAATGGCAAGAAGAAAGCCATTGTTGAAAGAAAGCCATTAGAAGTCCCATTTGCAGTTTTCAATAAGTCAAGTGGGGGACACAGCAAACATGTGGAAGAAGGTGCACTGGTGAGATTAGACCAAAATCAAACTTTTTGGCCTAAAAGCCAAATGCTATGTGTGGCGGAAAACTAATACTGCACATTACCCTGAACACGTCATCACTACCGTGAAAGATGGAGGTGGCAGCATTATGTTGTGGCAAAGCTTTTCTTCAGCAGGGACAGGGAAGCTGGTCAGAGTTGATGGGAAGAATGATGGAGCCAAATACAGGGCAATCTTAGAAGAAAACCTGTTAAAGTCTGCAAAAGACTTGAGACCGGGGCAGAGGTTCACCTTCTAGCCTGACAACGACCCTAAACATACAGCCAGAGCTACACTGGAATGGTTTAGATCAAAGCATATTCATGTGTTAGAATGGCCCAGTCAAAGTCCAGACCTAAATCCAATTGAGAATCTGTGGCAAGACTTGAAAATTGCTATTCACAGACACTCTACGTCCAATCTGACAAAGCTTGATCTTTTGCAAAGAAGAATGGGCAAAAATGTAATTTTAGATGTGCAAAGCTGGTAGAGACATACCCAAAAAGACTTGCACTGTAATTACAGCAAAAGTGGTTCTACAAAGTATTGATTCAGGGGGGCTGAATGCAAATACATGCCACACTTTTCACATATTTATTTGTAAAACATTTGGAAAACCATTTAGAATTTTTTTTCCACTTCACAATTATGTGCCACTTTGTGTTGGTCTATCACATAAAATCCCAATAAAATATATTTATGCTTTTGGTTGTAACATGACCAAATGTGGAAAATGTCAAGGGGTATGAATACTTTTTCAAGGTGCTGCAAATAAACTATCACAATGTAGCCTTTTCAGTCAATAATTAATACATATAATGAATTTCTAATAAATTATTTCTATATTATGCTCAGTTTTAATGAAAAATCTCTCAGGATGTAACAGGGCTGGACTGGGACAGAAATTTGGCCCTGGAATTCATCCAGACTGGCCCACTTTGACAGGTCTCTCCCATGGCGGCCGGACAACTCCTGCACCCCCCCCCCCCCCGCCACCCAAGCCCCCTCTCCCCCTTCACTAGCCATTAGCCGTTCTACTTTATTAGAGTAGAATGGCTGGTACTGGTACTCTTATAGGCAGTACCAGTGGGGAAGCTAGACATTATTTTACCCGGGGCAAAGAATCAGTTCGGTGCCCCCCTTATGGGACAAGATTAGGCAGAAGTGAGAAACTCCCAGGCCATAGCTGTTGAGTCAGCTGTCTGTCCCCTCCCCCCATGCTCCTCTGTCGTCCCCCCTGCTCCTCTGGTCCTCCCCCTGCTTCTTTGTTCCCCCCAGGTGAAAGCTGCGGTGAGGGAGAGACAGAGGAGCGGAGGGGGGCAGCAGTCTGCTGTCACTGAAGCCGGCCCACTGAGTCATCGGCCCACCGGGAAACTCCCTGTAGTCCCAATGGCCAGTCCATCCCTGGGATGTAATGAATTACATGACCAATCCATAGCTTCTTTTTTAGGGGACATGAGGATGATGTGCCCCTCCCTTGGTCCTTATATCATCAATTCCATGTGACAGATTTTGATTTTGTAGTGAGAATACAGCATGAGGCAGATGACCAATTACTCATACTCATTACCTAGCATAAAGATAAAAGTAAGCATGAATGTGGAGGGGAAGACATTTTATTATAAGAGGATCTCAAGAAAGGGTCACCGCCAAGTATACCAACCCACTAACCTTCATCATTTGTGTAAACCCAGGGCTCATTAAGACTTGCAATTAGGGCCAATTAGGGCCAGAATTTTCTTGTGGGGGAAATCTGAGGTGTATGCAAACATCTGTACAAAGTGATGACAAGCTGATGGGAGCCACAGCTTCCTTCCGCTATTCCCATGTATGCACACATTGAGCGATTACCTGTCAGGACTTGGGTCACCTGCTGGTGGGTAGCAATGTATTCCCACATCGGAAAGTTGTAGTTGTAGTGTCCACAAGCGGGTGTCTCCCAGCAGATCCCAGTAATAAGTCCCCACCTGGTGCTGGCTGCTGGGAGTGTACTTAAAGCGTTCCTGCCAAAAAATTTTTTAAAGTCAGCAGCTACAAATACTGCAGCTGCTGACTTTTAAACTAAGGAGACATATCTGTCCAGGGCACCCGCAATGTCCTCACCCGAAGTCGACTCATCCCTCGGCTCTGGGTGCAGGTGCCAGGATCTTTAGTAAGGGAATCAGGAAGTTAAGCCTTGCAGCTTCACAGCCTGGTTCCCTACTGTGCATGCATGAGTCATGCTGCATGTTCTGAATGGTCCTTGCTATCTTCTGGGACCTGTGTGTCTCCCAGAAGACAGCAGGGGGCGGAGGAGGGCCAAACATGGCATAGTTTGCTGTGGATTCTGCAGCATTCTTTAAACATAAGTGTAAGCAAATACCTGTACCCCCTCCCCCTGAAAGGTGCCAAATGTGACACCAGAGGGGGGAGAAACCAGATCAGCGGAAGTTCCATTTCTGGGTGGAACTCCACTTTAAGTCCTTCACCTTGCTTCAGTGCTTTGCTTTACTTGCGGTGCTGCATCCTTTACCCTGCATCCCACTGCCTTATATATGATTCCCTTGTTCCTGACACCAGGCCTCGTTCCCACCTTCCTTGCATCTCCAGTATTACCTGTGACCTGTGCTCCTCATCTTGTATATATTGTACACATTGCATATAGTTAGTTAGGATTCCTGTTACTTTCCCCTGTCCCTCTTTCTTCCTCATTTGTCCTTCATTTTGGTCTAATCTATATAGTTGTATAAAAAAAAAGGAACTATTTGTCAAAAAGTATTTCACAGTGCTAAACCTTTCATCCAAATTCTAAATTTCATATGTAAATTTCAAAAGCCAGTATAAAGAAATAGTGGTGTTTTTTTTTCTGTAGAATTCTCCTTTTAAAGAGACAAGACTATATATAGCCTTGTCTGAGTTTCTTAGTGTAGCCAGGCAAATCTGGCCATCCTTGCTGTTGATTCCTGACATTAACTTAGTTAGGGACAGATGTTTGATCCTGGATGCAGATAGATTCTATCCAAAGCTGGTCATCTGTACTTAAAATGAGTTGTAAAGGCAGAAGGTTTTTATCCTAATTCATTCTATGCATTAAGATAAAAAACCTTCTCTGTGTAGCAGCCCCCCCACCCCAGCACCCCCCTAATTACTTACATGAGCCCCATCTCTCTCCAGCGATGTCCACGATCCCCTCAGCCATCCAGTACACCCCTCCTGATTGGCTGAGACAAAACAGTGGCACCATTGGCTCCCACGGCTGTCAATCAAAGTGAGTCAGCCAATCAGGGGAGAGAGGGTATTGGGCCAGGTTGGGCTCTGTGTCTGAAGAGCAGAGCTGTGACTTGGCTCGGTTGCCCCCTGTAGCAAGCTGCTGGCTGAGGGGCACTCAAAGGAGGTAGGGGCTAAGAACAACGAAGAGGAGGATCCAGGCTGCTCTGTGCAAAACCAACTGCACAGAGGAGGTAAGTATAACATCTTTGTTATTTAAAAAAAAAAACGAGCCTTTACGAACACTTTAACCTCAGGTAACCACTTGTTTTGCAGATATATGTGCAAACAGCCACGGCTCCTGTCACCGCTTTGTAGAGGCATCCTACCTGCAGCTGTTTGCTTACATCTGTGATCCCAGCTTCTGGAATCCACTGATTCTTGCCACAAGAATCTGCTATTTAGCCCAAATTACAGGTGTGAATGAGCCCTTACATTTTCAGTTAAAATAAATAGATCTACAATTTCTAGATATTTTATTCTGTTATGTAGCACACTTTTGTTTTTACATAAGATGCTTATATAACACACTGCTCGCTGACTGCATACCTAATTTACATTTGCTAAATTACACTAATGGATCATTTAATGATTGCATGACATTTACCAGGCCGTGGGCTTTCACAACTGCCAATGATGATAATCCAGATTTACTGAAACCTAGCTTTATGCGTCAGTACTTTCACCTTGTTTGTGTATTTTTATTATTATTTTCATTATATAACCCCGCATTTCTATAAAAAAAATGTATGCAGAATCATTTATTGCACATAGGCAAAATAAATCACCAGCCATTAAGAGCACAAATGCAGTATACCATGTGTGTATGCCATGCCAACTGGATCCAAAAACCTGTTAATTAATGTATCACCAGATAGTTAGTATATATGTCAATCAGGTAGCAAACTACTACATTCTCCTGAAACTTTCATAAAATGAGCATGCTGCGATTGCTGAGCAACCCCATGAACTAATGAAGTAAACATTTGCATCCAATGAGACATGGAAAAGGTCCAGACTATCTGAGTGTACACCTGCAGAAACCTATGATTCAACTCTGAGTCACTGTGCAAACGTTAGCAAAGCAAAGCCAACATCACTGCACAGGACCCATTCCAGCTAGTCCTTTCTTGTCCTGCTGAAATAATGACATTAACGATGCTTACAGAGATATCACGCAGCCTTTACACAGGCCTGTAAATCTTCAGATAATTATTTATGTCTGTGCTAATATACATTTACTTATAAAACTGACTTTCCAAGCAATGTTTATATCGCATTTAGATAAGTTTGCCACTTTTCACCAAAAATACCAGTCACAGTGGGCATAGCTTGTTTTAAGGACAGTTGCTTTAACTAGGGTTTTCTCGCTGCAGCTTGACTTTACAGTATTTAGAAATAGACTAGAAATTTTTAGATAAAGATGTTGACCTTTCAAATGTACAAAGTAAAAAAGGAAATGTTAAAATGTGAATAAACCTGTTGTGATATGGGGATATGGGCAGTCTTTTAGGCACCATTCGCACTGCAATGGGGAGCTGCCGCAGCAGGGGCGGATCCAGGGGGGGGGGGCAATGGGGCAATTGCACCCCCCAAGAAAATATTACTGACTCTGAGCGCTCCTTGGGTAACCATAGCCACGGTCGGGACACCTGGCAGCCATTCTCAGCATGAGAAACTGCACTCTCCGCCCCCCTGTTCCTCCCCCAGCAGTTTTCAGCCTCTCTCCTGCAGGCTGCTGCCTGTGTAAGCTCTCCTGATACCCCCCCCCGGTGTATGCACTTTGATCCCCCCCCAGTGTATGCTCTCCTGATCCCCCCCCAGTGTATGCCCTCCTGGTCCCCCCCCAGCCGTTCTGACCCCCCAGTGTGTGCCGTTTTTACTCCCCTGGTGACACATAGTCCTTTGCTCTTCTGATCCCTGTACACTGTTCTTCATCCTAATGATCCCTGTCCTCTGTCCTGCTGTTTCCTGCATACTACCCTACATCCTACTGACCTTTGTACACTGTATTATACATTAAATTCAGTTATTTTCTGGCAGTGCCCCTCCCAAGACTAGTTTCTGGATCCGCCCCTGTGCCGCAGTGCTGTATTGCTCCGGGAGCTCTCTGTTGCCGGCTACGGTAGGGGTCATTGTGGTGCGTGATTCATCACACGGCTCCCTTTTTTATTTTTTTATTTTACACAAACTTGTGGTTGGGGCCAATTCATCCTGCACATGGGGGTACCTTTAGCCAGGCACGTACTGCGGTCATGTGAAAATCTAACGCTAAGTCAGTTCCCCAGCTTAGAGATGAGCCATGTCACCATGTGCAGTAATAAAAGTACAGAGTTCCTCTAAAAAGTGCTATCCTGTGTCACTATACACCTTCCTTGTTGTACATAGCATTTAGGAGGGACGCTGCTGAGTCCACGCCATCTCCACCAGTTCAGCATACCTCTGTTACCTCACTCCCAGTAACAGAATAGGGTCCTGTGATGCGCAAATATGCAGACCTCATGCGTGCACTTGTTAACGCCTTCACTCTCATACCATATGACCAGGCTTTAGGTCTCCGTAACGCCTGTTTAGATGCTACCGGAGACTGACCACTGGGGAAGGAGACAGAACATCAACCCTCTCGCTACTAGAGAACCCATCACCTGCTACAGGTACCATGTTTTCCGACCAGCTGTTATGTACCTTGTTCTTCTGCTTGGTTACCCATAGCAGCTGCATTATTCTTCCTGTTTGACTTGCCAAGAAGACCTGTCTTATTGCTTTGCTTCATACGCTGTGTGTACTTTATTGACCCAAGTTCTTTTGATAGGCCAGAACCAACATGCACCCCTTAAAATAACTTCTGGCGAGGCTTAAAATCATTGATGCAACTTTCCTGAGAAGTTTTTGGCGTTGCAGTTCAACATGAACATCGTCTATAACCCAACCCTAGCCAATACAATTTGGCTGCCCAGGCATACCTTTACAGGTGATAGTCCATAGCTGGCATGTTCCATGTCTTGGCTGTCTTCGGGATCCCCAGTGTCTCCAACAGACTGCCAGAAGCAGCGGCCCTAAGGCATGTCTGCTCAGAGCCGAAAATCCCGCTGTACAAGCAAGCCCCTTGGGCCTCAGCCTTCCCCCTTTTTATATCGCAGGTGGGAAGGCTGAATCCAAAAAGCCTGGGAACAGCAGCGCACAATTTAACTCTTTCACCCTGCCTGGGCCAGCCACTGACTAAATTAACATACCCATAGGAAACCTGCCTACCAACTTTATGTGACGTATACAAAATGTATACAAAACTCATTACATGCAAAGCAAGATAGTTCAAGATGTGACTTGTCATAATTGTGATGATTATGGCTCACAGCTCATGAAAACCCCAAATCCACAATCTCTGAAAATTTGAATATTGTGAAAAGGTGCAAAATTTCAAGTCCTGAGCTACTAGCCAGGTCTTAAGTGTTACACGCCACCAGTTGCCTCACCTAACCCCTACCCTGCCCCATCCCTAAACACACCCTTGTATATTCTGTCATGAATTTAAATGTTAAATATTTAATGCAGAATTAAGTTACAAAAATAATTATTAACAAAAACAACTTTAATATAAAGCATTAGACTCCAAAGATCCCCTTTACATCACAGTCCACAAAGTTGTTCCTTACATCAGAGCCTGAAATATTCCCCCTAACATTACGGTCTGCAGCATTTCCCTTTCCCAGGAGAGTGTACAATCTGAATGTACAGTGTATGGCCATCTTACAGGAGAGGGTACAATCTGATTGGACAGCGTACAGCCATCTGCAATCAGATTGGACAGTGTTTGGCCATCCGCTCTCTCTCCTCCTGTCAGCATGCAGCCTGGTATTGTTCTGCCGATGTGGAACTGCAAGTCCCAGCACTCTACAGGCAAAAAGGGGGTAGAAGAACAGCTTCCGCAGACACTCTGATTGGACATTATTGGTGACCTACAAATTCCCAGCATGCCTTGGCACTGCTCAGCACGCAGGGCCCTCTGGTGGGGAGGACAGCTGCACCACCTCAGTCCGGTCTCTGCTCCCTGCTCCGGTGTACTCAGCCTCCTCCGGACACACTGTCCAGGGTTCTGAGGTGGCAGCCGGCTCTCATGTGAAACCTCTGCACTCGGGCCCCCATGTTCATGTGCCCCTGGGCCAGCCCGGCTGCCCCTGCTGTAGCCTGTGGTTCATAACAGGGGCTGCCCTGTTATGTTCCAAATAGCAATAACACCAATACATTTTAAGTGCAGCAATCCTTGTTTTAATTTTCAATTTATGGCCTGTGGGACGGTCTGATATATACTGTATATCTCTATAGAGAGAGAGAGATATACATATCTCTATATATCCATATATCTAGATAGATAGATATATACAAAACTGGTTTAGAGGCAGGAAGATCAATAAAAGCAGTGTTTTTATTGTCAACATTTCGATGAAGCCCAGTCCAGAGAAAGATTGACAATATACACACTGCTGTCTTTGATCTTCCTTCTCTACAAGACCCGAGAGTGCCTCTATATTTGAATTTATATAGATTTGTAGGTGAGCACCTAGGCATTTCCTTGAGTGCTGTGGCTAACCTTCCACCAATAGCGTCATGCATGCTTCCATCTTGTGCAGGTAGTAAATGCTCACCTCCAATTTTTGAACTCTTTAGATGACATGAGATCAAAATTTGCTTTTTGTCACCTCCTGGGCTGTAGAAAAAGACTGGCAGAAACAAAATCAAAACAGAAAATGGGACCAGCAGTGCTCTCTGTATACAATTTTTTTAATTATCAAAATATAAAAACACACTTATTAAAAGCACAACCAGTGCTATTAAACTTGCAGGTGCACAACATTTGGCATCATCTCCTTCTTACCACTCCACACTCCCAGACCAAGATGGCCACGGTATAACATCACAGCAGGCGTGGATCTGTATATGCGCTAGGTTTGCTAAATGGGCTTTCTTAGTAGGCCACTACATATTTTTATGGACTTTCATTTCTGATGTATTCAGGTAGGTTCATTAATAATCAACATTACTTCCCAAAGGCGAACAGTCCAAACACAATAAATAATACACATAGCACATTAATCATGAGCTAAACAAGGATTCGGAAGCGACAGGGCAGATGCTCTACTCATTTGCTATCTCATTACCATAATAAGACAATTTTTTACTAAATAATATTTGAATGAAGAAAATATAAACACATTTGAGGTTTAGCACATTTTACACTGTCAGTGGAAAGAAAGCTAGTGGAAAGAGCGGAACAGACAGGTGCTCTAGCTGTCAATCACACCTGCATGCCTCAGGCTAAGGAAAGATCTGAGTGATGTGAAGGATGGGAAAATGAATGTGAAACAGGAAGCATGACCCTTTGCACCACAACTCTATCTGATAACTAGACTTTGTCTGCTCGTGATAAGATTAGTGTCACAGGCCACTTCTTTATTTATGAAGTCTAAGTAGTATACACACAGCGCTAGAAAGCTGTGGAGAGTTATTGTAAAGAAGCACCATTATTTTTTCTACTTTTACTATATTAAAGCTAGCCATACATGGCTAGATTTCTCTTTTTTAACCCATAGGGCAGAAAGAAAGAAATCACTTGATTTCCCATAATCCATCAATAAACAGTGTGATGGAGGAATCTGCAATATCAACTATTTCATATAAAGAGCAGCAGAACCCGCAGTTGTCTGAACATCTGTACAGTGACTGCATCAGATAGGATCAGTGATAAGCTTGGACCAGGATCCAAATTCAGTCATAGGAAGAGAGTGGACCTGATGGGGACCATCCTGTCGGCACCACCCAACTCAAAGGTAAACTGAAAAATCGAAGGAGACAGATAGAAAATTGTCATGGCATTCCTCACCCTGCAGCTGCATGTATACACGCCCCTTGTATATTGTAAAGGCTAGAAGAATGGACAGCCGCACTTCCAAAAAACCCTTAGGTTGTCTTTATTTAAAAAAATGGCAAATACACTACAAAGTACAGCAAAACAGTGGATATAGCAGTTTGGCTGCTATCTCCACTGTTGTGCTGTACTTTGTAGTGTATTTGCCATTTTTTTTAAATAAAGACAACCTAATGCCACGTACACACGATCATTTTCCAGCATGAAAGAAAACGTTGTTTTTTTAGCATGTCCAAAAAAGTTTTTCCAACTTCATCATTAAAAATGACGTTGCCCACACACCATCGTTTTAGGAAATGATGAACAAAGCGCGGTGACGTACAACACGTACAACGCCACTCTAAAGGGGAAGTTCTATTCGCCTTTGGGCTGCTTTAGCTGATTCCTTGTTAGTAAAAGACGATTTGCGCTTTTTTTCTGTTACAGCGTGATGAATGTGCTTACTCCATTATGAACGGTAGTTTTACCAGAACGAGTGCTCCCATCTCATAACTTGCTTCTGAGCATGCGCGGGTTTAAAACGTAATTTTAGCCCACACACGATAATTGTTTACAACCGGAAAAACACATTTTTTTAAAACGACGTTAAAAAATGCAACATGTTCGGAAAAAAAAATTGTAGTTTTTCAGAAACTGAAAAATGATGTGCAGCCCACACACGATCATTCTAAATGACGTTTTTTAAAAACGATGTTTTTTTCATGCTGAAAAATGATCGTGTGTACGCGGCATAAGGGTTTTTTGGAAGTGCGGCTGTCCATTCTTCTAGCCTTTACAATTTGCCTTGTGCATTGCGCACTCCTGGTCTCCTGAGAAGCTATTGATTGTCCAGCATACCCACCTGGAGCGGTAACTCCCTTTTCATGCCCCTTGTATACATGCTGCTTTGAGGCAAGGAGTGCTCCAGCCACAGACTCGCACACCTGGGCCCAAAAATGCCTGAGCTCATCACTAGATAGGATGCAGTTATTGTACAGTAGATAATTTACCACCAGGCTCCTTCCATCTTTTAGTAGACTTTTGTGGAACCAGGTGGTGCCAACAGGATAGTCCCCATCAAATCCACTCTCTGTAACAGGCACCGTCGCGCCGCCTGTTCGCTGTGTAGCAGCCACTTTCAGCTGGAACGCATACGGTGCTCGCACGATGACGTCATCGCCCGGCGCCATGGTGTGTTCCAGCTTGGAACGGGGAAGTCATTTGAATTGCTGTGATGCATTGCACCTGGTTACCTGCCTATAAAGGCATTCAGGGAACAGTCAAACATTGTTCTATTATTGTCAGCCGTACCGGCCACGCTACAAGACAGGCAACATTATGGCCAGCTACCAAAAGACCTTCACTACGTCCAGCCTGCCATCGCTGCGGACAACCTGGGAGTTCTTCCTTGCGATTGCCCTACACTACGCAGTCCCTTGCTGCTAAAACACTGAAGCCCTGCAAACGGAATAAGTAGCAATTGTGTCATTTGTAGTTCTACAGAAAGATCTGCTGCATACTTTCCACCTAAAACAATTGCTGTTATTTATAATGGCTTTTGGCTATTAACATACTACTTGGGATAAACTGTTGTGCCTATGATAGTTTGCTAAGGAATATTGTAAAGGGACATCTACACTCAAATTACCTGAGCTATATTTGCCTCTTATATACAACTATTAGTTGTCTCTACAACTCCTATTTACTACGAGCTATATTGCCTGTCATATGCATCTATTAGTTTGCTCAGCGTCTAAATTCTAACTTGGCCAAATTGTTAGCTTTACAACTGCTGCCTTTTCATCTGGTAGACCCTTTTTCATGAATTTGTGAAATGTGCTGTACCACAGTGGCAGGTTCCAAAACGGCATTTCTTTTCACATAAGGTCATTCTGGCTCTCTACCGTCATGTGGAAGGCAATGTTTTGGACTTGTTTGACAGGGCGGTCAGCAGTAAGGTTCATATTACTTATGGTCTAGCAGGCATTTGCAGGAATGTTACTTTTCCTTCACGGCACACTGGATAACTCTGCTGGCAGCTGGGAAGGATGCAGGACATTCAGTGTTGTTGGAGCTTGTTCCAACACCTCGCCTCCAAAAAGCTGGTGGTGATTCTGCCACAGCTCTCTGCTCCACCCCTCTTCTTCATCCTCTATTGCCTCTTCTGCAGAATTGTCCTCTGAACCAGCAGTGCTCTGTAAGTGTTCAAGGGGCTACGCAAACAGTCAGGCTAAAAGATGCCATGCAGTGATTGAGTTGGTCTGCCTAGGAAAAAGGAGCCACACTGGGGCAGAGATTCTGTCAGCCCAGAGGTGGTTGATGCCACGCCAGCTTCAGCCAGGAATGGTTGTATGCGACAATGGCACCAATCTTCTCTCTGCCCTCCGACAGGGACACTTGACCTATGTTCCATGTTTGGCACACATCCTGAATTTGGTGGTGCAGCATTTCTTGACCAGGTACTCAGGCTTACAAGATCTCCTGAGGCAGGCCAGAAAAGTCCGGGGTCATTTCCACTGGTAATACAATACCAGTGCTCGGCTGGCTGACATTCAAAGGGATTGCAACCTGCTCACAAATCGCCTCATTTGTGACATGCCCACCAGGTGGAACTCAATGTTGGCAATGCTGCAGCAGCTGCACACACAGCAGAGGGCCATCAATGAGTACCTGTGCGAGTATGGCACTGGAACAGGGTCAGGGAAGATTAACTTATTTTTGCCACGCCAGTGGCTACTGATCAAGGATGCATGAACTGTCCTGTCACCAATTTGGTTTAGGGCACCACCAACACCCAAGGCCCAATTTTTCTGCCCCAGTTTAACAACTGTAATTACAATTTTTGAAATAATATTTAACAACAGGGCCCATTCCTGTGCCCAACAAGAGTAACTGTGAGGGGTTACAGTGTTCTGGCACCAACAAAACCAAAGGATACATTTTCTTCCCCTGTTTAACAGGAGCATATAATTACATTTTCTTAAATAATATTTAACAGCAGGGCCAGTTCCTGCGACCAACAAGAGAAACTGTGAGGGGTTACAGGGTTCTGGCACCACCAAAACCAAAGGCCAAATTATTCTACCCCTGCTTAACAGGGGCATGTAATTACAATTTTTTTAATAATATTTAACAGCAGGGCCTGTTCCTGCGACCGACAAGAGTAACTGAGTGGTTACAGTGTTCTGGCACCACCAAAACCTAAAGCCCAATTTTTCTGCAGAGTATATAGTGCAGTCCGTATAGTATATATAGTGCAGTTCAGAGTATATAGTGCAGTCTGTAAAGTGTGTGTGTGTGTGTGTGTATATATATATATATATATATATATATATATATATATATATATATGTATAATGAGCTACAGTTAGAGCCTGGCAAAACATCACAAAGGAGGGACCCAGTCTTTGGTAATGTCCATGTGTTCAAGCCATCAGGCAGTCATTGCCAGTAAAGGATTCTCAACAAAATATTAAAAATTAATATTTTATTTATGATTATATTAATTGTCCAATTACATTTGAGTCCCTGAAAATGGGGACACTGTGTATAAAAACTGTTGCAGTTCCTAAAATTTGTACTGGATATTTTAATTTTATTCTGGTGGTATACAGAACCAAAAGTATGAAAATTGTGCCTGTGTCCAAATATATATGGACCTAACTGTATATATAGCCAACACACTTCTGCAGCAGTGGGGTTCTTAATTAAAATGCTGCCCAGGACACTATCCCTATGGTTTCCTCCCATACTCCAAACACATGCCCGAAGGTTTCTTTGGTCTTGTCTACAAACTGACCATAGTATGATATTCTACAGACCTCCTCTCCTGCTGCACCCAGCCCAACACCAATCTGACAAGGAAGATAAAGTTATATACTGTATATGCCATAGTCACATTGTAGCCAGGGGCTTGGCTAGAGACAGAGTGCAATTTAGGACACTATGCTGTAGTACTCTCTGTGCTCCCAATGGACTTCAACTGAATGGGTTAACACTACCTAGCCTCCATCCATCAAGGGGAGCTGACAATCAGAAGGGGCTCAAGAGACTTGATGGTTGGAATTGAACAATGAGATATGAAGTTCAGTCTATAGATGATCGGACTACAATTTCCAATGCAAGCCAGGTATAAATTACAGGCTGAATCCCAAGGGACTCTGTCTTTGCTGTGAGGAGACCAAGGTTTGCACATTGCTGCTCCTGTGTGCACATCAACCTTCCACAGGTCTGTGGCTATGTGCTGAATACCAGAGTCGGTCCAGGCAGATCCATAAGTGAGCTGACATCTAAATGGTGAGACCCCTGTTGCTGTATCACTGGGACTGGTGAATGGATAGTGTTGCAAATAGCCTGTTACTGCTAGCAGAAACTGAGTACACAGACCATCTAACTGGCAGCATTATTTACTGTGTGTACACTTTACTGGGACTGTACTCATGTGCACCACTATAACGTGAGGGCCCCAACACTAACCAGCTGAAGAACTAGGGCTAAAGACTGCTCACTCAGATGGCTGCTTCACAAAAACTTTGCCTATTGTCTATAAGAAGAAGTACCTCTTTAGGGAGTTTTAAATGTTACCTCTGCCATTTACTGTATATAAAGTGCACTCTAAAGTGGATATATCCTACTGTTTACAGAGGAGTTATTGCAGTATTGATTATCATTACTGTTACTGTTTTCTACTTCCATTACTTATTGCTGATTTTGTGCATTACCAGATTTTCTCTAATTTAACTGCATAGAACACCATTCTCAACTTTCCGTTATCAGGACAAATATAGAGGGGGAAACTCCCCAGTAGAAATACAGACAACACTGAAAATATAACAGGGCCCCTAAACCCCCATCACTCTATCCACAACTAAAAAAAAGTTTTTAATATAGATACCCTTTAACATCTAAGTTGTGAAGGGAATGTTTTGTTGATATCATTGTTGGGATCTTTATACTGCAAATGCAGTGCATTAAAAAAAAGGCTATTTGTTGAAAGATGACCTGTCCTCTGCCAAATGCTATGAATTGGGGGGCTTATTAGCCCCTTAGTGATAGCAATAATTCATTTTGTACAAAAAAATGGGTAATAATTGTGTTTGTGGGCAATAATTAATGTTAGTGTTTTTTCCCAGAAAATATAGATTTTATAAACAGTTGAAATACCATGCAACATAAAAAAATTATAACTATCTACGATTTATTCTAGTGTCTCTTCATTTAGAAAATATGTTAAGTTCTGGGTGTTCTAAATAATTTTATAGACAAAACTGAAGATTTTAACGTGTGTGAAAAATGGGCAAGGGCACGTTTTTACATAATAATGCAGTGGATCATGTATGTGTTGTAACCCACAGCAATTGTCCCATATTTGTACAGTACCTAATCCCAGAACAATACAGTTGTGGACTAATAACTGTCACCAGTACAAGCCTTTTTATCTATAGAAGAGGTGAATGTAATATTTCCATTTTTGAACCCTGTACAATGCAATGCTTCCGTTTTGACATACATAAATAGTGCCTGTTACATACATATGCATGAACGTCTTTCAAACAAGTGCCTAGCTTGTTATGTGAGTCTCTGGTGGTGAACATAAATCAGGATTCAGGACGTACTTCGGCACTTCGTTGCCAAAGTGATCAGATTTCTGGTTTGATTTCCCAGCATCTGCCTGGGAGGTAATTCCACCTTTCCACCTTCACAAGCCAAGCTGGGCCTAAAGGGTGAAGGTTTCAGATTCACAGGTGTGGTGTTCAGAGATCTACCTTTGCTCACATGGGAAATTTATTTTTAGACCTGTTTGTTTTTTAAAGGTTGTGGTCACTGTGATGATAAATGTAAAGCCTTTAAACTTCGTGCTGCAGGTATATTTTTAGATACCTTAATGTCTATAGATATACATTTAATTTATAATGCCATTTTGCATGTGATGAGTTATTTACTGCGTGTGGTGTGTCTTAGTTACAAAATTATTATTATTATTTATTTTTACTTTTTCATAAAATAAAATAAATAAGTATAGGGAAATAATACAAATAACGTTAACCATTCTAAGAGGTAAAAAGCAATAACTTTCTCAGGTGGCAAGCAGCGTGGAATACATGGGAACAAACATGAAAACTATATTAACTTAAGTCAGTGTATCTATCCATCTATCTCTTTCTCTTTATAGGGGCATATTTATAAAACAGGTAAAGTGGTTCTAAAGGCAGAACATTTTTCACCTTAATGCATTACAAAAAAAGAAAAAGAAAATGTCCCAGTGGTTTTTACACCTCCTTACCCACCTTATATTTAACAGAGTCCTAGTTCGATCCAGCTCTGTGCCTGTCTGCAATGGCACTGTTCTCTCTCTCCTCACAGGACACAAAGGCAGCAGTGGGTGCCATTGACTCATACTGCTGCCAATCAAATTCTGTAAGGAGGGAATTGGGAGCGGGGTCTATGTTTGTGTCTATGGCTGCATGTGTGCTCCCATAGCAAGTGCCACACAGAAGAGGAGGAGATTTGGGACCACTCTGTGAATGATAGAAAACAGGTTGACCACACTGCAAATTATGGGAAATTTCAAGGAAGTTGATTTCAATCTTCCATATAACACAGCTCCGGACTAAGGGAATGCTGCTGTTCCCTTGTTCCAGAGCTGTGATGTTTAGATATGTATTATATGGAAGATTGCAGTAAACATTGTTGAACTTTACTATTGTTTGGAGTGTGGTCAACCTGTTTTCTCTCTTTCTTGAAGTTTTACAACTATGGATCAGACTAGCACCTGATTGGTTCATGGAGGGGATGACAGATTGTGGGCTCACTTGGAGTGGTGTTTATTTTACAATATTGAACAGGCCCACTGTCAGGACCTGTACTTGAAACTGGGACCTCGGCTGTGTCTGGCAATGAATCTTTTTACTGAGCTATCTGAGATGCTGGACAGCACCTTTGTTACGTACCTGGGTGTGAGCCTGACGCGTGGAGGGAGACCTCCCGTACAACCCCGGCTCGGAGACCACTGGAATGGGGACAGTGGTGGTAGGAGCGCAGTGGGGTACAGGTGCCTGTTCTGGTTGTTGCTGCTGGTGAGATGGGAACCGAGAGACAGGAAGCAGATGATGCAGGTTTGCAGACTTAGTAGATGCAGGTCAGCAGAGCGTGGATGCAGGTCAGCAGAGCCGAGGATGCAGGTTAGCAGAGGCGTGGATGCAGGTTAGCAGAGGCGTGGATGCAGGTTAGCAGCGCAGCAGGTGCAGGTGGGCGGAGTCAGGCAGGCCGGGTCATACACTTGGAGTCATAGCAGAAGCAATAGGCAGAAGAGTAGTCAGTCCAGGCCGGGTCTTGGCAACGGGTATTCAAGCAGGGAACAGAGCAAGGTCAACAAGCCGGAGTCAGGATTGGAGCAGGAAGCAGAGTCAGGAAGCCGGGTCATACACTTGGAACAGAATGCTTTCAAACAGCAACAGGAGCTCAGGGAACAGATGCAGATCAAGCCGCAAGGTGCAGCATCACCACAGTGTCTTTTATAGGCTTGCTGGGCGCCAAAAGATGCGTCTAGTGCGTGCGCATGCGCGCACGCACGAGCGACGGCTGGTTAGGTACGTTTTGGCGCGTGCGCGAAGGAGCGCGCAACGGCTGCATAGCTGTGTGCAAGGTCCGTGGTTGGCGCATGCGCATAGGCGCGTGCCGAGGGGAGCGAACAGTACGTCCCTGACAGTGCCCCCCCCTTAAGGGCAACCTCCGGGTGCCCAAGAGAGCTCTTTTTTGGGGATGCGTCCGAAAAAAGGCCTGAATTAGTTCTTGGGCATGAATGTTCTGTTGGGGTTCCCAAGAGTTCTCCTCTAGACCGTACCCCTTCCATTTGATCAGGAATTGAAGCTGGTTCCTCCTTCTTCTGCAATCCAATACAGCCTCCACCTCGAACTCCTGATCACCGTCAATGATTACAGGTTCAGGTGGTCCTGACCCCCTGTTAGGGAAAGGATCAGGTACAGTAGGCTTTAGTAAAGACACATGGAATACCGGGTGGATTTTCATTGACTCAGGTAAGGCAAGTTCATAGGAGACCTCGTTTAGCTTCCGTTTTACTGGGAAAGGACCGATAAATTTAGGTGCCAGTTTCCTTGCGGGGCAAGCCATCTTAAGGTTGGTGGTGGATAACCAAACTTGATCGCCTTGTTGAAGGCTCAGTTCTCCTCTCCTTTTCCTATCGAACATCCTTTTACTGGCTGCTTGTGCTTTGGTCAAAGCTTCCTGCAGAATCTTGCTGTTACGGGTAAGAAAATCAACGGTATCTTGGACTGCCGGGACTGTTGAGTCAGAGACAAGATCAGGTAGGAAGGTCGGGTGGAACCCGTAGTTGGCAAAAAACGGAGACTGACCTGTGGCCGAATGGCTGGCATTATTAAAGGCAAACTCTGCCAAAGGTAGTAATGCTACCCAGTCATCTTGGACAAAGGAGGTGAAGCATCGGAGATATTGCTCGAGGGTTTGGTTTGTCCTCTCAGTTTGCCCATTGGTTTGGGGGTGGTAGGCCGAAGACATGGACAGTTCAATTTTCAGAACCTTGCATAACGCCTTCCAGAAGCGAGAGGTGAACTGCACCCCTCTATCTGACACAATGTCTGCAGGGACCCCATGTAATCTTACTATCTCTTTAATAAAGACCTGGGCGGTCTCCATGGCAGAGGGCGTGCCTTTCAATGGTATGAAATGAGCCATCTTGGATAGACGGTCAACCACTACAAAAATGGCTGAGCAACCCTCTGACGGAGGAAGTTCCACTATGAAGTCCATCGCGATCATTTTCCAAGGACGGTCAGGAATTGGTAAAGGCCTGAGCAGACCCCAGGCCTTGCCTCTGGTGGTCTTGCTACGGGTACAGGTAGCACAAGAACTGATATATTCCCTGCAATTTTTTTCCAGATCTGGCCACCAAAATGTGCGTTGGACAAGTTCCAGTGTCTTATGCAACCCAAAATGGCCTGCCAGGGGGTGGTCATGACACAGGTTCAACACTGTAGCTCGGACTTCCTCCGGCACAAAGATTTTGTCATTCTTCCACAGTAACCCCTCCTTGGGTAGCAGAGAGACTCCAGAGGGCTCAGGCACACCTACAGAAGCTTGTTTCAGGCTAGACATCAGGTTGGTTTGCAACAGTAAGAAGTTACCTTCCGATAGTATGGTATCTGGAGCTGACACTTCTTTCGGGTCATCAAACATGCGGGAAAGGGCATCTGGTTTGGTGTTTTTGGAGCCTGGCCGGTAAGTAATGTGGAATGAAAACCTAGAGAAAAATAATGCCCATCGTGCCTGGCGTGGTCTCAGACGTTTGGCGGCTCTCAGGTACTCTAGGTTTTTGTGGTCTGTATAGATGAGTATAGGGTGCGCTGCACCCTCCAACAGGTACCTCCACTCCTCCAGGGAAGACTTAATGGCCAGGAGCTCCCGGTCCCCCACATCATAGTTCTTCTCAGATGGGGTGAGCTTACGGGAGAAGAATGCTATTGGGTGCATCAAGTCCTTGAGACCCTGGCGTTGGGAGATGACAGCACCCACCGCTGATTCTGAGGCATCTACCTCGAGTAAGTAGGGTAGAGTCGGGTCAGGGTGACTCAGGATAGGAGCGGATGTAAAAAGTTCTTTTAGGTTTGTGAAGGCGGCCTGTGCCTCGGGGGTCCAACGGAACCGGACATTTTGCTTTGTTAGCTGTGTAATCGGAAAAATAATGGCAGAGAATCCCTTAATGAATCTTCGATAGAAGTTGGCAAAGCCAACAAATCGCTGCACCCCCTTTTTGTCTGAAGGTGCGGGCCAGTCCAGAATGGCTGAGACCTTCTGCGGGTCCATCTTGAACCCCTCTGTTGAGATTACTAGGCCGAGGAACTGAATGCTCTGTCGCTCGAACTCACATTTTTCTGGTTTTGCATAAAGTCCATGTTGGCGGAGACGACAGAGTACATTCCTGACGTGTCTTCGGTGCTGCTCAAGAGAAGAAGAAAAAATCAAGATATCATCCAGATAGACAACTACATAAATATCCAGACAGTCTCTAAAAATGTCATTGACTAGGTGTTGGAATGTTGCAGGCGCATTACATAGGCCAAAGGGCATTACTAAATATTCGTAATGGCCGAACCTGGTACGAAAGGCAGTCTTCCACTCGTCCCCGGCACGGATGCGGACCAGGTTGTATGCCCCTCGCAGGTCTAGCTTGGTGAACACAGAGGAGGTCCTGAGTCTTTGGAAGAGTTCGGGAACCAGGGGCAGGGGGTACCGGTTCTTAACCGTGACTTTGTTCAGCTCTCTGTAGTCCACACAGGGCCGGAGAGAATGGTCCTTTTTCTCTACAAAAAAGATTCCTGCCCCTGCCGGGGAAGTAGAAGGCCGGATGAAACCCCTCTTTAAGTTTTCGTCGACGTACTCTTTCAGAACTTCTAATTCCCGCTCAGACAAGGGGAAGATGCGTCCAAACGGAATCTCAGCACCAGGTAGAAGTTCGATTGGGCAATCGTACGGACGATGAGGCGGCAGGACTTCAGCCCCTTTCTTGCTGAAAACGTCCAAGAACTCGTGGTATTGTTGGGGTACTGCAGCACGTACCTCTGGGTCTGATTCAAGGCATAACAAGGGACCAGAGGTGCTAGGACATGAGGGCCTGCAGTGTTGCTGGCAGTAGAGAGACTGAAACTCAATCCTACCGGTTTCCCAGTTGATCTGTGGATTGTGTGCCTGGAGCCAAGGTAGGCCCAAAATGACTGGAAACATAGGAGATGCTATAGCGTCCAAACGTAAAAGTTCCTTATGATTCGTAGAGGTGACTACAGGCAAAAAAGGGGTTTCTTGGGTTACTTCTCCAGACTTGATTCGAGACCCATCTGCCAGGAAGATGGAAAGACCCTGAGTCTTGGGTTGGAGTGGGATGCGCTGTTGTGCTGCAAAGTCCAGATCAATAAAACAGCTACATGCCCCTGAGTCTATTATTGCAGTAACTGGTATAGTTCTTTCAGGTAATTGAAGGAAAATAGGTAAGTCCAGGTGAGTGGCCTTGGTAGAGGAAGGTGACAAACTGGGAGACGAGGTAGCCAGGGTCTTGCGCAGCTTGGCAGGGCAAGATGAGACATAGTGGCCAGCCTTCCCGCAGTACATGCACAGAAAATTCTGCTGCCGGCGAAGTCGTTCCCTGGCAGTTAAAGAATGTCTTATCAGTCCAAGCTGCCCAGGCCCGGTGGTGACAGAAGGTGAGGATCTACCAGGAACTGTACTGACACGGGCAGGGTATACAGAAGCTGGTGTCCGGGGAAGCATCCAAGCTGGGCGAAGTGGCTGAGTGGTTCTTTCGGTTCTGCGTTCCCGGAGTCGTCGGTCTATCTGAATAGACAAGGCAATTAAGGACTCAAGGGTATCAGGGACACCGACCCGAGCTAGTTCATCCTTCAAGCTCTCGGAGAGACCAAGACGGAATTGATGCCGCAGGGCTGCCTCATTCCACTGGGTATCTGTGCTCCAGCGTCTGAAGTTAGTTACATAGTCCTCAACGGCTCGGGAACCTTGCTGGAGCGTGTGGAGGGCAGCCTCAGCAGTGGAAGTTCGCTGAGGGTCGTCATAGAGTCGGGCCATAGCATCGAGGAAGGAAGACAGAGAGTCAAGAACCTCATGACGGACTTCAAGTAGATGATGGGCCCAAGCCTGGGGCTCCCCCTGCAGCAGGGCGATAACGAAGCCCACTCTGGTAACTTCAGAGGAAAAAGTCCGAGGTAACAGCGAAAAGTATAGTTCACATGGGTTGCGGAACGCCCGGAATTCGCTTCGGTTCCCAGAAAACCTCTCGGGAAGAGGAACCCTGGGTTCAGGGAATGGTATCGTTCCAGTAGAGCAAATGAGGTCCGAAGATAAGTCTGCATAGGTAGCCTGGGTTTGTGTCTGTTTATCTATCCGGACATTGCTATCCTGCAGGGATTTCACAACTTGAGTGAGGGCTGTGAGATGTTGAAAGACACTGTCCATAGGCGAGGTCCCTCCGTCAGGCTCCGACATGGCGGCTTGATACTGTTACGTACCTGGGTGTGAGCCTGACGCGTGGAGGGAGACCTCCCGTACAACCCCGGCTCGGAGACCACTGGAATGGGGACAGTGGTGGTAGGAGCGCAGTGGGGTACAGGTGCCTGTTCTGGTTGTTGCTGCTGGTGAGATGGGAACCGAGAGACAGGAAGCAGATGATGCAGGTTTGCAGACTTAGTAGATGCAGGTCAGCAGAGCGTGGATGCAGGTCAGCAGAGCCGAGGATGCAGGTTAGCAGAGGCGTGGATGCAGGTTAGCAGAGGCGTGGATGCAGGTTAGCAGCGCAGCAGGTGCAGGTGGGCGGAGTCAGGCAGGCCGGGTCATACACTTGGAGTCATAGCAGAAGCAATAGGCAGAAGAGTAGTCAGTCCAGGCCGGGTCTTGGCAACGGGTATTCAAGCAGGGAACAGAGCAAGGTCAACAAGCCGGAGTCAGGATTGGAGCAGGAAGCAGAGTCAGGAAGCCGGGTCATACACTTGGAACAGAATGCTTTCAAACAGCAACAGGAGCTCAGGGAACAGATGCAGATCAAGCCGCAAGGTGCAGCATCACCACAGTGTCTTTTATAGGCTTGCTGGGCGCCAAAAGATGCGTCTAGTGCGTGCGCATGCGCGCACGCACGAGCGACGGCTGGTTAGGTACGTTTTGGCGCGTGCGCGAAGGAGCGCGCAACGGCTGCATAGCTGTGTGCAAGGTCCGTGGTTGGCGCATGCGCGTAGGCGCGTGCCGAGGGGAGCGAACAGTACGTCCCTGACAACCTTGATTTCTACTAAACCTTGAATTCTTTGCTCCTCCTACAAACTTCCTGATATAAGCCATATCTCTGCACTTCCTCTTTGCCAGAATATTGTGCTATGTTCAGCGGGTATCTTACTTCTGTCTTCCCTGCTGCCGTCCATATTTGGTACCGCTCCTGTTCGACCCTTGGCTTGTTCCTCGACTACGCTTCTGCCAGATAAGCAGATAAGTATAGACCCCCTTTTTTTATGGCCATTGTTATCCCAGGTGGACATCATGTGACATCACAGCCACACCAGTTACACACTGTTTATGCATACATATTATGGGTCACACTGGTGTATTTTGTTCTTTTTTGTTGTATCTGCTAATACATTTTCACTCTAATTACTTATTCTTTTGTTTGCTTATCAAGCAAGATGCCTCGAGAAACTTTTCCTGTGACTCCAGGCAACTCCGGGCATGACAACTATTTATCCATCTAACCCTGAGATTATTGTTATACAGCCTTGTCAGACAGCACATCCAGATAGATGACACAACTAAGGCCCCATACACACGGGAGAATTTATCCGCGAATACGGTCCAGCGGACCGTTTCCACGGATAAATCCTCTCAAAGATATCCGCTGATTTCGATGGGATGGAGTGTACACACCATCCCATTGAAATCCGCGCGGAAATCCTCTGGCGATGACGTGTCGCGCCGTCGCCGCGATTATGACGCGGCGACGGGCGCGACGCTGTCATATAAGGAATTCCACGCATGCGTCAAATCATTACAACGCGTGCGGGGAATCCCTTTGGACGGATGGATCCGGTAAGTCTGTACAGACGAGCGGATCCATCCGTTGGAATGGATTCCAGCAGATGGATTCGTTGTGCAGCACAACAAATATTCGATCTGCTGGAATCCATTCCAGAGGAGATTTCTCCGCGGAAAGAGATCCGCTGGCGTGTACACACCATAGAATCTATCCGCAGAAACCCATTTGCTGGGATTTATCTGCGGATGGATTCTATCGTGTGTATGGGGCCTTACAGTTATGGAATACAGTGGTGTCATATGTTGGCCCAAGCCTGCTAAATATGTAGTGGACGAGCAAAAGGCAGCTGATTGGGTCATCTTTCTGCACACTCTATTCCCTCCTCTCCTACCAGTGTGTTCCTTGTTAGTACACATACATTATTGGCTTCCAGTATTGTTCTTTCCTCCTGAATATTACTGTATAGGGGAATGCAAAGTGGCTGATACCAAGCCAAATTCAAGAATTGCATTAAATAAAATACATTCACTTATTATTAACAAATACACAGTTCAGGTCAATTGGGAATTTTACATCTCACTTTAAGGAAAGTTTCAAATTTTTTAAAATTTCTTAACATTTTCAGCCCAGCTATATGGATTCCTCCATGCACATGCCCACTGATTAGCCCTCATGAAACGTGCAGCATTTACTGTTGTGTGGCTTGTAGCAGACTTTCAATGGAGGACCTGATGGAGCGTTACAGTATGTACAAATTAACTAACTGTCTAGAACAAAAACTCTGGCTATTACTCACATATTGAATTGATTTTGCACTTTTTTTACTTGTACTGATTAAACCATATTATATTGATTATATAATACAATAAAAATATGTATATAGGTGGCAATGGTATAAAAGTAAGTACAATTCAGTTATTTCTAATTTGTAGTCATCAGTATGGCATTTTGCAAGATACCTGGTGAAAAGGTTCTTTAAATATATGCATACGTTGTTTTCAAATACATTTACAACTGTGTATACCAAATAATGTCCCATGGCAGCCAAAATCCACTTCAATTATCTTGTTCATTAAACCAGCATTAACATTGCTGTCTGAATTCCATTTTTTTCTACAAAACACTTTTAATACACGATGCAAATGTTTTTCTGCCTCCTGCCTGGATATTTGTACTCATGTAAGTGAGAACTGTTTGTACTGAAGTGGTTCAAGCCTAAAATTCTTTGGCCTACCTCTCAGCGCTGACTATTAAATAAGCTCTAGTAAGCTCCCATTTGATTTTCTTTGATAGACCTTGATCCCAGCTTTACTTCATCAAAGAACTAATCTTCTCTAATTTAATTTTAATCTTGCTCTCTCTCGATGTTGTCCCTCCGAGAATTTGCTTTCATAGCACGGATGTTACTGAAGTTTCAAATAGTATCTCCGGGGCTGGTAAATACTTCTTGCCACCTACATAGTGGACAGCATGCCGGTTAGCTGAGAAAATCCGTACGGCAGTTAAAGAAAATGCAGGTGCGCGGTTTGGGTCATGATCCTTCCTACAACATTGGGGATCCATTACAGGCAGTGTTTGCATGGTGGACCAGGTTTTCTCAGTGGTGGATACATGATACATTCACAGCAAGATAATACATTATTCCAGAACTGCTCCAAAGGCTGCTGTCAGCAACTACCCATTTGTGTCTATTAATTGATGCACATGGCTTTATAAGTGAAGTTTTGTCTGGATTATAGGTTTTGAAGGACCTTTCAAGAAAACAAATATGTGCCTGTTAATGCCTACAAAAGAAAGCCCTAAATTCACTACACTCCATTAAGCCACTTACCTGGTGTTCACACTGTTTTAGAACATTAATCCCTTTACCAAAATAACAACAGAGTGATTGCCAGGGCCAGAGTTTTCTTTGTACCTGCCCATGCTTTTTTTTTTCATGATGCTTATATTTAAAATGTACATTATTTCTAGGTTTCCGAGACTTTTTGCTAAACTACACCATGCTTAGATTTTAAAATAAATAGACACATTAGACTAGTTACTATAAGTAACATTATTATTTTTCTTAAAAGATAAGTGCATATTCAGCACACTCAGGGACATTACTATGAATCATGGGGGCACCATACAAATATTCTGATGGGACCCCCAGTTACCTCCCGCTGTAGCAGCTTGCATAGACAACTGTGATAATACATGTCATTGATCTTAGCATAAAGTATGCCTAAATCAAGGGCAGACAGCAGGAGCGTTGTCTGCATAGTCTGTGCATTACTTGAGGCCTCCACTGTGGATCAAGGGTATAAATGTAGTAGCAATAAAAACAATAACCATAATAATATTTTATATCATTACAAAATAATTAATGTTCTTGCACACAATAGAACTACAAACCTTAACCACTTAAGACCCGGACCAAAATGCAGCTAAAGGACCTTGCCCCTTTTTGCGATTCGGCACTGCGTCGCTTTAACTGACAATTGCGCGGTCGTGCGACGTGGCTCCCAAACAAAATTGGCGTCCTTTTTTTCCCACAAATAGAGCTTTCTTTTGGTGGTATTTGATCATCTCTGCGTTTTTTATTTTTTGCGCTATAAACAAAAATAGAGCGACATTTTTGAAAAAAAGGCAATATTTTTTACTTTTTGCTATAATAAATATCCCCCAAAAATATATAAAACATTATTCACAATAAGCGTTTATCGATTGGTTTGCGCAAAATTTATAGCGTTTACAAAAATAGGGGATAGTTTTATTGCATTTTTATTAATAATATTTTTTTTTACTACTAATGGCGGCGATCAGCGATTTTTTTCGTGACTGCGACATTATGGCGGACACTTTGGACAATTTTGACACATTTTTGAGACCATTGTCATTTTCACAGCAAAAAATTCATTGTTTATTGTGAAAATAACAATTGCAGTTTGGGAGTTAACCACAGGGGGCGCTGATGGGGTTATGTGTGACCTCAAGTGTGTTTACAACTGTAGGGGGGTGTGGCTGTATAAAAGGGATCACACAATCGATGGCGCCGCCACAGTGAAGAACGGGGAAGCCGTGTTTACACACGGCTCTCCCCGTTCTTCAGCTACGGGGAGCGATCGTGTGACCCACGGCTGGGCACTTAAATTTGACGTACAGGTATGTGCTTGTGCCCAGCCGTGCCATTCTGCCAACGTATATCTGCAGGAGGCGGTCGTTAAGTAGTTGAACAAACTTTGTAATTGTCAATTTTGTGGTAGGTTGTATACCGCGCCCACGACCCCACGGCTGGGCTTAAAGGACAACGTACCTATACGTTGATGTGCCCAGCCGTCCCATTCTGCCGATGTATATCGGCGTGAAGGGGTCGTTAAGTGGTTAAAAGGGCTGTAAAGGATTTTTTCCCCCTAAATAGCTTCCCTTACCTTAGTGCAGTCCTCCTTACCTTACCTCATCCTTCCATTTTGCTTTTAAATGTCCTTATTTCTTCTGAGAAATCCTCACTTCCTGTTCTTCTGTCTGTAACTACACACTGTAATGTGAGGCTTTCTTCCTGGTGTGGAGAAAGCCTCTTGAGGGGGGAGGGGGCGAGCAGGCAAGTCAGGACACCCACTAACACACAGCTCCTTTCTCTATCTGCAAAGTAGAGAGTGTCCTGACTTGCCTGCTCGCCCCCTCCCCCCTCAAGAGGCTTTCTCCACACCAGGGAGAAAGCCTCGCATTGCGGTGTGTAGTTACAGACAAAAGAACAGGAAGTGAACATTTCTCAGAAGAAATAAGGACATTTAAAAGCAAAATTTAAGGATTAGGTAAGTAAAGGAGGACTGCACTAAGGTAAAGGAAGCTATTTAGGGGGAAAAAATCCTTTACAACCCCTTTAACTGTCCTATAAACTTTTAGTTGAGGAATTTTGACTGTATTAGGCATGCAGGGTTAGTCTCAGTCTCTAGTAGAAGTTCTGAGGGCAATAAATCCACTCTGCTAAGACAGAAAAATGCATATTACTGCACAGAGAGGGGTCTGTGACTAGCAACAAACCTGAGGTCTGACGTTGGTTCCCTATACCAGGAACTTTCTTGTTGAGTCCCCTTAACAGCCTCCCTAATGGGCCCTGCTTGATATCAGAGTAGGTTGGAATTTAAATACTGCAAGCACAGACAATCTGCATAATCTGCTAGCTCTCTTGGTAGAACCTCCAGCAGCATACTGCACCGATCTGTGGATCATGGTTCTCTGTCACAGCTTTAGGTAATCACCTGGCTGGGCTTTCTGCCTATGCTTTTCAGCATTGGCTGTGTTTCAGAATTGTTCCTATATGCTCTGCATTCTTCCTTTCCTTAATTTCCTGCACTTCATTTGTATTTTTCAATGAAATAATACACCTTCATATATTCATAGTCTACCTGATTTATTCACCTTTACAGCAATGGAGCCCAAATGGTTTTCTTTTTGACCACTTGTTTCCTTTTCTTTGGGGATCATGGTGTGTGTGCGTCTTTCCTGCGGGCTCCTCCTCAGCTCCAGGGATGAACATTTCTAGCAGCTACCATTTTTCATGTTCACATGGTTTAGACTTAACTGACATGCAAATACTTAGTGGGATGAGTCCATTTCTCCCCTCTTTTACATATATAATCTTCCTTGTGTTTGGATTCAACTTTGAACCATATTGTTTATTTATGCTTTTTACAGACATTGGTGAACTCACCCCTAATGATGTAGTAAGAAACCACGGAAATTTTGATGCACCGTTTTCTTTTTAGATGGTTTTATTTCATTCACTCCCAGCTACCCCACCATGCTGCTTTTCTAAGGTTTCATTATTATGGACAATTGTCCGATACCTCAATATGCCATCTCCAAGTTGCTATGATTGTTTTTATGAATATCTGGTCAATAATATGTGATTGTTATTCTTATTTACTATGCATGTACTCATATTGAATCATAATTTTTTAATGAATAAAATATGTCTTTGTTACATTGACTCATCTTTTAGCCATGTTAGATTTACCTTTTTTAAAGTGCCAAACCCTCTTTTTCTTGCATATAGCAAAGGGATCCCACACACCTCATCTAAAGTCCCAAACGCCTCTTTTTGCTTCATGTTTTACTATTGGTATATTTTCATAATATTGGCCAGCCATGCTTTCAAATCTGTGTGATGGGGGCTTGATTTAGCATTAGGCACAGTGGGCACATGCATATAGTCAGCAGCAGTGGCGGTGCGTCCATCGTCCATAGTAGGTGCAGGAGCGCCGCCCCCTCTCTCTTGCACCAGTAAATTTCCAATAGATAGATTCATTTGAGGGGGCAAACTGGCTGCATTTGAGGGGGAAAACTGGCATAATTTGAGGGGGCAAACTGGCTGCATTTGAGGGGGCAAACTGGCTGCATTTGATGGGGAAACTGGCGGAATTTGAGGGGGCAAACTGGCGGCATTTGAGGGGGAAAACAAGAAAACATTCTGTGTAAGAGGTGATACTGGCGGAGCGTTCATAAAAAGTTTTGTACCTACATTCTCCCATGATGAAAATCCATCCAGATGTCTGAATAATTTGTACTGATTGCACCAAGAGTAGACAGACAATTAGGCCACGTGTCTTTGGTAAATGTAGCATAGTTAATTTATAACATTTTAGGATATAAACCCAGATACTATTTTGGTGACTTCTAAGTTCCAATTTAAATCATGTAAAGGATTTGTTAAAGCGGAGGGCCACCGAAATTCGTTTTTTTTTAAATCAGGAGCTACAAATACTGCAGCTGCTGACTTTTAAAATAAGGACACTTACCTGTCCAGGGTGCCTGGGATGTCGGCACCCGAAAGCCAATCGCTCCCTCGGCTCTCCGATGCTGCCTCCGCCATCTTTGGCATGCACGAGTTGCGCTGTGTGATCCGAATGGTCCCTGCTGTCTTCTGGGACCTGTGGGCCTCCTAGAAGACAGTGGGGGGGGGGACAGAGGAGGCGCCGGATATGGCGTAATACGACTATCTATGCCCCGGAAGTGGGAGCAAATACCTGTATTAAACAGGTATCTGCTCCTCCCTCCCCACCTGAGAGGTGCCAAATGTGACACCGGAGGGGGGGGGGGGTTCTGAAAAGTGGAAGTTCCATTTTTGGGTGGAACTCCACTTTAAATGTTATTTAAACTACAGAATTTAAAAAGTTAGTGTCAGCTATTTGACTGTTTAGCTATAAGGAAACAACTTCACTTCATGTCATGCTCTGGACACCATTACGGAATCACTGCACTGAAAGAATAATTAAAAGACCACTTGATTGGCACTTGGGTGAAAGCTCAGAAGAGTAAGACTACATGTACGCTAGATATTGACAAAGAAGAGATGGTCAAGTATGAAAGGATTTGCTCCACCAGCAAATGTAAATGTTTTGCCGCACGGGTTGGATTATCTAGTTAACAAACTACCAAACAAAAGTTACCACTTTTAAACCAGTTCAGTTACCAGGGCTCAAAATTTCAAGTCCTGAGCTACTAGTCAGGCCTCAAGAGTTACTCGCCACCAGTTGCCCCACCTAATTCATACACTGCCCTGCGCCTAATTGCACCCGTAAACATGCCCTCGTAGATTATGTCATGGAATGACAATGTTTTATGCAGAATCAAGTTACAAAATTAAATATTACCGACAACAACTTTAACAAAATGGGACAGGGCACTGGGGGCAGACCAGAGGGACAGGGCACTGGGGGCAAACCAGAGGGACAGGGCACTGGGGGCAAACCAGAGGGACAGGGCACTGGGGCAGACCAGAGGGACAGGGCACTGGGGCAGACCAGAGGGACAGGGCACTGGGGGCAGACCAGAGGGACAGGGCACTGGGAGCAGACCAGAGGGACAGGGCACTGGGGGCAGACCAGAAGGACAGGGCACTAGAACTGGGTCTCTTCCCCATTCTCTTGCCGTCTCCTCTGCAACTCCCATCCATCCTCCCTCTCTTTCCCATTCATCTCATCATCAGGAGCCTGTGTGTGCGGCTCCAAGCGCCCAGAGGCAATTTAGTTTGCCGCGCTATATAAGTTATTCATTCATTCATTCATTCATTCATGTCCACACTTCCCCCTTTTATTCAGGCTGGCAGAGAGGAGCTGCAGCACAGTGGGAGGGAGTACAATCCAGCGCTGAGATCCACACAACTGCACAGCCATTGACACCATAGCACAGCGCACACTGACAGCGCACAGCACACATTGAGACCAGTCTGTTCACAGTGCCCAGGCTAAACTGTTGGACACTTACATAGAGCACAAGGAGAAGAAAACTGCACAAACTAGAAGGCTGCCGCTCTCATGTCAGGGCAACTTTCAGTGAGCGCTGCACCGGAGTGGTAATTTTGGCAATCCTCCACCTCACTCATTACTTTCTGCTCTCCAGCTACATTGGTCGGGGCCCGGGGGAGGGGGGCAGGCTCAGAGAGGTCATACTGTTGGGTCCCATGGCTTAATGAGAATTGTAAGGAGAGAACCTGTGTACTGCTCTGCCTGTGCGCGGCTCACCAGACTACTTTTCCCGAGCATGCACCTTTCCTCTTCGGCCGCCAATCTCATCGGGACTCTAAGTGTAGGCACAGATTGGAGGGAGATTGGTCATGCAGCCCTGGCATCACTCGCCCCCAGCTTAAATCCACTCGCCAAATGCTGGTAGGCGAGTGGAAATTTTGAGGGCTGCAGTTACTGTATATATATCACATGTTATGTGGCTCAGCACTTGGCAAATGTCAAAATAAGGGCATCAGTGTTACACCAGACCCAAGCCCCACCCAAGGGAGAAAGGGTTGGTGAGGCACCATGAGCATTAAGAAAGTAAATTAGTAAGGAGCCCTTTGGTGATGCACAGCCAGTATCTGGTCACCATGGTTCTACACAGTGAATCAATTTGCTGAATATTAGTTGTGATTTATTTTGTTTTACATCTCCTAACAAATGAAGGGGTTATGCAACAAAACCTATTTTAGCAAATAATAGTAGAGAAGAAAACACTCTCTAAAACTGTGTCAGTTTTCAGAAGTGATCCTAAATGCGTCTAGCATGCCTAAGAAAAAAAAGAAAACCACTGGGAAATTCTAAGAACAGGAAAATACTGCTGTAGATCACTTCTCAAAAATACATTTTATTAGGCCTTCAATCACCACGAACTTGACTGAGAAAGATACGAATAAAAAGAGTAGTGTCCTCCTTTTCAATTTGTTGGGCTGCTCCTTTTTATGATTTAATTTGTTGAAGATGTAAAATTACAGTAATTGTCCTCAAATAACTGACATTATTTGACATTACAACAACAGGGGAGTAGAACCAAATGACAAATGCACAAAAGACTTTTGTTATCTTTATTTGTCTGCCTGAATAAATCTCAACAAGTTTTACAATGATTTAACCCTTGGCCTGCCGAGAAGGATGATCAATTGTTGACGTGCATCATTTGGCTGGCAGTTTTGGCAGCTGATGGGTTACCATCAAAGCACCAGCTCCTGTCAAATAAAATCACATGGAAGACTTCATCCTGCATTCTAATGTCAGGATTCCCATCACCTTCCTGAACTTATTGTTTATCACAGTAAGACACGGGAGATAATATTTTCAGTCCACCTAAGACAAAATTAAATAGAGAGATGAATGGGTTTTCAAGCATCGTTGTAACAAATATGTATTAGCTACTATAGTAGATAACATATAATACCAGCCTATAGTATATACCGTCTTAGTGCTGCTGCGCCACAGATTAAAAAAAAATCAATGGTAATGTGCTGACACAGAAAGAATGACTCCTGCGACACAGAAGAGGGAGTACTAATAATGCATCAACAGAACCGGATACTTTAAAAAAATTTAAATAAAAAAATGAATGAAAAAAAAATAGGATCAGTGGTGACACACCAACACTTCAGTAGAACCACAACACTGGGTTATTCATACTACACTGCACTGCACTGCACTATATACTGTACTGTAGTATATAGTATGCACTGCACTATATACTCTTCACTGCAGTATATACACTCTGCACTGTAGTATATAATATGCACTGCACTGTATTATATTATATACACTTTGCACTGCACTGTATTATATACACTTTGCACTGCACTGTATTATATACACTTTGCACTGCACTGTAGTATATACCGTACTATGCACTGCACTATATACTTGCACTGCAGTGGTCTGTAGTATATACTATGTACTGCATTATATACACTACACTACACCTAATATATATACTACACTGACTGTACTTAATATATATGCTACACTGATTGCACTCTAAGGGCCAGTTCACACCAGACGCAGTACCGCTCAGTTCCGTGCGCATTTTTTTCTGCACTAAAGGGCAGTTCACACCAGACGCAGTTCCGTTCAGTTCTGTGCACTTTTTTTCTGCACAAAATGCATTCACAGTGTTTTCCATGTATTCCAATGGCTATTCCAATGGCTTAGAATACATGGAAAACACTGTGCATGCATTTTGTGCAGAAAAAAAGCACACAGAACTGAACGAAACTGCACCTGGTGTAAACTGGCCCTATAAATGCATGCACAGTGTTTTCAATGTATTCCAATGGATCTAAGTCACACCATGCAGTCAGTTTCCGGTGCAGAAACTGACCGGAACTGACTGTATTGGTGCAGAAAAAACAGAACTGCACAACACTGCATGGAACTGCATCTGGTGTGAACTGGCACTAGTATACAGTATATACTACACTGACTGCACTTTGATATATACTACACTGTAATATATATTCTACACTCACTGCACTGTAGTATATATTCTACACTGCCTGCACTCTATATATGATATTACACTGACTACACGCTCTATCCACTAACTAACCTGCCTATGCTATTTCCACTCCAACACACTACATAAAGCCGCCATGTAAGCAGCCTTATATAGTGTGGGGCATGGTCTTAGCCCCTGAGCCATGATTGTCCAAAGGCACCCTGCCGTTGGCCAATCATAGCCCTCCCAGCACATCATGCTGTGATTGGCCAAAACATGCAGGTCAGGGCACTCCATAGGTTCTGTTCTATGAACAAATGAACAGCTGATGTTCGATTTGAACATCCAGACCATCCCCACTGCAGAGCTGGAGGTGTGTTTCTGTGTAAATCCAAAAAGTGAACAGACAGCAGCTTCAGCTGCCCAGTTAAAATGGGCTGAAGGGAAGCTTCAGAATGGCAAAGATGTTTTTATTACAAATTATTTGAGCAGACTGCAGTTCCTCTGTCCTCTTTCACACATACCTATGTAGCAAAATAGGAAGAGAACCTAAAGTACATGCTAAAAAACCTGAGAAAGATTGGCAAAATCTGTAATCTACTTGCCACTTGTACCAATAATGTTCATTTTTTCCTCCTAGATCTCAACTTTACGATAGCCAGGGCATGGATAAAACAATTCACTAATTTTGTTGAGGTTTGTATCCAGAATTGATGGCTTTTTTTATTTGTAAGCAAGCAGTTGCCCAGTATTCACTAATAACAGTAGTACATTTTGTAGAATCTGGGATTTGTAGATCACATATCACCAGGGGAGGGCTGGCAGGGGGGGCAGGGTGGAAATCTCCCCCCGGGCTGGTGACACTATGCACAGCCACTGTCCGCCACTACCAAATGCTGTTTTTGCAGAGCAGGAATATGCCTGCTGGAGCTCTGTTAACACAGCTGTGTCAGCTCCGAGGTAGATGGCTGCAAAGCTGAGCTATATCTCGTCTCACACATAGCTCAGCCTCAGCGCACACCAGCGACTATTTACACAATTGTCCACAGCATGCACCCTTAAATCAAGATTCCCAGAACACCCCTTACATGATATATGATGTATATGGGGTCTGTGCGGACTCTGATGTAAGAGGAGGCTCTGTGCGGACTCTGATGTATATGGGGTCTGTGCAGACTCTGGTGTAAGGGGAGGCTCTGTGCGGACTCTGATGTAAGGGGGGGTCTCTGTGCGGACTCTGATGTAAGGGGGGCCTCTGTGCGGACTCTGATGTAAGGGGGGGCCTCTGTGCAGACTCTGATGTAAGGGGGGGCCTCTGTGCAGACTCTGATGTAAGGGGGGGCCTCTGTGCAGACTCTGATGTAAGGGGGGCCTCTGTGCAGACTCTGATGTAAGGGGGGCCTCTGTGCGGACTCTTGTGATAATGAAAAATCTTAGACTGTTTTCTTTGATTCATCACTTTTCCACGCTCTATGGGCCACTTGACTGGACTTGCCCCCCAGGCCTAAGGCTGCCAGCCCTCCCCTGCATATCACCATCCAACTATCACTGTCTAAAGTAGGCTTACACTGAAATGCCTCTCTTCCTCTACCTGCTGCCTCCCGTTAAATCTACTTTTCTCTCCCTCCTTTTCCTCTCTTTTCTCTTTATTTTCTCTGATTCCATTGCACATTACATACATTGTTATTTGCTTCATTTGCTGATTGAATATTTCTATAATCCCTAAGTAGTCCTTGATTTCAAAAACATAACTGTTGGCCTTCTGTGTCTTTTTTAGTTCAACAATTATGAATATTTCCACAGCACGGTTTGTAGTAGATTTTGTTCTTTTTTTTTTAAATTCTCATTTTATACACTGGCTTATGGAACATCAATTTTCTTGTACCATTTGTTATTTTCGTACTGTTAAATGAATAAACAAATTAAAATGAAAAAAGCCTACAACATCACATCCGACCAGCTGGAGGCTTGCGCAATACACCAAATACAGGTGACAAATAGTGAAGAGCTGAAAATACCCAGGTTTGGTCGGAGCAGGGTTTGGCAAGAATTACAAAAATGTTCCCACTGAATCCAAACAACATTAAAGTCAACAGGAGCTGCATGTTAAAAACAGTAATAGCCATTTTCTAGGCTAATAGGTAGAGATTGTCAAACAAATGCATGGAGGGCTGGGCACAGTCCTGAGGAGCATTACCAAACCAAAAAAATACAGTTTGCATGTGAGATGCTCTGACCCTGCCTGTGAAGTGGAGGACCCCTATGATGTATACAACCTACCACAAAATTGACAATTACAAAGTTTGTTTAAGTTGCCAGCAAAATGACAGCTCCCAGCCACTGCTTTCTGTTTGTAAACAGAGTGCTCAGGGATTTTTTTCATCTATACCAGACCCTTATCCTAGATGAGGGTCTGTTGTAAATGTTAATGGAGCACTCCCACAAAAACAAAAACCAGTTTGGGGGTTCATTCTGGTCTGGTAAGAATTTAAGGAGGACCCCACAAAAAAAAAGCCTTATATTCCCTGCAAATAACCACATTACAAAAAATCCACACTGGACCCTTATCCAAGCATGCAACCTGGCAGGCCAGGAAAGGATGGAAACAAGTATTCGCCCCCTTGCTGAACCATACTGGAGCACAGTTGGGGTATGGGGGGTATCTTGTAGGGGGGTTCCCCATGGAAAAGTACCTTGTCATTATGTTGGAGGAGGGCTGTGTGTGAGAAGTTGCTATTTTGTGTTAGATCTCGGTATGTGCTTTTAGGCTGGGGGCCCAAGGAAGGGACATCTTTTGAAGCTGGGCTGCAGAAGGATCCTCAGTGAAGAGTGTTGCAGAGGAGCTGGGCAGAAGGTAAAGCCTGGAGATTGTGAGAAGGCAACATCTAAGATATTGTGGATCTGTTTTTGACCTAGGGAAAGGGACTAAAGCCCGTACACACAGGCCAGAAACGTAGTTTTCCCTGACGAGATTCTTGGTGCGAATCTCTTGCCGCCCGAGTGTACAGACACTCCTTTTAAAAGAACTGCGGTTCTTTTGGAAGGCAAGAACGCGGTGACGTAATTGCATATGACGAGCATGCGCTTGTCACATTCGATGCCATCGCCGCCATCTTGTTGCACCCTACCTATGCCTAGGAAGCTACCACGCATACGTCAAAGTCATTTCAAGCATGCACAGGTTTCCACGGCAACAGGTAGGTATACACACTCTCGGGTTTCTCGGCAGGAAAACACTGTCGAGAATCACAACGAGAAAATAGAGAGCAGGTTCTCTATTTTTATCATCAAGGTTTTAGGCAGTTTTCTTGACCAGAAACCCAAAAGCCTCTTACACACGCTCGGCATACTCGGCAAGAAAGCTCTGCCAGCAGTTTTCTTGCTGGTTCTTGCCGAGTAAACCGAGCGTGTGTACAAGGCTTAAGTGTCTGGACTGTGACTGCTCCTACAAAGTCATAAGATTTTTGATCCTACTTAAAGGTAAAGGTACAATTTTTTTTCCTAAATAGCTTCCGTTACCTTAGTGCAGTCCTCCTTCACTTACCTCATCCTTCTATTTTGTTTTAAATGTCCTTATTTCTTCTGAGAAATCCTCAATTCCTGTTCTTCTGTCTGTAACTCCACACAGTAATGGGAGGCTTTCTCCCTGGTGTGGAGTGTCGTGCTCGCCCCCTTCCTTGGACTACAAGAGAGTCAGGACGCCCACTAATACACAGCTCCTTTCTATATCTGCAACGTAGAGAGCATCCTGACTCTCCTGTAGTCCAAAGGAGGTGGCAAGCACGACACTCCACACCAGGGAGAAAGCCTTGCATTACTGTGTGGAGTTACAGACAGAAGAATAGGAAGTGAGGATTTCTCAGAAGAAATAAGGACATTTAAAAGCAAAATCGAAGGATGAGGCAAGTGAAAGAGGACTGCACTAAGGTAAAGGAAGCTATTTAGTGCTACTGCAATTATGCTGCTAAAGGGCCTAATGCTGCTAGAATCTCAGTTAACTGTCATTTGTGTTTTTGTGCCTCAACTATCCTGCACCCTAAATGTTCATCCTTGCATTTGTCTGTGTTCAGCAATAAACCACGAAAAGAACCCTAAACAGGATTGCAGGGCAGGAAGTCTCTGGACAGGTAGGGGCTAATGCGTCTCCGGAGACCAGAGGGAGTCATTCAAAATGGAAATTTTTTTATGGGACATGTAATACAGTCAGATGCAGGGATGCCAGGGAAGTACATGTATTGTACATAAGCAAAGAAAGCTAACAAATGCGCAAAAGACTTAGGCAAAGCAAGTTGGTGGCCCTACAATTGAAAGTGGAGGCAGTTACATCTGGACTACCTTTTCCCATCAAAATGTGGAGAGTGTGTAAAAAGCAAGGATATGCTGAAATTCATTGTTATTAATCTCTGACAAGCTGTGTGTAGTCTAAACCACATAATGATTGGGTAACAGGATTATTTAGCTGGCATCACAAAGACCTTCTATTCCTTTACACCATTACTGGTAACTTGTTTCCTATGCTTTGCACTAAATAAATGTACAGTAAAACCTTGGTTTGAAAGCGTTTTGCAAGACAAGCTATTTTTTTTAAGAAATTTTGACTTGATATACAGGCGATGTCTTGATATAAAAGTAGCGTCATGTTACAACTGAGTATAAAAGAGAAGAGAGGTGCCTCTAAATGTAGCAATGTGGTTACATTTATTGAAAGGACAACATTTAGAAACTCACATGGTTGATGATTAAAACAGGTACATCTATGTATGCAGGGTAAAGCTGTCCACATAGACCATTCTTCTCACCGCCATTGATGTCCTTCATTAAATGTAACCATATTGCTACACTTAGAGGCGACTCTCTTCTCTTTTATACTCTGTAGCTCCTGCTGGATTTTGCTTCTACTCCCCTTGGGAGGCTGCCATTTGTGGACATCTAATGGTTACACAGCCTGGTCACATTGCTATAATCTTTTTATGTGGACTATAAACTGAAGGACTTATGAATAAATGGTTGTGGAACGAATCATTTGAGTTTTCATTATTTCTTTTGGGAAAAGTCGCTTTGATATACAAGTACTTTGGATTACAAGCATGCTTCTGGAACAAATTATGCTCGCAATCCTAGGTTTTACTGTATTGGAAAGAAAGACATCCAGATAAATGTTTTTTTCTTTTTTGCTGACAGAAATGCCCCAAATGAATTACAGTACCATTATATATGGCAATAATCATCTCTGTCTGTTATCATAAATGTTTCAACGTTTCTTCAATCTGTTTAGGCTAGGCAAAATAATAAAAGCAATAGCAAAGCAGAAGAATAGGACAAGCTGCACTTACAAAAAGGCATAACAAAATATTCAAATTCCAAAAATGTATGTTTAAAAGAAAGTAACAAAAAATAAAAAATCCAACTTAAAGAGAACCTGTCAGGCCAAAAACAAATACATATGGCACTCCCTTGCAATATAAAAGATAGTTTACCTCTGCATGGGCTCTTGTGTTGGATGCCTGTGTCTTGCACTACACCCTGTGATTCCAGCCTCCAACCCTGATGTCACTACAGGACACAGCAGTAACATAGGGGTCCGAGAATAAAAGGGTAATGGGCACACAGGCATTTAACACTCCTGGAAGTGTTCTAGGGTCCGAGAATAAAAGGGTAACGGGCACACAGGCATTTAACACTCCTGGAAGTGTTATAGGGTCCGAGAATAAAAGGGTGACGGGGACACAGGCATCCAACACTCCTGGAAGTGATGAATGCCAAAGTGTCTTACAAAGGCTGTAAATAGAGGAAAAATATGAGACAGGCCGTTGGAGAGGTGAGTATTCTTCCTCTTCTATTGCAAGAGAGCGCCCTTTCATTTGGTTTAGGGACCTGATGGGGACTCTTTAAAGCTTACCTATTAAAACAAGTTATAATGGGTTAAAAAAGGTGTTCATTTTTATTTTTAGCATTTTTACTTTCCAGTATTTCACTAGGAAGGGTTACTGATGCTCTGTTCAAGTATGTGCAGCTTTCACTAATAAACATGCCTCATTTTATGCATCACATAAGGAAGAGATTTGGAATCTCACTGCAGTACTGTAAGTCTGCAGCTGTTTCAGATCAGTGTCAGCAAGGCTCTTGGTAAAGATGTTTTTAATCCTGTTCCAGGGAAGTACAAACTTGTACACTTAGTACAGGTGAAAGAGATTTGAAATTTGTTTTATTCATTTATTTAGCACCAACATATTATGAAGATCTTTTCTGAGATCACCAAGCCATTCATAACAGTTCCTGCCCCCAAGGGATCTTACAATCAAGCGTTTCTACCGCTATTATACACAAAAAACATTTGGGGGGGGGTTTAGGTACAGGCCAATTAACCTACCCTTTTTTTTTATTGTCGATGACAAGAGGACAAACCCCTTGAAAACCACAGTTTCAGTTTACTTGCTGAGACTCCAACCCAAGGCCCTTGGTCTAAATCAGGCGTGGCCAACCAGTGGCCCGGGGGCCACATGTGGCCCGCGGAGCCCTCTGATGTGGCCTGATGTGGCCCGCGACCTCCAGCTCTGGAATGGAATAGAATACTGTTATTAAAGGTCAGTTTATTACTAAAATCAGAGTGTATATATGGGCATATCTGTTCTGAGGTGGTTACTGGGCTGCTTTCAAATGAATCCGCAGATGCAGAGCAGCGCACCTGCAGGTTACCTGCACTGAGCCATAGACTTCTGTTATTACCCGCAAGTTTGAGCTTTCTGAAAGTGCACCAAACCTGCAGAATATAATAGAAGTCTATTACAAAGAATATAATAGAAGTCTATTGCAAAGTGCAGAAAAGCCAAAGGTACACTGCGTTGTACCCGTGCATCAGTGTGAAAGCAGCCATGGGTCCCTTTAACACAGTCAGTCCGACCCAATTGGACCCTCCATTTACATCTAAGGAGTGGCAAATGTAAACCGACTTGTGTCATATCTCCAATCTAATTTGGCTGTGTCCGTGTCCGCTCTACATATGCAGAGCGGACATGTACCTGCCATCCGCCCGCTACGCTGATTGTGGCCCGCGACCAGTTACCAAGTCGCTTAAGTGGCCCTCACGCTTCAAAAGGTTGGGCACCCCTGGTCTAAATGGTGGGGACACTAACCAATTAGGTACTGTGTTGTAGCTGTTTGCACCAGACAAACAGCTTATTGCACTATTATAATGTTTAAAATGAATCAAACAAATATTATTTGTTAATAGTTCTGTTCAGCCAGTCTTGCCATTTACACACGTAACACACGTAAAGTGTTACTAAACCCAGGACCCTGTATTTACAATATCTGGTCTCCCACAGTACACAGAATATGGAAATGCAATAGTTTTAGTAAAAATAAACTGCTAAATACCCTTTCTCATCAGCAATTAGAGCAGTCTTTTGACTTCTATCAATGTCAGGTTAAGGCTTGTAGGAGGAGTTTTCATTCTGCTCTGACTCCTATAAGGCTGCAGGACCCCTGACCGATGTCTGGACAGTGCCGAATGGCCTGTGCTGATCACATGCTCTCTCCCAAGAAAGAAAACAAACTCTCTAGCAATACACACCAAACTGAGCATTTGCAGCTTGTCCCCTAGCCTGTTCTATCAGCAGATAGATTGAGGACTGTGGAGCAGCGGCGGTACGTCCATAGTGGGCGCAAGATTGCCGCCCCCTCTCTCCCCTGCGCCATCACTCAACTTAGTGTACAATACATAGAGATTCATGCATTGCTTGAATCCCTACAGTATGTATTGTTGCTGCTGCCGCCCCCTCTGTGTTCTAATCATGTGTGCCCCTGTGTGAGTGATTTAAAAAAAAAATGGGGAGAGCAGAGAGCCAGCCCATCATCTGATCACTGAGAAGGGCTGTGAAATGAGGTATAGAAGGTTTTTAAAATAAATCACTCACACAGGGGCACACAGGATTAGAACATAGAGGGGATGGTATGAAGATGTGAAAGTGGCTTAACAACCACTTTAATGAAGTTTCCAAATTTGATGCCTATCCAATACCCCGGGTAGTTAATTGAGAGGTTGGGTCCCGCCGGGTATATCACCATGTTGGACCTCACAAAAGATCACTGGTAGATTCCCCTCACCAAGGATGCCAGGGAGAAGGTTTTTCCACACCTGAAGGCCATTTTTAGTATAAAAGGATGCCAATTGGTTTACCCTCTGCCCCGGCCACGTTCCAAGAGCAAAAGACAAAACATTCAGCCTGCTTCGGTCAACCTGGATGATATTGTCATTGTTAGTACCAATTGGGAGTCCCATCCACCCTGGGTTCAGGCAGTCATAGACTCAAAAAAGCAGGGTTCACAATCAATCCAGAGAATTGTGTGATTGGGATTGGGGAAGCCAAGTACCTAGGGTACATTGTGGGTAGGGGGGAAGTGAAACCTCAAATAAAAGAGATGGAAGCCATACAGAACTGTCCTTGTCCACTAACCAAAAAACAGAACAGAGCATTTTGGGCATAGTTGGCTACTACCAGAGGTTCGTTGACAAGATGGTTCCTTTCTCTCCAGGAGTTCAACTTTGTAATAAAGCAAAGACCCGGGAGACAACATCACAATGCCGATACCTTCTCCAGAATAGATTGTAAGGTATCAGATTTTGCCTCCAACACCTCTGCATTGAGGCGGAGTGGGGGGGTATGTACAGGATGCCAGGGATGGGTCATGGATGGGTTCTATGTGGCACCAATATTTGTGTTGTGGTCCCTTCAGGGGAAATGTTTTTGGTACTCAGTGGTCTCACCCATGATGGGTGAAGAATTACGGGCTAGTCAATAAAGGAGAGGACTGACTAGCAGTCCTTTCAGCATTAGTAATGGATTTTTTGGGACCTCTGTTTAGTGATGGTGCTTGTGCCATCCAGCAACAGCATGCAGAGGAGGTGGTGGACTGGCTTACTAAACCATCATCTTCATCCTCTGTTGCCAAAGCAGAGACTAGTGTGCAGTCCACTGCAACTACCAGGGTGGATTATTCTGCCTACTTGTCCACAGCTACTCCAGCCATAGCCCCAGCATCAAGCATAGAGTAGTCAGTTATTTGAACACTGCATCAGCCACTTGCTCCTTGATGATGGACAGCCATTACTCGATTCAGATCTTGGTTCTGAGGTTGAGGAAGTTAGGAACATGAGCCCACAGAGAGAGAAGAATACTGGTAAGCAAAAAATTGGCAATCATGTTCCCCCAGCCGCAGCGTATTGCCAAGTTGTCTCCTGTGAAAATGAGAACGGAGGGATGATGATGATGATGATGAGGTCACTGATGCGACTTGGTTGCAAGAGAGAGCAGAGGAGGAAAGTGAGGTACAACCCCAAAGAGATTATCTAGGGGCAAAAACAGATATGGAGTGATTTCCAGTTGATGATCCACTGGGCTACTGAGTCATGCGAATAGACCATTGGCCAGAACTTGCTCAGTATGCAATTAAGTAGCTGGGCTGCCCTACATTCAGAGTTCTTTCTGAACAAGCATTCAGTGCTGCCGGAGGTATTTGTGACAGATAAGAAAGTGCATCAATCCACAGAATCTGTGCAATCATGTTCCCTCAGCCGCAGCGTATTGCCAAGTTGTCTCCTGTGAAAATGAGAACGGAGGGATGATGATGATGATGAGGTCACTGATGCGACTTGGTTGCAAGAGAGAGCAGAGGAGGAAAGTGAGGTACAACCCCAAAGAGGCAGCCATCATGGAATAGTAAAGAGCAGCAACTCTATTCCAACAGATGGTGGAACTATAATTGACCGACACACTTCCCACAGCTCAGCTGTTTTGGGCCTTTTTTAGCACATGTGCAGCTGATCACACTGCTGCAATTTGCAAACTTTGCCTCAAGTACATCAATCGTGGCAAAAACACCAGCCATTTGGGTACCACATGCTTGACAAGGCATTTACCCTCCCATCACTCAGCCCATTGGCAAGAGCACCTGAAAGCCTCCTCTTCACTCCTCACCTTTCCAGTCTACCTCCGCTAGACCTCAGCAGCCTCCACTGACAGGGAAGTTGGTATAGTGCAGGGTGTCCCAGGTTCTTGCAGCACACCACCTGCTGTAAACTACAACAGGTACATTTCTCTGCCACATCTGCTGCAAGAAAAAAATAGTCACTGCCACCCACATGCCCAGCGTCTAAATTCAAGCTTTTCAAAGCTGCTGGCTTTACAACTCCTGTTTTTCCCTCTGGTGGATTTTGCCCCCTTCCATGAATTTGCAGAATGTGTTGTACCACAATGGCAGGCTCCCAGTCGCTATTTCTTTTCATGTAAGGCTATTCCAGCTCGCTACCATCATGTGGAAGGCAATGCTGTGACATCATTGGGCAAGGTCTACGTTATTGCTGACACGTGGCCCAGCAAGCATGGTCAGGGATGATATATTTAGTTCACAGCACAGTGGGTAACTCTGCTTGCAACTCTGAAGGATGCAGGACAGGGCTCAGTGCTGCAGTTTGTTGTGCCACCACATCTCCATACAACTAGTGGTGATAATATGGGATTTGTCAGCTCCACCCCCTCCTCCTCCTCTTCCATGCCCTCCTCTGCTGAATTGTCCCATAAACTACATTTACCCCCCTAAGTGTTAAAGGGGCTATTAAATGAGTCAGGCTGAAAGGTGCCATGCAGTGCTTCAGCTGGTCTGTCTAGGACACAGGAGCCACACTGGAGCAGAAATTCTGGAAGCTCTGCAGGGGCAGGCCCAGATGTGATTCACACCAGCTGGAGCCAAGAATGGCGATGTGCAATAATGAAACAAACCTCCTGTCCTCCCTTAGACAGGGAAAGTTGACACGTGCCATGCCTGGCACATGTCTTTAATTTGTTGGTGCATAATTTTTTAGGTACCCAGGGTTGGAAGATCTGCTGAAGCAGGCCAGAAAAGTTTGTAGACATTTCAGGTGGTCATATACAGCCAATGGTTGATTGGCTGAAATTCAGTGGGAAATTCAGTGCCCACCAGGTGGAACTCGACTTTGGCAATGCTGCAGTGGCTGCACATGCAGCAGAGGGCCATCAATGAGTACCTATGTGAGTATGGCACAACGACAGGCTCAGGCTGGCTCTGCATTTTTTCCCCACGCCAATGGCTGCTGAAAAAGGATGCATGCACTGTACTGTCACTATTTGAGAAGGCCAAAATTATAGTTAGCCGTGACACTGCTCGTATCTGTGACACAATCCCTGTTGTGCTCCTGCTGCAGAAGACTCTACATGGCATTATGGACAGAGCACTCGAGGCAGAGCAGCGGGAGGAAGAGGAGGACTTCCTTTCCTCTCAAGGCCTGCTTTATGCAGACACCATTCTTCCTATGCCACAGAACACAAGAGGAGGAGGATTCTGGCAGCTTTGGAGGCATTGAACCAGAGCAAGACATATATCAACCCTTAACAGATGGTTTTCCATCCCCAGAGCCCTTGGGAGCAGTGTGTGGCTGGGAGGAGGCAGTTCCAGATACTGTAATCCTCAGTGACACCCAATAACTCTGCTTCTCATGCCTTGGCAAACTTGCGGTGCATGGGCTCCTTCGTTCTTCAAAGCCTGCGAAAGGACCCAAGAATACATCAAGGCATCAAGGAGAAGGATCACTATTGGTTGGAAACCCTCCGTGACTACTGTTACAAGGGGAAAGTCTCAAAACTCACCCTGTCCCCACAGAGGGTGCAGAAGATAAAATCTCTTGAGAAAAACTTAAAGAGAAGTTTATATAATGCCTTTCCCGACTCTGGTAGGTTACAGTCTGGTGGAAAAAGTAGTTTTGAGGCTTCTGTTGGTTAAGAGAGGAGCGGTGGAGAAAGGGGCTGCCTTATTGATACCTTTCAAAATATTTTTAGTCCTCGCCGCCCAGGGCTATCAGCTTTCACATTCCATGGGCAGCTTTGTCATCATATGGTGGGAGATTATCTAGGGGCAAAAACAGATATGGAGTGATTTCCAGTTGATGATCCACTGGGCTACTGAGTCATGCGAATAGACCATTGGCCAGAACTTGCTCAGTATGCAATTAAGTAGCTGGGCTGCCCTACATTCAGAGTTCTTTCTGAACAAGCATTCAGTGCTGCCGGAGGTATTTGTGACAGATAAGAAAGTGCATCAGTCCACAGAATCTGTGGACTGGCTGACATTTATCAAAATGAATCAGTCCTGGATTAGCAGCAGCTATCAAGTTCCTGATGCCGATGTTGATGATTAAGTGCTTTCTGGATCTCGAATCTCTGAAAGACTGTCTAGACTGCCTAGCTTTTCCACTGACAGGGAAGTTGGTATAGTGCAGGGTGTCCCAGGTTCTTGCAGCACACCACCAGCTGTAAACTACAACAGGTACATTTCTCTGCCACATCTGCTGCAAGAAAAAAATAGTCACTGCCACCCACATGCCCAGCGTCTAAATTCAAGCTTTTCAAAGCTGCTGGCTTTACAACTCCTGTTTTTCCCTCTGGTGGATTTTGCCCCCTTCCATGAATTTGCAGAATGTGTTGTACCACAATGGCAGGCTCCCAGTCGCTATTTCTTTTCATGTAAGGCTATTCCAGCTCGCTACCATCATGTGGAAGGCAATGCTGTGACATCATTGGGCAAGGTCTACGTTATTGCTGACACGTGGCCCAGCAAGCATGGTCAGGGATGATATATTTAGTTCACAGCACAGTGGGTAAGCCTGCGAAAGGACCCAAGAATACATCAAGGCATCAAGGAGAAGGATCACTATTGGTTGGAAACCCTCCGTGACTACTGTTACAAGGGGAAAGTCTCAAAACTCACCCTGTCCCCACAGAGGGTGCAGAAGATAAAATCTCTTGAGAAAAACTTAAAGAGAAGTTTATATAATGCCTTTCCCGACTCTGGTAGGTTACAGTCTGGTGGAAAAAGTAGTTTTGAGGCTTCTGTTGGTTAAGAGAGGAGCGGTGGAGAAAGGGGCTGCCTTATTGATACCTTTCAAAATATTTTTAGTCCTCGCCGCCCAGGGCTATCAGCTTTCACATTCCATGGGCAGCTTTGTCATCATATGGTGGGAGATTATCTAGGGGCAAAAACAGATATGGAGTGATTTCCAGTTGATGATCCACTGGGCTACTGAGTCATGCGAATAGACCATTGGCCAGAACTTGCTCAGTATGCAATTAAGTAGCTGGGCTGCCCTACATTCAGAGTTCTTTCTGAACAAGCATTCAGTGCTGCCGGAGATATTTGTGACAGATAAGAAAGTGCATCAGTCCACAGAATCTGTGGACTGGCTGACATTTATCAAAATTAATCTGTCCTGGATTAGCAGCAGCTATCAAGTTCCTGATGCCGATGTTGATGATTAAGTGCTTTCTGGATCTCGAATCTCTGAAAGACTGTCTAGACTGCCTAGCTTTTCCACTGACAGGGAAGTTGGTATAGTGCAGGGTGTCCCAGGTTCTTGCAGCACACCACCAGCTGTAAACTACAACAGGTACATTTCTCTGCCACATCTGCTGCAAGAAAAAAATAGTCACTGCCACCCACATGCCCAGCGTCTAAATTCAAGCTTTTCAAAGCTGCTGGCTTTACAACTCCTGTTTTTCCCTCTGGTGGATTTTGCCCCCTTCCATGAATTTGCAGAATGTGTTGTACCACAATGGCAGGCTCCCAGTCGCTATTTCTTTTCATGTAAGGCTATTCCAGCTCGCTACCATCATGTGGAAGGCAATGCTGTGACATCATTGGGCAAGGTCTACGTTATTGCTGACACGTGGCCCAGCAAGCATGGTCAGGGATGATATATTTAGTTCACAGCACAGTGGGTAAGCCTGCGAAAGGACCCAAGAATACATCAAGGCATCAAGGAGAAGGATCACTATTGGTTGGAAACCCTCCGTGACTACTGTTACAAGGGGAAAGTCTCAAAACTCACCCTGTCCCCACAGAGGGTGCAGAAGATAAAATCTCTTGAGAAAAACTTAAAGAGAAGTTTATATAATGCCTTTCCCGACTCTGGTAGGTTACAGTCTGGTGGAAAAAGTAGTTTTGAGGCTTCTGTTGGTTAAGAGAGGAGCGGTGGAGAAAGGGGCTGCCTTATTGATACCTTTCAAAATATTTTTAGTCCTCGCCGCCCAGGGCTATCAGCTTTCACATTCCATGGGCAGCTTTGTCATCATATGGTGGGAGATTATCTAGGGGCAAAAACAGATATGGAGTGATTTCCAGTTGATGATCCACTGGGCTACTGAGTCATGTGAATAGACCATTGGCCAGAACTTGCTCAGTATGCAATTAAGTAGCTGGGCTGCCCTACATTCAGAGTTCTTTCTGAACAAGCATTCAGTGCTGCCGGAGGTATTTGTGACAGATAAGAAAGTGCATCAGTCCACAGACTCTGTGGACTGGCTGACATTTATCAAAATTAATCAGTCCTGGATTAGCAGCAGCTATCAAGTTCCTGATGCCGATGTTGATGATTAAGTGCTTTCTGGATCTCGAATCTCTGAAAGACTGTCTAGACTGCCTAGCTTTGTGGGTGTTGATTTAATCTGGAAGACATTTTTTGGCGTAGGTTTTATGGGCACAATTAACACCCAAGGACCATTTTTTTGCACCTGTTTGACAGGTGTATATCATTGCAATTTTTGACAGCAAGGACAATTCTTGCCTTCACCAAGAGTACCTCTATTGGGTTACTGTATGAAGGAATCACCAACACCCAAAGTCCAATTTTTCCGCACCTGCTACTTCTATCCAAAGTCTGCAAATGTATCCAAAAAATCTCTAATATTGTTCCGAGTGCACTAAATTGTGGCCTCATCATACAGACATAATCCCCCAGAGCCATTGTTTATAAAATAAAGAAAGCGTGAATGGAAAATTTACATTTTTTTCGGTTTATAAATGGGATTATTTCTGCAGCAGGCTCTATACATGGTACAGATGTGCCACATTACAGGCAGACTAAGGGGACCCCCCAGTCACTATACTTAAAGGACATTTTAATTTTTATTGTTATTTCTCAAGGTTTCACATTACGCATCAGTAAATCACTGCTCATTTATTATGTTTTTTACAAACTTTTTTTATCATTGATACATGTCAACCAGGGCAGTACCCGGACCCCATAACCATTGTATGCCCAATTACTTGCATATACGCCTTCAAAATGGGCACTTTTGATTTTTACAGTCCGGGTCCCATAGGCTTCAATGGGGTTTGTTATTCTGTGCTGAACTTTTTTTAAAGCTATTTCCCTCAAACCGCACAGTCGTTTGGCACATCTCTACTGACAAACATCTGAAGCTGGATGCTGCTAACTCTGGGGTAAAGCCCTTGCTTAAACTTTGCATATCAAATAGTTTGATTTGTGCTGAAGATAAGCAGACTTTTTGTTTTGCATTTTTTTAAGTTTTGTTCTCTTGCTGGAAGCTCTATTTCGTTTGCTTAAAGAAAATAGTAAAAGACTTTTACGTTTTAAATAACTGGCTGTTCCACATGGTCCTGGGGTGCTAGATTCCCTGAATATTACAGCTGATTAAGAGAGCAAAGTTACGCTTTAATGCTTATTGGGAGGTTTTAGTGCTTGGGCTTTGATTTATACATAATTTAAATATGTACTAAATGACAAAAATTATTTTCAACTTGGTCCAAAACACTAGCTTAAATGTACAAATGTAGAATCGTATGTAATTTATTAAGTCCATAGCCAAAGGCTTTTACATTTTTAATGTCTGGGAATAAAAAATACCAGTGAAATGCTATAAAATAAATCACTTTCTATTTTTTCAGTGAGCACATATCTATCATCTTACATTTTCTTTTTATGTGTGCACAGAAGAGGTCTAGCCAGTAAACACTTAAGGACTAGTTATTTGGCCTAAGTTTTCTGCTAATGACAACAAGAGTGTGATGTCTTTGCTATGCTTTATGAAAAGGAGACAATGCAAAAGGCCCTTAGTGCCCTCCCCTCAGTGTTGTTGCATGCTATTAAGCTGATAGGATCAGTAAACTTCCTAAGGCCTGCAGGATGAATTGATGTTTTCAAAGACTTATTGGGGAAAACAAGGGAAGCAAATGTTCACAGTCTTAAAAACCTCTTGCCATGCCTTAGAAAAGATCCTTAACAAGGGATTACTCTCCTGCTGCATTCATATTAAATGAAAGAAGTCTGAACGCTTGTGTTTTTCCTGAAATATTTGGTTGTACTTCTTCATGTCAGCGGTGAAGAGATATGTCACGACCAGTGGGATAGAACAGTCGGAGGATCTCAAAACAGATAACTTTCAGGTCAAGCAGAGTAGCAACTTTTTAAGTTTTAAAAGACAGTGATGGAATTCCCTGTGACCTAGTTTGCAATAAAAAATAAATAAAACTGAACAAAAATAAAATGTTACTTGATATTTTCATAGCATGAGTTATTAGAAGAATTTTTATTTTCATTTTTATGAATATATATACAGTATATATGATTGCTGTTTTTCCAAAAATTTCCAAGGAAATCTATACAGTGGAACCTCGGATTGCGAGTAACACGGTTATTGAGCATTTCGCAATACAACCAGTGTATTTAAAAAAAGTTTTGTCTAGCAAAACAAGCAGGATTCAGGCCAAAGTAGTGTGCAGTACAGCGTTTGGCCTGGGGTGGGGGCACCGGAGCCGAGCGGTGCCGAACGACGCTGATCGCAGCCGAGCTGACCTCGGGAACAGAGTCTTTGCGAGGTTTGACAAGGTCAGCCAAGGTGTCCTTACGGACTTTTCCGAGGCTCTCCGACGCCCCCACCTCTGGCCACATGCGGTATTGCATGCCATTGAAGTCAATGCAGAACAAATTATTTCCGCTTCCATTGACTTCAAAGGGGAAAACTCACTTTGATATGCGAGTACTTTGGTTTACGAGCATTCTCCTGGAACGGATCATGCTCGTAATCCGAGGTTCCACTGTATTCACAAACATACCATTCATGCTATTTTAGAGTGCATATATTTATTATTTTATTTTACACATTCCCAGAAATAAATGACATCTACATTTCTGATCTAAAGAGATCCCCCCCAACTCTTCAACCCTCTGTGCTAATCTAGCCTATAATTCCCCCATCTCCAACCCGATGCATGCTTGCCTTGCCCGTGTAATAAATCGCCATGGACATGAAAGTGCTGTATTGCAGTAAAGACACAAGGACTATGACCACCCAGGCTCAGCCAGAACTGAAAGGGATTTTCAGCTCTAAAAATTTAAATACTGCAAGATGTTGTGGCAATCATCGAGATATACTGTATGTATGCAATAGAATATTGGGTTCTAGGTTAGAGTAGCTTAGGTAACTACCGCATACATTGCAGAGGTTATGCCAAGGCAGTAAAAACGCTAAAAAGAACATATTATAATACCAAAATTAGCGTCGCCCCTAACGGGAGAACTGTTCTCCATAGTCCGGGAGATTTTTGAGCCAAAAATATTCCACTCCAAGATTATGGCGACCCCACAACTGTGTAATGATATCCACCAGTCTTTAATTTCAAAAGTGGAGAAAATCCGTGCTCGATCCTCCTTAGCACCCCCCTGTGCAACACCAAAAGCCAAAACCACCCTGGAAAAACTACGTAAATTTCGCCCAGTGTCAGAGGCGGAAATCAGAGCTATCATCTCAAAACTGAAACCAACCTGTTATCCTGATGACCCCTGCTCTGCCTGGTTCATTCAGAAGCATGTAGACACTCTGGTTATTGACATCTGCAGAGTAATTAATTTGTCCCTCCGCCTGGGTATAGTGCCATCTAGATTCAAGAGAGCAATCATACTCCCAATATTGAAAAAAGTGTGCCTGGACCCCACGATACTTACCAACTACCGCCCCATTTCTCTACTGCCTTTTCTATCTAAGGTCCTGGAGCAGGTTGTGTTTATCCAGCTGCAGGAGCAGTTTGAGTCACACGGTCTGTTCCATGACTGCCAGTCGGGATTTCGACACGGGCGCAGTACGGAGATGTCTGCCCTAGATCTGAGGGAACGTCTGCACTCAGTGTTAAATTGGATTAGATCCTTCTTGTCCGAAAGAACGCACTCCATAAAAATGGAGTCGTCCCACTCAAACACCCAGCTATTGACCTGCGGGGTACTTCAGGGCTCTGCTCTTTCTCCCTTATTCTTTAATTGCTTTATGCGCCCACTTGCCGACCTTATTACCGGCTATGGTCTAGGCTGCCAGATCTACGCGGATGACACGTAGATCTTGGCAGACCTTGCAGGTGGACCTAATATGCCTGACCAGCTGAATAAGGGACTATCTAACATCCAACAATGGATGGACACAAACAGGCTAGGCCTTAACGCTGACAAAACTGATCGGCCCACAGGCCAATTCTACCTTCTTACCTGCCTGGCCATTCTCGTTCAGCCCTGCCCCAACTCCAGCTAAGCAGGTTAAAAATCTGGGTATCATTTTTGATGCTGAACTAAGCTTCGTACCACACGCAAAATATTGCATAAAATCAGCCAACTATCATCTGCAATTATTACGAAAAATTAAGAACCTTTTCATTCAGAAAAAACGTATCATCTTAGCTCATGGACTTATCCACACTAGGTTAGATTGCTCTAACGTTTTCTTTCTAGGGCTCCCACAGAAGTGGACAAAACGGTTGCAGATCACACAGAACAATGCGGCAAGACTAGTCACAAACTGCCCAAGGCGGAATCACATCTCCCTGGTGCTTAAGGATCTACACTGACTCCCGATAGCAAAACAGGTCGAGTTCAAGGCTCACTGTCTGGTGTTTCGGGCCTAGTGGCAACTAGGCCCGATGTACTTATCGAATATGACACAACACTACTGTCCACCCAAAGAGCTTTGTTCAACTGACGCCCTGTTAGCGATTATTCAACCTAGTCGCTTAGCTTCAAAGGGTGGCCACCGGCTCCAAACACTGGGGAATTCTCTTTGGAACCAGTTCCCTCATCAGCTCCAAGCATCCTCCTCCTTGATGGCCTTCCGTAATAACTTGAAAACGCTGCTTTTTCACAAGCCTACGGATAGACACTTGGCTCTTAGCAGGGCGCTGCCTTTATCCCAGGCTGCTGTCCATGGTCAGGGAGTAGGGATAGGCTCCTTGTGTCCTGCCACCCCCCTCCCCTCCCCCCCCTTATTTTTATATTTCTGTTTACTTCTTGCTTGTTCCCCTCTTTTACTTAGATGTCCTATAGCTAGATTCAGAGAGGGCGTCCTAACTTTGCGGCGGCGTAGCGTATCCTGTTTACACTACGCCGCCGTAAGTTAGCGAGGCAAGTACATGATTCACAAAGTACTTGCCTGCTAAGTTACGGCGGCGTAGCATAAATCGGGCAGGCGTAATGGCGCCTAATTCAAATTTAGCTGAGGGGGCGTGTTTTATGTTAATGGAGCTTGACCTGACGTGATTGACGTCCGCATGCGCCATCCGCCTACATATCCCAGTGTGCACTGCGGCAAAGTACGCCGCACGGTCCTATTGATTTTGACATGGACGAAAATGACGTAAAACCCTATTCACGGACGACTTACGCAAACAACGTAACATTTTCAAATTTCGACATTGGGAACAGCGGCCATACTTAACATTACTATTCCAGCTATTTGATGGAATAACTTTAGGCCTGATAATGCGTTATGTAAACGGCGTATCTGTACTGCGTCGGCCGGGCGTACGTTCGTGAATAGGCGTATCTAGTGATTTACATATTCTACGCCGACCGCAATGGAAGCGCCACCTAGCGGTCAGCCTTAAAATTACACTTTAGGATACGACGGTGTAAGACACTTACGCCACTCGTATCTGAGCCTAAGTTAGGCATATCTGGTTACCAGAATATGCTTAAATTAGCGCCGACGCAAATTCAGACTTAGGCTGGCGTATCTACTGATACGCCAGCCTAAGTCTCTCTGAATCTAGCTACTAGTCTCTTCTCTTTGCTCCTGGGAACTGGATACCCCCAGCTTGCTGGTAAGCGCTTAGACGCAAGTTTAACAACTCGCATTCGGCGCTCTATAAGCATTTATTCCAATCCAATCCAATCCAACTAGGGAGGAGGGTTGTTTTTTTGGGGGCTCACAATTGTAGTTGTACTGTTGAAAATGTAAAAGATTATTGATTTATGAAATTTTAAAAATTATTGATTTAGGTATAAATTATCAGGGATGTCCGATGCTCTGTAATCAATCATTCATAGCATTCTTGGTTTTATAAGAGTGAGCATCTTATGCTCATGAAATAAGCATATACAGTATGTCACCTAAAGCATCTACAGTAGTTGGGTTGATTACTAAAGGTATGGAGGCTCTTTACTTTGTAAATTGCTCCATTTATTGAAGCTATACTATTGATTTTCCCTATAAAAAGTGCTCTATGAATGAATGAATGAAATGTCTGCCTGCACTATTCACAGATACATTTTTATTGTGGAAACTGATAGTATGATTTCTATTAATAAAACGGGCGGGCATAGTTAGAACTTTTTTCAGGTGCAACCACTCCTATTAAACTCATATTAAACCCTGCATCACTGGAAGATCACAGCTGCCAGAGTAACCAGAGGACTGAATATTTCAAGAAACACAGCGGCCACCAGCACATGGGGCATTGTTTATTCATGTACTGTCCCTGGTGCTGATTTAAAAAAAAAAGTTACTAAACTTCAGCTTTAAGTTGTGTTCACTTTGAATACCCAGTCATGTGTTTGCAAAAATCTTTTTTTTATTTGTATTTTATTTCTCTCACACATTGGAAATTCTAGTGAACACAGATTACCTTATTTAAAAATATTTGCTTTGCTATGTTAATAGTCTAATAGCCTCTATTCTACTTTAGGTCTCCAACCCAATTCTGGGAATTATTAGGGAGAAAGAATATATGTTGTATCCCCCCCCCCCCCCCCCCAATGAACCTCAACAGCAAAAAGATTAAAGGAGTTGTAAAGAAAAAAAAACATTTCACCTTAATGCAATCTATGCATTAAGGTGAAAAAACATCTGATGATGCCGACCCCCCCCCCCCCGAGCCCCCGTTTTACTAACCTGACCCCTCGAAAGTCCCACGCTCGGTCCCGAGATCCTCTTCGCCGCTTAGCCTGGCCGCTGATTGGCTAGAGCGGATGGATTGAGAGCAGCGTAGCCATTGGCTGGCGCTGCTGTCAATCAAATCCAGTGACGCGGCGTGCTGAGGGGCGGGGCCGAGTGACACAGTGAGTGACTATGGCCGCTCGCTGTATCAGGGGAGAGTGCCCACAAGGACTCATCACCATGCAAGCTCTCTCGCATGACTGTGGTGAGTTATTGCGGGGAGGACCAGAGACAGCCGCCGAGGGACCCCAGAAGACATGGATCGGGGCCACTCTGTGCAAAATGAACTGCACAGTGGAGGTAAGTATAACATGTTTGTTATTTTAAAGAATTTTTTTTTTCCTATAGTAACCCTTTAAGATTTCATTTACATGGCATTAAACACATATACAAGTGTTTTTAATGACGAATCTGAACACAGCCAAATTGCTTTTAGATCTGTAACACAGAATTCAAAAATCTAAGAACATGGGATATATGAACTAACAAGAATAAAATGCATGTGTAGGGCTCTAAACAAAGCGGGAAGATAAAAACATAGAAATAAAAATGTTATATGCATATAAATATGGCCTTATGCCGCGTACACACCATCACTTTATGTGATGGAAAAAAACGACATTTTCTGTGAAGTAAAAAACGATGTTTTTGAACTTCAATTTTCAAAAACTACGTTGCCTACACATCATTTTTTCACAATGCTCTAGCAAAGCGAGGTTACGTTCACCACTTTTTTCCATTGAAACTCGCTTCATAACTAGCTTCTGGGCATGCGCGGGTTTAAAAACGCAGTTTTAAACGTCGTTTTTTGCTACACGCGGTCAATTTTTGTGAAACAAAAAACGACGTTTTGAAAAACGACACAAAAAAATTGAAGCATGCTTCAATTTTTTTTGTCGTTTTTCACAAGACATAAAACAACGTTTTCCCCCACACACAGTCATTTAAATTGACGTTTTTAAAAACGTAGTTTTTTTTCATCACATAAAGTGATGGTGTGTACGTGGCATTAGATGTTTAAATGCATCTATGCACAAGTATTTTACTGATTATTACGCAGGAACTTTTCTCCTAGAAAACACCCGTGTAGCAACATAAGTACAATTTAAAATTTAAAATTTTAATTTAAAAGTAAAAGAAAATCCCAAATTTTGGGTTGTCCCAATGAAAAGTAATAGAGGGTAAATCTTCCAATGGGGACGCTAGTTTTGGTGAAACATTAAACATTTTAAATGGTTAAATGACAGTCCATGAAGATGGTACACAGTCCCATATTAAGGTAGCTCTTCACTAACGTCTAGCAACTTAGTAGAAGGGAGAATTGTGGTACTGAAAGATTATTGTGCTACGTCTTGTGCTTATTTTCTAACTCACGTTCAAGGTCTACAGCCCTTGGCATTTTTTTTACTAGGACTTTCCTCAGAGCCTCACCAACCAACTTATTGCTAATCTGACCCCATAATCGCTCTCCACCTATAAGAGGTACAGTTAAGGGGACTTAACGACTTCTTATACATACCCTACTTAAAATAAAGAAACCCCCTCGTGCCATGTGTGACTATTGCAAGTCTCCAAACACACTTTTGTAATATGAACTACAAGAATATGCAATACAATGACATTAACATAGCAGATGTGCAGTAAATAACAATAAACAGGTACACTGTAATCTAAGCAGTAGCACAATACTGTTACATGGCACATGAACACCTAAAAAAATTGAAAATTAATAAATCTTACAAACAATGTGTCCCTCCAACATAACAACCTGGGTCAGCTATGACCACTAGGTTTCCCGTAAAAGGATGAGGTCACTGTACAGATCTTTTCCTGAAGTCTGCATTATAGCTATGCTCATAGTTCAGCTCATGGTAGCACACCTTGAATTTTTGGTAGGCCAGATTAGAGTACCAAGTATTCTGGTAAGCTTTGGTCATCTGGAGAAAATCCCAGACTAATTCACTTTCCAGGTTCTGGCGCTCTTTCTCCAGACAATTAATTTGTCCTTCTGGGAGATAGGGAAAATCAAATACAATTTTGACCGGAACATAGGCATTAAAGAACCACTGTAAGTGGGAAAGTCTGGTCAGCTTCCATTACCTCGATACATCTGGGGGCAAGAAAGATTCCTCCGCATGGCCAAAATTAGTTTGCTATCATCTGGGAATCTTGGTGAAGATGCAAGACATACCTACCCTGCTGAGTTGGCAATCCAGCCTGATTGGTTTTCTGTAACTTTCTCTTGGAAACCATTAAACTGGGAATTTTACGTTTTTTGGCATTCCAATGTGCAGCTTACTGGAAATACAGGAGGGTTGGCAGGATACTCTGGCTCCACAGCTGGCTCTGCAAGGGGTACAGCAACAACCATGCTACCCACGTCTCGACATCCTGCTTCTTTAGTGGGCAAAAAAATTGGAAGCACAATGCGGCGTGTACAGGCAGTCCCCGGGTTACAAACAAAATAGGTTCTGTAGGTTTGTTCTTGAGTTGAATTTGTATGTAAGTTGGAATATGTATGTAGCACCCTCTACCTAGGTAGGTGCAGTGTTGCTCATCTTCCTTACAGTTACAAATTACTTGTCCGAAAAAGTAATTGAGTTAGTGACTCAGTTACTTCATTGGCAAAGTAATTAGTTACTCAGCAAAGTAACTGACTTTTTTTTTTAATAGTCTACAATAATCTATAATTTATTGTATCAACGATAAAATGTACCTTAAGGTACAATATATAAAAATAAAGTATGTTTCCAGAAGCATAATACCCCACGTATAACCTCACAACATCCCATATAGATCAATACCAAAAATGTGTCAAAAGTGTCCGATGTGTCCGCCATAATGTTGCAGTCACAAAAAAATCACTGATCGCCGCCATTACTAGTAAAAAAAAAAAATTATAAAAAGGGCATAAAACTATTCCCTATTTTGTAAACGCTATAACTTTTGCGCCAACCAATCAATAGACGCTTATTGCGAAGAATAAGTAGAAGAATACGCATTAGCCTAAACTGAGGGAAAAAAATATTGCTTTTTTTTCAAAATTGTCGTTTATAGCGCAAAAAAAAACTGCAGAGGTGATCAAATACCACCAAAAGAAAGCTCTATTTGTGGGAAAAAAACGGCGCCAATTTTGTTTGGGAGCCACGTCGCACGACAGCGCAATTGTCAGTTAAAGAGACACAGTGCGGAATTGCAAAAAGCAGCAAGGTCCTTAACCTGCATAATGGTCAGGGTCTTAAGTGGTTAAGGATGCAGCAGCCACCTGCTCCTTACGTACCAGCTACCGTATTTATCGGCGTATACCGCACACTTTTTTGCCCGGAAATACAGGACGTCCAGGACGTGACCACGAGAGGAGCCGAGCCTGCCCGACTATACACAAGTGTACTGCGCTCGGTATATGCTGGCGCAGTAGTTCAAACTCAGCGCGGGAAGCGGGGATCAAGCGGGGAGGACACCGCAGAAGGACGTCGGACCCGACGAGGAGGACACCACCGAAGCCGCAGCCGGACGCCGGACCCGACGAGGCCGCCTCGCAAGACACCAAAACGTACAATTTTTTTTACAGGAATGCGGGTCCACTTTAGGGGTGCGCGCTATACGCCGGAGCGCGCAATACCCTGATAAATACGGTATTTACTGGTTGTTATGGGTGCCAGTGTCACTGATCGTCTGTTCCCTGTTATAGGGAATGACGATCAGTGACATCACACCTACAGCCACGCCCCCCTACAGTAAGAATCACTCCCTTAGGACACACTTAACCCATTAGAGTCCCCTAGTGGTTAACCCCTTCACTGCCATTGTCATTTTCAGTAATCAGTGCATTTTTATAGCACTTTTCGCTGTGAAAATGACAATGGTCCCAAAAATGTGTCAAAAGTGTCCGATGTGTCCGCCATAATGTTGCAGTCACAAAAAAATCACTGATCGCCGCCATTACTATTAAAAAATTGTTTTTTTAAAAAGGGCATAAAACTATTCCCTATTTTGTAAACGCTATAACTTTTGCGCCAACCAATCAATAAACGCTTATTGCGAAGAATAAGTAGAAGAATACGCATTAGCCTAAACTGAGGAAAAAAAATATTGCTTTTTTTTCAAAATTGTCGCTCTATTTTTGTTTATAGCGCAAAAAAAACCCGCAGAGGTGATCAAATACCACCAAAAGAAAGCTCTATTTGTGGGAAAAAAACGGCGCCAATTTTGTTTGGGAGCCACGTCGCACGACAGCGCAATTGTCAGTTAAAGAGACGCAGTGCGGAATTGCAAAAAGCGGCAAGGTCCTTAACCTGCATAATGGTCAGGGTCTTAAGTGGTTAAGGATGCAGCAGCCACCTGCTCCTTACGTACCAGCTACCGTATTTATCGGCGTATACCGCACACTTTTTTGCCCGGAAATACAGGACGTCCAGGAGTGACCACGAGAGGAGCCGAGCCTGCCCGACTATACACGAGTGTACTGCGCTCGGTATATGCCGGCGCAGTAGTTCAAACTCAGCGCGGGAATCGGGGATCGAGCGAGGAGGACACCGCAGAAGGACGCCGGACCCGACGAGGAGGACACCACCGAAGCCGCAGCCGGACGCCGGACCCGACGAGGCTGCCGATGGACGCCGCGCAAGACACCAAAACGTACAATTTTTTTTACAGGAATGCGGGTCCACTTTAGGGGTGCGCGCTATACGCCGGAGCACGCAATACCCCGATAAATACGGTATTTACTGGTTGTTATGGGTGCCAGCGGCTGCCCGCTCTTTAACAACCAACTAAAATAAAATACCTTCTTTAAAGTGATTCTAAAGACAGACAGACATTCTATGCATTAAGATAAAAAACCTTCTGTGTGCATCAACCCCCTCTAATACTTTCCTGAGCCCCATCTCGTCTGAATGGACACACAGAGCAGTGGCTTGGCTCGGGTGCCCCCATAGAAAGCTACTTTCTGTGGGGGCACTCAGCAGGTTGGAGGGGCCAGGAGCACCTGGGAGGGACCAGAGAAGAAGAGGATATGTTCTTTATCTATAGCAGCCACCTTTACCATAAGGCAAGCAGGCCTACTCAGTTGCCCCCATGCTTCACAGTGCCTCGCCACTACGCTGGGACAGGCGTGAAATGAGCAAACAAAACGGGTACTTGCCATTGGCAGACAGGTTCAATGGCCGTTTAGGTATAAGGCAGGCAAGATTCAGAGTGGTTGGGGTCAATCCATAGTTAAAAGGCAGACTGAGTTCAAGGAATATTCAATATCTGATCCAAGGTCATAAATAGGGGAATCCAAACAGCAGGGTAGGACAGACACAGAGAGCTTGCATTTATTACACACACTATCACAAGCATGCGATTGTAGGCTTGGCTGGCTCAAAGCAGAGTTCCAGGCTTTTTATGTTTTTTAAAAGTCAGCAGATACAAAAAGTGTAGCTGCTGACTTTTAATAAACAGACACTTACCTGTTCCATGGTTCAGCGATGCGGCTGCACGGAGCATCGCTCCTCTCCCCCTCCTCTCTGCTGGCACCTCTGTTGCCACTTTGGGCACCCGGCCGTGACAGCTTTCGGCTTTGCGGCCAGGCATGCACTGCACATGCGCAATTTGCGCTGCCCTCTAGGAGTGGACAGGCGATCTTCTGGGACCTGTCACGTGTCCCAGGAGATTTCCTAGAGGGAAAGGCCACCTAGGTGGAGAGGAGGAGTTGCCTAGGCGGCCCCTAGGAGGAAGGAGGAGTGGGACAAAATTTCCCTCTCCTAACAAAGCCCCCAAACCCCCCCAAAAAAATGACATGCCAAATGTGCCATGTAAAGGGGCGAGGAGTGCTTAAAGAGGAAATTCCACTTTTGGGTGGAAATCTGCTTTAAATTAGAATTGGTCTCCACCCAGAGACTGGCCACAGAAAACACCTGGCAGGTGGATAGACAGACAAGGAGAATTCCACAGCCAAAACCAGGATGCTGGAATGAGGAGCAGGAGCGCTAGTTGCTTCTGACACTGGTGTCTAGAGAACTTTCTAAAACTGAACGCCCCCATCCTTTTCCTCCAAAGCCAAGCCTTGCATGGATACGGGCAGGGATTATACTTTCTGATTGGCTAGACTCCATTATGAAAGAACCTCTAAAACAAGAATCAGAGGACCAGCAGATCTATCATAGTTTTACTAGAAGTACAAATAATTTTTAGTATCTTCACACTTTCTTTGCACTGAACAGCAAAAGAAGCAATATTTTCTAAGAAAAAATATACTATTATGCATTGTCTGTTTTTAATCCCTCATTTACCATTTTAGAATTTTTCCCTCCCTACCGTCTCGGCTCCTATTCACCTTCCAGCTGATCTCAAGCTGTCTGCTTGTTCAGTGCAGATAAGCAGGTGTTAAAGACCTGTGGCCTGAATTTTCATGTGCTAGTTAGTGTTCTCTGAAGTTTGATATCCGAGACTTTCTTTCCTCTTTAGGGAGTGTGCACCTGGAGATACCTACATCTGTTTTATTCAATCACCTGGGGCGATCCAACCTCATGACTGGCTTCAGGAGGATGTCAGGTTCTAGATCTTTGTATCACCACTTTGATAAAGTGTATTTGTAAAAAAAAAAAGAAAAAATGTATACTTTTTCCAGTGGTAAAACATATTTCAACCACAAAATATCTTCAAAGACATATTACCAAATGAAAGATATAATAAAAATAAACACACCTGTAAACATTTGGTTTGTCAGTAACAATGAAAATGGTATAACAGGGAAAGGTTGATTTTAAAGAGCGAGTCAATTTATTGTCTTGGAGTGGGTTCTGGTCCTCCCAGTTGCTACTATATTGATACAACTACTACAGTAGTGTTTTAATTTGAAATGTATTTATAGCCTATCTCCTTTCTTTTATTTAGAGCTTATGTTAAGTTTAACATAACGTGTTAAAATGTTTACTTGTTAACTACTTTTTATTTTAGATTATTAATCTTCTTCAAAGCAAGGACAATATTATCCAATATACTATTCTGATATCCATAATCATCAAATCGTCTGTTATTGTGATTTTTTTTAATACTTACTATATGTATTTACCTTTTCCACTCTTAAAACACTTAACTGACTAATCTTAGCTGAGGGTAGGAAAATAGATTTTTTTTATATACTATATATTTATACCTTGGCTTACAAGTCTACCTATGTGCCATGTTTATAGGTTTTCTTCTCAGCTACAACTGATGTTAATTGCACTAGTTATCCTTGAAAATGCTTGATGTCATATTAATTCAACTGTAAACCATTAGAACACTAAATAATATTCTTAATGGGCAGACTTCTGCCATTGGTTTATTATAGCTGGTGTTAAAATATATATTTTTTTTAGCTCATGGGGAATTACAAGAAGAAAACGGTAGATAAACATGTGAAAACAGGAAAGAAGTGAGATTTGGTGAAACTAAAAAGCTTTAATTAATTTTAAATTGTGCATTTCAGTGTGTCAACAGCTCAGTTCATTGGAGTGGAAAGGGGGTTAGAACCTGGCAACAAAGTTAATCTGGGCACTCCTGAGCAAGCTCATTTCCAAATCTGACATCAGTGCAGTGGTATGTTAGAAAACAGCAGCATCAGTTCTCACTGAAAGGTTCATTGGGTCCGGCGGACTTCTCAAATAAAAGATTTCATAGTTAGCAACACCTCTTAACTCATTCACTACCATCCAGAGGATATATTTTCTGTCAAGGACCTACATACATAAAGAGGAAAATTATGAAATGAAACTTCTGTTTGCTGTAATACACACACACACATTGTCTGTTTACCTATCTATATACACTCACCGGCCACTTAATTAGGTACACTTTGCTAGTACCGGGTTGGACCCCCTTTTTCCTTCAGAACTGCCTTAATTCTTTGTGGCAGAATAGCAAACAATTTGGGGTGTTTGCGGCAAATTCGAAAGCCACGCAACACCCTTTAAAAGTCTATGGGAGAAATCAAAAGTGCTAATTTTAAAGGCTTATATGCATGGTATTGTCATAAAAAGTGTTTGGGGACCTGGGTCCTGCCCCAGGAGACATGTATTAATACAAATATTTTTTTTTTAAATGGCAGTTTTTTCGGGAGCAGTGATTTTAATAATGCTTAAAGTGAAACAATAAAAGTGAAATATTCCTTTAGATTTCGTACCTGGGGGTGTCTATAGTATGCCTGTAAAGTAGCGCATTTTCCCGTGATTAGAAAAGTCCCTGCAGCAAAATGAAATTTCTAAAGGAAAAAAGTAATTTAAAACTGCTCGGGGCTTTAATGAATTGCCGGGTCCTACAATACAGATAAGTCATTGAAAAAAACAGCATGGGTTCCCCCCCAGTCCTTTACCAGGTCCTTTGGGCCTGGTATGAATATTAAGGGAAACCCTGAACAAAAATGTATAAAAAAATGCGCGGGGGTCCCCCAAATTCCATACAAGGCCCTTCAGCCCCCTTTAACAAAGGGGACCCTTAGATCCCGGCCCCCTATGTGAATTGGTAACGGGGTACATTGTCGAATAGCGAACAATTTGGGGTGTTCGCAGCAAATTCTAAAGCCACGGAACACCCTTTAAAAGTCTATGGGAGAAATCAAAAGTGCTAATTTTAAAGGCTTATATGCATGGTATTGTCATAAAAAGTGTTTGGGGACCTGGGTCCTGCCCCAGGGGACACGTATCAATGCAAAAAAAGTTTTAAAAATTGCAGTTTTTTCGGGATCAGGGATTTTATTAATGCTTAAAGTGAAACAATAAAAGTGAAATATTCCTTTAAATTCCGTACCTGGAGGGTGTCTATAGTATGCCTGTAAAGTAGCACATTTTCCCGTGTTTAAAAAAGTCCCTGCAGCAAAATGACTTCTCGCGGCTTTAATGAATTCCCACAATACAGATAAGTCATTGAAAAAATGGCATGGGTTACCCTCCAGTCCATTACCAGGCCCTTTGGGTCTGGTATGAATATTAAGGGGAACGGAACCCCGAACCAAAATGGATAAAAAAATGCGTTGGGTTCCCCCAAATTCCATACCAGGCCCTTCAGGTCTGGTATGGATATTAAGGGGAACCCTGTGCCAAATTAAAAAAAATGGCGTAGGGGTCCCCCTCAAAATCCATACAAGACCCTTCCGGTCTGGTATGGATTTTAAGAGATACCCCGTGCCAAAATAAAAAAAATGGCATAGGGGTTCCCCCAAAAATCCATACCAGACCCTTATCTGAGCATGCAACCTGGCAGGCCACAGGAAAAGAGGGGGGGACGAGAGAGCGCCCCCCCCTTCTGAACCATACCAGGCCACATGCCCTCAACATGGGGAGGTTGCTTTGGGGTCCAAAGCACCATGTCCCCATGTTGATGGGGACAAGGGCCTCATCCCCACAACCCTTGCCCTGTGGTTGTGGGGTCTGCGGGTTGGGGGCTTATCAGAATCTGGAAGCCCCCTTTAACAAAGGGGACCCTTAGATCCCGGCCCCCCCATGTGAATTGGTAACGGGGTACATTGTACCCCTACCATTTCACAAAAAAGTGTCAAAAATTGTAAAAAAACACAGGAGACAGCTTGGGACAAGTCCTTTATTAAAAAAGAAAAAAATCCAGTGATGTACATCCATTCTCGACCCAAGAGGATACGAAAAAAATAAAAATAAAACGCTGCCACGATCCGCCTCCCGTGACGTACTCGGATGACCCCGCCCCACTCTGATGCCACGGGGGTTTCCTGCGGAAATCCCAGTGGCGTCAGAGGGGGGCGGGGTCACCCGCACACATCATGGGTGGCCCTGTCCTCAGCTATTTAAGAGCTGTCATGGCAGGTGTAGTGTCATTCGACGGGCACCTCCCATGGAGGCGGATCGTGGAGACATTTTATTTTTATTTTTTCCGTATCCCCTCAGTTTGAGAATGGATGTACGTACCTGGATTTTTTTTTTTTAATAAAGGGCTTGTCCCAGGCTGTCTCCTGTGTTTTTTACCATTTATGACACTTTTTTTGTGAAATGTTAGGGGTACAATGTACCCCGTTACCAATTTACATAGGGGGAGGGATCTGGGGGTCCCCTTTGTTAAAGGGGGCTTCCAGATTCCGATAAGCCCCTGCTCGCAGACCCCCACAACCACTGAGCAAGGGTTGTGGGGATGAGGCCCTTGTCCCCATCAACATTGGGACATGGTGCTTTGAACCCCAACGCATCCTCTCCATGTTGAGGGCATGTAGCTTGGTACGGTTCAGGAGGGGGGCGCTCTCGTCCCCCTCTCTTTTCCTGTGGCGTGCCAGGTTGCGTGCTCGGATAAGGGTCTGGTATTGATTTTTAGGGTAAACCCCACGTCATTTTATTTATTTTGGCACGGGATTCCCCTTAAAATCCGTACCAGACCTAGAGGGTCTGGTATGGATTTTGAAGGGGACCCCTATGCCATTTTTTTTAAAACAATTTGGCGCAGGGTTCCCCTTAATATCCATACCAGACTTGAAGGGCCTGGTATGGAATGTGGGGGGGTTCCCACGCAATTCATTTTTTTATTTTGGTTCGGGGTTCCCCTTAATATTCATATCAGACCCAAAGGGTCTGGTAATTGACTGGGGGGGAACCCATGCTGTTTTTTTCAATGACTTTTCTCTGTATTGCGGGACCCGACAATTCATTATAGTCGCAAGCAGTTTTAATAGACTTTTTTTTCTTTAGAAATGTCACTTTGCTGCAGGGACTTTTCTAAACACGGGAAAAATTTGCTACTTTACAGGCATATTATAGACACCCCCAGGTACAAAATTTAAAGGAATATTTCACTTTTATTGTTTCACTTTAAGCATTATTAAAATCACTGCTCCCAAAAAAAGGCAGTTTTTAAAACTTTTTTTTGCATTCATACATGTCCCCTGGGGCAGGAGCCAGGTCCCCAAAAACTTTTTATGACAATAACTTGCATATTTAGTAGGAATGCTCAATAGCATTCCCAGTATTGTTATTCGTTTTTTATTATTCTTAACTTTTATTTTAATTTTAATTTTATTATTCCGTACGTCTTTTGGCTCTGCGTAACTTCTGCATACTTTCAGCTATTAAGACCATTCAACTTTTAAAGTGTTCAGCTCTTTCAGCTAATAATGGGACTTCTTCAACTTTTTTTCTACTATTTATACTTTTTAAAATATTAAGCTTTTAGACACTTTTTTTAACATTGAAGTCAGTGAGAGCATGCTTCAAATCCTTAAAATCTTCTTCCGCTACCAAAAGTTTCAGCTCCTTCATACTTTCATCTACAGATGCCAAACAAACTTTAAAATGTTCACAAAATATTCAGCTATCCGGCTATGGTGGCATTTATGAAGCAGTGAACAGCGGTGATCCCAAGGATCACCACTGATCACAGCCCATTAACAGTTTATGAAACAGAGATAATCGGGAGAGAAGATGTTTGAACTTGTTCTCCCGCCGATTATCTCCACACACAGAGAATCCTCATAGACTGACACAGTAACGGCCAGTTTATGAAGCTGCGATCTGAGCATTTCACTGGTGATCTGTGTCAGAATTCACATGCCCCGATTCACCATCTCAGAGGTGGTGAATCGGGGAGTGAAGAGGAAATCCCGGGGGATCTGAGGAGGAAGGAGGAAGATTTTTTACTTCTTTCTACCTCGTTCAGACCCCCCAACACTGTAATCATGTCCCCCTGTAATATTTATGTATAATGTGTGTGTATATACATGTATATATAATGTGTGTGTGCGTGTACACATATATATATATATATATATTATGTAGGGGGACTCCTTATTTTAATAACATTAACCACGCCGTCTGTCAGTGTACTGAGTGGTGATAATTTATCACTGCTCAATAAACTGACATCTCCGTGTTTCTGTGAATTTCTGGTACTGTAATCTCGTAAAGTCTCACGAGATTCCAGTATCAGGGGCCATTCTCCACTGTTTAAAGCATTGGTAGATCGCTTCACTCCTCCAAGGGTGAAGCGATCTACTCTGCTTCATAAACTGGCACACAGAGGAGAAAAATCTTCACCGTGATAGCCGGAGAACGAAGCAGTGAATAGATTTCACTGCTTCATAAAAGGACACCTATATTTTTTCAGTTTGATATCTTTTACAGTTTTTGTGAAAAAGCTGTTTAAGTTTAGTGATCATTTCAGGAAATGTTATCGATTAAACAGAGTGTCTATGGGGCTGGTTAGAGTGGATGATGTCATCGCCACAGCACAGAGCTTTAAAAAATTGATCTTTGTTCCTTAACTAATTTCCTTATAAATTGCTCTCATGCCTACAAGATCTACTTGTCATACACAATTTATACATCAAAACTTAGGTATTTTTGTCTAGTTTCAGGCAATGTCAGTTTTGTGATACGCCTTTTACTTTTGGTTGCTTGAGCTTCCAAATGACAAGAGTTCTACACTTTCTTCCATTGACTGTCCTGTATAAAATTCTTCAGATTTAGACTGTGTGTTGAGTTATTTTGAGGGGACAGCAAATTGACACTGTTATACAAGCTGTACACTCACTACTTTACATTGTAGCAAAGTGTAATTTCTTCAGTGTTGTCACATAAAAAGATACAAGAAAAGATTTACACAAATGCAAGGGTTGTACTTACTTTTGTGACATACTGTATGTGATCTCCCGCACACAGAGGGGTGTACTTACTTTTGCGAGATGCTGTATATATTTATTGTGTTCTATAAGTGGTTACATCACACATGGCATGTGCTGAGGTCTGCAGCAATGAAGGATTTTTGTATTTGAAACTTTAATGTAAATCTAGACAGTTGAGGGGGTGTAATATTCCCGCTGGGTGGAGTATGCGATCCCCTTACTTTCAATATCACCCCAATCGAGGTGTGATTTTGCCGCGATTGTCACCTGACAAATCACAGGACTGCTTTTGGGAAACGGGCGTCCCATCATTTTGTTTGTGTGATTTGTCATGTGACAATGTTGTTCCATGATTGGGGTGTCATTGAAAGTAATGGGATCACAAGCGTGTCACACGTTTTGCGGCAATTCGGTAAATTGCAGTAATTCTGCCCATGATCCGGTGTGATCGCAGCCAAAGCTAAGCGTCTTTTATCAGTTGCTGGGTTCACCTTCTATAGATTATGGGGGAACATTTTCTTCCTCAAACATTCCTCACATTCTCTTCATTCTCTTATTTCACCGCTAATATATACCCAGCATTGACCTTGTATAGCGCTTTTCTCCTTGAGGACTCCAAGTATTGGAGATGGCGTTGGCCAGGAATCGAACCTGGGTCATCTGCTTAGAAAGCAGCTGTGCTCACCACTGCACCACCAACGCAAAGGTAGCATGTAGTGTGGGAGGAAAACGGAGTACCCGGAGGAAACCCAGGCAAGCACAGGGAGAACATGCAAACTCCATGTGTTTTTCCCAGAATGCGGATGCACAGGTGTTCCCAGCATCCCATGTAGGCAGTCCCATTGCTGTCAACTGGGGTGCAGTGACTGTACCCAATGTAATATCTGTGTGGGTGCCGGTGCACGGCCCTGAACGCACCCAGGATGCGTCCGCGCAACTGCACCCACATGGATGTCCTTTTTGGGGTTAATGCAGCCCCCACACAGGGTACAGATTCATACACCCCATGTGAGTGAGGCCTTGGACTTATCCATGAAGGACCTCACTGATGGGAAGAGTTCTCATTTCTCCAGCAGAGAAAGCCTTAAGAAAGCTGGAAAGACTCCTCCCACCTCTGAAGACAAAAAGAGTTCCAGCCTTCACTCATAGCCAGTCCAACACACGCCTCCAAAACATACCGGCCTCCAACCTCCCCTTATAGCTTTTTTTACAGGTGATTATGTTTGGGCAATGTATTGTCAAAACTTAAAGCTTAAAGGGAGAGAGAGTGTTGGGGCTGGGCAGCTGGGCTACTAGGTGAGTGTCTGAGTGAGCGCAGGCAAGCGGGGGAGCAGAGAGATGACATCATCTCTCACTGTCCACCCTTTATCCCTGCACTTCCACCCTCACTGTGTAGGCAGCCGCGGACAGCAGAGAGATGACATCATCTCTGTGCTGCCTGATTCTGGGACACAGCATGGGACAACTGGAGCAGGTAAGTGAAAATCCGTAACGTGTGACAGACAGGCAAGTGACAAATGTGTGGCAGGTGGCAATTCGCAATGTGTGGCAGGTGACGTGGCAAGTGACAATATCACAGCGGTGGCAGGTGACGTGGCAAGTGACAATCTGCAACTTCCGTCAGATGATGTGGTAAGTGACAATCTGCAACAGTGGCAGGTGACATGGCAAGTGACAACTCGCAACTTGTGGCAAGTGACAACTCGCAACTTGTGGCAGGTGACGTGGCAAGTGACAATCCGCAACTTGTGGCAGGTGACGTGGCAAGTGACAATCCGCAACGTCTGTCAGGTGAAATGGCAAGTGACAATCCGCAATGTGTGGCAGGCGACGTGGCAAGTGACAATCCGCAATTTGTGGCAGGTGACGTGGCAAGTAACAATCTGCAACTTGTGGCAGGTGAAGTGGCAAGTGACAATCCGCAACGTGTGGCAGGCAACGGTGGCACCAGGCTCCCACTGATTCTGCATTATGGTGAGTTGAACCATTTCATAACAATGTAATAATAGAAATAATGCGTTTCAATCATTCTGACACCATAACAACCATGGTGCTGTGATGATTGAAGCTCCAACACCAGCCATTTTATCTGAAAAATTGCCCGCAAAAAAAAACATATTTTCTGGAAGTGCCCCTCCCGAGACTAGGCTCTGGATCCGCCCCTGGCTCAAGGAGCAGTAAATGGGGCATTTATGCCTGTACGCCCATGTACTGATGTAAACCCAGATGCTTCTGTGCATCAGCAGTTATCCAAACATTTGTATACAATGTACAGTATTTTCCAGAACTGTGTCACATTTGAGAAATTATACTGTAAGCAGATGCATCAGTAAATGCAGATAGACAGAAGTATCGGCATTTACACGAGTACTGAGGCATACAGCAATTCACTTGTATAGCCAGCAGCAGGGCAGGACTTAGGGTGGTGGGGGCCCCTGTGCTTGAGTGTTGAAGGGGCCCCCTGGAGCCGAGAATTGGGGGGGGGATCGAAGATGTTGAGCGAGGGGGGGATCATAGTTGTTGAGCGGGGGGTGCGCATTAAAGTTGTTGAGCGGGGGGAGTGCGCATTAAAGTTGTTGAACGGGGGGGTGCCTCTTACCTGTGCACGGAATGTGTCAGCTCTCTTCCCTTCGGCAGACATCCAGACACCGCTCAGGTTCCTCCTGGGGGGGTTTTGCAGTTGTTGAGAGGGGGGGAGTGCCTCTCACCTGTGCCGACAGCCGGGGCCACAGACTGTCATTAGCCCGGCTGTCGGCTTTCTTCCCTTCAGCAGCCACAGTCCTCCACAGACCACTCCGGTTCCTCCTGCTTCCGTGCTGCCTCCTCTTGCAGTGTGGAAAGATTAACCCTTTCGCGGGACTGCGGGAAGAAGCTGTCTTTGCAGGAAAGTCCCGCAGAATCCGTGTATGTTGGGAGGTATGCGCAGGGCCGCCATCAGGAATGTGTAAAGCTTACACAGCTTAAGGCATGGGCCCCCTGGAGCAGAGAACCGGGGGGGGGTGTCACCTGAAATTGAGAAGCGGGGGGGGGGCTTCTGCAAATTGAGAAGCCGGGGGAGGCCTTTACAAAAAAAAGAATAAATAATGAAAAAATATATATATATATATATATATATAAAAAGGGGGTAGCCATCCGGGGCCCTGGGGACCTCTGGGCCCTTTGATAAATAGAAAAAAGAAACCTCTGGCCCCTTTAATAAAAAAAATTATAAAAAATACATAAAAAAGGGAGGTTTGCCATCCGGGGCCCTGGGGACCTCTTGGCCTTTTAATAAAAAATATAAACACAAATAAAAAAAATAAACATTTATTAAAAAAAAAAAAAGGGGGGGTTGCCACATGGGGCCCTGGGGACCTCTGAGCCCTTTAACCACTTGCCGTCGCCGCACCGTCATAATACGTCCACAAGGTGGCTCTCCTAGGCGAGATCACGTATTATGACGTCCTACCTTTTAGCCGCCACTAGGGGCGCACGCGAGCCGCCGGAGGCGCGCGCGCGCACCCCCCGCTCGCCCCCGACTCCCGTGCGTGTGCCCGGCGGGCGCGATCGCCGCCGGGCACACGCGATCGCTCGGTACAGAGCGGGGAACGGGAGCTGTGTGTGTAAACACACAGCTCTCGTTCCTGTCAGCAGGGGAAATGCTTTTCTTCGGTTCATACAATGTATGAACCGAGGATCAGTGTTTCCCCTAGTGAGGCCACCCCCCCCCCCACAGTAAGAACACACCCAGGCATACTTAACCCCTTCCCCGCCCCCTAGTGTTAACCCCTTCACTGCCAGTGGCATTTTTATAGTAATCTAATGCATTTTTATAGCACTGATCGCTATAAAAATGCCAATGGTCCCAAAAATGTGTCAAAAATGTCCGAAGTGTCCGCCATAATGTCGCAATACCGAAAAAAAAATCGCTGATCGCCGCCATTACTAGTAAAAAAAATATTAATAAAAATGCCATAAAAATACCCCCTATTTTGTAAACGCTATAACTTTTGCGCAAACCAATCAATAAACGCTTATTGCGATTTTTTTTACGAAAAATATGTAGAAGAATACGTATCGGCCTAAACTGAGGAAAAAAAATGTTTTTTTATATATTTTTGGGGGATATTTATTACAGCAAAAAGTAAAAAATATTCATTTTTTTCAAAATTGTCGCTCTATTTTTGTTTATAGCGCAAAAAATAAAAAACGCAGAGGTGATCAAATACCACCAAAAGAAAGCTCTATTTGTGGGAAAAAAAGGACGCCAATTTTGTTTGGGAGCCACGTCGCACGACCGCGCAATTGTCTGTTAAAGCGACGCAGTCCCGAATCGCAAAAAGTACTCTGGTCTTTGGGCAGCAATATGGTCCGGGGGGTAAGTGGTTAATAAAAAAATTATATAAAAAAAATGTAAATTTTTTTATATAAAAAAAAGAAAGAAAAAAAAAAGGGGGGTTGCCAACCGGGGGCCCTGGAGACCTCTGGGCCCTTTAATAGTTTTATATATATATATATATATATATATATATATATATATATATATAAATATATAAAAATATATATAATTTTTTTTTATAAAAAACAAATAATAAAAGGGGGGGTTGCCGTCCGGGGCCCTAGGGACCTCCAGACCCCTAAAAAAAATCATTTTTTTTTAAAGGGGGTTGCCATCCGGGGCCCCCTATTGGGGGGGGCCCATGGGCTTGAGCCCAGTCAAGCCCAATGGTGAGTCCGGCCCTGGCCAGCAGTATGCCCCATCTGCTGCTTCCCAAGCATTTTTAGGCTAGGCATCATTTATGACTAAAACCGTCTGCATGCATGAGGCCTAAGAGCCGGTTCACACTGGGGCGGCACGACTTCGGGGGAGACTCGGCAAGTCGTCTTGAAGACGACTTCAGAGGCGACTTGCAAAATGACTTCTGTATAGAAGTCAATGCAAGTCGCCCCGAGTCGCCCCCGAAGTCGTACAATAAACTTTTTCTAGGTCAGAGCGACTTGCGTGAACCGGCTCTTAATCATTGTACTTATCAGTCACACAGACTATGGGCCAGATTCTCGTACCTCCGCGCAATTTTGGCCAGGCGTAACGTATCTGATTTACGTTACGCCTCCGCAACTTACACGGGCAAGTGCTGTATTCTCAAAGCACTTGCTCCGTAAGTTGCGGCGGCGTTGCGTAAATCGGCCGGCGTAAGCCCGCCTAATTCAAATTTGGATCAGGAGGGCGTGTTTTATGTTAAACTACTGTGACCCAACGTGATTGACGTTTTTGCGGAACGGCGCATGCGCCGTCCGCGGAATTTCCCAGTGTGCTTTGCTCCAAAGTACGCCGCAAGGACGTCATTGGTTTCGACGTGAACGTAAATGACGTCCAGCCCCATTCACGGACGAGTTACGCAAACGACGTAACTTTTTCAAATTTCGACGCGGGAACGACGGCCATACTTAACATTGGTACGCCGCACTTATGCCTCATATAGCAGGGGTAAATATACGCCGGGAAAAGCCTAACGTAAACGTCGTAACTTTACTGCTTCGGCCGCGCGTACGTTCGGGAATTTGCGTATCTAGCTAATTTGCATACTCGATGCAGAATTTGACAGAAGTGCCACCTAGCGGTCAGAAAAAATATGCAGTTACGATCCAACGGTGTAAGAGACTTACGCTTGTCGGATCTAATGGATATCTATGCGTAACTGATTCTATGAATCAGGCGCATAGATACGACGGCTCGGATTAGGACTTACGACGGCGTACATGGCGCTGCGCTGTCGTAAGTCCTCTGAGAATCCGGGCGTATGTTTAAAGATGCTGCTGCCTACCTCCACTTCCTTTTACCAATGTGTCCATACTGCCACATCCACTGCCATAGTTAGATTTTTTGTAATCGGTATAATAGTATATATTTATATACTCGCCGTAGTTCTGCTATAACTTGCACACACTGGCTTATATTTAAATTATGCTATGCAAAAATATAAATTTTAGATGAATTCTTCTTTTATACACTAGCTAAAAACTTCAAGCAAGACTACCAATGGAAGTGCAAAAATAAGTAAAGAACAGAGCTAGGGTGCCCTAAAAAAGATAATGAACCAGAGATCACTGGTACAAATTCATCTTTTGCATCTCTAGAACTCTGTCAAATCTCATAAGCGACATGGTGTTAAGGCAGTCTCATAGTTAAAACCCAGATTCACATTTTTTAGGACATTCCGATCATCCAAATCAGGAGATGTAGGCTCAATCGACCTTATTCTTCACAGTGTGAGACAAGTCCGTTGCGATTGATGTAGGGTTTGCACTAAGCATTCTGCAACTGTTGTTTGCCAAGTCACCATATTAATGAGGGCCCATTTGTACTTGAACAGTGTGATCATGTACTTTATGTTGGGCATTAATGTGAATTTGCCTTATAGTCTTAAACTGATTTTAGAGGATTTTTTTTAAATAACAAACATGTCATACTTACCTGCTCTGTGCAATAGTTTTAATTCACCTCTTCTGGGTACCCCCGGCACTCCTGGCCTTAACCCCCTTCCGAGCTGCTTTCTATGGTGGCACACATGTGGGCTCTATCCCGAGCCAAACCATTAATCACTTTGCTACTTTAAACTTTGCTAATAAATCCCTGTTACACATCCAGATTATAAATTTGAAGTATAGTACCATTTTAAAGAAATCCTGTACTCTGACAATTTAGGGCAAAGCACCAAGGTTCCTAATTCCCCCACCCCTCCCCAGCATATACTTAGGCCCCGTACACACGGGAGGATTTATCCGCGGATACGGTCCAGCGGACCGTTTCCATGGGTAAATCCTCTCGAGGATTTGCGCAGATTTTGATGCGATGGAGTGTACTCACCATCGAATCGAAATCCGCGCCGAAATCCTCTGGCGATGACGTGTCGCGCCGTCGCCGCGATGATGACGCGGCGACGTGCGCGACGCAGTCATATAAGGAATTCCACGCATGCGTCGAATCATTACGACGCATGCGGGGGATCCCTTTGGACGGATTGATCCGGTGAGTCTGTACAGACCAGCGGATCAATCCGTTGGGATGGATTCCAGCGGATAGATTTGAAGACATGTCTTCAAATATTTATCTGCTGGAAATCCATCGCATGGGAGAAAAATCCGCGGAAACAGATCCGCTGGATTGTACACACCATAGAATCTATCCGCTGAAACCCATTCGCTGGGATTTTTCAGCAGATGGATTCTATCGTGTGTATGGGGCCTTAGAGTGTCACTAAACCCACATCATAAAAAACTATCAATAAATGGTATATTACATGCTGTTCACTATGAGATTTGTTTACAGTATTCTGCAAAATAACTGGATGATCCTGCTGCTCTCTATTTCCACTTTCTATTCATGTCCCCAATGCAGTTGAAGATTTTGCAGTTGCGGTGGCAACTCTGCACATGCTCATTTTTTCAGTGAGTTTCTGTGCTGCGCACTTCCTCCCTATCACATCTAAGCAGCCCATGTGACTGTATGAGTTACACACGTGTGGGTGTATACACAGTGGTAAATGACAGCCTGTAAGGAAAGGACTGCCAATAGATGAGATGCCTCCTCTGGACAGACCTCTGTGCACAGGCAAAAACATGTTCCCTTTTGTGCTCACAAGAATTGGGCACTGGTTAATGCATAGACGTATGCACATACTTGTGTGCACACATGCCCTCGTGCATTCTCGTGCGCGCCAGCGCACCTGTGATAGATGTTGGTGCCAAATGGGCTAATTATACTCAGCCAGTGCACAGGATCAGGGCTGCATTGTCTACAGTCTCCTGTGTATCCTGTGTTTCTGTGATTCTGTATCCTGATTCCAGTTATTGACCTGGTTTGTCTTGACCACTCTCTGAACTCAGTTTGTCCTCTGACCTCCGCTTTTGTCTGCTCCATTCTCTCCTGCCTGTCCCTATAACCGATCTTTGCTGCCTGCGTATGACCCAGACTGCCTGATTCAGCTGCCCACCACCCTGCTGTTCTATCTGACCTACTATCTGTTACCAGTTACTATCTCAGCTTTCTGGTGTCACGCATACCAGCCTGCCTCAGTCAGCCTATCAGCTGCCTACCAGCTTGCTTGCTTACTGGAGCCTTCTGACTACTTCAGCTGCCCATCGTGGACACAAGCCCTGCTGCTAGCAATACTTACAGGCACTTATGCCACTTTGTACTCTTGCGCCTCCTGTGTACACTATCAGGGGCCCTAAATCATCATGTCAGGCTCTGCTACCAGCTAGGTGATACAGCCCACTCACTCCGCCTCCATGCCCACTAATCAGCTAAGCACAATAGGGGGTGGGATATTACATGTAGATTGATGGATGCTTCACCTCCCTTTTGTTCTAAGACACAGGCTAGAGAGGAGTGACACACCATGTTATGTCCACAAAATAATAAAGGTGTGATTTCAAATGTATATTTGTATGACAATTTAACTACTTGCGGACCTGCCGCTGTCATTTTACGGCGGCAGGTCGGCTCCCCTGCGCGAGAGCGTGTAGCTATATGTCGGCTCTTGCGCAGGCCACACAGCTCCCGGGCCTGTCAGGGAGAAAAATGCTGATCTTCTGTTCATACAATGTATGAACAGAAGATCGGTAATTTCCCCTAGTGAGGCCACCCCCCCTACAGTTAGAACGCACCCAGGGAACATACTTAACCCCTTCCCCGCCCCCTAGTGTTAACCCCTTCACTGCCAGTGGCATTTTTATAGTAATCCAATTTTTCTACATATTTTTTCAAAATTGACGCTCTATAAAATGCTCTATAAAATGCCAATGGTCCCAAAAATGTGTCAAAAGTGTCCAAAGTGTCCTCCAAAATGTCGCAGTACTGAAAAAAAATAGCTGATCGCCGCTATTACTAGTAAAAAAAAAAATATTAACAAAAATGCCATAAAAATACCCCCTATTTTGTAAACGCTATAACTTTTGCGCAAACCAATCAATAAACGCTTATTGCGATTTTTTTTTAGAAAAATATGTAGAAGAATACGTATCGGCCTAAACTGAGAAAAAAATATGTTTTTTATATATTTTTGGGGGATATTTATTATAGCAAAAAGTAAAAAATATTATTTTTTTTTTCAAAATTGATGCTCTATTTTTGTTTATAGCGCAAAAACTAAAAACTGCAGAGGTGATAAAATACCACCAAAAGAAAGCTCTATTTGTGGGGAAAAAAGGATGCCAATTTTGTTTGGGAGCCACATCGCACGACTGCGCAATTGTCAGTTAAAGCGACGCAGTGCCGAATCGCAAAAAGTGCTCTGGTCTTTGACCAGCAATATGGTCCGGGGGTTAAGTGGTTAAAACAGTTTATTGATATTATTTATTTACTTTTACTCTGTATCCCAAAGGCTGTTTTTATTTATTTATTTTTTTGACCATGTGACCAGCAGCATAGGACTAAAAGCTCATCCTGCTTATATTTCCCTGGAAAAGAGCTGGGTCATGTAACAGCTGTTTATCGATTAATAAAAAGGTATTTAGACTTTGATAAAAATAGATACAGTGCCATCATCCACATACAGAAATAGAAGGGACAATATAAATTAAACAGCGTGTGTTTAGTATAATTTTAACTTCTTGAGACCCGGGCCACTGGGGGGCGCGCGTATCCGCCGCATTAACTGAGGTGCTGATGTTTGTGCCTGAAGGACATCGCGGCCGACAGGCACAAACATCAGCACCACAGTGAAGCGGCGGGCACGCAATCGGCCATTACACAGCCAAGGACGTGGATCTCTGTGTGTAAACACAGAGATCCATGTCCTGTCAGGGAGAGGAGACCGATGCTGTGTCCCTTGTACATAGGGACACAGATCGGTCACCTCCCCCAGTCAGTCCCCTCCCCCCACACTGAGGCCTAGTACACACGAGAGGATTTATCCGCGGATACGGTCCAAGGGATCCGATGGAGTGTACTCACCATAGGATCGAAATCCGCGCCGAAATCCCATCGCGATGACGTGTCGCGCCGTCGCCGCGATGATGACGCGGCGACGTGCGCGACGCGGTCATATAAAGAATTCCACGCATGCGTCGAATCATTACGACGCATGCGGGGGATCCATTCGGACGGATTGATCCGGTGAGTCTGTACAGACCAGCGGATCAATCCGTTGGGATGGATTCAAGCGGATAGATTTGAAAGCATGTCTTCAAATTTTTATCCGCTTGAAATCCATCCCAGGGGATAGAAATCCGCGGAAACAGATCCGCTGGGTTGTACACACCAGCAGATCTATCCGCTGGAACTGATCCGCAGATCAATTCCAGCGGATAGATCCTCTCGTGTGTACGGGGCCTAAGAATCACTCCTAGGGAACACATTTAACCCCTTCCTCGCCCCCTAGTGTTAACCCTTTCCCTGCCAGTCACATTTATATAGTAATCAGTGCATATTTATAGCACTGTTCGCTGTATAAATGTGAATGGTCCCAAAAATGTGTCAAAAGTGTCCGATGTGTCCACCATAATATCGCAGTCCTGACAAAAATCGCAGATAACTGCCATTACTAGTAAAAAAAAAATGTCATAATTCTATCCCCTATTTTGTATGCACTATAACTTTTGTGCAAACCAATAACTATACGCTTATTGAGATTTTTCTTTTACCAAAAATATGTAGAAGAATACGTATTTGCCCTAAACTGAGAAAAAAATAAAAATAAAATAAAAATTGTGATATTTATTATAGCAAAAAGTTAAAAATAATGGCCCGGATTCAGAAAGAAATGCCTATCTTTAGGCGGGCGTAGCGTATCGCATATACGCTACGCCGCCGTAACTTTGAGAGGCAAGTCCCGTATTCAGAAAGAACTTGCGCCCGAAGTTACGGCGGCGTAGCATATATGGGCCGGCGTAAGCCCGCCTATTTCAAAATAGGCTGGTAGAGGGCGTGTTGTATGGTAATTAATCGTGACCCCACGTAATTGACACTCCTTACGTCAATGCTTTAGACGTGAACGTAACTTACGCACAGCCCTATTCGCGTACAAATTACGCAAACGACGCAAAATTCTACACTGTCCCGACGTCCATACTTAACATTGGCTACGCCTCATATAGCACCCCAAGATACGACATCTTATGCCACTTTCTGTTTACAAATGACAGTTCACCCTAGGTGTCAGCACCACTTTAAATGCAGGAGGAGCAGCTGCCAGGAAGCTGGGCTCTCATGCTGCAGAGTAGGGAGCGCTCACACCAGGGGTGGATCCATAGTCTTGTCTCGGGAGGGGCACTGCCAGAAAATACGTTTTTTCGGTATTGGCGCTTCAATCATTACGGCATCATGGTTAATATGGTGTCAGGATGATTGAAGCGCATTATTTCTATTATTACATTGTAATATAAAATGATAATATAAAATGGAATAGTTCAACTCACCATAATGCAAAATCACTTGCCATGTCGACTGTCACCAGATGCGAATTGTCACTTGCCAAGTCACCTGCCACACATTGCGGATTGTCACTTGCCACGTCACCTGCCACACGCCACGTCACCTGTCACATGCTGCAAACTGTCACTTGCCACGTCACCTGCCACACGCCACGTCACCTGTCACATGCTGCAAACTGTCACTTGCCACGTCACCTGCCACACATTGCGGATTGTCACTTGCGACATCACCTGCCACACGCCACGTCACCTGTCACACGCTGCGAATTGTCACTTGCCACTTCACCTACCACACATTGCGGATTGTCACTTGACAAGTCACCTGCCACACGCTGCGAATTGTCACTTGCCACGCGTTACAGATTTTTACTTGCCATGTCACCTGCCACAGGTTGTGAATTGTCACTTGCCACATCACCTGCCACACATTGTGGATTGTCACTTGTCACGTCACCTGCCACATGCTGCGAATTGTCACTTGTCACGTCACCTGCCACATGTTGTGGATTGTCACTTGCCACGTCACCTGCCACGCGTTGTGAATTGTCACTTGTCACAATTTGTGGATTGTCACTTGCCACGTCACCTGCCACCAGATGCAGATTGTCACCTGCTGTGTCACTTTCCTGCTAAGGTGGTCTCTTGTTGTGTCCCAGACTGAGTCAGGCAGCAGATTACCAGTCAGGCAGCAGAGAGATGATGTAATCTCTCTGCTTCCCACAGCTGCCTGCACAGTGAGGGCGGAACAGCAGGGATGCAGGGCGATTGCCGAGCAGTGAGAGATAATGTAACCTCTCTGCTCCCCTGCCTGCCGCCTCCCTGATTGGCCTGCAGCCCGCTCACACACCAAGCCGCCCAGCTACCTGCCCCCCCCTTTCTCACCCGCCCACTCACCAATCGATCTGCCTGCTCTCTTGCCCGCAGAGCCATGCTGTCACCCTCATTCTCAGAGGGGGCAATTTCCCCTTTGCCCCCCCCCCCCCCTGGATCCGCCCCTGGCTCACACAGAAGTTGACAGCCCAGCTTCCTGGAAGCTCCTCCTCCAGCACTGAGAACTAATTAATTAGCTGGGAGTGGAAGAGCTCTGTTCTGGGATTTTGGGGGAAGGGGGGAGACTTTGTAGTGGGGGGGCTCTGTATTAAATGGGGATGAGGGATGAGCTCAGGTGTGTTTCGACACATATCAAAGCTGATAGCCAATCATAGGCAGTGGAGACATTTCCAGCCCTTTAGCTGCACATATTCTAGGGGGTATGTATACATGTGGCTGCAGGGTAGGGATTGCCTCTTCCGCCTATGATTGGATGTTGCCTTTAAAAGTTTCTCGGCAGAATAGCTCAGGCGGGTTTTGACTTGTGTTCAAACAAACTCGGGAAAATGTCCCATCTCAGGGACTTTTTTCATTTCAGTTACACCCCTGATGCAGGGACAGTTTTTTTTTTTTTTTTTTACCAATTTTTTTGCACTAAACTTTTCAGTTTGCCCCAGTGTACTACAAATATTGGTACTATTTCAATGCATGTGACAAACATTACAAACATTTTGGCATGCGCCGCTATTGACCTCATCCCCTTCCACATTCAACGGAAGGGAAGGGGAGTTTTGGGGTGTCCGATAGGAAGGGGGTTGTGGCATGGTGGAGTGCAGGGATATGGGGTGCAGTTTATATGTTCAGCCTAACCACTGGATGACAGATTTTAGCCCATCTCAACTAGTCAGTAGGAATGAGCCCACGGTTCGAGTCGAACGTAAGTTTGACTCAAACATCAGGTGTTTGTTTGTTCTAAAACTAACCGAACATATGGGGCATTTGCTGGAAATTCAAGCGCCGCAGAACGCCCTATAATGTATGATGATTGGCCAAAGCATACACCTGACCTGCATGCTTTGGCCAATCACAGCGTGCTCTGTTGTGAGAGACATAATTGGCCAAAGGCCAATCATGGCTCAGGGGGACTAAGTCAACGCCCCACACTCTATAAGGCTGCTTACATACCGTGTAAAGTGTGTGGATGGAGTTTGAGCTAGATTAGGCAGGCAGGTTAGTTAGTGGAAGTGTATTTGAATTCTGTGTGTGTGTTTATAAGTCAGTTAATGCAGGCAGTGTAGTTTATATAACACAGTGTAGTGAAGTGGTTAAGGGGAATCTTGCGCCAATTTTTTTTTAAATGCCGTGGGGGTCCCCCCAAAATCCATACCAGGCCCTTCAGGTCTGGTATGGATTTTAAGGGGTACCCCATGCCAAAATTTAACCAAAAATGGCGTGGGGGTTACCGCCAAATTTCATACCAGAACTTTATACAAGCAACCTGGCAGGCCGCAGGAAAAGGAGGGGGAAGAGAGAGTGCCCCCTCTCCTGAACCGTACCAGGCCACATGCCCTCAACATGGGGAGGGTGCTTTGGGGTCTTATCCCCACAACCCTTGCCCAGTGGTTGTGGGGGTCTGTGGGTGGGTATCTTATTGGAATCTGGAAGCCCCCTTTAACAAAGGGGGCACCCAGATGCGCCCTCCATGTGAATGGGTAGGGGTACATTGTACATTGTACCCCTACACATTCACCAAAAAAGTGTCAAAAAAGTAAATACAACAGCAGTTTTTAACTATTTCATCCATCTTCAATCACGACACAGATGATCCTGATAAAAAAAATGAAAAACTCTGCCTCGATAGAAGGTGTCCCGCCGACTACAGCCTCTTCGCTGTGACAGCTGTTATATAGCCAAAGGTGTCATGTGACATCAGATGGGGCAGGGTCATTCATTTACATCACCAGGTGGCCCTGCCCTTGGCTGTCAAAGCGAAAATATAACACCCGGCGGGACACCTCGGATGAAGGCAGAGTTTTTCCGGGGTTTTTTCCGGGACCGTCGGTGCCATGATTGACAATTGATTTACATTGCTGCACACTTTTTTTTTATTATTAAAGGAATTGTCGATTTAAATTTTTTTTTACACTGTTTTTGTGAATGGGTAGGGGTACCCCATACGCATTCGCATGGGGGGCAGGATCTGGGGGCCCCCTTGTTAAAGGGCTCTTTCAGATTCCGATAAGCCCCCCGCCCGCAGCCTCCAGACCCCCATAACCACCGGGCAAGGGTTTTGAGTATGAGACCCTTGTCATCATCAATATGGGGACAAGGTGCTTTGGGGGGACCCCAAATCACCCTCCCCATGTTGAGGGCATGTGGCTTTGTACAGTTCAGGAAAGGGGGCGCTCTCTTGTCCCCCCTCTTCCTGCAGTCTGCCAGGTTGCATGCTCGGATAAGGGTCTAGTATGAATTTTGGGGCGACGCCCACGCGTTTTTATTAAAACATTTTTACATTTTGGCGTGGAGTTCCCCTTAATATCCATACCAGACCCGAAGGTCTGCTAATGGACTGGGTGGCATTCCATTTTGTTCAATGATTTTTTTATGTATATTGCTGGGATCTGACAGTACATTAGAGCCGCAAGCAATTTTAAATGTTTTTTTTTTTACTTTAGAAATTAAATTTTGCTGCGGTACTGTTATGAACATGGCAAAGATGCGCTACTTTACAGGCAGACTAAGGGGACCCCCAGACAAAAAAGTGTCAAAAAAGTAAAAAAACAGCAGTTTTTAACAATTTCATCCATCTTCAATCACGACACAGACGATCCTGAGAAAAAAAAAAAGAAACTCTGCCTCGATTGAAGGTGTCCCGCCGACTACAGCCTCTTCGCTGTGACAGCTGTTATATAGCCAAAGGTGGAGCCACCGTTCATGTGCACTACTTTACAGGCAGAACTAAGGAGACCCCCAGGCACAATATTTAGCATATTTCACTTCTGAAAAAAACTTCCCTTTTAAAAAGTTTTTTTTTGCATTGATACATGTTCACTGGAGCAGTACCCATGTCCCCAAACACTTTTTACCGCGTTAACTTGCATTTTTCACATTCATGTCCCATAGACTTTAACGGTGTTCACATGTTCGCACAAATTGTTTGTCTGTTTGCATGTTCTGGTGTGAACCGGGGGGGTGTTTGGCTCATCCCTACTAGTCAGCATCCTTGTATCATTTGCAACTCTGCACTTCAAAAATTATAATGCCAATTGGTTGTTAGAAGCAATTATACCTTTTCCTGTTAGCGCACTTTGTTTTTTTTTAAGAAATATGTTTTATAAATACTGTACATATATTTACATGCAGGATTTTTTTTTTTTTTTTTTATAATGATAATGAGACTGGAACTGGATAAAAGATCTCAATAAACAAACAAGCAAATTCATTTGATGATCTCCTTTGGTTGACTGGAGGTCTGCAAAATAGAAGGATTATTTAATATGTTTGAAATGTAAACAGCAAAATGGAGATTCATCTAACAAAGGGCAAACTGTTCTTGGCAAAGCTGCAGGATAATACTAACTAAACAAGCAAAGCGTAAATAAAATACTGGTTGTCTGCAGCTGACATGGCAGAGGCTGTACTTCACAATACAGTAATTTAAAGGGGAACTATTGTGAACAATTGTTAGGCAATAAGAGACTTGCACGTAGAATAAACATTGTTGGCAAAACCAATAGATCAACTGACAATGTATTATAAAAAATAAAAAAAAAAACATAAGTCACTTAAATTTTTTAGCTGTACCTGGTTTCTGCAAAAGTCTTTTATTATTAATTTGTACATATGCTCCTGTTTAATTTGAACTACAGATACCAGCATAATAAGCTCAATTCTACCTAAGCAAAGCATGCTGAAACTAGTAGTTCTATGAGAGCTGGATTGTATAGAGGCTCTAATACCTGTATTTATTAGGGTAAAGAGCAGCAGTAATCAAAATAACCCTGGATTTCTTTATAACTAGGTAGATGATCTCTTCCCATGAGTAAAGCCTCGTACACACGACCGGTTTTCCTGTCAGGAAAACTGCCAGGAGAGCTTTTGGCCAGGAAAACCGGTCATGTGTATGATTCCTCACAGTTTTCCTGACAGGAAAACTGCTGGGAATCCTGGCGGGAATATAGAGTACCTACTCTCTATTTTCCCGCCGGGATTCCCAGCGATTTTAAACCCGGCAGTTTTCCTATGGGGAAACACTGCGAGGGAGCATACGCACGGCTGGGATTCCCGGCCAAAGCTCTCCCCACAGTTTTCCAGACGGGAAATCTGGCTGTGTGTACACAGGGAAACTTTACCGAGCAGGTTCTCGGTTTTCCCGTCGGGATTCCCGGTCGTGTGTACAGGGCTTGAGAGTCTGCAAATGGCCTTTAAACTGAAAAAGCCTGCATCTGCACAATAATGTGATAATTAATTTGTTACTAATTTTGGTTTACAAAACTTTTTACATACAAAAAAAATAATGTCTGACTTATGTGAGACAGCACTAAAACCATACCTCCCAACATTTTGAGATGGGAATGAGGGACACCTACTAACAAGCATATGTAGGCATAGGACACGCCTCCTGCCATGCCCCCTTAAAGGAGAATGAACCAAAAAAAAACATTAACCTCCCTAGCGGTATGATTATTTCAGATTTTAGGTTCTGAAAACGGTACCATTATTTGCAAGGAAATTTGGCGTTTTATACTGTAGGCCTGTCATTTTTAGGAATAACTCACTTAAATCTGACCAAACAAGAGTCAAGTAGGCATCCCGGGTATGAATTAAAAAAATTATAAATTATAATATAATAAATAATTATAAATAATTATAACAAATAATAATATAATTATAATAAAAATTATTCAATAATGTCATCAACTCAAAATCACTGAAATTTGCAGAATTGTCGCTGTCATTACTTTTATTTTTTTATGATGAATTTCCCCACAAATCGCTATCGCTCAATTCTGCAAGTGATTATAATTTATTATCGCTGTTTTCTAGCTGCTCTAAAACCATTTTTGACATAAAGGGACACTTTTGGTTGCTATGGACAATCTACAGTTTCCAGGCAGAAAGAACAGTTTTTATTATATAAAGAACATGTAGGGCACTGGACAGACCACTAGGGAGAAGGGGGGTGTGTATTTTTTACATACAGTACTGTAATCTATAAGATTACAGTATACTGTATGTAAGGTGTTTGTTTACCTTTTTGAATTTGGCGCCGTTCTCCGCCCCTGTGCGTCATAACGTCACGCTCACACAGCGCGGTGGCATCGCTGGATCCAGGGACAAGGTAAAGAAACACTGCCTGTGGATTCAGCGAGGCAACCCCGAGTCAGACTCGGGAATACCGCCAGGGGGGTTAATTACTGTATTTATCAGGGTATAACTTACATTTTTGCCCTGCGTCCATCGGCGGCCTTGTCTGGCGTCCGTCTGCGGTCTTGCGCGGGGTCAATCCAGCCTTGTGGGTGTCCGTCTGCGGCTTCCTTTTGCGGGGTCTGTCTGCGGCTTTGGAGGTGTCCGTCTGCGGCCTCCATCCAGGTGTCCACCTCCGTCCAGCGTGTCCGTCTGCGGCTTTTGGAGGTGTCCGTTTGCGGCCTCCATCCAGGTGTCCGTCTCCGTCCAGCGTGTCCGGTGTTCGTTTTTGGATATGGAGCGAGCCGAGAGGAGTTGGATTTCCTGTGTGTTCGGCTCCTCTGCGGTCGTGGCCGAGCCTAGCCGAGTGCGCAGTACACTCGACTCTGCTCGGCTCTGGGCCTCTTAAGGGGAAAAAAGTGCGCGGTATGCGCCGATAAATACGGTACATCCACAAGTGCTTTTTTTACCACTACTATTCCTTTATATTGGCTTTTAAAATTTACAAATGCAGCAATTTAGAAATTAGATGAAAGGTTTTAGCACTGGGAAACTCTTTTTGATAGATAAAAAGTACATTTTATATACAACTATGTAGATCAGACCAAAATGAGGGACAAATGAGGAGGAATGAGGGACAGAGGGACATTGCTCCAAATCAGGGACAGTCCCCCAAAATCAGGGACAGTTGGGATCTATGCTAAAACAGAGAAAGCAGTGTGTGTAGTTTTATATGCACATTTTGAGCCTTAGGCAGGCTATTGTGCTATGGCCTATTAAAACTCAGAAAATGTACACACACTGCAACACATTTTAAGATGGCCTAGTATGCCAAGGGGATTATTTTCTAGCAACAGTCGTACTTTAGCTACAAAATATAAGATTGTAACCCTACATTTTGTGTTAAGAAGGTAATAGATGATGTGCGTTACATTTGTTTTTTTATATTCTTACTAACGTACAAAAGTCTGCAAGACTGCAAAAATATAATTGTTTTTCTCTAACTACTCAATAGCAGAGTGTACTTGTTGCCTATGTAGGCAATCACTAGCAAAGCGTGTATGTGTGTGTGTTATTGATCAAGGTATGTGACTCAAGCTGAGCATGAAAGTAGTCCATATAATGTGAAGTCCTATGTGCGCAGTTTCATCTGGGAACACAACTGCTTATGCTATTCTGAATGCAAATTGTAACATACAAATGATAACAGTAGTGGTAAAATTATGCCTTGGGACTGAAGGGAAACTCAAATTTGCTTTCTGTGAAGAGAATTTGTGTTTATCAGTCGAGGTTCCTGGGGGCTTTGTTTTCAAGCCTTGATGTGTGACCACTATCCACAGGCTGCCCTTCACCCCTGGCCTTCTATTGCCAGAGTTTTGCCCACCCATATTGACACCACAGGGGGAAGGGTTTCAGAGGAGGGAGAATCAAAAGCTGAGGGAAGAAACAAAAAGTGCTTTTCAGGGTCTGGTGTGTGGGAATCAGATGAGAGGCCTAGCTCGGATCTGGTCTCCAAGCAACCATGAGTGATATGCTGAGGGAATATCATTAAAACTGAAAACTAAGCTCCTTCTCTGAATTCGTAAACCTGACCGCAGGACTATGACGCACCAGAACTTCCTTACACCTCAGACACTCAGTTTGTGCTTGTAGGAGGAGGAAAGCAGCTGATTTGTTGAGTTTTTCTTGGTTAAGGACAAAGGCTGTCCAGACATGAAGTTGGTGGTGAAATATGGTAACTGCCACTGCTGCAGCTGGCTTGCTGACACAAGATTAATAAATTGCTGTTTCCCGGCCAACCAGAACCTAGTGGGAACTATCCAGTATTTTTCATTGAATTATGGGTAGCTGCCCCACTGCAAGCTGGCCTACTTTTACAGCTCTGCTTTTACTGATCTCCTAAAGTGCAGTAAACATCTGTGACTGGGGTGAGGTCATTATTTGGGGTGTGAAGGCAGCAGGGCCTGAGAATCTTCCAACCCTCGGCCTAAAGATAATGTACTACTTTTTTTGTCTTGCATAAAAAAAGAGGCCAGTGACATCGGAAGTCCCGCTTCTCAAAAATGATGTCCTGAAATAATCAGGCAGACAATAGCTGCATTAAGCTTGATGAAATTGCAGGGACATTGACGGTGATTTATATTTTCATTTTGACGTGTGATGTCTGGAGGACTCCGTATGTGGGGAAGCTAAAAAATTTGTTTATCTCCCTGTCTATCAACTCATGTGATGTTTTTTTTTAAATCCGCTTTTTTAAGGGAGTTTTTTTTTTTTTAAATGCTTACTAGTATGTTTTTTTTTTTTTTACTTTGAACACAAGAACTGTTTGACATATTTTGTTAAAAAATGCTATAGAAAAAAAAGAAAAAAAAACTTCTTCTTTGCAAAGGAGCATGGTAAAACTTTTTATGTGAAGGCATTGCAAATCGAAATAACAGCAAAAAGCAGTAACCCACAGAAATCATCTCTTAACCCATTTGACTCCAAGAGGCTGGAATCTGATTTCATTGGGTTGCTGTGAGTAACTGCACTCTGCTGCATATAATTTATATTGTTTGCAGTGCTTTGTTGAATAAATCTATTTATGTATAGTATATAAAAGGTAACATTACTTCTTGTCTACACAATAGTGGAATCCAAAGAAGGTCATGCATACTGAAATCAGCGAGGGTCCTCTATGCAGCTTGGCTGATATTGTGATAGTGTTTAAAGAAGGTTAACCCCTTTTTTTATTATTATTAGGAAATAGGCCAGAGATTACCACCTGTAGAATTATACACAAAGGTCGTTTCCTCATTTAGAACACTGCAGTTGATTTACTAAAGATGCAGACACTGTTTACTTAATAAAGTGAAAATTCAAATTGCAAAGTGAATTATCAGTGAGCTTAGTGAATAAGTTGAGACTGTGTTCACTTCAATTATCCAGGTGACTGCACAATTATTATTATTATTTTTTGTTTCACTTATACGCGATTAGGTATTCAATGCACTGGTGCAGCTATTACAATAGCAGCCTGCACAGTGGCTAAGGGGCTTCAGAGGGTGGTGGTGGACTACAGAAAGCTCTGATTTGTGTGTTCAAGGATCCAGGACACTGTGCAGAGTAGCAACGGGTACTGCTTCTTTAGGCTTCACTGGGAGGCATTGTAGATCAATACCTGCCCTGATGCAGTATAGCTACAGACCTCTCAACAGCACAGGTGCCCACCAGGAGGGCAGTCCCGCTCGTCCTCTCCTAGTCATTGACCTGCCACATGAATGGAGAGAAGATGAAGGGAAAGTTTAACTTTTACTTATTCTGGGGCACTTGTATTCTGGGGCAGCAGGTTTGAACAGTATGGCCCAGATCCACAAAGAAATTACGCCGGCGTATCTATTGATACGCCGCGTAATTTCTATTAAACCCCCCGTCGTATCTTTGTTTTGTATCCACAAAACAAGATACGGCTGAATGTGGGCTCGATCTGACTGGCGTACGTCTTAGTACGCCGTCGGATCTTAGGTGCATATTTACGATGGCCGCTAGGTGGCGCTTCCGTTAACTTCCGCGTAGAATATGCAAATGAGCTAGATACGGCGATCCACAAATGTACGTCCGGCCGGCGCATTTTTTTACGTTGTTTCCGTAAGGCTTTTTTCAGCGTATAGTTACCCCTGCTCTATGAGGAGTACGCAATGTTAAGTATAGACGTCGGGCCAGCATCGAATTTTCCGTTGTTTCCGTAAAACGTTTGCGAATAGGGCTTTGCGTAGAATTACGTTCACGTCAAAAGCATTGGCTTGTTGCGGGTTAATTTCGAGCATGCGCACTGGGATACACCCACGGACGGCGAATGCGCCGTTCAAAAAAAGCGTCAATTACGTGGGGTCAATAGGAATTACCATAAAACACGCCCCCATCTCATCCATTTGAATTGCGCGCCCTTACGCCGACACAGTTACACTACGCCGCCGTAACTTACGACGCAAATTCTTTCAGGATACGGAAAATACACTATAAGTTACGGCGGCGTAGTGTATCTGAGATACGCTACGCCGGCCGTAAAAATGCGCGGAGGTACGTGGATCTAGCCCTAAGTGTATGTGTATGGGGGGGGGGGGCTAAGTGAGCTTTGTAAGGATGGTCCCCTGCAAGTTCAGCTGTCCCAAATTTAAACCCACACTGCTGCAGCAGACAGCTGTCCCCTAATAGATTAGATCAGTCTGGAGAATTACCTGCTACATGTTGTTTTAAAAAATGCTTACAGTCCTATTAAAGAGCATGTATTGTTAAATGCAAAGTCTTCAGTACAGTAACCTAGAGAAACAAATCAGAAACAAATCATGTACTGTCTGACATCAGCCAAGTGAAATTTAATTGGTTAATATGGGTTGCTGCATTTCAGAATAGGAAATCTTTATTAAAGCGGGATTCCACCCGCAATTTTTATTTTTTTTTTAAAAGTCAGCAGCTACTAACACTGTAGCTGCTGACTTTTAATAAGGACACTTACATGTCCTACTCACCCGCGCTGATGGCCCCCCCCCGATGCCGATCCCTCGACCGGTGCAGGTCCCGCGCCGCCATCCACACTATGGGAAACAGGCAGTGAAGCCTTAGGGCTCTTTCACACGGGCGGCCCGTTCAGGTCCGCCTGCCAGTTTTTTGGGTGGACCTGAACGGACGCTCCGGGCGCTCCGTGCTCAGCTGTCCACTGACATCCGACCCGCTCCGATCCGCCAAAGTGTGACGGAGGAAAAACCTACTTTTCCATCCCTCTGGCGGATCGGATCAGATGAACACGGACAGACGGTCCGTGTTCATCCGATCCCCCCATAGGGGAGAGCGGAGAAAAGACAGGGCGGTCCCTGCACAGTGTGTAGGTACCGCCCTATCATCCGCCGCTCAGCAGGGATCAACGGAGCGATCCCCGCTGAGCAAGGGGAGGTTCACGGGGAGGATCATTACTGATCCGCCCCGTGTGAAAGGAGCCTTAAGGCTTCACTGCCTGTTTCCTACTGCGTATGCGCGAGTCTCGTGCCGAATTGTGAATGGAAAGCTGCTCTCTGTGATTACACACAGTTCCCAGAAAGTAGTGTGCCCCATTCACTAGAAGAGGATGCAGAAGAAGACAGACCGCGGTTACGGAAGAGGCAGATTACAGACTTCCGCATAGCAACAGGTATTTCGGGTGAGTATAAACATTTTTTTTTTTCAATTCTTTTTTTCTTTTTTTGGGGGGATTTATTGTGAAATATTTTTTTCCTGGATGGAACTCCACTTTAAATAGTAATGTATTCTTACTGGTGTTTGCTACTGCTTAGGTATTAATCCCGACATGGCACGACTATTGCAAGCAATGCTACAATTAGTTGTGTCTCTTATGAATGTGTGGCTTTGTTTGATACCTTTTTAAGTGTATCCTGGAAAGCTTAAAATCCCATAAAAACATGTACATTGACACACTGACATAATTATAATATTTAGAATTTGGCATAATTATAGTATTTTTTTTTTTTTAAATTAACCTTTATTAAAGGATAAATGTGCTTTTAAAATGAATTATCTTTTTTAAGGGTATCTATTGCAATTTTTTTATATTTTGTAAACGACATGTGTAAAAAGCATGTCTATACAATTTACAAGGTATGTGACTGGCTTACTAAAGCCAGCTTATTTACAAGGATTTTACTGAACCCAATGAAGTATGGGCAATGTTCCAAGTACAAACTATCTGGGGTATTGAGAGGAACAAGTCAGTGTTCAATCAAAAGACTAATATGCAGCACAAGGGCAATACTTGATTGGATATAACTTACATTACCCTTATGCCGCGTACACACACGATCGGTTTGTCTGATGAAAACGGTCTGATGGACCGTTTTCATCAGACTAACCGAGCGTGTGTGGGCCCCATCGGTTATTTATCCATCGGTTAAAAAACTAGGAACTTGTTCTAAAATTATCTGACGATAGAAAAAAACGATCGTCTGTGGGTACGTCCATCGGTTAAAAATCCACGCATGCTCAGAATCAAGTCGACGCATGCTTGGAAGCATTGAACTTCATTTTTCTCAGCACGTCGTTGTGTTTTACGTCACCGCGTTCTGAAACGATCGGTTTTTTAACTGATGGTGTGTAGGCACGACTGATGAAAGTCAGCTTCATCGGATATCTGATGAAAAAATCCATCAGACCGTTTTCATCGGATGAACCGATCGTGTGTACAGGGCATTATAGTTCTCAGGAGAATGTACAGAAACTGAACAATGAAGCCTAGAGATTATCGAACCAATGATCGTCCATTTTTTTTGGATGCTAGTATCCGTATTGAAAATGAATAGGTTACTAAAGTATGAAAAAATTCTCATACGACGGAATAAAAATTTGAAAGTGATATAATGTATTTATATTGAATTTTGGACTAAAACTGTACTAATTAAACCAAAATCATACAATCTGGTATTGTGTGAGATTTTTTTTTTGTGTTTGTCCCTTTGGAAAATCTCCGATTAAAGCTGTGTACTAACGATCAGATTATCATACGATCGCTTTGAAAGAGGCATTTTTTGTACGATATTCTGATTGTGTGTATGGGGCTTGAAACCATAATGTTAGTTGCCTGCTTATATACACATTCTGATTGTATAATTTTCCAAGAACAATGTAGTGCAAAATCTTGCCTGATTAGATACAAATTAAAATAATTGTTTAGGTAGGTTTTACTATTATATGGCTTTCAGTCAGTCCTAAAGAGATTGTGCAGGAATTGAAGCAGATTGTAACATCTATGGCAATCTTAAATTGACACTAAACTCTCGTTAAAATAAAATAAAAATAATAATAGTAAAACATTCTATTCAAGTGTGTATTCTTAAACGTACATTGTATTGCTCTCAGCTTCCTCCAAATCTTCCTCCAAACTGAAGTCGGGGGGGAAAGAGGTTCAGGAGCTCATTGAGATGTTACAAGGAGGCAAAAAATAATAATGGTAAAACAATTGTATGCAAAAAAATACAGGTTCATTAACCACTTAAGGACCGCTTAAGGCCGATATACGTCGGCACAATGGCACGGCTGGGCACAATCACATACCTGTACGTGATTGCCTGAAGTTCCGCTGCTGCGGGACACACCTTCCCCGTTCTTCACAGTGGCGCTGTCATTGATCGTGTGTTCCCTGATATAGGGAAAGGCGATCAATGACGTCACACGTCCAACCCCGCCCCCCTACAGTTAAAAAAAACATATGAGGTCACACTTAACCCCTTCAGCGCCCCCTAGTGGTTAACTCCCAAACTGCAATTGTCATTTTCACAGTAAACAATGCATTTTTATAGCATTTTTTTTGTGAAAATTACAATGGTCCCAAAAATGTGTCAAAATTGTCCGAAGTGTCCGCCATAATGTCGCAGTCACGAAAAAAAAATCGCTGATCGCCGCCATTAGTAGTAAAAAAACAATTATTAATAAAAATGCAATAAAACTATCCCTTATATTGTAAACGCTATAAATTTTGCGCAAACCAATCGATAAATGCTTATTGCAATTTTTTTTACCAAAAATATGTAGAAGAATACGTATCGGCCTAAACTGAGGAAAAAAAATATTTTTTTATACATTTTTGGGGGATATTTATTATAGCAAAAAGTAAAAAAAATTGCATTTTTTTCAAAATTGTCGCTCTACTTTTGTTTATAGCGCAAAAAATAAAAACCGCAGAGGTGATCAAATACCACCAAAAGAAAGAAGCTCTATTTGTGGGAAAAGAAAGGACACCATTTTTGTTTGGGAGCCACGTCGCAAGACCGCGCAATTATCAGTTAAAGCGATGCAGTACCGAATCGCAAAAAGGGGCAAGGTCCTTTACCTGCATATTGGTCAGGGTCTTAAGTGGTTAAAGGAGTTGTAAAGGTAGAAGGTTTTTTATCTTAATGCTTTCTGTGTGTAGCAGGCCCAGGGGCGTCGGGAGGGGGGGGGCTTGAGGGGCTGGAGTCATAGAATGCATTAAGGCGAAAAACCATGAGGGTTTACAACTCCTTTAAGGTGGAACCCGGCTTAAAGATGAGCTGCACACTTTGTGCAGCTGTGTAGCAACATACTGATCCCTTCTGTATAACACTTGTCCCATATCGCTGCACAACTTATCTTCCAGAATGTAGCACCACTGAGCTTTCCTCTGCCACCTCACTCCCAGTGACATAAAGGGGTCCTGTTGTGCATGGACCTCTTGCGTGCACTTAAAGCGGACCTTTAGTCATTTTTTTCAAATTTCCATCTATTAAATCTTCTGCCTTGTTGTTTTTAACTTTGGATAGTAAAAAAAAAAATTTCTGCCAGTAAATACCTTATACAGCCCACTTCCTGTTTCTTGTCTGGTAAAAAGCCTAGGCTTATGACATCATGCACAGACCAGGCTTATGACAGTTAAAATACTTTACTGAAACTATTGCAGCCTTAAGCCCTGTACACACGATCGGATATCTGATGGAATCTAATCCGATGGATTTTTTCGTCGGATATCTGATGAAGCTGACTTTCATCAGTCTTGCCAATGCCTACACACCATCAGTCAAAAATCTGACCGTGCCAAAACGCGGTGACGTAAAACACTATGACGAGCCGAAAAAAATTAAGCTCAATGCTTTCGAGCATGCGTCGACTTGATTCTGAGCAAGCGTGGATTTTTATCTGATGGAGTTCCACACAGACGATCTGATTTTTCTATTGTTTTTTTATTAATAAGGAAACATTTTAAAAAATTTCTATTTTTTAACACCGATGGAAAAAAGATGGGACCCACATATGATCAGTTTGTCCGATGAAAACAGTCCATCAGATAAACCGATCGTGTGTACATGGCTTTACAGTCTCATAGTGCAAAACACGGTTCCTCACTAGCTAACTAGTCTCAGGTTGCCCAGGCATACCTTTCCAGGTAGTTATCCATAGTGGTGTAGACCTGTAGAAGTACCGGTAGTTTCTGTGCCAAATGCTTGTGAGTTGCTGTTGGTTACATTTTCATAGGCAGACTTCTCTCCACTTCCCCATGTAGTCCCTTTCCAATTGATCCATTGCATCTCCTTTACTATACTAGGTTTTTCCCTGGCTACGTACTCCCGGGCTCAGGTCCATCTTGTGAAATGAATGATTGTCCATGCGATCAGCCACTTCAAACATTTTACTCTGAACATGAACAGAGTGCAACGTTTTTTCCAGTATACTGACATAACAAATCCTTCTTCCCATAAGACATCTGCAACACAGATTGTTGCAAATTCAGATTTAACAAGGGGATGCCAACCAGCTCTTCTACTATGCCTCTGCTGTAGGTTCCCTGTAATGGCTTTCTCCTCTTGCTTTTTCCAGGCCTACCCCAAAGGGCGCATTTCAACACTAGTCTGTAAGCTACATATTGGATTTCTACAGGTAACATTTCCCACCAACCTTTGCCCCAACCTGCCGTTCTCCTGATTTATAAGGAAACAAGGCAGCCAAAACTACTTGACACACCTAAGGGCGAGACTTCCCTTAGGCTTCATTCACACTAATGCGTTGTTTTATGCATTTTGCATTTTGGGGAAATTTTTTAATATGATTTCCTATGGAACATATTCACATCAATGTTTTTGTGCCTCTGTGTTTTTTGAAAGGGTCGGAGACTTTTTTCCGCAAACAAGCCATGTTTTGCATGTAATAGAATTCAATGGACCCCCATTCCAAAATGCAAGTACCATGTTTTTACCGTGATTTTGCCCGATTTGCATTTTTTTTAACCTGTTTATAGCTGGTTGTTAAAGGAAATGTAAAAAAAAAAAAAATTGGCAGCTAAAAAAAAAAGTTTTATAAAAAAAAATTAAAAAGGCAAAACGCTAATTGCGGTAAAATTGCGGTAAAAACGTTTGTCAAAAAATGCAGCAAGCACAGCAAAAAGCACTGCACAAATGCTCAAAAGCAACATGCATAGGTGTGAATCCAGCCTAAGGCTGGATTCACACCTATGCATTTTTAGTGCTTTTTGCATTTTGCAGATTTGCACTATTATTATTATTATTATTATTATTATTATACAGGACTTATATAGCGCCAACAGTTTACGCAGCGCTTTACAACATCAGGGAAGACATTATAGTTACAATACAATTTAATACAGGAATGATCAGAGGGCCCTGCTTGTTAGAGCTTACAATCTAGAAGGGAGGGTGAAGTGGAACAGAGGGTAGTAGATGTGGGGGATGATCCGGTGGGCAAAGTTAAAATACAGTTGTTAGATGTGGGTAGGATAGGCTTCTCTGAAGAGGAGGGTTTTCAGGGATCCTCGAAAAGCTAAAAGAGAAGGAGATAGACGGATAGTTTGGGGTAAGGAGTTCCATAGGCTTGGAGAGGCTCTGGAAAAGTCCTGTAGACAAGCATGGGAGGAGGTGATGAGAGAGCTAGAGAGCAGGAGGTCTTGAGAAGAACGAAGAGAGCGATTAGGTTGGTATTTGGAGACTAGGTCAGAGATGTAGCAGGGGGCAGAATTGTGGATGGCTTTGTAGGTCGTAGTTAGTATTTTGAATTTAATTAGTTGGGCAAGCGGAAGCCTACAGAACGTGTTCCATAGGAAACCATGTTAAATGGACTGTAGTGCAAATCTGCAAAATGCAAAAAGCACTAAAACTGCATACTGTAGGTGTGAATCCAGCCTAATGGCATGTCAGCTCAACGCTTTGAGCAGTAAGGCTCGACTCACATCTATGCATGTTGCTTTTGAGTGTTTCTGCGGTGCTCGCCGCATTTTTGGACATGCGTTTTTACCACGATTTTCGTTTTGCCCCCTTGTGACCTCACCGTCCGATGCATGATGGATCTGTGATGTCATAAGGGGGCGTGGTCTCTGTATGACGTAATAGGATTGTCACGCCCCCATCGTTATTTAAGAAATTTAGGACACCGGCGCCGACAGATCAGCGGGATGCAGCATCGGAGGAGGGTCGTCAGCAGGAGTGGCGGCAGAGGAAGAAGAAGCAGGGGGAGGAGAACAGAGGAAGAAGATGCGGGAGAAAATGAAGGAAGATCAGAGAAGAAGAAGAAGATATTAATAAAAGACTTGTCAAAAACTGTCTACTGTTGTTTTTAACACTTAACATGGGGCAAGGTGCTGTGGGGTGAGTGGCACAGAACCCACCCCCCCATGTTGAGAGCATGCAGCCTGGTATGGTTCAGGAGGGGGGCGCTCGCTCGTCCCCTCCCTTTCCTGACCTGCCAGGCTGAATGGCTCGGAAAAGGGTCTGGCATGGATTTTGGGGGGACCCCCACGCCATTTTTTCTTTTAAGATTTGGTGTGGGTTTTTTTTTTTTCATTCAGCGGGAAGCCAGTTGACAGCTGATGACTCATCGGTTGTTAAGGACGTGGCGGTCGGCTTCCCGGCCCCCTCGTTAGCAACCAGCTAGATACAGTGTAAAAAAAAATGTAAAAAACGCAAATCGTGGCAAAATCGCAGAAAAAACGTGGTACTTATGTTTTGGATGCGGGTCCATTGAATTCTATTACAGGCAAAATGCTACATTTTGCGGGAAAAAAGTCCCCGACCCTTTTCAAAAACGCAGAGGCACAAAAATGCATTGATGTGAACATGTTCCATAGGAACCCATGTTAAAAAATGTCCCTGCATTTCTGCAAAATGCATCAAAAAATGCATTAGTGCGCATCGAGCCAAAGGCCTGATTCATACCTATGCAGGTTGCAGTTTGCAGGTTCATTTTGTGTTTTTTGATACATGCATTTCATCCATTAAAGTCTATGGAACAAAAAAAAAAAAGAAAATAAGTCCCTGGCCCTTTCCATAAAATGCACAGATGTGAACTACATCCATAGAAAACCATGTTAATTGGACTGTAGTGTGTTTCTGAAAAACTGAAAATAGGTGTGAACCTAGGCTACAGCTTCAACACACGCATTATTAAAGCGGCATTCTAACCAAAAGTATAAGTTCCACTTATCTGCCCCTTTCTGACACCTTTCAGAGGTGAGGTGGGAGAAGGTACCTGTTTTTGAGAGATACCTGTCCCCACTTCCGAGAGAACTTGAAAGTTCAGCCCCCTCCTTCCCCCCCGCTGGGCCATTCAGAACGCACAGCGCACTTCACGCATGCACAGTAGGGAATCGGCTGTGCAGCCGCAAGGCTTCACTGCCGGTTTCCCTTATAGGCAATGTGGCGGCAGCACCCGAGAGCAGATGGAGACATCGTCTGGGGTGCCAACATTGCTGGATTTCAGGACAGGAAAGTGTCCTAATATTAAAGGCAGCAGCTACAGTATGTGTAGCTGCTGACTTAAATTTTTTTACGGAGGGTGCGGAACTCCACTTTAAGGTGCAAAGTCTCTGCAAGGACATGCGTCTTTGTGCACTGTGGGAATATGTGTGATTTTGTGCACATTTCCCCAGTACACAGATGAAAACTGGGGCTTCAGGCACATTTACATGGGTGGCAGTAAAAGTAAGTGGTTAAGTTGCAGTTTTACCCCCTCTTCCCCCAACTAACAACCTAAACAAAACAATACAGCCACTCAGGGCTGTACCCATGCTTAATACTGATGCTTTGTTTCATGGCTGCAGCAAAAGTTCAATGAAACGTGATATTCAGCGATCTGTACCGGCACCAAACACCCACTCAAGCGAATGAAGCGACGTAGGGAGTGCCCTACAACCAAGTGCAATGCACGCGTTGTGGCACAGTGGTTCAGCATTTTGCAAGTTAAAGCAGGTGGCGGGGAGGCAACATATCACCTTCTTACCATCTGTCAAATACAGTGTTGCCAACCTACCAGATTGAAATTTGCCACGTTTTTACTGGCATTTCACAAAAGTTACTAAATTACATTTTTAGGTGCAAATTTCAGTATTTAGGCCACAAACAAGTACGCTGGGCAAATAGCAATGTGATTTAACTGAGATATTAAGGTAAAAAAACATATTTTGGTTATTTTCGATACAATAAGGACAAATTATTTCGTCACAGACATCACCCCCTGCCCCCATCCCCCTCTGCCACCAACACCCCCTGCCTTCACCCCCCTCTGCGGTGCCACAATCTCTGTCTCCACCCCCCACCCTCTGTGATGCCACCATCCCCCTCTTCGGTGTCACCAACACCCCCTGCCTCCAATCACCCCCTGACACTAACACCCCCTGCCTCCAATCTCCCTCAGGCCCCTTGCCTCCAATCACCCCCTGCCTCCATCGTCCCCTGCCTCCATCCCCCTTTGCGGTGCCACCAATAACCCCTGTCTCCATCCCCCACCCTCTTTGGTGCCACCACCCCCCTCTGCGGTGCCACTAACACCCCCTGCCTCCAATCATCCCCTGCCACTAACACCCCCTGCCTCCAATCTCCCCCTGAGTCCATTTCCCCCTGCCTCCATCCTCCTCTGCGGTGACACCATAACCTCCAATCACCCCCTGCCTCCAATCTCCATGCGCAGTTCCAAGCCGTACCGAACTCGGCTTTTTTTACTGGCACATTCCCGCAACCACTGACATTTACGAATGGTTGGCAACACTGGTCAAATACCCTCTGAAAAGTGATCAACCATGAATCAATTTTCAGAGGGGCAGCAGTAAAGCTGCACATGTGACTGAGCCCTTAGAATCACTGCTCCAGACTAACTAAAACAAGCTGAAATTTCAAAGGTACAAACAGTTAGATTTTTTTTTCTTCTATGTATAAATCTTATTTTATATCCGATAGAAATAGCAAAAATAAAAAGCGATGGAATTTGTGGGAAAACAAATAACTGTTTATAAGCAGCACGGTGGTATGTGTGTGTCAGGTATACAATAGATCTTGGAGTGTTTGCTAACAATGACCAAAGCCTATAGAATGTGACCAGCTCTGGCTCTTGCAGAGTGGTATTTCTGGAGTCTATAAAAGCCGACACCGTATGTATACCATTTTATTAACGTGCTGTAGTCCTGTACTATGCTATTGTTACATAAACAAAGGAATTTGTATTTAGCGCACTGAGACTGTTGCTATTGTGTGTTTATGTTTTGCACTTCGTAAAAATGGAATCTTGCTTTCTTTTGTAATTCACTAAACTCTCATAGAAGTGTAATTCTGTCTCTGTTATTATATACATTTTAGAATTTATGATGTCACATTTGTTTAGATTTAGATAGCAATGTGAAAATGTATGACTTGTATACAGATGACGGGTTCACTAATGCCTTCTGGGCATGACATGGTAGTGCCCTCTAGTGTAACATTTCCAGCATCAGTGACACACAATCACAACTATCTGAGGTCCATCTACAAAGGTGACAACTATTTAATGTGGGAACAGGAAAGTTTTCCCATGTAGTGATTAAAATTACTTTTTTTAGTACAAGAGAGTGTATTTTTTTGTATTTTTTTTTACATATTTACTTTTTGTTGTTCAAACATTTTAGTGGTTGTAGTTTATAATGACTGGGGTAATAAGAACTATGAATACATAGACATAGTGGTAAAAATTTAGAAATGATAGGAAAGCTGAACTGGCCACTGGCTTTATCTGTACCCTATGAGATCTTCCTTTTGTCTCCACGCTTTTCCTGCTTAGAGCCTCACTCCCCCAGTTACAGCCCCATAGCATATTGTGCAGGGCTATTATAATACAACTGACTCCAAACAAGCACAAGTACAGAGAAAGGATACAAGAGCAGCTTGCAGTTAAGGAGGTTAGTAGGGAGAAGTAGGGATGAAGTTTGGGTTTAAAACTCTCAGGCCCCGTACACACGACCGAGTTTCTCGGAAGAATTCAGCCAGAAACTCGATCGGAGCTGAATTCTGCCGAGAAACCCGGCCGTGTGTTGGCTGCAGACAATTAGAGCTGGGTATCAAGGAGTGGATGATGGGGGTAGAGACAAAAATAAGTAATGGGGGAAAATATACATTTTAACATCTCTATCTCACTGTGAATGTATACCACTTTTTAATGTAAAATAGCCACTTGCCGACCACTTAGCTGGGAAAATACGTCATTACTTCGATGTTTAGTAACGGTATTATGGCTGCAGCTAGATGCCATAATCCCGGTATCATTTTTTCCCCCAGGAGCTGGTCTTTCTCATAAAAGTGGTCAGAGCAGCATTCACCACTGGCCCACTTTTAAAAGCGACCCCTCCCATCGCTTTCTGGTGGTTTTTGGGGTTGGGCTTACCTGGTAGAACAAGAAGCCCGATAACCGATCCAGCACTTTTGGCCACATGTAAACGAGGCCTTTTTTTTTTTAAGCAAAAGATCCCAAAAATATATATTTTTGGGATCTTTTGCTATAAAGGGTAGGGGAGAGATTTGGGGTCTTTTAGACCCCAGATCTTTCCATAAAGAAAGTTGTAATTGGTCCAATTACAATCTGGTCTATAGATTATTTATTAAAAAGAAAGTAAACCCTGATGGGTTTTACTTCCTCTTTATTTCCCTGCAAAGGTAAAGTATAATGGGCTACTATGCATCGCATTGTAGCCCATTATGTGTTACCTGAAACCTAAGCCTGCGATTTTACCTCTGTCCTCACTGGCAGCGAGCGTCCATCTTGACCACTCTTCCCTTCGGGGCCATGAACTCCGCCTCTGTGACTGGCCGGAGTTGCGTGACATCACTCCGGCGCATGTGCCGTGAGTCGCCAGTCACGGCATGACCTCCAGCACCTACAAGTAATGCCGCGTACACACGATCATTTTTCGGCATGAAAAAAACGTTGTTTTAAAAAAAATGTAATTTAAAATGATAGTGTGTGGGCTTCACATCATTTTTCGGGTTCTGAAAAACGACAATTTTTTTTTCCGAATATGCTGCATTTTTGAACGACGTTTTAAACAATGTCGTTTTTCGGGTTGAAAAAAATGATCGTGTGTGGGCTAAAACGACGGCCTCGGATGAGAAGACATAGTGATAGGCGGAACACTGAACAGAGGCTCTGCTGGGAAAATTAGAGTTCAGCCTATCACGGAACAGCCTGAGAAGGAGGCGCGGCTTTTGAATAATGGATGGCCGCCGTCTGCACGCTGCAAACAGGAGAAGGTAGGGAGATCGTCGGAGCAGGGAATGGAATGGTACAGTGAGGCATGTAATAATTGCACAGTGAGGCATGTAATAATGGCACAGCGAGGCATGTAATAATGGCACAGTGAGGCATGTAATAAATGGCACAGTGAGGCATGTATAATGGCACAGTGAGGCATGTATAACGGCACAGTGAGGCATGTATAATGGCACAGTGAGGCATGTATAACGACACAGTGAGGGGTCGTCTTATACGGTGAGTATATCCCAAAACCAACATTTTAGCTGGAAAATTAGGGGGTCGTCTTATACGCCCAGTCATCTTATACGCCGGCAAATACGGTACCTAAAATAAAATGCTTTTGGGACTGTTTTTTTTACATTTTATGCAGGAACAATACAGCACAGTGCACACTAAGGCCCGAACCTACTTGTGTATACGCATGATACATATTCTGCAGCACTTGTACTCACAAAATGAGATTCAAAGTGGCACAATTGAGTCCTAGGTTGGCTATACATGGATCAAAATATAACAGTTCATCAGGGACTTGTATGGGCACCCTAGTTGTACACAAGACGATCAAGATGATCACAAGACGATCAGTTGATCAACTTGTATACAACCAGCCTGTCAGGGTTCTTTCTGAACAATTGATGTTGCCAACTATAGCAGGCAACATTAATCATTGTGTTCTGCCAGCAGGGAAGGCTCCCCACTGGCAGAACACAATAGGGTTGTGGGAGGGATTTCCCCATCAACATTGACTGTGTTTATGGGTGAATAGAGTGATTTTCTTTCCTTCCACCTGAAGTGGGAAAAAAAATGTATAATGGCCTGCCCTACAGATACACTTCAGCAGAAAGGATCATTTTTTTTTTAATTTAAACTGTCTCATTATACAGTACATGCCCTACTCTGCACAGAATATAAAAAGATAGCTAACACTTTGGGGGGAGATTTACTAAAACTGGAGCACTCAGAATCTGGCGCGGCTGTGCATGGTTGCCAATCAGCTTCTAACTTCAATGTGTTTGCTTATCAGGCTGGGTTCACACTACTACACTACTTTCATCCTACTTTGCTCTGCTACATTGGTCCTACATTTATCCTACATTGGTCCTACATCCATCCTACTTTCATGAACAGGATACTACTTTGGTCCGACTTCAATGATATTCAATGGGTTGAAGTAGGATCAATGTAGGACCAAAAGTAGTACAGGGAGCATTTTCAAAGTCGGACCGACTTGTGTAGGACCAGTTAAGACAGCTCTCATAGGGAAACATTGATTTTCACACGTCATGCTACATGAGGCTCCCAATGTAGGACCGTTTGTCGGACAAGTGTGAACCCAGCCTTAGGCTAGGTTCACACTTGTCCGACAAACGGTCCTACATTGGGAGCCTCATGTAGCATGACGTGTGAAAATCAATGTTTCCCTATGAGAGCTGTCTTAACTGGTCCTACACAAGTCGGTCCGACTTTGAAAATGCTCCCTGTACTACTTTTGGTCCTACATTGATCCTACTTCAACCCATTGAATATCATTGAAGTCGGACCAAAGTAGTATCCTGTTCATGAAAGTAGGATGGATGTAGGACCAATGTAGGATAAATGTAGGACCAATGTAGCAGAGCAAAGTAGGATGAAGTAGTGTAGCAGTGTGAACCCAGCCTCAAGCTTTGACAATAAAACGTGGGAGCTGATTGGTTTCTATGCAGAGCTGCACCAGATTTGTACGCTACAGTTTTAGTAATTTCCTCCCTTTGTCTCATGCTACCTTAAAGAAGAATGTAATTAACATTACTTTTGATACAATAAGCACCGTACTCAGGAATATGTTTTTTGCTGCACAGTTTACACAGTGTAACAGTCAGCACTATATACCAATAATCAGAGAGCAGTCAGGAGAATGTTATGCACAACATAGCTTTTATCAGAAATAGAATACACAGCGAAGATACCAAATACAAACATCAGCAGTATGTAACATAATCTCACCTGCTGGTCAGTAGGAGGCAAAATGTCTAAAGGCACACATGTAGGGTTGCCACATCATCCCTTTAATCCAGGACAAAATAATTACACAGGTTCTGTGGCTGATTAAGGTGGTAATTAAACTCACTTGGTGCCTCATCTGCATTCAATCAGCCTCGGAACCTGTGTAATTAATATGTGTCATGGATTAAAGGGATGGTGTGGAAACCCTACACAGATGGCCAGTGGGAGTAAAAAAAATCCCCCACCCCTTCCCAGACATTGGTGGCCAGTGGGTTAACCCTACTACCTCCCTTCCATTAACACCAGGGCATTGCATTAACACACGTTATGTGCTCTGGTGTACTGTGGTGGCATTATTGTAAATGGTACTACAGTGCACCTTCCCAACACAACTTGGTGCATTTTCAATTTTTTTGTCCACTGTAGTGTGCTGGCAGCCAGAACGAAATGTACATTAAAATGGCGCAGTTAAGTGACCAGCCTCAGGTGAGAGGAGACATAAGTTGTTTCTATTTATCTGCAGCCCTCTCTTCTCTACAGCCGTTCAAAGTGCAGAATACATACAGCTTGTCTGAGCTTTCAGAAAACAAGCAGAAATGACTCTAATGCCGCGTACACAGGACCGTTTTTAATGTCATGGAAAAAAATACGTATTTCTCAATGTAATTCTTGTCAAGCCTGCCTTGCATACACACGATCATGAAAAAAAAAAATGCTCGAGCAAAGCGCGGTGATGTACAACACGTACGACGGCACTATAAAGGGGAAGTTCCATTCAAATATTGCCACCCTTTGGGCTTGATTATGCAAATTTCCCATCTCATAATTTGCTTCTGAGCATGCAGGTTTTATTATCTGTCGTTAAAGCCTACACACGACCATTTTTCACGACGTGAAAAACGTCGAGAAAAAATAGAGCATGTTCTAAATTTTTAATGGCCATTTTTCACATCGCGAAAAATGCTCTGGAGCCTACATACGATCGTTTTTAATGACCAGTTTAAAAAATGGCATTTTTCACGTCATGAAAAACAGTGGTGTGTACGTGACATTAGTGCTCTTGATTAAGACAAATACACACTATAGAGGGATATTGTTTTTTGGTCATATTTCATACCAGAGGTTTACAACCACTTTAAGGTGTGACAAAACATGCAATAAATGCATTCCAGCAGATCACCCTAGTATGAATGGGTCCTAACAATCCCCACCCTCCTTTACAGGCAATGATGGTCTTTGGATTAGTCTCACTCCCTCCCTCTCCAGAAATTGTAGATTGGCGGTCAGGGGTGTTGCCTCCTTCACACCCAGAAAGCACTGGTGGTCAGTAGTGTTTCCATCCCCTCCCTCCAAAACGGAATTGGTGGTCCGCACCCCACCCTAAAAAGCATTGGTGGTCAGTGGTATTTTCCTTAAAAAGCATTGGTGGTCAGTGACATTTCCCCCCTATATGGAAAAACATTGATGGTCAGTGGTATTTCTAACCTCTCTCTAAGAAAAGTAATTTGTAGTCAGTAGTACCCCCCCCCCCCACCCAAAAAACATTGGTGGTCAGTGATAGTTCTTTCCCTTTCTCTTCATCCTGAAAAGATTTGGCTGTCATTTATATTTCTCCTTCCTACTCGTGAAAAGCATTACAGTTCAGTGCGAGATGCAGAGCATATTAACATGTTTCCTGGTCTTTATCCCGCTCCGCTGACTGTGCGTTGAGGTTCCCATCAGAACTATGCCCATACTATTGGGCAGGAGATCAGTCTGGCGACCAGTATGAATAGAGTAAAGCAAAGTCCTGAAACAAGCATTATGATACTGGCTTTGGGAGACAACCCCAGAGGCGATTCAGTTTGCATGCGTTGCGCTATACAAGTCATTTATTCATTCAACCCGATCCATGGGATGCTGCAGATTCCATACATGTACAGTTTTTTTTAATTCAGCCTACAGGCTGAATGAAAGAAGTCTAACAGATACCTCCAGATACGCTAAATAGCACAGATGGACAACTATCCTCCTGCGGGCTATTATATTTTGACAGCTATCGCCACTTGCTGTCAGATTACCTGAACAGTGCTTGCATCTGATTGGATGCAGGCACTGTTCAGCTGAAACATTTCCCATACCTACCAACTTTGTGATATGGGAAAGAGGAACACATTACAGTACAAAGTATATAGGCAAGTGATACACCCCTGACATTTCTCCAGTAATACAGACTTTAAAGCTTAATGCACAAACATTTTTTGATTTAACCCAATTTTTTATCACTACTTTTACTTTTTTCGTTTTTCAAAACAACTGATTTGATATAAAGGTGAAGCTGGCCATACACTAATCAAAATTCATCTGGTTTAGCAGGGACCAAACATACACTCTGGGCCGGATTCAGAGACAGCGGCGTATTTTTGTGCGGGCGTAGCGCATCTCATATGCGCTACGCTGACGTAACTCTGAGAGGCAAGAGCAGTATTCACAAAGCACTTGCTCCCTAAGTTACGTCGGCGTAGCGTAAATGGGCCAGCGTAAGCCCGCCTAATTCAAATTAGGAAGGTAGTGGGTGTGTTGTATTAAAATCAGCCGTGACCCCATGTAAATGCATGGCCGATCGAACGGCGCATGCGTGCGCATGCTCAGAATCACGTTGCATATACTCCCTAAGATACGACGGCTCAATGCGTACGACGTGAACGTAACTTACGCCTGTAAACGATGTAAAATACGACGGCTGTTCCAACGTTTCCGACGTCCATACCTTAACATGACTTACCCCTGCTTTATGAGGGGTAAACTTACGCCGGACGTAGCCTTACGTAAACGGCGTAGCTTACTGCGACGGGCGCAAGTACGTTCGTGAATCGGCGTATCTAGGTAATTTACATATTCGACGCGTAAATCAACAGAAATGCCCCTAGCGGCCAGCGTAAATATGCAACCAAGATACGACGGCGTAGGAGACTTACGTCGGTCATATCAAGCTAAAATTCAGGTGTATCTTGTTTCCTGAATAAAGCGCATAGATACGACGGCGCATCCGAGGACTTACGCGGCATATCAATAGATACGTCTGCGTAAGTTCTCTCTGAATCTGGCCCGGAATTACCAAAAGTTTCAGGAAACCTGTCTTTACACACACATGAACTTTAATGGCATACCAGCCTTAGTCCGTAGGGTTCAATATTGAGTTGGCCCACCCTTTGCAGCTAAAACAGTTTCAACTCTTCTGGGAAGGCTGTCCGCAAGAGATTTAGGAGTGTGTCTATGGGAATGTTTGACCATTCTTCTAGAAGAGCATTTGTGAGGTCAGCCACTGATGTTGGCGGAAATCCCAAAGGTGTTGAGGTTAGAACTCAGTCAAGTTCCTCCACCCCAAACTCGCTCATCCATGTCTTTATGGACCTTGATTTGTGCACTGGTGCAAATCATTTGGTGGAGGGGGGATTATGCTGTGGGGTGTTTTTCAGAGGTTGGACTTGCCCCCTTGTTCCAGTGAAGGGAACTCTTAAGGTGTCAGCATACCAAGACATTTTAGACAATTTCATGCTCCCAACTTTGTGGGAACAGTTTGGGGATGGCCCCTTCTTGTTCCAACATGACTGTGCACCAGTGCACAAATAAGGTCCATAAAGACATGGATGAGTGAGTTTGGGGTGAAGGAACTTGACTGGCCTGCACAGAATCCTGACCTCAACCAGATAGAACACCTTTGGGATGAATTAGAGTCGAGACTGCAAGCCAGACCTTTTTGTCAACATCAGTGCCTGACCTCACAAATGCACTTTTGGAAGAATGGTCAAACATTCCCATAGACACACTCCTAAACCTTGTGGACAGCCTTCCCAGAAGAGTTGAAGCTGTTATAGCTGCAAAGTTTGGGCCAACTCAATATTGAACCCTACAGACTAAGACTGGGATGCCATTAAAGTTCATGTGTGTGTAAAAGCAGGTGTTTCAATACTTTAGGTATAATGGTGTACTTCACTCAGTACTGTGTGGCAATCCCCGCTCATCAGATTTGCTCTGATCCATCCCAGAAGCATTGCAATAGATGTGGGAGAAGATCGGGTATATCATGTCTCATACTGCTGCATTGGCTGCATGGGCAATGACAGCTCATCACCAATGGAGGTAAGTACAGCGAGGTCCCAGGGGGTGGGGAGGGTGTACAGTGTTGGTTCAACTTTTCATTATTTTTGAAAATTTTAATTTTATACTTTAACTCAACAGTCCTAAAATGTACTATGTAAGGATGTAAAGATTTATACCTATAAAGATATTTTGCATTTTATTTACTTTCAAAATATTTTATTTTCGAAAGGTATACAATACATTTTAAAATGTAAAATTGTTATGAATAAATAACAATGCATAAATAAATAAAAATAAAAATAAATATTTAAACCTGGAGGTTGAGAACTTTGGAAGAATTAAACACATGTCCAGAATATATATATATATATATATATATATATATATATATATATATATATATAGAGAGAGATATATATATATCTATATATATATATATATATATATATATATATATATATATATATATATATATATATATATATATATATATATATATATATATATATATATATATAGATAGATAGATATAAAGAGCATTTTATTTATAAAGTGGATTGTTCCCTTTCTGATATTGCATTTGTGTCACTGGTAAAACATATTAAACACTTGTGTTATGTTTATGTTTTTAAGGATTAGATATCAGAACACAGTACTGAGAAGCCCCCTGTCCTGCTGGTCAAGGATCACACAGCTTTGTTTGCATGTATTTGTTTAACTCCATCCTGTGTTGACGAAATTTCCAATGACAACAAACAGAGCAGGTGTAGGGATCTTGATTTGACCTTATTTATGACTGCACAAGTACTAATAAAGTTTATATTGTTTATGAGGTAAAAAAAAAAAAAAAAGAAGTAAAAATGTGTCATATTCTCATCTTTGTAGTTAAAAGTTACAGACGCCGGCTTCCATTTAAAATAACCATTTCTTTGAAAAGCTGCAGGAAACCTAATCTGCAGGGAAACAGTTACCTGCCTTGCCAGCTTGGGCCTTGTAGCAGTTGACATCATCTTTTGGCCTGGTTACAGAAGCCTATTCACATAGTTGTTAGAAGCAGGCTTAGCCTGCAAGGCAGAATCGGCTATAGAAGAAAATTAGTGCATTTACCTGTCAGCATCAAGCTAGATTTTCAATCCAGTTCACTAGTCACAGGGACTAGGTTTTCGTCCTGTGGGAGATGAAACTGATATGCTGTTAGTGGTGGAGGTGTCAGCTAAAATACTTCATTAGCATGAGAATGTCAAAATCAGAAGCTGAATTTGTGTTTTATAAGTGCTGGTAAACTTTATAGCATTAATAAACAACCTGTAACTTTTATTAGGGATTGATGATGGAAAAACTAGAAAAAAACATTTTACTGAATGAGTAGAAGAGCTTACATAAACTATATATATATATATATATATATATATATATATATATATATATATATATATATATATATATATATATATATATATACATAGATATATATATATATATATATATTGATTGATATATCTATCTATAGATAGATAGATAGATAGATAGATAGATAGATAGATAGATAGATAGATGGACAATATAGTTTGCATTTAAAATGGTTGTAAAGGATTATTTTTTAACTGAATACATTCTCTGCATTAGGGTAATAAACCTTTTACATGCAGCCCGCCTAATTGCTCCCACAAGCTTAGCCATTGGCTCCTGCTGCTGTCAGTCAAAACGTGTGAGCAGAGAGCGGGGGGGGCTGTGCGTTTGAATAGACGCAGACAGCGAGGACCAGAAGCAAGCCGACACGAGTGTCCCCATAGAAAGTGGCTTTCTATGGGGGCACTCGGCAACAGGAGGAGAATAGATCACTAGCAAGGGATCCGAGAAGAGCGGGGTTGGGCTGCTCTGTGCAAAACCATTGCACAGAGCAAGTAAGTTTAACATGTTTGTTATTTTAATACAAAAAAAAAAATATTAAAGGTTAACAATTGCTTTGAAGCTGCACTCCAGGGATAAGTAAATATTGTCTAAATTGAAGAGTCATGTGTATTCTTCCTCAAATCTGGGTGTCCTTTGAGTATTTCTTCCAGATCTGTGAAGTGTGAAATGTTGTTCCTTCCTGTAATAAAGACCAGCAACTGCTGCTCTTTCTCCTTGTGTAGGGCAACAGGTCTTGTATCCACCCACTCCTGTAGTTTTCTGCAGGCAGCATGTAGTGTGGGTGGGGCCTGCTGGGTCCCTTCCACAGCACTGTTCTCTACACAGGGTAAGTACTGCACAGTGTTGATGTCACTGCTATTTTTACATGGTAATAATTGGGTTTGTAAAGGCATTTGGTGTACACAATGGGGTTGATTTACTAAAACTGGAGAGTGAAAAATTTGGTGCAGCTATGCATAGTAGCCAATCAACTTCTAACTTCAGCTTGTGCAATTAAGCTTTGACAAAATAACCTAGAAGCTGATTGGTTTCTATTTAGAGCTGCACCAGATTTTGAACACTCCAGTTTTAGTAAATCAACCCCAATGTGTGACTATTGGGGAATAGTTTTTGTGCCCGGAGTTCAGCTTTCTAAACCAGCCATAAGAACAATAAGATGACCATCTTTGTAGGCGTAGCACAGATGTGTTACGCCTACAAAGTCCATTATCTGCCAACCTATCTTTTAACAAACTATTACATCGGGACGTGGCATTGTGTACGTAGTTTTCATATCCACAGTTCCAATCTGTGATGATATGACTTTTTATCACTTATTTCTGTCGTCAGCTTGGTGAAGAACAGTTGGGTAAAATAACTTACCTACTGCCAGTCTTTTATTCTCAAAACTCCCAATTAGGTTAAGAAGTAATAAACCAAAAATGTTCATCAATGCCATGGAAACAAACACCCTATATTATATTATTGTATTATTATTTTTTTAAAGGCACACATTTGTAGTAAAAACAATATATATCAAATATGTAACAGTTTGTCTATTATAGCTAGTTAAAAATGAATGTTAGATGGCCGTGGTTTAGAGGAGCACTGGAAATACACAGTACTCTCCACTCAGTGTCATCCTATCATACTAACTCTATAATGGAAGATATGTAGGAAAAGAGATTATTAACCAATATAACAAATTTTTTAAGCAATCAAGTTAATTCACATTACATAAGTGCATTCTAATATTTATATTGACTCTGCTCTTCTTCATTACTGTGGATACACCATAAGAGAAAAGTGCTTTTCATAGAAAACAATTTTAAATTCATTAACTCTCATAATGCAACCATCAAATGGTGTTGTAGCTCTCCATTTAATTAAAACACTGGTGTTGGCTAGTCATTATTATTTCCATTATTATTACGGTAGTATCAAGGGCAGATTTTTATTGTACATCAGGACTCAACCAAATATGATTAATAGTTAAACATATGTCTTTTTAATGAAACCCGAGTTCTCAGCTTTAAATGTGTCCCCTTACCTCTCTCCCTCTCACGTATCTCCCCCCTCCCCGCCACCAACTCGACCCAGACCGCATTAACGTCGCAGAGCAGAGGGAACAGTTCTCGTCTGTCCGTCACCAGGGAGGCAGACGGGACAGGGGAACAACAAGTCATTTGTACCTGGTGAGGAGGACACTCCTGGGAAACAAATAGATGAGCTAGCCCATGAATCCTAGCCATTCTCCGAGGTAAACAGAACTGCATGAGAAACACAGCAATTATCAGCAGCAGCATCATGCTTAACTCTCTCACTGCTCTACGGCGGGCCAGAAGACATGAAACTGTAGATTATCCCAATATCTGTTTTAAGACAAAGAGACGGAAAATAATGTTGTCTCTTTCACTTTGGCAGATATAGAACTAGCTGCTGGTATCATCAGGTCCATATCTCGATCATGTCTGCTCTACCATGTATAACCCTCATCATCTTTCTCTGTCTGATACCACCCTTTCAAATAAATTACCATATACCTTCAAGAGATAAAATACACCCCCCCCCCCCAAGATTTTAAATAATACAATTTAGTAGTTAATAGTAGTAGTAAATCATAAACTTGGCATGGAGCTGCTCAGACCAGTTAGGTTGCACCAAAAGAGTTAAGCTGGCATGTTTTCATCGTCTGATTGAATATTCCTAAGAATATACATTATGCTCTCCACAATTATGGGGACATGGTTATGTGCATGCTTCATTATAATATGGATGAATTCATGAGAAGCTGGTCAAAGTAAATACAGGGTATGAAAATATTCTGAAGGGTCCAAACCAAAAGAAAGGGCCAGCAAGGGTCCACAGTTCCTTCTACTGCAATACTCTAAATAATGAATTTTATTTGCAAAGTTATTTAGTTAATTAGGTTGTAAAAATACATATATCCTTCAAAGTCAACTTTTGCACCTCCTGCAGGGGAGGTCCACAGGAAAGTCACACTAAAATCATTGGGCACCTTTTGCCACTTTACTTCAAACAAAATAAATAAAATCCTAAATATCCTTTCATAATTTAAATCTGTGGATGTCCTTCCGGTCCTTTTAAAAATCGTATTACTGATTTTGTACTTTGTATGTGGTAGAGAATTCCAGAGCTTAAAAAACTGCACTCCAGGAAACCTACAAATTCTCCCATGCGTAAGGCTGGGTCTGCACTGGTTAATTGCTTGTTTGTTCTAGGGAATTTGTAAAGATAGATTTACTTACCCTTTCCCCTGCTCCTGCAGGCTCCTCAGGGCTGCTAGACAGTGTTAACCTCCCTGGCGGTATGATTATTTCAGATTTTAGGTGCTGAAAGCGGTACAATTATTTTGCATGGATATTTGGCGTTTTATATTGTAGGCCTGTAATTCTTAGGATCAACAAACTTAAATCTGTCCAAACAAGAGTCTAGTAGACATCCCGGGTAAGATAAAGTTTGAAACACAAAATCATAAATTATAATATATTAAATAACTATAAATAATTATAACAAATAATAATAAAAATTATTCAATAATGTAATCAAATCAAAAACACTGAAATTTGCTCAGTTGCAGAATTGTCGCTGTCATTACTTTTAGTGTTTGATGACGATTTTCCCCACAAATCACTATCACTCAATTCTGCAAGTGATTCTAATTTATTATCGCTGTTTTCTAGCTGGTCTAAAACCATGTTTGACATAAAGGGACACTTTTTGGTTGCTATGGACAATCTACAGTTTCCAGGCAGAAAGAACAGTCTTTATTATATAAAAGTGCATGCAGGGCACTGGACAGACCACTAGGGACAAAGGGGATGTGTAATTATTTTATACAGTACTGTAATCTGTAAGATTATAGTATACTGTATGTGTATTGTGTTTTTACTTTTCTGAATTTGGCGCCGATCTCCGCCTCCATGCGTCGTAACATCGCAGGAAACGAAGCTCGACGGCACACGGGCACTGTGTGAATCGAGCAGAGGAGGACACAGCTCACTCACACAGCAGGGAGACATCGCAGGATCCAGGGGGACAAGGTAAGTAACTCTCACTGTATCCTGCAATGCGATCCCGAGTCTGGCTCGGCGATACCGCTAAGGGTACTGGAATTCCACCACGAGCCAGACTCAGGATTGCCGCCAGGGAGGTAAATTTTCGTAGTATAAAACATTTTTGACGACTAAATTAATACTATTTTAGTGTACACTGCCGTTTTTTTTTTTGGTAGCAGTGATTTTAATAAGGCTTAAAGTGAAACAATAAAAGTGAAATATTCCTTAACATTTCGTACCTGGGGGGTGTCTATAGTATGCCTGTAAAGTAGCACGTTTCCTCGTGTTTATAAAAGTCCATGCACAAAATACCATTTCTAAAGGAAAAAAAGTCATTTAAAACTTATCGCGGCTATAATGAATTGTCGGGTCCTGGCAATACAGATAAAAGTCATTGAAAAGCCATTACATGCCCCCCCCCCCCCCAGTCCATTACCAGGCCCTTCGGGTCTGGTATGATTATTAAGGGGAACCCTGTGCCAAATAAGAAAAAATGGCATGGGGTTCCCTCCAAAAATCCTTACCAGGTTCTGTTGCCTTGTAATTCTAATGAATATGTTTAAATAATTACAAAATAACAAAATAAAATTGCTTTTGAAGTCAAATTGAGAAGATTTCACAGCCACATATTGTTTAAACTTTGGTAAAAAAAAATCAAAGATTATCAAAAACTATATAAACCCGTGTTCTAGAGAGTTTAAAAAAACTTGTGTTGGTATGACATATTGTATGTTACACTTATTGTACAAAATCTGGCGCAACTTGGTGACTATAATTATTTAACAGTCCCAATAATGAAATTTTATCACAGCTTAAAAAGATGCATTATGAGTCAGTATGAGTCGTAGCATTCAGCTACTGACCTCAAGGTTCCTTATCAATGCATGCTTTTTAGGCTAATCTCATTCATATCAAGCAGCAGTTGTATGTCTATTGGTACTCTGCAACTTCAGTAGATATCCCACCTGGCCAATGCCAGGTAAGAATTACACAGCCAGGCTGTATTTTCATGGTTCATTGCCATTGCAAGCTGAGGCTCTCTTACTCTTCACCCACCTTTTTCCATTTCTGTACTCGGGCAATTAGAGCAAGCAAAAAAATAAAATGATATACATTGCACAGATGTGCCTTGATGGAACATGTTATGAAATAAGATAAAGTTTTAAACTAAGCATAATAAATGAAAATCATCAAAAGTTCTGGAATGCATTTTGCTGTGCAATAATAATTAATTGTATTGCAACTGACAGGTTTAATAGACAGTTTTCTACAATCCATTAGGCTTGATTCACACCTATGCTTTTTTTGTGCTTTTTGCATTTTGCAGATTTGCACTACAGTTCATTTAAAGGGTTTGTAAAGGATTTTTTTTTATCTTAATAGCTTCCTTTACCTTAATGCAGTGCTGTTTTCATGTCCTCATTGTTCGTTTTTGCTCTCAAGTTGCTGTAATTCTTCTCTGATCTCCACATTTCCTGGTTGTCTGTTTCCTGATAACCACAGTACTGGGAGCTTTCTCTCTGTGGTCACTAATCAAGGAGGTGTGATTACTGTGTGTCTAAAACCCCTCAGCACCAATCAGTTTCGTTTTCCAAACCATCACTGCCCTGTATTGGCTCGGTTGCTCTGTACAGCAGAGGCAGGAAACAACATCCAAAAAACGAAACTAGAAACTACAGGTACATTATATGATTGATTTTTATCTATTTTTAATCATTTTTAAAAGGAATCAGTTAACTATTATGTCTCTATACCCTGTAAACAGTAATTTCAGCAAAAAAAATGTTTTTTATTTACAACTCCTTTAACATGGGTTTCCTATGGAACACGTTATGTAGTGCAAATCTGAAAAATGCATTGGTGTGAATCCAGCCTTACAAGCACAAGAGTGTTAGGAATGATATTGACTATCATAAAGAAGCAGGCAAACTTAAGTTGGGTACGCACAAATTGAAATAAAAATAAACTGGATGAACTTCAAGCTGTGTGTACCCCACTCATTTAAAAAAAAGCTGATTGTTAGACCGGCTTCTGTCGAGCAGTCCTGCTGGAAAACCTGCATTCGATTAGCAATTGCAGCCTATGGCTGCAGTGCTGATCAGTGTATTCTGACAAGGGAGGCATCCCCTTTGTCAGAATACAATAGTTGGTTGAACAAAAAAATGTAAAATAATAGTCTGTACCCAGCTTTATAGGTGAAATACATAAATGCAAACCCGCCAAATGACTGTAATCTGTTTAGTTCCTCTCCAGGCAGACTACACAATGACCTCGTAGGAGATATTGCAGTTGAACAATACAGTTCGTGACTGGACATTGAAAAAGCAGAAGTAAAATGAGATCATAAATCTACTATCTCCTCCCTTCTGAAAGCTAGCAGTGTTAGACTGTCAGCTCTGTCAGATGTATAATGGCGCATATACACAATCAGAAGTTCCGACAAGAAAACCGTGGATTTTTTTCAGATTAAATGTTGGCTCAAACTTGTGTTAAATATACATGTCACACAAAATTCCGACCGTCAAGAACGCAGTGACGTACAACACTACAACGAGCCGAGAAAAATTAAAGAGGAGTTCCACCCAAATTTGGAACTTCCTCTTAACCCACTCCTCTCCCCCTTACATGCCACATTTGGCATGTAATTTTTTTGGGGGGGGAGTGGGGGCTTCAGCACGAGTGGGACTTCCTGTCCCACTTCCTCCTTCCTGTAGGCGACTAAGCTTAATCGCCTTCAGGAAGTGGCTGCTGTAGGCGATCGCCTAGGACACGTCACAGGTCCTAGGCGATCTCCTGGCCAATTACACGGCGCGGCGCCGGGCCACGCCGCTCGCGCATGCGCAGTGCCGCGCCGCTCGCGCTCGCACATGCGCAGTGGGTGTCCGGCCGTGAAGCCGAAAGCTGTCACGGCCGGGTGCCCACACTGAAGATGAAGACGCCGGCCGGGGAGGGGGGAGAGGAGCGGAGCCCCGGCCGGCGCGTCGCTGGAGCAGGTAAGTGCCTGTTTATTAAAAGCCAGCAGCTACACTTTTTGTTGCTGCTGACTTTTAATAAACATACAAATGGCTGGAACTCCCCTTTAAGTTCAATGATTCTGACCATGCGTCAAATTGATTCTGAGCATGCATGTTTTTTTGCGCGTGGGAATTGCATACAGACGATCAGAATTTCCAACAATAACTTTTCCCGTTTGAAAAATTGAGAACCAAATTTCCGACAGAAAATGTCCGATGGAGCATACACACGGTATGAATTTCCGACCAAAAGCTCACATTGAACTTTTCTTGTCGGAAATTCCGACTGTGTGTACGTGGCATTAGACCTGGTTTGGCTTACAGTTTAGGGGACATATTTAAACGTGACATCATTTAAAACACATGCATCTAAAAGATTTACCTGCAAAGAATGTTTGGTGAGTGTCAGATTCAGTGTTGCTGCTTTGCAGAGGATTATTATATTTAATTTTTTATTTTTTATTAATCCATAACTAGATTTTATAGTAGCTTTTAATATCTGCCTAGAGTTTGGATTTGAAGAAAAATCTGTTATTGGTTTTAATAGAGTAGCTTTTTTGAATAGAGAACAATTAATTATAATTCTTAAAGTGGAGGTTCCATCAAAAATATAATTTCGCTTTAAAGTGTAGCTTAGAACTAAAAAAAATAAAAATAAATGTTTTACTCACCTTGAAATGCCTGTTGCTATGCGGTCCCACAAAATCTGCCTTCCTATTCACAGAGGATACTGTTGTCGCTCCCTCAGCTCCTAACAGCGTTAATGCTCCTGGGAAATGGTGACTCATGATCAGGGGTCAAGTCCTGGGGAAAAAAGTGTGGGAACTCCCACCCAAGATCCACTCCCCAACCAAAAAAAAAAAAATGATACGCTCATATGCATAATTACTAAACCACAATTTTTTTTTTTTCGATCCTCTGTACCTTAGTAATCCTTTATGTTACTGGCCGCTTCCTGTATATGGATTCATTGGGTAGTGTGCGGGTATTCCGTCACTTCCTCGATGCCGCACTGGGAACAATGACAAAAGCTCCCAGGGGACATTGTGGCATCAAGGAAGTGACGGAATACCCGCACACACTACCTGATGAATCCATATACAGGAAGCGGCCAGTAACATAAAGGATTACTAAGGTTTGCCTGCCCCTGACAGTGACTCGAGCTGGGCATTGCTGCTTAGTGAAGGATTGGCTCGGGCAGCTCAGCTGCTCTAGTCCTGCAAAGGGAACTGCGTTCCTGCTGTGAGAAAAGTGCAGGAACTCCGTTCTCACGCATTCGCGCAGGACTTGAGCCCTGCTCATGATGCTGTGCGCCTCCCCTGTGCCTCCCCTGTGCAAGAATTGCGTTACTACTAGACCAGAAGTGACGCGATTCTAATGCTGTGTGACGGTCCCGGCTTGTTGTTGATGATGGGTTGCCATCACAACGGCATACACTTCCGCAGCCAACGCTCGTTGTGATGGCAACCCAAGTCGTTGACGGCGCGGCGGTGCAGCATTCTTGAGCATGCGTGAGATTGGGGCGGGACGGGTGTTTCGTTCTGACGCGTCATCCCGACTATTCCCGGAAGCAACTGCTTGTGGGCTTCACAATGCCCACAAGCAAAATGAGAACGTTCAAGAGGCCAAGATATAAAGTGTTCCTTTAGAATAACTCGGCGGAACAGCGGGACATTTTAAAATAGTAAGTGACACCATAGAGACGTATAGAACGAGAGATGAAAGCAGATATTTTTAAAATTTGAAAAATGTGATGGGAACCCCGCTTTAAACAATCACAATCCGTATCATCAACTGTAGAAATTATTTAGTATGCTGGATTTTTGCCATCTGAGAATTCATTTGTTTATAGAAGTGAGGATTAGATAAGTAAAAGAAACAATCCTGTCACTGCTCAAGCATTCCATTGTGTAAAAATATATTGTCTGAGTCACAAACAGAAAACACGAATGCCAAGGGTGACTGGTATCATTTGAAGAGTGAATAATTATTAAATCATTTGACACTGATAAAGCTCTGTTTGTGCATTGCCAGACTAAAATGTCTTATTGGCAAAGACAGGTCCTTTTAGATTCTCTCTTCTAAAAAACAGTCCACAAATATCCACCTTTGACTTTCAAGGCTAACATACTGTAGATCCACTCAGGTATTAAACAGCTATGATGTGCGGTTGTATGGAGATCATTTTTCTGTTCCTATTTGACTTTGTAAATACTGTGATCAATGATGAATCATTCCATTTGTCTTCTACATTTTACTAAACGACTTTTATGAAAGTAACAATGACCTCGATGAAGGTTATACCTGATCTCTAGACAAACAGCTAAATACACAGATGAAATACATATACGGTACATTTACTGCCATACAATTTTTTTATTTCTGCCCATCCAGTTGTGAGGTTTGCACAGACTGCACAGTTAGGTGGATGCCACCATTTACCGGACAGTGAAAGAGCAGCAGCAGAATGATGAGGCCATCCTTCTGCTCATTCTGTTCTCTCTTCCTATCAGCAAATTCCTTGTCAGGACATTTGAGTGGAGCACATCATTTGAATGCAGCTCCCAGTCTTGCCCCTCCTTCTCTCAGTCTAAATGTTGCTGTAGAGGGGAAATGCACTTAAAGGGGTTGTAAAGGTAAAACATTTTTCCCTAAATAGCTTCCTTTACCTTAGTGCAGTCCTCCTTCACTTACCTCATCCTTCCATTTTGTTTTAAATGTCCTTATTTATTCTGAGAAATCCTCACTTCCTGTTCTTCTGTCTGTAACTAAACACAGTAATGCGAGGCTTTCTCCCTGGTGTGGAGAAAGCTTCTTGAGGGGGGAGGGGGCGAGCAGGAGTGTCATGACGCCCACTAACACGCAGCTCCTTTCTCTATCTGCAAAGTAGAGAGTGTCCTGACCCTCCTGCTCACCCCCTCCCCCCCTTAAGAGGCTTTCTCCACACCAGGAAGAAAGCCTTGCATTACTGTGTGTAGTTACAGACACAAGAACAGGAAGTGAGGATTTCTCAGAAGAAATAAGGACATTTAAAAGCAAAATGGGAGAATGAGGTAAGTGAAGGAGGACTGCACTAAGGTAATTGTTAATTACCTTAATTTAGGGAATTGTTTTTACCTTTACAACCCCTTTAAGCTGGCTAAAGTTGGATCAAAAGCTGGTTCAGCAGAGACTGGGCAAATCTTGTTCCATGTGTGGCCACTTTTGCTTGACAGAAGTAGATCTAATGATTAACTTTGTCGAATTGGCTCATTCTCAATCAGGAGCTGCAACCCATTGGAGTCCCCACTATCAGAATACAATGTCTCAGCAGGGAGGATTCTAAATAGCAAAATGAAAATTATCCATCTATGACCATCATTAGCCTTTGTCTTAATTACACTAGTCACAGAAATGCAATGCTTTGCCAATGTATACATAGTTACTATAATTCATGTATTTCATATATGTCTGGAGTTCAGCTTCAAAGCTGAAGTTTAGGTATAGACATTTTTCATAATTACATTGGTCCAGTGTGGACCAATTTATGTATGTATGTGCCATATCTGTGGGATCCAAGTAGACAACATTACTACAGTGACCTTCAATAACTTCCCCGTCCTGTGTCGAGTGGATGCCTTTCATTGTGAGAATAGGAGGTTGCTTACTCAGCACAAGTTTCTTGGTGAATGCAAAGCATTTTTTGATTGGATGAGGTGGAGAGGCGAAAGTCACAATGCAAACTGTTCTCTAAATGGCACAAATGCCAAGCGGGCGACCTCGGAACCGAAAGCTAGCCGCTATCACTATAATAGCGATGCCTACTACATTAATTTCCAGCTTCCACAAGGATCTCACAGGTATGGCAAGAACTTCCTTTGGTTCAAGCTGAGCCAATGTAACCATGTAAAAAAATTGCACTACCTAAACTTTAGCTTTAAAAGAAGAAATTTGAGGTTGTTAAAAAAACAAACATACTGTACATACTCTCCTTCATGCAGCAGCATCCATCTGATGCTACAGCTGTCCCTTGCTGGCTCTAAGCCTGACCGCTGATCGCTCAGTTCTTGGTCAGCTCTGCATAAAAAGCAGTGACTGTTGGTGACTGCTTATCACTCTACTACTCTAGTGATCACTGGATCACTAGACTAAGGAGGGAGTGGGAGCATCTGGTCTAAAAGGTTGAGACAGCTGCTGATCAGGCATCTGGGTGGATTCCGATAATATGCCGATAATATAGCTGAGATCCTTCCAGAGCTTTGAGTGGCTCTGCGACATCAGCTGTCAACAGGCTTTAGCCCGCTGTCAGCTGATTGTTGGTCACAAGGAGAGCACAAGTAAGTGCAGTCCTGTGACCCGATGGTTGTGCCTACTACGATCGCTTTTTTTCTATCGGTTAGGTATCCATCGGTTAAATTTAAAACAAGATTGCTTTTTTAACCTATAGATAAATAACCGATGGGGACCACACACGATCGGTTTGGTCCTATGAAAACGGTCCATCAGACCGTTCTCATCGGTTTGACCGATCGTGTGTATGCGGCATAAGGCTTCATGTACACCGGACGTTGTTCAACCCCGAGGCACTGCAGAGGGGGAAAGACGTTACGGACACAGACTTGTTTAAACACATCTGGATAACTGATGGAGACAGGATTTGTTTGGTGTTACCCATATATTTGAAGCCTTATTGAAAGCTCTTCCTTCCTGATCTTCTACATAACAGACACTGTTTAACTAAATTGCTGGAATTCAGTTGCTGAATTCACCCGGGAACCTGTGGTCCCAAGCCCACATTGATATTGGGCTGGTGTCCATCTGCACCCCCGTTTCGACAGTTGCCTCACCTACTTTCTTTACGGAATCCCTCTATTTGGGTAAAAACAATTTATGACTATATCTACCTCTACCTCTATCCTATACCCCTGACGAAGGTGTTTAACCAGAAACGCGTCGTTACTGGGGATTATTATCTACTAGAGAGTATTATTGTAATTTTTTTATGCAGATTTTAGTTTTTTGTTGTTTTTGTCATATGTACACCTTGCAAAACGCTTGACATTTTTAACATTGATCATTTTGTTTTCATCTAAAACTTTTATATGCAACCAATAAAATATTTTATCAGAATACATCAGTGTATGTGGCCTTTAAAGTCCCATTGAAGGGGGATCTCTTCCTTTTTTTTACTATATTATTAGGGATGTGGCTACTGTACGGTATCAACCTGACATGGTGAAACCCTTTCTTTTTCTAAAGGAGAGTTCAGGGGCAGCTGAAAAAATGCCCAACTGCTCCTAAACGTCCGTTTACCAGCAGCAGTTTACATGAGGCATAACCTGGAAAAAGCATGTACAACGGGAGGTAAGAGTTCAATGGCAGCATACTTATTCAAGGTTAGGTGGTAAAACCAGGACAGCTAAAGATTATGGAACTTTATGGGTACACTGTTGCATCTTGAGTCCAAGCAGATGAAAAGAAAGGGAAAATCATTATGAGGATAGCACTACTAAACAGCTGGGAACCACAAACAAGCAATGGACAGCAAACACAGGAAATATCTCATGCCAGGCAAGACATGTGAGCAAATATGACAGTGCAGATTCCAAGAGAGGAGCATCACAAGAATCTTGTCAGAAGTCTGTGTTTACCAAAGGCTCACCTTAGCATAGCCTTATATTGCTCCCGTGAGAACAGAAAACTACAGCCACAACAAAAAGACAACACAGTGTTGTGGCATAATATCATGCTGCCCAGTATATGAAAGGGATCATACCACAAGAAGCTGAAAGAAATACGTAGTTTTGGTCTTTTCATAAGCAACAATAGAAGAAGTTCAAGGACCAACAAGAGTAAAATAAAAGAAAAATATAGTTATTTTTGTGATGGGAAAATAAATAAAGGTTCTCTACTCCTTTAAAGCAAAGGGTGTGTTGGGATTAATGGCCAAGACTATTAAGAAGTACACTCTCTATATTCATTTTCTATGTATAGCCATTTCAGATGTTTATGGTTTGAAAAATACACCCTTAGAGCTTAGGTTTTTGTTAGGTGCTTTTCTACGTACCTCTGTTCATTGTATACAAACCACATTCAGGTTTTCCATATAGGAGCACATGTCCTACTACGCAGGTAAGCTAGCTATTTATGTTGTTTATAACCTTCTGGGAGGGAACAAGATTGGGCATTTTCTTTTTCTTGAAATCTTGAAAAGTTCAAGAAAAGTTGCCATTTTTCATCTATGGCAAAGGCAAATTTAGAAAGTTTTTATGCTTTTTTTTATGGTGCAATAGGCTTTAATTGCTCCTGAGGGTTATTATAGTTGCTTTCAACTAGTCAGCCAATCATTAGCCTTATTATTTAAAATTTTTACCCTGGTGGTGGAGTTAGACATTTTTGCAATGGTCATTGCCAGAGTGTGGACACCGAGATGGCTTCACTGATGGGCACTTGCAGCTAACAGGCAGGGTAGCAGTGGTTAGGCATAGTGCTGATAAAGATCAGGTGAAGAGTATTCCGCTGGGCAAAATTGATATCCAGTAATGAGACAGAAGCATAGCTAAAAGTGTAGCAAGAGCTAAAAGTTAATGGAATAGCACCAACAGCAGGGGTCAGGTTTAGTTTAACAACTTAAAGACCGGAAGATTTTCCCCATTAATAAGCAGGCTATTTTTTGTGATAAGGCACTGGGTCGCTTTAACTGACAATTGCGCGGTCGTGCCACACTCTAACCAAACAGAATTCGTCCTTTTTTTCCCCCTCAAATAGAGCTTTCATTTGGTGGTATTTTATTACCTCTGCGGTTTTTATTTTTTGCGCTATAAACAAAAAAAACAGACAATTTAAAAATATATATATATTTTTCCCTTTTTGCTTTAATAAATATCCCTCAATAAATGAAAAAAAAAAAGAATTTCTTCATTGGTGTTGGCCAATATGTATTCTGCTACATATTTTTGGTAAAGAAAATTTCAATAAGTGTATATCGATTGGTTTGCACAAAAGTTATACGTCTACAAAATAGGTAATAGATTTATGGCATTTTTTTTTTTTTTTTCCATTTTACTAGTAATGGCAGTGATCAGCGATTTTTAGCGGGACAGATCGGACACTTTTGACACTTTTTTTGGGACCATTAACATTTATACAGCAATCAGAGCTAAAAAAAAAAAGCCACTTATTAATATATAAATGTCACTGGCAGGGAAGGGGTTAAAACTAGGGGGCGATTAATGGGTTAAGTGTGTTCCCTGGGAGGTGTTGCTAACTGCATGGGGGCTTGGTTGACTGGAGGAGGAGAGAGATCGCTGTTCCTAATCACAAGGAACAGGCAATCTGTTTCTCCCTCCCTGACAGAACGGGGATCTGTCTGTTTACACTGACAGATCCCTGTTCTGCCTGTCTCTGGAACGATTGCGGGTGGTTAGAAGAACATTGAATCTGCTGGACCTGCTGGTTGGCTCACCCACACATGAATGGACGTACAATGATGGCAATTCGCGCAGGGGAGACAACCTGCCCTAGTACAACTGCGGCAGGAGTTCCATAACTCAATAAACAAGGTCAAAAAATGCATTAAAAAAACTAGGGGGAGCAGAGGCAGAACTGTCAACAGGAATAACTAGCGATAACTGATCTGCAGCAAATTTTGTAAAGTCCAGATTCTTCTCAGGCCACCAGAATAAGGATAACTGTAGACTGCTCAGCTATATTAACACATATAGGCAAATTCTTGACAATGTTATGCAACTTTTATTAGGTCTATAGTTTTCTTCTGCATATCCACTTGAAGACCAAGCCTTTTCTGGCACTTTTGGTTTACAAGTTTAACCACTTCCATACAGGGCATTTTCACCCCCTACCTGCCCAGACCAATTTTTAGTTTTCAGCGCTGTCGCACTTTGAATGACAATTGCGCGGTCGTGCAACGTGGTTCCCAAACAAAATTGACGTCCTTTTTTTCCCCACAAATAGAGCTTTCGTTTGGTGGTATTTGATCACCTCTGCGGTTTTTATTTTTTGCGCTTTAAACAAAAGAGCGACAATTTTGAAAAAAAAAAACACAATATCTTTTACTTTTTGATTTAATAAATATATATAAAAAAAAAAATGTCCTCAGTTTAGGCCGATACGTATTCTTCTACAGATTTTTGGTAAAAAAAAAGCAATAAGCGTATTTGATCGATTTGCGAAAAAGTTCTAGCATCTACAAAATAGGGAATAAAATTATGGCATTTTTTTTTTAACTAGTAATGGTGGCAATCTGCGTTTTTTTTATTGTGACCGTGACATTGCGGCGGACATATCGGTCACTTTTGACACATTTTTGGGACCATTCACATTTATACAGCGATTAGTGCTATAAAACTGCACTGATTACTGTGTAAATGTGACTGGCAGGGAAGGGGTTAACACTAGGGGCCGCTGAAAGGGTTAAATATGTTCCCTGGAAGTGATTCTAACTGTAGGGGGAGGGGACTCGCAAGGGGAAGAGACTGATCTGTGTTCCTCTGTACTGGGAACACACATAGGTCTCCTTACCTCTGGTTAAATAGTATATTTTGCTATATAATTACTTATAACCCCCAAACATTTTTTTTTTTAGCAGAGACCCTGGGGAATAAAATTGTGATCATTGCAATTTTTTATGTCACATGGTATTTGCTCAGCAGTTTTTCAAACACAATAAAAAAAACACTTTAACTGCTTCTGTACGCCCATCGCTCATTTACTGTGGCAGGGCGGCCTGACTGCACGAAACAACGTACCTATACCTTGTTTCTGCCTCGGAGTCTGGGGCACGAGTGCACGCCGCCCGTGAGCTGCTCCTGCTGTGATTGGACACAGCAGGAGCCAATCAGCAGGTCCGGCAGCTGCGATGGCCACCAGGAGCCACCAATTGTTTGCAGGAGAGGCAAAGCAGCGGTCTGCCTATGTAAAAAAGGCAAAACGTTGGTTTGTCTGAGAGGTAGAGGAGGATCTTGTGTTCCTGGTAATCAGTCAGTCCATCCCCCACACAGTTAAAAATCACTCCCGAGGAACACACTTAACCCTTTGATTGCCCCCGGTGTTAACCCCTTCCCTGCCAATGTAATTTATACAGGGAGAGTGCATTATTTTAGCGTTGATCACTGTATTAGTATCACTGGTCCCCAAAAAGTGTCACTTAGGCCCGGATTCACAGACAGTGGCGCACATTTATGCCGCCGTAGCGTATCTCCTTTACGATACGCCGACGCAGAGCAGAGAGGCAAGCATGGAATTCACAAAGCACTTCCTCCCAAAACTGCGCTGGGTTTCCTAGGCGTAAGCCGGCATAGGTGGAAGTGGGCGTGAGCCATGCAAATGATGGGCCGAGCGGCAGACAGATACGTATAACGAACGGCGCATGCGCCGTCCCGTGGACGTATCTCAGTGCGCATGCTCACAATCACGTCGGAACAACTGCCTAAGATACGCCGGATCACTGCCTACGACGTGAACGTAACCTACGCCTAGTTATATACATGTCCAATGTAAACTACGTAAAATACGCGGGCTTGTGTTCCCTGGTGCAGCCCTTGCAAGGATGCTGCTGAGTTACACCTCCTTTATGGGGTATAACTTTACGCCATACGTCGGGCGCAAGTACGATCGTGAATCGGCGTATCTCCCTCATTTTGCATATTTGAATAGAAAATCAATGGGAGCGCCACATGCGTCCAGCATAAATATGCGCCCACTCTATGCCGGCGTAGGCAAGTTACGTCGGTGGAATGAAGCCTGTTTTTAGGCGTATCTTAGTTTTGTGGGCACGGCGCACAGATACGACGGCGCGTATTTGCACTTACGCGGCGTATCTCGAGATACGTCGGCGCAAGTGCTTTGTGAATCCGGGCCAATGTGTCCAATTTGTCCACCACAATGTTGCAATCCCGTTAAAAATTGCTGATCGACACTATTACTAGTAAAAAAAAAAAAAGATTTTTTGTTTTACCAATAATATGTAGAAGAATACATTTTGGCCTAAATTGATGAAGAAATTAGATTTTTTTTTTATTATTATTATTATTATTATTATTATTATTATTATTATTATTGAAAGTGTTTTATAGCAGAAAGTAAAATATATTGTTTTGTTGATAGCAAAAAAAGTGATCAAATACAGTACCACCAAAAGAAAGCTTTGTGGGAAATAAAGGACATACATTTTGTTTGGGTACAGTGTCGCACGATTGTCAGTTAGTAACGCAGTGTTGTATTACAAAAAATGGCCTGGTTTTTAACCCCCCTGGCGGTATTCCCGAGTCTGGCTCGGGGTAAGATTTTTATACCAAAATCGGTATCCCCGAGTCAGACTTGGGCTCGCCACGCTGCAGCCAGAGACAAAGTTACTTACCTTGTTCCTGGATCCAGCGATGCCACCGCGCTGTGTGAGCGAGCGGGACCTCGCTCGATTCACACAGTGTCCTCCAGTGCCACCGATCTCCGTTCCCTGCGACGTTACGATGCACGGGGGCGGAGAACGGCGCCAAATTCAAAAAGGTAAACAAACACATTACATACAGTATACTGTAATCTTATAGATTACAGTACTGTATGTAAAAAATACACACCCCCTTTGTCCCTAGTGGTATGCCCAGTGCCCTACATGTCCTTTTATATAATAAAAACTGTTCTTTCTCCCTGCAAACTGTAGATTGTCCAAAAGTGTCCCTTTATGTCAAAAATGGTTTTAGAGCAGCTAGAAAACAGCGATAATAAATTATAATCACTTGCAGAATTGTGCGATAGCGATTTGTGGGTACATTCGTCATAAAATTTTTTAAGTGAGTTATTCCTAAGAATTACAGGCCTACAGTATAAAACGCCAAATTTCCTTGCAAATAATGGTACCGCTTTCAGCACCTTTTTTCTGAAATAATCATACCACCAGGGAGGTTAAGGGAGTGAAACCTTCCGGGACTGAAGTGGTTAATGAATAAAATAAAAAAACACCCCAATTTTTTTTTTAAATCTAAAAGATGATGTTACGCCAAGTAAATAGATACCTTACATGTCACACTTTAACCACTTGCTTACTGGGCACTTAAACCACCTTCGTTCCCGGAGCAATTTTCAGCTTTCAGCACTCTCACACTTTGAATGTTAATTACTCAGTCATACAACATTGTATCCAAATGAATTTTTTGTCCTTTTTTTCATACAAACAGAGCTTTCTTTTGGTGGTATTTGATCACCTCTGGACTTTTTATTTTTTGCGCTATAAATGAAAAAAGGCGGAAAATTTTGAAAAAAAATGAATTTTTCTTAGTTTATGCGATAAAATTTAGCAAAATATTAATTTTTCTTCATAAATTTTGGCCACAATTTATACTGCTACATGTCTTTGGTAAAAATAACCCAAATTAGTGGATATTATTTGCTCTTTGTGAAAGTTAGAGAGTCTACAAGCTATGGTGCAAATCATAAAAAAAATATCACACCTGTTGTACCGGTGCCTATCTCATTTCTTGGGGCCCTGAACACGCCAGGAAAGTACAAATACCCCCCAAATGACCCCTTTTTAGAAAGTAGACATTCCAAGGTATTTAGTAAGATGCATGATGAGGTTTTTGATGTTGTAATTTTTTCCCACAATTCTTTGCAAAATTAATATTTTTTTTATTTATTTTTTCCCCCTCACAAAATTGTCATTGTAATAGGTTATTTCTCTCACATGGCATGTGTATACCACAAATGACACCCAAAAATACATTCTGCTACTCCTCCTGAGTATGGCGATACCACATGTGTGGGACTTTTTCACAGCCTGACCACATACAGAGCCCCAATATGCAGGGAGCACCATCAGGTGTTCTAGGAGCATAAATTACACATCTAACTTGTTGACTACCTATTACACTTTTGAAGGCCCTGGAGCACCTGGACAATGGAAATGCCCACAAAGTGACCCCATTTTGGAAAGCTAACACCCCAACGTATAATCTATGAGGCATAATGAGTCTTTTGAACGATTCATTTTTTTCCAAACGTTTTTGGAAAATGTGGGGAAAAAATGAAAACGCATTTTTTTTACGCAAAGTTGTCCATTTATAAGATATTGCCAACACATAGCCTGTACATAGCAAAAATTACACCCCAAAATACATTCTGCTACTCCTCCTGAGTATGGCGATACCACATGTGTGGGACTTTTTCACAGCCTGGCCACATACAGAGCCCCAATATGCAGGGAGCACCATCAGGTGTTCTAGGAGCATAAATTACACATCTAACTTGTTGACTACCTATTACACTTTTGAAGGCCCTAGAGCACCTGGACAATGGAAATGCCCACAAAGTGACCCCATTTTGGAAAGCTAACACCCCAACGTATAATCTATGAGGCATAATGAGTCTTTTGAACGATTCATTTTTTTCCAAACGTTTCTGGAAAATGTGGAAAAAAAATGAAAACGCAATTTTTTTATGCAAAGTTGTCCATTTATAAGATATTGCCAACACATAGCCTATACATAGCAAAAATTACACCCCAAAATACATTCTGCTACTCCTCCTGAGTATGGCGATACCACATGTGTGGGACTTTTTCACAGCCTGACCACATACAGAGCCCCAATATGCAGGGAGCACCATCAGGTGTTCTAGGAGCATAAATTACACATCTAACATGTTGACTACCTATTACACTTTTGAAGGCCCTGGAGCACCTGGACAATGGAAATGCCCACAAAGTGACCCCATTTTGGAAAGCTAACACCCCAACGTATAATCTATGAGGCATAATGAGTCTTTTGAACGATTCATTTTTTTCCAAACGTTTTTGGAAAATGTGGAAAAAAAATGAAAACGCAATTTTTTTATGCAAAGTTGTCCATTTATAAGATATTGCCAACACATAGCCTGTACATAGCAAAAATTACACCCCAAAATACATTCTGCTGCTCCTCCTGAGTATGGCGATACCACATGTGTGGGACTTTTTCACAGCCTGACCACATACAGAGGCCCAACATGCAAGGAAGACCAACCGGTGTTCTAGGGACACATAGCATACACATGACAAGAATTACACCCCAAAATACATTATGCTAAGCAAAGGGTAAACAAAAAATGTACCTGTGGTTTTAGTAGCGCAGTTGTCCACGGGACGATAGCACTGGTCCAGGCAGCAGGCAGGGACTTGGTCAGCAAAAGAAAATGCAATTGTCCAGGCAACAGGCATGATGGCATAGGTCCTACAGGCAGCAGGCAGAAGTAGGGCCTCGTTCAGGACAGAATGGGGACAGGGGTAGAGGCTTCTCCCACCCAAATCTCTTTGAAGCCTCCGGGCAACCAGACCCTAATCTAGAATGAGAAAACAAAAACAATAGTTTTCTTCATCCAGAAAAACAATTCTGGAGCCCCTCACATGTGAGACCCCTGTGCTTTGAATCCCACTAGTCCACTGGCAGGGTAAAAGATCAGTCCAAGAGGCAGGCAAAAAGAATGGTCAAACGGTCCAGGGTCAGTTCCAGATCAGGCAGAGGTATAAACAGAATCGGTAGGCATAAGCGTGGTCAAATAACAGTCCAGGGTCAGTTCCATATCAGGCAGAGGTATAAACAGAATCGGTAGGCATAAGCGTGGTCAAATAACAGTCCAGGGTCAGTTCCATATCAGGCAGAGGTATAAACAAAATCGGTAGGCAGAATCGTGGTCAAATAACAAGCCAGGGTCAAATACAGAGCAAGCAGAGGCATAAGGGGTGTAAAGGTAAATGGCAGGAAGTGACTAATAATTTAGTAAGGAATGATAACGGCGGAAACAGCCGCCTATGCAGAGGCCTGGTTGGGAAGGGCATTGGGCACAATGAAAACGGGTGTCTCTTCTCACTCCATCTTTGGAGCACACCCGGCATTTTTTTTGGGAATTTCGGCCTGTTGGTCCGGGAGGGATTTTATCTGGGAAGTGGCGCTCGTAGAGTCGGCTTACCACATCGGATCGAATGGTTGCTGGTGGGTTGCTGGTGTATAAAAGGGCAGTGGTGATTTCCTCCTGGAAGTACAGGTAGGATTTGGGTCTTGGAGTGGATTTTCGATATAATACGTAGGTGTTGTATATGGCCAAATTGAATAAGTAAATTGAAACTTTTTTATACCACTGGTATGATCGTCTTGTGGAAAGGTAGGGCTCGATCATTTGATCATTGAAATCGACACCCCCCATGAACTTATTGTATTCGTGGATACATTTAGGTTTCTGGATTTGCCCATTCCTCCTTCTGATGGTAACGCATGTATTGTTGTGGATGGTAGAAAGCACGTACACATCCCTTTTGTCCCTCCATTTCACGGCCAGAACTTCCTCATTGCGTGCACTCGCCGTCTCCCCTTTTCTTAGCTTCTTGGTGACGAGGCTTTGAGGAAAGCCCTTCCGGTTCGACCGTACGGTGCCGCATGCGGGTGTCTTCTTTCTATACAGGTTTCGGAAAAGGGGCAAACTTGTGTAGAAATTGTCCACATACAAGTGGTAGCCTTTCTCCATGAGCGGGTTTAGGAGTTGCCAAACAATTTTCCCGCTGGTTCCTATGTAGTCTGGGCAATTAGGGGGGTGTAGCTGGCTGTCCTTTCCTTCATATATGTTGAAGGCATAGGTATATCCGGTGGCACGGTCACATAATTTGTAGAGCTTCACTCCATAGCGGGCCCTTTTGGAGGGCATAAATTGCTTTATGCCGAGCCTGCCAGAAAATTTTACAAGGGACTCGTCAACACAGATGTTTTGGTCCGGGGTAAACAACTGGGGGAAAATTTGGGAAAAATAATCTAGTAGTGGCCGAATCTTATAAAGTTTGTCAAAATTTGGGTCATCTCGGGGAGGGCACTGGGTATTGTCACTATAGTGTAGGAATCGCATGATCATTTGATATCTGGACCTGGGCATTTTTGAGGAAAAGACGGGCATGTGGTATATGGGGCGTTTTGACCAATATGAACGTACTTCGTTTTTGTGGTTTAGTCCCATACAGAATACGAGGCCCAAAAATTTTTTAAACTCTTCCACTGTAAGGGGTCTCCATTGGAAGGGACGGGCATAATAGGATGTGGGGTGACTGGAAATAAATTGTTGGGCATAGAGATTGGACTGGGAAACAATTGAGGAAAGCAAGTCCTCAGTAAAAATTAAATTGAAAAAATCTATTGGGGCAAAATTTTCTGTGTCCACTTGGACTCCTGGCTGGGCAGTGAAAGGGGGAATGTTGGCTTCTCCTGAATTAGGAGGAAGCCACAAGGGGTACTGAAGGGAATAGGGAAGGCTGGCATGGGACCTACTGGTACGTGACCTTGCTTGACGAGGTGTTGCGGTTCTGGTGGACGGCACAGCGGTGCTGGTGGATGGCACAGCAGTGCTGGTGGATGGCACAGCAGTGCTGGTGGATGGCACAGCAGTGCTGGTGGATGGCACAGCAGTGCTGGTGGATGGCACTGCCTCCTTAGCAATACGCCTTCGTCTGGCGGGCGGACCCTCTTCCTCCTCTTCTTCCTCTTCTTCTTCCTCTTCCTCCTCTTCTTCCTCTTCTTCCTCTTCCTCCTCTTCTTCCTCCTCTTCCTCCTCTTCCTCCTCTTCCTCCTCTTTCTCCTCTTCCTCTTCACTGCTAACTATCGGCTCATATTCAACATCAGATCCGGCGTCTGACCTTGCGGAGGAATCCGAATCGCAGAGCTCCCCGTTGCTCTCGTCGGCCGCAATAATTTCGTATGCCTCCGTAAGTGAAAAAGATCTTTTAGCCATCGTTGGCAATGACAAAAGATGGCACGTGGCACTGATGACACTGACAGGTGGCACTGACGGCAAATGGGACTGGCAGATGGCACGGGCAGATGGCACTGATGGCAGGTAGCACTGATGGCAGGTGGCACTGATGGCAGGTGGCACTGATGGCACTGATGGCACGGGCAGATGGCACGGGCAGGTGGCACGGGCAGGTGGCACTGGCGGCAGGTGGCACTGGCGGCAGGTGGCACTGGCGGCAGGTGGCACTGATGGCAGGTGGCACTGATGGCACTGATGGCTGACGGCACGTGCAGGTGGCACGGGCAGGTGGCACGGGCAGGTGGCACTGGCAGGTGGCACTGATGGCAGATTGCACTTTTGGCAGATTGCACTTTTGGCAGATTGCACGGGCAGGTGGCACGGGCAGATGGCACGAGCAGGCGGCACTGGCAGGTGGCACTGATGGCAGGGGCAGGTGGCACTGATGGCAGGGGCAGGTGGCACTGATGGCAGGGGCAGGTGGCACTGATGGCAGGGGCAGGTGGCTCTGATGAAAATGCACTGGCTGGTGGCACTGGCTGATGGCACTGGAAGGTGGCACTGGAAGGTGGCACTGGAAGGTGGCACTGGCAGGGACTGGGTAGTGTTTGTGTCACTCACTTTTTTTTTTTTTACTGTAAACGATCGATCAGTGAAAACTGTCTTTCTCTCCTCACACGCGGTCTGTGTGTAAGGAGAGAAAGCCGGCGATGAGAGATGATCTCATTTGTTTACATTCGAGATCATCTCTCATTGGACGGCTAGATCGAATGCTGAATGGCCGCTGTGATTGGCCATTCAGCACGATCTGTGATTGGCTGTGTCCGAGGGACACGGCCAACACAGTTTTCTGCAGAAGCGCGCTCGCGAGGACGCGCTTCCAGCAGAGAAACAGCAGGCCGTTTAAACACGGCCACTTGGCACTTCAGGTCCGCGCTGCAGACGTATTTTTACTATAGCGCGGATCTGAAGTGGTTAAGATTGCACATGCTCGTGGAATGGAGACAGTACTTAAAAATCTCCATAGGTGATGCTTTACAGGTGAAATGTTTAGAATTACACAGGAGGTCTATTGTTGAATTAACATTTGTGGCAATACCTCACATATGCGTCCGCTCCCGCTTCCGCGAGTGAGCACAGAGGGATGGTGGCATTTATGGAAAGGACCCCAAATCTCTAGTTTACCTTTAAAAAGCAAAAGATATTTTTTTTTTGATCTTTTGCTGTAAGAAACAAAATGTTCACTTCTGCGCTAGACCGGAAGTGACGTGATGTCGCTCTGGTCCTCCAAGGCCATAGAGGTGATCTGGGCTCTCTCCGCCTCTTTGACCAGCCGACCGCACCGTCGGATCCTTTCTCGGGAGAGCCAGTGAAAATGGTAAGCCCGAGAAACACTGGGAGTGTAGGACGCTCCCTCCCGATGCTTCTAAAAGCGATCCAGTGGCTAATGAGCCGCTCGCACCTCTTTCATGAGAAAGCCAGCCACCAGCTTAAAAAATAAATACTGGAGTTATGACTCATAGCTCCAGCCATAATCCTGGTAAACCATTTGCAAACCTACGTATATCTACATATTGCGGTCAGTGAGTGGTTATTATTGCAATCTGGTACAACAGAGACATTCATAGTCAAGTTTCATTTCCAATAATTGTTATTGTTTTAGTAGAGCGCAAAGAGTTACAAATATTTGTTTGAAACAGAGGCTTGAATAAAGCATGATAGAAAGTAATAAAAATGCTTATGTGTAAAGAAAAGCACACAATTTCGTGGGAATAAGGTCAGTACACAACACAGGGCTGGGGAACCCTTTGTCGTTTTAAACATTCAATCCAAAAAAACAGCGCTTAATTTATAACTCACCCGACTTCAAAGTAAGATGACCGCGCTCGTGGGATCCGTGGACCCGATCGCTGCCGGTGTCCCGCGATCAGTCACAGGAGCTGAAGAATGGGGAGAGGTGTGTATAAACACACCTTCCCCGTTCTTCACTGTGGCAGTGATACTGATCGTCTGTTCCTTGATATAGGGAACGACGATCAGTGATGTCATGCCTACAGCCACACTCCCCTACAGTAAGAATCACTCCCTTAGGGCACACTTAACCCCCTAGCGCCACCTAGTGGTTAACCACTTCACTGCCATTGTCATTTTCAAAGTAATCAGTGCATTTTTATAGCACTTTTCACTGTGAAAATTACAATGATACCAAAAATGTGTCAAAAGTGTCCGATGTGTCCGCCATAATGCCGCAGTCATGAAAAAAACGTAGATCGCCACCATTAGTAGTAAAAAAAAAAAATATTAATAAAAATGCCATAAAACTATCCCCTAGAAGAATATGTATTGGCCTAAACTGAGGAAAAAATATGTTTTTTTATCTTTTTGGGGATATTTATTATAGCAAAAAGTAAAAAATATTGTTTTTTTTTCAAAATTGTCGCTCTATTTTTGTTTATAACGCAAAAAATAAAAACCACATGGGTGATCAAATACCACCAAAAGAAAGCTCTATTTGTGGGAAAAGAAGGACCCCAATTTTGTTTGGGAGCCACGTCGCACGACCGCGCAATTGTCAGTTAAAGCGATGCAGTGCCGAATCGCAAAAAAGAGCAGGGTCCTTAACCTGCATAATGGTCTGGGTCTTGGACCCTGGTTAAGGGCGGATATGATCAACATGTACAAATACATAAGGGGTCTATATAGTGAATTTGGTGTTGAATTATTTCCTTTAAGGTCATCACAGAGGACAAGGGGCACTCTTTACGTACCATGCACAGTCGGGAATGTGACAGAGTTTACAATAGAGTAGCTTCCTACAGAAGTTAATGATCTTTTAATTTCTGATTAGAGCATTTAGAGATTCAGTTTACCAATTTTTAAATATTGTTTTATTAAAAAGAAGTAAAAAATAGTGCAGGAAAATGTACAGGGAAAATTACAAAACAGACATGCGCAACAGAAAAATCAATAGGATTCTATGTAAAATACTTTACCTCATAAATGACCTTCAAAGAGTGAATGAGTTAACAAAATGCAATTAAAGGGCCTTGGGATATTTTGTAATGCTCTAGCACATATACCCCTAATGCCAACTATTCCAAATACATATATTTCTACCTGACAAGGTTTTACAATCCAACAGCAAACATGAATGATATTAGGATTTGTTAGCAACCAACTATGATATAAATATTACATAAGTCCTGCTTTTGATATCTGATGTGTTTAAGCCCCCACCCTGTCTAGCTAATGTGCATGTTCTCATACAGTACATTAGTGTAATCACTTTTTATAAAGGTAACTCTATTACCCTTTAGGAGTTATGTAATATGAAAAGAGAGTGGTACTATGTTCAATACAACTTCCAATTCTCAGACTTCACTATTGTCACGCTACCCCCTTCAGAATACAGTAAATGATGTGTTACTTTTTCCTGAATAAATTATTGTATTGTAGTACAATAAAAATGGCATATTTTATACTATATACACAGTTCTGAATACATTTTTTAAGTCCTACCAACATTATTGAAAACACTAGTTGTAGAGAAATGAAACACAGGTATTTATCTCAATATGCTTATTGCATCTGATTTGTACATTAAAACGCCTATGAAGCATGAATTCAATGTGGCTGTAAAATTATATGTGTAGTCTAGCGTGACCCAACAGAAATAAAGCAAAGTGCATGCACAGTAATATACATATAACAGTTATTTAGAACTGCTCAGGGAGATCAGAAAAAAACAGTGCCAATACAATGAACTAAAATATATGTATTTTGATTTCTGCTGCAGTGTTGTGAACCCTTTACTGTTTAAATATAGAGCAGACCAGACATTTAGAGTTTTGTAATTAAAACCTGACATAATCTTACGACTGCATACAAATGTAACTCTACATAACAGCACTGGTAAAATCTGCATTTTCAATGTGAAAGATGTATTTATGAAAGTAAATGGCTATTATGTAATGCATAGGTATTTGTTTACATTTTAAGGTGAATGCGTGCATGTACTGTTTGGTATATCCTAACTGTGGTTTATCATAGATCATGCCAGACTTCTGGAAAGGATGGTGTCTGTGGCCGGGCTTGAGGACATGGCATTGACATGGATGGCCTCATTCCTGCGGAATAGAACTCAGAGGGTAAGACTAGGGACGTATTATTCATCTAATAGTTCCTTGTCCTGCGGGGTTCCTCAGGGTTCGGCATTATCGCCGATATTATTTAATATCTACATAAGGCCGCTGCTGTATATTATTCGTCGCCATAATCTGAGCTTTCACGTTTATGCAGACGATACGCAGATTTATTTTAAGCTGCCTAAAAGCGAGGAAGCCCAGGTAGATTTGGCATCCTGCCTGGAGGAAATACAGTCCTGGATGGGAGCCAATTATTTAAAACTTAATGGCTCAAAAACGGAATGTATTATCATTAGTAATCAGAGCAAAACCAGTTTGAATGATTTTCCTTTTTGGCCGGCTTCGTTTATGCCATTACCGACCCCGGCTACCCAGGTTCGGGACTTGGGAATCATTTTGGATTCCAAATTGTCATTGAAGGCGCAGGTAAATCAGGTGGTAAGCTCATGTTACTACCAGCTGAAACTTCTGCATTCTACATTGCATTTCATTGACGAGGTGGACAAAGTCCACGTGATCAATGCTTTTATTGGCAGTCGGCTGGACTATTGTAACGCGCTATACATGGGGTGTCCAAAAACTCTTCTGCATAAGCTTCAGCTGATCCAAAATGCCGCAGCTAGGTTATTAACGGGTGTGGGTCGTCTGGACCATATTACACCATCTCTGAAAGCCCTGCATTGGCTACCAGTTGCTGAACGGGTTTTGTTCGAAGTGGGTTGTATCGTCCACAAAGCTATCCATAAGATAGGCCCAGGGTATCTGCATGAAAAATTTACCTGGTACGTTCCCAACAGATCATTGAGATCTGCTGATCAGGCTAATTTGATTGTCCCTAAATTTAGAAGAACTATATGTGGAGGGAGGACGCTGGATGCACAAGGTTCAATATTCTGGAATTCTCTACCTCTATACATAAGACATGAGAAGGATTTATTCAAATTTAGGAAGTTTTTAAAAACTTTTTATTTTCTCAAGTGTATGGCCCTAATTAGGGTAAGATATTAGTATTTTTTAGTTCTTTTAAATGTTTATCATGTGGTTCTATGTTGTTTATCACGCAGTAATGAGAGATTGTTTGTACATGTATATGTTGGTTCTATGAGCGCATCGAGGCCTTCGGGTAATGACTGCGCTCCAAATAAGCATTTTAATAAATAAATAAATACATATATTCATCCTTGAATAATTACAAAAATACATACATTACCTTTCAAAATTTAGATTACTGGGTAATTGATCAAGATCATATCAAATATGTGTGTGTTTGTAAGTCCGAGCACGCAAATGATAAGCCCAATGTTTCAAATACCAAGGAAAAAAGTACACATTCTGGACTTGTTCCATAATAATATTGAAACTTAGAAATACTGTACATGTATGCTTTAGAAAAATGCCAGCAGGAATCATATTGCTGGCCATTGACCAAGTCCAATCAAACTGTCCATAACAGTCCTGTAAGAGATGACTTTCTTCATATCCTTAAAATATATTCTATATAATTGATTTACTACAGGAATGTTTTTCAGACATAGCAGATTTTGCCTACGATAAGAAAGGGTAAACCATTTGCCTCAGATGGCCACGAATTAAGCATCATTGTTGGCGTAGTGGTCATTGTAAAAAGCTGCAAAAGGAGCCCCTTGCATGCTGCCCTCTGATCTTTGAATGACATGAAGCTTTCTTGGAAATGTGAATAAAGTATTATGCGCTGAAAATTAACAGTACAAATTAACAGTACAAATGGTAGTACAAATGGTAGTGCAATTGTGTTTAGACAAAACATGTAACAAAACCATAACAATAGTCCCAATCAGTGGCTGGGTGTGTGCTAATCCTCTGTGTAGCAGGAAAGACACAATACTGATATAATGACTTGAAAAAATGTTGGGTGGAATCAGTCTTCCCAGATAGCTGCCTCACATGGTGTAAAATCCTCCACACTAGCACAGCTCATGCAAGACAAGGAGAGAAAGAAATCCTCATAGCAATCATGTAAATATCAAGAGAAGGTAAATGATAGGCTTGTGACAAAGGCACACTCACGAATCCCCTGGATAAAACAAGCACCAAACAATCCTCCTTTAGTCGCTCAGGTTAGATGTTCTCCTCATTCGGATGTACGATCCCGTCATTCCTGTTCCTAGCTCCTCCCCCACGCGTTATGTCACTAGACACGTGACTTAGTCATGGGTAACTCAAGCTTTCTTGTAAGCCTTTTTACCAGCAAAACTGCCAATATAATTGTTTTCCCGGGAAATTTGACAGTCTCTGGCAACCTGGCAATCTCTCTATTACTGTAGAGCAGTGGTTTTCAACGTCAGTCCTCAAGTAACCTCAACGGGCCATGTATTGGGCACTTACCCATGTCATTGATATTGATTTAAAGCAGCTGTGCAAACTAAAGGAAAAAATGGCCCGTTGGGGGTACTTGAGGACTGAGGTTGAGAACGAAGAAATACAATTATGAAGATCTCCTAGTGCTTTCTGTTCTAACACGCAGCTCTCATAGCATTCTTTCAGGTTTTGGTATGTCTCAGGTGATGTCACCTATCATGGCACTGTTTTCTGATAGAAAGCAGTTCTCATAGCATTCTTTTAGGAAATAAACAGATTCCATAGCATTTTCTGATGACTTGAAAAATCTATGGGAATATGTATGAGGATAAAATTGCATCCACTACTGGTTTTGATTAGTCCTTTTAAATGCCCATTTCTCCTGTATTATTAACATGTTGCAGCATGGTTTAAGTGTAACTAAACCCAGGAGCCTGCATTCACTATATCTGGTCTCCCACAGTAGACAGAACATGGCAATGCAATAGTAAATATAAACTGCTAAATACCTTTTCTCATCAGCACTATATAGCCTTGTGACTTCTATCAGTGTCTGGTTAAAGCTTGTAAGAGGAGTTTTCATCCTGCACTGACTGTCCTTTAAGGCTGGGGGGCCCCTGACCCTCAGCCTGGACAGTGCTGATTGGCCCTGTGCTGATCACATGCACCCTCCCAAGAAACCCCCCCCAAAAAACTCTCTAACAATACATACTGAGCATGTTCGACTTGCCCCCTAGCCTCTGTTCTATCAAGAGTAGGGATGAGCTGAACACACCCCTGTTCGGTTCGCACCAGAACCTGTGAACAGACCAAAAGTTTGTGTGAACTTTAGAACCCTACAATAATAAAAATTGCGCTTATCCAACAAAGTAATCAATGTAAGTGAATTAACATTTAACATAAAAGTGAAAGATAGGGAGGCAGCAGTTCTGGTGCCGAGGCACAAATATAAAGAGCAAGAAAAAAAGGGGGGGTTAGAACTGCGCCATGGCACCCAGACTTCGTGTGTTATAAAGTCAATATAATAGGTTAAACCTCGAGGGGTTAAAAGGAGAGAAGTCTATGTTATCCAGCAATTTCACAATCCTGATGTATGGGATGATTGGTTCCACCGTGATGGTCAGCACACTAATACAGGTAAGGCCCACCACCAGAGTCATAGGCAGCTTACCAGATAAATAACTTAAACCGACAGTCGGCTGTAACCCAGCCGCGGCCTTTAGGGAAGGGGGGGATAACCCCTTCCTGGAGGTGACACTCGCTCCCCAGAGCCTGCCACAGAAACCACAGGGTATGCAGGAGATGGTCCACCGTGATTCACAGCACAATAGTAAGAGTGAGATCCCACCACCGGTATTAGGAGCAGCTTACCAGATCAACAATCTCAGGCAGCAATCGGCTATGACCCAGCCGCGGCCTTTGGGGAGATTCCACTCCCTGGTAAGGATCACCACTTGTACCCTCGATAATTACCAAGAACGTCACCGCACATTCAGGCTCACTACTCCCCACCGGCTCCAATCACGTCACCGCCGTTCACACTCCCTGAGAACCCCGCCCGCCACCGGACACATACACTCCGGGATGGATGATGTAAGGAGAGCTGGAGGGACCACACTGCCAAAACAGCGCAAGGAAAATTACGTCACCCACAAGAAGTGACAGGATCGGGCTCTCACTACAAGAGGTCCAGCGATACACTTCCTTTTCAGGAAGTGTATCGCTGGACCTCTTGTAGTTAGTGTACTGACCATCACGGTGGAACCAATCATCCCATACATCAGGATTGTGAAATTGCTGGATAACATAGACTTCTCTCCTTTTAACCCCTCGAGGTTTAACTTTAGAACCCTGTTAAAGTCTATGGGACTCGAACGTTTGAAATCTAAAGTGCTAATTTTAAAGGCTAATATGCAAGTTATTGTCCTCAAAAGTGTTTGGGGACCTGGGTCCTGCCCCAGGGGACATGTATCAATGCAAAAAAAAAGTTTTAAAAACTGCCGTTTTTTTTAGAGAGCAGTGAATTTAATAATGCTTAAAGTGAAACAATAAAAGTAAAAAATTCTTAAAATTTCGTACCTGGGGGGTGTCTAGTATGCCAGGGGAAATAGCGCGTGTTTCCCGTGCTTAGAACTGTTCCTGCACAAAGTGTCATTTCTGAAGGAAAAAAAGTCATTTAACCACTTAAGGACCCCCCACTGTATATGTACGTCCTCTTTTTAAACATGGATATCTCAGTAACGGCAGCAGCTGCTGCCACAACTGAGATATCCATGTTTTCAGCGGGCGGCCGTGTAAACGATAACGGTGGTCTCCGCGGCGGATTCGCCGCGAGATCGCCGTTATCGGTGGCGGGAGAGGGGCCCCCCCCCCTCCCGCCGCTTTTCCGCGCCCTCCGCCGCTTACCGGAGCCGTCGGTAGCGGCGGAGGAGATCCGATGCTGCCGCTTGGAGAGTGAGGACTTGAGTGAGGGCAAGATGGCCCCCACCCGTCCTCATAGCTCTGCTGGGCGGAAGTGACGTCAAAACGTCAGTCCCGCCCAGCCTCTTAAAGAGACAATTTTTTTTCTGTCATTTTTTTAAATGACAAATTTTCCTTTTTTTTTTTTTTTTTGCATTTAAGCCTAAATATGAGATCTGAGGTCTTTTTGACCCCAGATCTCATATTTAAGAGGACCTGTCATGCTTTTTTCTATTACAAGGGATGTTTACATTCCTTGTAATAGGAATAAAAGTGATCATTTTTTTTTTTTTTATATTTTAGTGTAAAAAATAATAAAATCAATAAAATTAAATAAGAAAAAAAAAAAAAAATGTTTTTAAAGCGCCCCGTCCTGACGAGCTCGCGGGCAGAAGCGAACGCATACGCGAGTAGCGCCCGCATATGAAAACGGTGTTCAAATCACACAAGTGAGGTATCGCTGCGATCGTTAGAGCGAGAGCAATAATTATAGCCCTAGAGCTACTCTGTAGCTCAAAAAATGCAACTTATAGAATTTTTTAAACGTCGCCTATCTAGATTTTTAAGGGTAAAAGTTTGACGCCATGCCACGAGCGGGCGCAATTTTAAAGCGTGACATGTTGGGTATCATTTTACTCGGCGTAACATTATCTTTCACAATATATAAAAAAATTGGGCCAAATTTATTGTTGTCTTATTTTTTAATTCAAAAAAGTGAATTTTTTCCAAAAAAAGTGCGCTTGTAAGACTGCTGCGCAAATACGGTGTGACAAAAAGTATTGCGATGACCGCCATTTTATTCTCTAGGGTGTTAGAAAAAAAAATATATAATGTTTGGGGGTTTTAAGTAATTTTCTAGCAGAAAAAACTGTTTTAGTCTTGCAAACACCAAATCTGAAAAACACCTGAGGTCTTTAAGTGGTTAAAAATCACTCACGGCTATAATGAATTGTCGGCTCCCGGTAATTCAGAGAAAATTCATTCTTAGAAAAGCGTGGGGTCCCCCCAAATTCAATTACCAGGCCCTTCAGGTCTGGTATGAATATTAAGGGGGAATCACGCCGTCAATTTAAAAAGAAATGACGTGGAGTTCCTCCCAAATATCCATTCCAGACCCTTCAGGTCTGGTGTGGATTTTAAGGGGAACTCCACCCCAAATGTAAAAAAAAAATGGCGTGGAGTTCCTCCAAAAATCCACACCAGACCCCTTATCCGAGCACGTTACCTGGCCAGCCGCAGAAAAGAGGGAGGGACGAGAGAGCGCCCACCCTCCTGAACCATACCAGGCCACATGCCCTCAACATGGGGAGGATGTCCCCATGTTGATGGGGACAAGGGCCTCATCCCCACAACCCTGGCCGGTGGTTGTGGGGGTCTGCAGGCCAGCTTAGGTAATCCACTCTCGATCCCCGCTCCAACGTTGTCGGTATCCAGCGACGGGTGATCTCCTCTCCACCGGGGTCCAGCGATGAGAAGATCCATCCAGGTCCGGAATCCAGAGCGCACGCATCGCCGGCTGCCTGTTTCTACCGGAGACAGCCCGGTGAATGACGCGGCTTGAGCCAGTGACAGCTCTTATATAGGTGAGGCGGGGCCATCCGTCACGTGACCCTGCCCCTCTGACCTCACGTGGCCACCTGGCCTTCAGGTAAACCACCTGGCCTTCAGGAGAAAGATCAAGACCCATCTCTTCTGAGGTGCCAGGGAATGGATACCAAGCGCCCAGAGGCGATTCAGTTCGCATGTGTTGCGCTATATAAGTTTCTTACTCACTCACTCACTCTGATGCAAGGGAAAGCCTGGGCTTCCCAGGGTTGTAGTCAGAGGGTGCTTCAGAGAGGGACGGGTCATGTGACGGGTGGCCCCACCTCACCTATATAAGAGCTGTCACTGGCTCAAGCCGCGTCATTCGCCGGGCTGTACAGTGGGGATCGAAAGTTTGGGCACCCCAGGTAAAAATTTGTATTAATGTGCATAACGAAGGTGGAAAAATCTCCAAAAGGCATCAAATTACAGATTAGACATTCTTATAATATGTCAAAAAAGTTAGATTTTATTTCCATCATTTACACTTTCAAAATTACAGAAAACAAAAAAATGGCATCTGCAAAAGTTTGGGCACCCTGCAGAGTTAATATCTTGTACTGCCCCCTTTGGCAAGTATCACAGCTTGTAAACGCTTTTTGTAGCCAGCCAAGAGTCTTTCAATTCTTGTTTGAGGTATCTTTGCCCATTATTCCTTACAAAAGTCTTCCAGTTCTTTGATATTTCTGGACTGTCTGTCACGTACTGCTCTTTTAAGGTCTATCCATAGATTTTCAATTATGTTGAGGTCAGGAGATTGTGAAGGCCATGGCAAAACCTTCAGTTTACGCCTCTTGATGTAATCCCCCGTAGATTTTGAGGTGTGTTTAGGATCATTATCCATGTGTAGAAGCCATCCTCTCTTTAACTTCAGCTTTTTCACAGATGTCATCAAGTTACCACCCAAAATTTGCTGACATTTTTTTGAATCCATTTTTCCTTCTACTCGTGAAATGTTCCCTGTGCCACTGGCTGCAATACAACCCCAAAGAAAAGCATGATTGATCCACCCCCATGCTTAACAGTTGGACAGAGGTTCTTTTCATAAAATTCTGTGCCCTTTCTTCTCCAAACGTGCCTTTGCTCATTCCGGCCAAAAAGTTCTATTTTAACCTCATCGGTCCACAGAACTTGTTTCCAAAATGCATCAGGCTTGTCTATATGTTCATTTGCAAAGTTCAAACGCTGATTTTTGTGGTGAGGACGTAAAATAGGTTTTCTTCTGATGATTCTTCCATGGAGACCATATTTGTACAAGTATCTCTTTATAGTGGAATAGTGTACCACAACTCCAGTGTCTGCCAGATCTTTCTGGAGGAATCGTGCAGTCAAACGTGGGTTTTGAATTGCTTTTCTCACAATCCTGCGAGCTGTTCTGTCTGATATTTTTCTTGGTCTTCCAGATCTTGCTTTAACTTCCACTGTTCCTGATGACTGCCATTTCTTAATTACATTCCGAACAGAGGATATTGACATCTGAAAACGCTTTGCTATCTTCTTATAGCCTTCTCCAGCTTTGTGAGCATCACCTATTTTCAGTTTCAGTTTTCTAGACAACTGCTTGGAAGTTAGAAGAACCCATGGTGCTGATTGTTGGGGCAAGGTCAGATGAGTCTGGGCATTTAAAACCTTTGAGATTGACATCACCTGATCTTCCCAGACGATGATTGAGAACAATCCATGACACTGGCAGGTCTCAGCTTTGCAAAGGGGGAAATGCATGCTATAAATTCTGCAGGGTGCCCAAACTTTTGCAGACGCCATTTTTTTGTTTTCTGTAATTTTGAAAGTGTAAATGACGGAAATAAAATCTAACTTTTTTGACATATTATAAGAATGTCTAATCTGTAATTTGATGCCTTTTGGAGATTTTTCCATCTTTCCTTGGCTTCGTTATGCACATTAACCACTTAAGACCCGGACCAAAATGCAGGTAAAGGACCCGACCAGTTTTTGCGATTCGGCACTGCGTCGCTTTAACTGACAATTGCGCGGTCGTGCGACGTGGCTCCCAAACAAAATTGGCGTCCTTTTTTTCCCACAAATAGAGCTTTCTTTTGGTGGTATTTGATCACCTCTGCGGTTTTTATTTTTTGAGCTATAAACAAAGATAGAGCGACAATTTAAAAAAAATGCAATATTTTTTCCTTTTTGCTATAATAAATATCCCCCAAAAATCTATAAAAAAACTTTTTTTTTCCTCAGTTTAGGCCGATACGTATTCTTCTACCTATTTTTGGTAAAAACAATCGCAATAAGCGTTTATCGATTGGTTTGCGCAAAATGTATAGTGTTTACAAAATAGGGGATAGTTTTATTGCATTTTTATTAATAATGTTTTTTATGGCGGCGATCAGCGATTTTTTTTGTGACTGCGACATTATGGCGGACACATCGGACAATTTTGACACATTTTTGGGACAATTGTCATTTTTAACAGCAAAAAATGCTATAAAATGCATTGTTTACTGTGAAAATGACAATTGCAGTTTGGGAGTTAACCACTAGGGGGCACTGAAGGGGTTAAGTGTGACCTCATATGTGTTTCTAACTGTGGGGGGCGGGGCTGGATGTGTGACGTCATTGATCGTCTTTCCCTATATCAGGGAACACACGATCAATGACAGCGCCACAATGAAGAATGGGGAAGCTGTGTTTACCCACAGCTCTCCTCGTTCTTCAGCTCCGGAGACCAATCACGGGACTCCAGCGGCGATCGGGTCCGCGGGTCCCGCGGCTGCGGTCACGGAGCTTTGGACCGGGTCGCGCAGATAAAAAAAAACTCACTTACCAGATGGGAAGCAAACCAGGCATGTGGCTTTAGCCCAGCCAAGGCCTTTGCTTGCACAGATGATCTTAGGAAACCCTGGGTAGATGGGTGCACTGATTCTTACACCGATATCACATACGATCTGCAATCGTAACATTCAGCATTGGACCAAAAAGACAAACTGACCATAGCGTAATATTGTCCTAATTTATTGTTTCAAGTAAAAAATATTGCACATACATTGTATATCCCTGTATGTTGTGGTAAATCAGGTGCTTATGTAATATTTTTTTGAAACTATCGTTGCTCCCCGCTGAGACCACCGCCTGTGGAAGGGAATTACACATCCTTGCCGCTCTTACAGTAAAGAACCCTCTACACAGTTTAAGGTTAAACCTCTTTTCTTCTAATTTTAATGAGTGGCCATGTGTCTTATTAAACTCCCTTCTGCAAAAAAGTTTTATACCTGTTGTGGGGTCACCAGTACGGTATTTGTAAATGGAAATCATATCTCCTCTCAAGCGTCTCTTCTCCAGAGAGAATAAGTTCAGTGCTCACAACCTTTCTTCATAACTAATATCCTCCAGACCCTTTATTAGCTTTGTTGTCCTTCTTTGTACTCTCTCCTTTGTACTTGCTTTGTATCACTGCGATCGTCAGAAGCAGGAGAATTTATTTTGGGTTGTTCTTTGGTGGTACGTTACGGTACTAACAAGAAATATACAGCTAAGTGCAAAAATATATAAATATTTTTTTTACAGTTTTGCTTTGTAAATAAAAAAATCAGGAGATATCCATTATCATTTACCATCAAATGAAAGCCCAATATGTCCTGAAAAAAAAAAGGTATAATCCACCTGCATGCACAAATCATTTGTAGATGATATATACGGTTTACTAACACGTCAAAGTTGCAAAATTGTGCTTAGGCATTAATATTTGTTTTACTGGCGTGAAGAGGTTAACATTCACCACGTTATCAATGGGATAGATTTACTAAAAGAGTAGAGACTATTAAATCCCCAATTACAAGTAGAGGAAATAAAAAAATAAAAACTGAACCCCAATGAAGGATTTTGTGAGCTCACTGAACATCGCCTGATCATTTTACCATGTATAGTAAGATTTTTGCATGCTCAAAAAAACTATTGATAGTGGAAGCACAAATTTACCAAACCTTTTCTCTATGAAGCCCTGTAAGCCTGCCAGGGACTTGAGCCAAATGGAAACCTAGGACAAATAATTAAAGATTGTTCATATTTTTGAAACGTAAATAAAATGGCTGTTTCTTCATTATAATAATAAATAAAATAAGCCAATTTTTTTGCATTAAATTCACATGAATGGTTTTTATCACTCATAATTAAATGAGAGATAGAATGTCTTTGTGCAAGCACAAGGGTTAACATTAGCCCCAAGCCTTTCGGTACTGTGTTTGATGTGGGTCTTAGAGAGCCAGCAATACCCTTACACACTATCTCTGGTTAGAAGTGATATCAACTTCAAAACATGTAACCGACACCACTGAAAACATGATGGTAGCAAGACAACCGAGACACCAGCTATGAAGGCTCAGCTGTCTGAACATAGATCTCACAAGGCTAAACTTCTATCCTTTGCCACAATATTTTTACATATAATCCTGTGTTATGCTCACCTGAGTCTCTACAGAGATTGTGACACAAGCAGTCAAAGAATGACATCAGGATGGCACTGGGCCAATGCAAGAGGGTAAATATGAGTCATAAAACATTTAACAGATATTAATATAAGTGCTCATGACCTTTCAAAAAAAGAGATAAATATATGTATAAAGCTTGTTTAGGGTCCTTCCTTTTTCTGCAGGGCTCTAAGCAAAATATCAGAACCATCTTTACCCTTCAGATATAGCAAAAATACAAAATTAGGAAGTTGTACACAACACAAGTGACGTCACACACTTCTGATGTGTTAGGACTTGACAAAGATGACATAAACAGGAACATGTGAAGCAAAATAACAGTATGTAAGAGCCCCACTAGGACAACTGTTTGTGCTACCCTGCTCCTACTCCAATCAACTAGCTATCTTTATAATAACACAAGATTACAAGTCATAGCTGCCTATGGATTTCCCTGTCAAGCAGGACAATTTGGACCTTTTATTATATATGGAAATCTATATAATAACTGGCAGTTATATGTTTTTAGGTGACTGCTGCTCCTATACTGGTTGAGCATAAGTGTTTATAGCTATTAAGGAAGAAAGTGTATAGAAGCCAAGCAACCTCAATGTATTTTTAATTACAAAAGAAAGCAAAATGATCACCTGAAAAAAATATATATGGGAAATTAGTTTGTCATGGAATGATCGGCTGAAAATAGCAATTTTAGGGACAAGCCGAAACACATTTAAAATCACCGATAATGACCGCCCTCCGTGGGCGGTACCATTTAGTCTAGGAGGGGGCGCAGTTCTTATACAGATGCATTTGCAGCCGCCAGACCAGTACAGAGCGTGGACAGCAGCAGTGGCGCTGTACAAATTGTGTGCCGACTGCCGATCGCGCTCCACCGGAGTCCTCCTAGCTCCGTTTCCTGATTTTTTTACTCCCCCTAAGGGGGAGTCTCTTGGTACAGCCTGCTTAGGAGGAATCGAGCAGTGTGCCTGCCCGTGTCTTCCGGGTTCAGCTGGTGTTGCGGTGACGTCAGAATGTCGCCTGCTGACATCACCGCGACACCAGCTGAACCCGGAAGACACGGGCAGGCACATCGAGGAGCCGGCCGGCTCAATTTTATTCTCATGCTCCATAACAATTGACTAATTGTAAGTGCGCATTTTTATACTTAACATTAAAGTCACCTTGGATTTTATTCTATGCAAGTCCTTTTTTCCATGGTACTTCTTCACATGTGAGAGTTACTACGAGGATTCCCCTGGTGGAGAGCTGTTGAGAGTCATCTGTCTCATGCGCTTGCGATCTCCTAATCAGAGATTAATCCAGCTGGTAAGAGGCAGTATTATCTAAGGTGGTGTCTTTCCTATCTTCACGTTCTTCTGGAAGTTGGGAGATTTTCTTCTACACTGAATTCACTCAGTCTTGAGATGCCGCTGCCATTTGGCGGATTATGCTATTTTTGGACTTTATAAATACACATGTCACTGGGTTGTTGTGTGTTTTGTACATTGCATTTTCATTTTATTATGTTTGCATATATTAAATAGTTTAAATTCAGCCATTGGTTTTCACTGATCTGGATTGTTAAAATCTGGGCTTAATTAGTATTTACACCCATCACTTGGGTTACTTTATTCATTTACATCATTCAATTTTCTCTATTAGAGAGAGATCTTTATATAGTCACTTGTTACAGCACAGCTTTTCGTATCCATTACTGTGTCCGATGGACACAGCCCTTGCACAGAAGAGGCTAGATGATGTACATGTATGTGATTCTGCCTTCCCGTGCCACCCTGTCACAGTAAATGTTCTGTGCCACACATAGCATGCCGTGGCTTAAAGGGTGGATAAAAAAACATCTATGCCTAGTCACTGTATATGCTGCACACATATACTACAGTCCTTGTACCCACAAAATACTCATACTTACTATGATACAAGTATCAGTCTCACAGAAACTGCAGGTCAAAGGATAATTTTAAAGAAATTAAATGTTTTTATGCACACAGAAAGATACATTGTCTACCTTAAAAAAGTACTTCATTAAAACCAGTAACTGTTGGGACAATGAACACTTTGGTCAGGACCATGTGATGTACAACATAATGTATAAAGTGCAGGGGTCAGTGACACACAAAACAACATATGGAGTGCAGCAGTCAGGACAAGCCACCCCATTCACATGTCAGGACAAACCACCCATTTTACATCAGGGTCCCCAGAATCACCACCCTTTACCTCAGAATCCCCAGAGTCCACCCTCCTTTACATTAGGGTCTCAAGAGTCTATTTCCCCTTACATCAGGATCCCCAGAGCAACCCCCATTACAATGAACCACCCCTTTTACATCAGGATCCCCAGAGCAACACCATACAATGGGCCACCCCCTTGCATCAGGGTCCCCAGAGCTGCCTCCTTACAACAGAGTCCCCAGAGGCTACCCTTTTATATCACGGTCCTCAGAATCACATCCCTTACATTAGGATCCCCAGAGTCCCCTCCTTATTTCAGGATCCTCAGAGCCACCAGCCCCCCCCCCCCCCCAACATTAAATCAGGGTGTCTAGAGTTCACTTACCACCCTTACGTCAGAGTACACTCCGTATTGTTCTCAATGCAACCCACAACTTCAGATGGGCACTGACAGCAGATTTAAAGGACTAAGTTCCATCCTGCATTGAATGCTTGGGTCTGGGAACAGAGCAACCACATAGTTGATGGCTAGGATGCCAGGCGGTCCTCGCAACCAACCAGCGGACAATGGAGAGTAGTGGCAGTGGGTGGAACCTGTGTTGCAAAGTGGAAGCACAGGATATTGTATTTACTGTGCTGTAAGCCAGCCACTGTATTTTCACTGACAGCTTTCCTGTCCATGTAATGTTTTTTTTTTACAAACTGTCCATGAAAATACAGACAGTTGGCAACCCTGATAGTGAAAATAAGAGGCTCAGAATGCAAAATCCACAAGACGTAATCAGGTTTCTGATTGTGTTAGATCAGTTATATTGGTAAAAGATGACAGGATTTGCTGTTATCAACTACTGAAGGTTACATGTTGCTCTTGGTCTTACTAAATAAGAAGGTTACATGTTGCTCTTGGTCTTACTAAATAATTAAATAAAGCTATATATATATTGTCAGACATTTTAGGAGACCTTGTAGAGGAGGAGCCTTTCTAGCTTGACCAAAAGATTATCAATTTATAATACAGCTGAATGCATCTGTCACAACTGTTTTAAAAAGTAAAAGTACTGTAATAATATTTTTGTAAGAACATTTGACCAGTCTTACCAAGCAAGAGTTGGTAAGAGGGACAGTTGGAAAGATGAATGTTGTCACTTTGACTTTCCTCAGTCTATACAGAGTATATAAGGAGAAAAACGTTGCGCTAATATAAACTGTGTAGTGAACCAATATGATAAAATATGCAAAAACTCAATTGTCATGTGAAATTAAACAATACAAACAAACGTGACTTTAGAGATATCAATATGCTGTAATAGCGAGAGTCCCTGTCACTATGAAAAGGGAGCAAAAAATTGACACAGATTCTGCATGTCAGCAGACTGCAGAACTACACAGCATAGTTTTTAAACAGAGAAAACTGTTTTGGCAGCTTTCTCCGGGTTTTTCTAAGTTCGGATGGGGCTGTGTAGTTTGGAGATCCTGCAGAGACTTGGGCGGGATGGGATCTCCAACCCTGTGTCCAGGTCTTGTGAACAACCAATATAATGAGGGACTGGTGAGAGTGTGGAGGGGAAGGTGGAGTGTGTACAGCTGGCTGCTGGTTCAACACAGTGTGTGTGGAAAGCTGTCTGCCCTGGAAGACTACATCCCTGGTGTGGGGGGGACTTTGTGCCTGGCGGACTGGGAAGGCTGGTAGACCTGAGGTGGCTAGCGAGTCCAAGGGGGCTGGAGGAAGTCCGGAAGTCTGGGAGACAGTAAGCTGGAGAATCCTGTTGAGGCCAGGAGTGGGCCAGGTATAGCAGGTACTGCAAGGCTGAGTGAGCCTGGGAGCCAGGAGGCTTGGTATTTTGTTTCTATGAACATTACTGGAGAAGAACCCCTGCGTGGGAATCCTGTGTGTGAACTGTTATTTTGTGCTTTTAAATAAAAATGGGCTGCCATGCCCTCAAACCTAACATCTGACTGCTGTGGACTCGCTGAAAAACGCATTTACCATTGAGTTAAGCCCCCAATGTTTACAATGCATATAAATGTAGAAAAAAGTCCAAACACCATGGGTGATAAGTCCAAATATATATAAAGAAAATTAATGAAAGTGTTGCATGAAGATAAACAGAAGTTGAGAAGTAGATCCACCGCCACCAGAATAATAAGGGTAGTTCGCTCCTTGAGGGATACACCAGAAGAAAAAATGGACACCCTTCCCAGAAAAGATGGACCTCCTAAATAGCAAGGTCAAATGGGCCTGCAGATATAACCCTTTGCGAGATCTTAGTAGGTCTCAGATGTGAATGTTGCTCAGCTCCTAATGTCTTCTTCGCTCCACACGTCAGTCCTCTATGTCACTAGGAGAGAGTCCTTCCCTCTATCAGAGCTTGGAACCTGCTCATGGACCCGACCCGGCGTGTATGGGGAAAACAAGGAATACTCAAGATAGTGTATTATCCTTAACCACTTACTTGATTTATTAACAAATTAAGGATCACAAATTCATTAAAACAAATCTAAAAAAGCCGGCAATAAAATTTAAAAAAAGTACGCCTGTGCTTCTGGGGTCACGTAGGATGCGGTGACGTCAGTGCGTAGCTCCGTCCTATGAGTATGGCTCATATATGGGGGATTATACTGTGTGGACAATTTCAGCAATGAGAGCAAATAATAACTCCAAAGCAAGAACTCGGCATAATATAGAGGATTGTTTATTGGTGCACCTATTAGCTTTTCACATGCACATTTGTATTTGGAATAATAATGTATAAGATTCCAATCAGAAACAAGATTTAAATTACTGAGCTTTTCCGAGGTAGCTATAATCAATTTATATAAAAGTATATAAAGAACGAAACAGACAAAGGCCGCCTTACAAAATCATTCACATTATGGGAAATGACTCTTAGTAGGTCATTGTGAAAATTTCTCAAAGACTCAAGCATGATCAGATCAGCAGTCCATTATGTAGTCTAAAAGTTAACATCTTGAAACAGCTTTGGGTTAGAACTTTCAACACCAATGAAATGTAAAAACCAAAAACACCCATAAACAAGTAATAGTGTACCAGCTTTTTTATTGGCACAAAAGTTTAAAACAAGCTTACAAATATACAGTGACTATTCTGCTAAATATTGACCCTTTAACTAATTAACTCAGTTTGTTTCCAGTGTGACAAGAAACATTGTGCACAGAACTGTGAAAAGCAAAAAAAAAAATCAATGGAATCTCTTGATCCCAATTTCAAACGCCACCATCTTGAGAGTAGACTGTAGGATTGTGGTGTAGCATCCTTGTAATGCAGGAGCATGTTATAAACACTTAACTGAGTGCATACTAGTTCTTGTAAAAGTCTATTTATTTAATAATATCCAATATTATTAGTATGGACGAGAAGTGGCAAAGGTGCTGGATGTAAGTATAATTTTGTCCACATCTGCCCTTTAAAACAGAATTAGTCTAAAGCAGGACCCTTGTTTAAACATAAAGTAGGCAAGTCCAAGTAAAAAGGCATCTAACATCTTAAATGTTTCAGCTTTAAGTTCCATGAAGCGGAAATACCGCTGTTTTTGATTGTTATACCAGAAAGTCAATATACTTACATAATGTTAACATTCTCATAAAAAATAAAAATATGGACCTCTTTCAAGTTCTGACAGTACACCTTTGTTATTAGTACAAATAGCTCCAGAGGTATTTCATTACAATTAATAGTCACCAGTTAGCTGCTAGATGCTGACATTTAGCATAGTAAGCAGGCACTATTCTTTGTGTTCAATGAGTTCATAGAAAGTTAAATCCACTTTTGACAACAGACTCAAGCTTAGCTACCATTAAACCCTCTTCAGTTACTAGATGATGTGTTTGAACGGTATAAATGATTAATGAAGGTTAAATAGTTCTGTTTCTATCTTAAAACCTGTACCTTTTGTTTTGACACAGTGCAGTACAACTGGGAAGGTAAGTAGTGACTGCAGCGTGTTGGCTGCTTCTTTTTCTAGGCAAGAAAATGCTGCAGTAATGACTAATTTATCGAAGGACAAATGCGTTGTCATTCTGTAAACCTTTTTCCCTAATGAATCAATGTTTCAGCAAAATAACCGCTTGACCTACCGATAATGTTTCAGAGCTGTTGAATTCTCACAAACATTAAGGATTGCGTCTTTGCTTTATATAACTTTATGCCTATTAAATTGTGTAAACTGTCATTTTCAGAATCAACTTTACAAAAAAAAAAATATGAACCTAACTATTATCATTGAAAATGTGTGCATACCTTGGAAACTACAAATAGTCACTTCGTTAATCTAAAGTTCAATTGCATTGTTTTCAGAAACAAAAATATTGAGCATATCAACAATTTTTTTTTTCACCAGCTTTCAGCAATCTGCAGTAGTCAGAGCAACAAAGGTTAATGGAAACATTTATTATTTGCCTTATTGAAAAAAGGCTACAGAGTACATATTCGGGTTTCTGAGTGAACATGAATCTGAGAACAATAAATAGCAAAGTTTTTTTTTTTTGGAAAAGCAGGAAACCTTTTTCTAGCATTATATGATCAATGTTTATTTGTTGCATATTGTATGCAAATCTGTATTACATTATGAAACAATATGTTAGATCTGATCATACTTTTTCTTTCAAGTTAACCTGTGGCCATGCTGAACAGTAGCCGACACACTGGGCACGTTGCTTAGATGCATCCCTGAACCGGGCCCAACAAACCAACCATAGCCTCACTGTATTTACGCATGTGAAGAGTGCTCATCAGACAGTGTTCTGTACATATGGCTAATTTACTAACAATTATGTTTTGCTAAGCAATGTATGCTCAGGTGTTAAAATGTACTTCAGCTCAGTGGCAACATACCTAAAATAAAAAAAGGCTTTTGTGTTATATTGTTTTTAGGGTTGTTTGGCCTTTTCTTAGTTATTTTGCAGGCATCTAATGCAGTAACAATTTTGAATGTGGTGCACACTGATATCACTAGCAGTGACTATAAAAAAAAACAATCACTGAAAGTAAATAAAAGGCCAAAGTCTTTGCATCATGGAGGGTACCGCAGTGCTCATACTTGTAACATAATTTGCATGCCTAGAAGACATTGGCCACAGCAAGTGTGTGTATGCAATTTCATTAGCTGCTTGGGGATGCATGTTGTAATAATAAATTCCTGTACTAAAAATTCGATTTTTTGTTAGAAATTGGACTGGTTTACATATACAACATATGCCTCAAATCAGCTTTATAGTGATTGTAAAGGCAGCAGGTTTTCTATCTTAATGTAATCTATGTATTAAGATAAAAAGCCTTCTGTGTGAAGCAACCTCCCTCAGCCCCCCTAAAACTTACATGAGCCCATCTCTATCTAGCGATGTTGTAGGATTGTCCCGGCTGCTCAGGACTCCCCTCCTCATTGGCTGAGGCAGCAGCGTGGCTGCTGTCCATCAAAGTCAGTCAGCCAATGAGGAGAGAAAGGGTACAGGGCCGGGCCGCAGCTCCATGTCTGAATGTATACACGGAGCTGCCCCACATAGTAAACTGCTTGCTGTGGGGGCACTCGTCATGAGGGAGGGGCCAGGAGAGCGAAGAGGGATCTGAGAAGAGGAGGATTCCGGCTGCTCTGTGCAAATCCACTGCATAGGGCAGGTAAGTATAACATGTTTATTATTTTTAACAAAAAAAAACAAGAGTTTACAATCACTTTAAAAATTGAATTTATGGTTTATGGTCCATATTAAATGTTCTTCACTATTCACATTTATTTATATTTATACTACTATCCCAATCCATAAAATACGCAATTTTTTCGCTTATTTTTTCCCTGTTCGTTTGAGCAAATAGGTACTGTATATTTAATAAAATAGCACAAATATCAACATTCATATGACAACCGATTAAAGTCCACTTTATTCCTGCTTGGCTTCTGAGGAGTCAGTAATACAAGGTTGATGTTGTTTTCTGAATAAGGCTCCTTCTACATGAGGCTTTGGAGTGTGCCTGCTCAACCGAAAATCTGACCACTGATCCCCACTGAGCAGACAAATGTCTGGTCCATGTCTGCTCCACTTATGCTGAGCAGACACAGCCAACTCTCAACTATGGGAGGTCAGATATAAACGGACCACCTGTCCGTTTACACCCAACAACCATCTGATCCGATCTCCATCCATCTGTTTTTAGGGAATAGGATTGGATCAGATGCCGGCGGGTGTCAACGGCAGGCAGACTGATCGGGTCCGTGTGTGAAAGTGTTTTTCTCTTGCACTAGAGTGACAATAAAATTAGGATGCAGCAGGTTGATCCATCTTCTAAAGAATAAAATAATAATAATAATTATAATATTTTTTCAGGGATTACATTTAGAACCTAGTAAACTGTAATGTTTAATTGTAAAATAAAGATTAAGTAAATTGGAACTAAGGATATCACCAAAGATTTGCCTACTGGGACTAGTGGAAGAAAATACCTCCTCCATAGAAAGAAGAACACAGGTAGGCCTGCTGCTGTTCTATGCAAGAAAGGCAATAGTTCTAAATTGGAAGAGGGTGGAAGCCCCTTCGTTAGCACAATGGAAACATTTGGTAAATAATAATTTGTCACTGTATAAGGAGACCTATTGTAACAGAGAAAAGGGGGAGAAATATAAAAAAATATGGGCGAATTGGATAGAGAATGTTACGACGGCTTCAGGGTAGGGGGATGCGGAAGTGAGATTAAATACACCAATGGATGAAAGGGATAAGGAAGAGGTCAATGTATAAATGTATAAGTATATTTTAATATGATTGTGATGAAATGTTTTTTACTAATATGATTTTATAAGAAGCCTTCTGAGTAAGATGATAAGATGTGAAATGTATGTAAGGATATGGAAAAAAATAAAAATAATAACGAGATTTATAAAAAAATAAAAAGGATATCACCACTGAAATGTAGCCCTAGAGACAGAAAGATCAGTGGACCCGATGCATAAAATACTGCTCCCTTTCTTTTGAAATGTGACTTTACAATTTCCAGGTATAGTTTGAATAAAAAAAAAAAAAGTATGTGTTCAGATATGTATTTGCATTACACAAGGAACAGTATAATATCAATAAAGCAAAAAAAAAATCCAGAGCAAGAATATAATATCAATTTGTTGAGGTTCCATTTGTTGTTATTCTGGTATTGACCAGAATAAAAAAAAATAATTTTTTGCAGCTTTTTTTCATGAGGCTAGCACTAAAGCTCACATTTTTTTTCTAGTATTGTATTATATTATATATAAATAACCTTTTTGTTTCATTGTCTTTTACCGTTCCATTATATTGTTGTGTAATTTACAAGGCTATTTAGACAACCTTGAGGTTCAGACAAAAAGTTGCAGTTTTCCAGGTTTCTAACAATGGCTAAGCCTTAATTTTTGCCATGATTACCATTCTGATACAACCTAGATCAAGTTAATGGTGTTCGGATCACCTAGCTCCTTTGTAACAGAATGGGAGTCATTTTGAAGTGAGGCCTCGTACACACGGCTGAGGAACTCGACGTGCCAAACACATCGAGTTCCTCGGCCAGTTCCGCCCTGAAGCCGCCGAGGAGCTCGGCGGGACGAGAGCTCCCATAGAACAACGAGGAAATAGAGAACATGTTCTCTATTTCCTCGTCGAGCTCCGCGTCGGCTTCCTCGGCCGAAAGTGTACACACGACCAGTTTCCTCGGCAGAATTCAGCCAGAAACTCGGTCGGAAGCTGAATTCTGCCGAGGAAACTGGTCGTGTGTACGGGGCCTGAGTGTCAAGCTGTCTCTGCATCTGGGGGGTTTTGCAAGTCAAACACATTTTTTCAGCCTTTCTCGCAGGTTCTTGAACCCATAAACTGCCTTATACCCTAAGCTAAAAATAGACATTGTTTACAACCCAAACATTAATGTGATACTGACAAGTGTTTAGGAGCATTGGCAACTTTTCATTATTCCCCAGTCCATTATGTTAAAAGATGAGCAGAGTGGTCTTTTTATTAGGCCTGATTTTTAATGTAACTGAACTGATCAAAAAGTCTTAATGTGGACACAATACAAACACAATTATGGTTTGGAACGGACTGATGAATAGAAGACAAAGCCATGCCTAATGTTAATAACTTGTTAATTACTACAACCAGGGCTGTCTTAATGAGTGGGCACACCTGGGCACTGCCCAAGGGCCCCAGCTATATGGGGGGCCCCTGCACTTTTTACCAAAGTAGCTGGTCCTTGAGCCCACGCTGCCCAGAAATTGGGGGCCCAATGGTGCTGGGGGGATATCTGGGGTGTAGAGGGGTCAGCGTGCTGGGGAGGCATCAGTCTAGCAGATATATTATATGCACAGGACAGCTTTGTCAGTATGTAGTATTTTCCCCACTGTTTCTTTGCTGTACAGAATGATTGTTCATGTATTTTATGCGGAGCTCCACCCAAAAGGGCAAGCTCCACTTGTCTGCCTCCTACCTATTTGATGTCTGTTTACCTGCGTTGCCTCCATTGTAGGGGCCCAAGAGCATTACTTTGCCCAGGGGCCCATGATGCTATTAAGACAGCCCTGACTACAACCACAATATTAGTAATAGTAGTATTAACAAATTAGTAACAAATAAGTATTAGCAATAAATAAACAATAATGAGTGTTCAGAAGATTTAATGTTCATTCTGTTTGGGGTAAGAGTAACAATTCTCTCTTTCCACCTCTACTCTAAAGCAATTGTTTGCATGTGACCAATGCCAAATATCCACCAGCACACATAATTATGAAGACTTTCTTTTATGTATATATACCTTATTTGTCATGCATCACAGCGCTTACATTTTCAATATTACACCCCATAGCCTATTAAATTGTAAGCATGTTACAGCTGAACAATGTAGAGTAAGCATATAATAAAAAAACACATAAGCAAAGATTACCTTCAGGTACAGCTTTAGATTAATACATAGATAATAAATAGGGTAAGCCCACTTCACAACTGCATATTCCATTACTGTGCATTACCATTAGTGTGTGTTATTTCACCTGCTGCCATGCATCATTTAAATGCCACGTAAACACGATCAGAATTTCCGACAGGAAAAGTTCGATGTGAGCTTTTGGTCAGAAATTCCAACAGTGTGTAGGCCCCATCAGACTTTTCCTGTGGGAATTTCCGTCAGCAAAAATTTGAGCGCTGGTTCTCAAATTTTCAGACGGGAAAAGTTCTTGTTGGAAATTCCAATCGTCTGTATGCAATTCCGATGCGCCAAAAAACATGCATGCTCGGAATCAATTTGACGCCTGCATGGAATCATTGAACTTCATTTTTCTTGGCTCGTTGTAGCATTGTACGTCGTCGCGTTATTGGTGGTCGGAATTTTGTGTGACCGTAAGTTTGAACCCAAATTCCGTCAGAAAAAAATCCACTGTTTTCTTGTCGGAATTTCCGATCGTGTGTACGTGGCATAAGGCAACTAAATAAATTAGCACGTGATGGAAAGTGGCTGTGTCCTTTTTTGTATAGGGAACCACAATGCACTGTATGTGCATAGTGGTGTGCTGCAGTGTGGATCTGTCAGTACCTACTGTACTGTTTGTTGGGATGCACACTACATTGTTTTATTAGTAGTAAAACTTTTGTTTTATCTTTTGTCATCACAACCGACTAAACTGGCCATGCACACATACTGCAGATTTCTCTATCCACGCTAAACAATGCATATGTAAGAATCTATTATACTCTGACAGCTGGCTCCAGCAGCTGTCAATATATCAGAGCAGTGTTCATACTTGATTGGATGCAGGTGCTGTTCGGCCAACAATTTACCACCCAGATTCTTTGACAAAGGTCAATTGAGCAATTAACTTTTGCCAAGCTGGGTGGTGCCAACAGGGGCACCTATATCTTGAGTTTTAGGCGATTTAGCGTAAATTGGCCAAATTTTGAGCCTTGGATTGCAGCAGGTGGTGTTTAGTTTGGATTGTCTGCGTTATTCAGAAGTTTGGCTCTCCCATTCATCTCTATAAAGTTTGCAGTTGTGTCTGTGCACTACAACACAGGCACTGGGGGGAATCAAAAATAAACACTTCCCAGTACAACGGAAAACCAGGCATCACACCGCATCTAACCTACAATAGTCAAGGGGAGCTCATACAAACATTTTTTATCCAAAGGTACACACATACTTAAAACCATTTAATACAATCATTTATTTTACCAAGTTTCCTTGCAATATAAGAAAACCTAATTTGCAGGCCAATGCTATGACCCTGCACAAACTAACGATTCAGTTTACCCATGGTAGTAACAAGTGAACAACATTCTAGTATAACTATCAAAATTAAAGCATAAATAAATCCCAAATCGATCTTTAAGACTGTCATATTAAACAACAATATATATTGTTTAAAATATTGTGCAGAATAGCATTGACACTTAGGCTGGCCATACATACTACAATCTGACTGTATAATCATTGTGGAATCCCATTAAAACATTTCTAGACTATGTAATATGCAGACAAACATAAATAATCTATTCAATATGTATGTAGTAGTGCAGGCACTTACATTTCATTGTTGTTGGTAGATCTAAAGGATCTACTGTAGCTATCTTCTGTGCAGGTTAATAATAAATAAATATTTTTTTTATTTTTATTTTTATTTTAGGGAGAGAGTTGCATTAAGTGATTGGAATATCAGTTGTTGTAGGCTTTATTATATTCAGTATAGCTAGGTTTTTTAAATTGCGCAGATATAGATTTAAGTTACTGCCTGCTTGACATCACTTGCACATCCTGAACACATGCAATGCGAAGAGAGGTCATAATTCATGCTTCTGTGTTATATTTTTATTGTTTTAAAAAACAGCTAAAGTGAGTACAAATACGTATTTTATTACTTTATATGTTAAACTTTTTGTTTCTGTAGTGATGTTTTTACCAAATATAACACATACATTCGATGTTTATAAAGCAATAGAAAAATATTATTTGAAATAACAGCTGGTTAGTTAAATAGATGTCTTTAACCTAAAAAAAAAATTATTATATAGAACGGTAATATAAAATAAATATAATTAATTTAAAGCGTTAGTTTGCCTAAAAGTGGTAATTAAAGTGCTACTAAAGGCAAACTTACCTGCTCTGTGCAACTATATTGCACAGAGTTGTCCTTTACCTCTGTTTTGGAAGTCCCCTGCTGGCGCACTCTGCTACTCCATCACGCCCCCTCAGCAATCCGTGTGCCTCCTAAGTTGGACTGTGTGCACCCATAGACCATAAAAAAATGCAGTGTGCATCACAAACAAACATTAAGAAAAACATGTTTTCGATTGTAAAATTTTGCAAAAAAAAATATTTTCTTTATAAAGTTAGGCCAAAATATATTCTGCTACATTTTTGTTTGGTAAAAAAAAAAAAATTGTGTATATTAGTGTATATTATTTTGTATATTAGTGTATATTATTTAGTCTTTGTGAAAGTTATAACATCTACAAACTATGGGATATACAGTATATACATTTTTTAAAGTTATAATTTTCTGCCCCAATTCTTTTTCCTCAATTTTTTTATTTTTTTTACATTACATCATCATAATATGACTAGTGTGGTGGTGATCAGGGATACTGACTGGAGACAGTATACAAAAAATAAAATAACTATTTAAAGTGTCACTGTAATGCTTTGGGGGGGGGGGGGGGTTCAGAGATTTTTTTTATTATTTATCTACACTGTGATTGCTGCTACAGTGATGATCAATGTGACAGTAATTGTTTGAACTGTCATGAATGGGTTGAAACATCTGGGCTTATTGTTGACATGATGTGATTGGCTACAGCTAATCACCTAGTACAGGCCAGGTGCTGTGATTGGCCCAGGTACCATGTGATAGCTGTGGGCCAATCACAGCATCACTCTGCAGGAATCGCAGCTGTTATGAATGAAATAGTGATCACATGACCGCCAGCCACTCAATGCAGTGGGGTACCGGGAACAATAATATGCTGTGTCCTGTGGACATATTGGTTACTGTAAGTGTTGCTCTGAATAATCCAGGGAGTGCACCAGTACACATGTGTCAGGCAATGTGTATTTACATTTCTGAGCCAACTGTGCCACCCCTCCATAGTAAAAGTACTGTGGGCAGGTGGCAAGTGGTTAAAGTGGCTCTGCAATGAGAGAAGTTATTTGGCTGCCATTTCAGACTTCTTTCTAAAAATGCTAGATTCCTGGCTGTGTTTAACTTCCTTATATTTTGGTTACAGTCCCAGAACAAACAAAGTTCAGCTACTTATCCTTATACTCCTTCTGGATCAGCGATTAAGACAGCATTAAATTTAAAGCTTTTGTAGGAAAGAAAGTTTGGTAAAGGCAAGTTCCATTAATCTTTCCAGATAGTGCTCTTTTGATAAATATGAGAGAGACATCCCTGCTAAATATCGATGCATTCACAGCCTGAAGATTAAGCTCATTACATCAAGCCCTGTGTACCTGTGCCCACTACCTCCAGTAAACTATGTACTGACAGTACTGTTTGTAGAGAGCAGAGAAAGCTCCCATTGTGTCTAGAAATGTACCCTTTTTCCTGGTTTGGGAATATTCAGCATTGACTTGCTGTGGTGGCTGAGCAGTCATATGCAGTAACACATTTTTAAATTTCTTTATAATGACATTTTAGAAATCTGTTAGATGACACAATTTATTAATTAGCGTACATTAAAAACGATTTATTTATGTATTTATTTATTTGTACAGAAAAGGCAATTGATTGTTTTAATGGGTTGTTGCCGCCCTATTTTATTCCAATACAATATTAAGAATATCTTGGATTTCAAGTATTGAAGTATATGAAGTACATTTCTATTCCAGGAAGGCATACGCAGTAAATGGGACTATTTCATTAAGTCTTTTAATTCCAGTGTGGCTACATTTCTTTCACATTTAGGACACCCACGGTAAGTTGATGTCAGTTCCTGTAAGTATTTTATGTGATTATTATGATAAGCAGCATTCGGTCTATTATACAGCAGTTGGCTCTATTGTCACAGCTTTTATGGCATACTGTTTGAGCTTTACCGAATGACATGATTTAATCATGAATAATATAATTTGTGCAATTTTAAATTCAGCAGCTTGTGAATGCCCTTTCAGAACCCATGAGTAGCTATAACTATTACAATTTTGCTTTACATATATCACATGTATCACAAAATGTGATGATTAGATTAGATTAAATCTACATAGATTTGTGCTTATTGAAGGTATGACTCTTCTTTGAATTTCAGGCACAGAATGCAAATTAGAACATTACCAATCGATGAACTGGCATTCTTATCGGTTTCCTATCATACAAAATGCACTTTGGGATCTTTTAGTAAGGCAAAGTAATTTGTGAAAGGTAAAGTAACATATAGTAAGTAAAAGGAAATTTAGCTTTCTTGACCTGACTGCCGAAAATTGGAAGCTGGTTGTAATGGGTAATTGACAGGAAAATTAGTCAGCAATAAGGCTTTACAAACCTTTCAAATTCTGCTTTGCTGGAATTAGCAATTAGATAATACATTTTATGTACTCCAATATCAAACGCACAATTAAGAGTTCTAAATATCTGCCATGATTAAATCAAAAGCAACACTTTTGATTTGTAGTGTTGCAGGCGAGCATCATGAATATAAATAAAATTGGCCAACGTTGAAGAAAAAGTGAAGTCTACTTACTGAAAGGACAGACAACATGTTGGACAGATACAAAGGCAGAGCTCACTGCTCACAGCTCTAGTTGATAAAGTAGACTTTTGAGAAAATTAAAATGAAGCAGGCCTGGTGTATCAAAGTCCAAGGTTTTCCAAAGTGTATGTGACAAAGTAGACAATTCCTTCTAATATGTTATTTGGGTTGCTCACATAACCATTTATCACGATGCTACTACCTTACACACTAGAATTGAGTTATATACTATATGGGAAGGCTTCCACAAGCCAAACAAATGCTTAGCTGCTAGCAGGTGCAATGTTTTCAAGAGAGAATCATATAGGCATGCCTTAACTGACCCAGCTTCTAAAAAGATCAGCAAGGATCAGTCTAGAAACAGATATGCAAATTAATCTTTTAAATGTAGAAAAACACTATATCATAATATATTTAACTTCAATCAAAACATAATCCTTTTGATATAAAGGATATGTATATAATTAGACATTTAATTAATAAATTACAACCTTCATCAGTCTAGTAAATGTCAATCAATCATCCTTGTAATGTGTATGGATAATTAGCTATAGGCCAGCCTAATTACTCCCATGAAACTTGAGTTGTGATTCTTAGATTTCTGAAATATAGTCTGGCGTGTATCTAGTAACAGCAGGATTATCTCCCACTTGTGAAATAGGGATTCATAACACTACTGTGTATGGAGCTCTGCTACCCTCTATAACACATACTGGAAATTCTAGCAGCCTGCTTACAAACTGTAGTCAGAACTACAGCAACATAGCTTAGATCAGTGGCATCCGTATTGATGTAATGCTATGAATGATAAATGTTCTCAAAGTAATTTTTTCTCACTTATTTGAAAGCTTTGTGAGAAAATGATATTTCCAGAACATTTTATGTGAAGATTTGGCCCTACATATGTCCCTGAACTCTGTTATTGGCATACACTCTTCTTTTTCTGTATTACAGATTCAGTTATTTCATTCATTTTGAAATGTTGTCAAAATGTCATAGTAGGAAGTCACATTAGCTTTTATTTTACAGCTGGCAATATAAAGACTTTTACTTTATTTTAGTATTGATATATCAGTTACTCCACATTATTTATCTTTGAAAGAATAGCAAGACAACGCAATGGCTTTAGCTATTTCATGTTCTGAAGCAGTCACAGTTTAGGTATCAATTTAATTGCTAAAAATTTTTTTTTCCACCTGTCACTCATTTCTGTATTTGCACTTGTAGCCTAGCAGGGCACATGTGCCATGAACAACTGTGAACTGCCCAGTTCACACCGGTGCAACGCGCTCTCTGACTTTGAGAGCATATGGCGCATTACAAGTCGCACCCCATTAAGTGCAATGGAACCATCATAATAGGAGAGATTTGAGTTGCTCCAAATTAGAAGCTACTACTTTTGGTCCAATTGTTACAGAATTCGTATGCAAGTCGTGACAATGTCACACTGGGATGTCAGCCTCAAAGTCGCATGAAAGTGGTGGCAGTGTGAACCGGGCCTAAGGGACAATCATCTCTAATCTAGACAGGTGAACATTGGCTTAATTATAAATCCATCCAGCACCAGAACCATATGTTTCCTTGTTTAGTAGGGATTGTAGGGCCCACTGTGACACCTTCAAGAACCATTCAGTAAAATACTTTTTTGGCATTTGGAGTCTTTATCAAAGGTGAACTTTGACTGATATGCTGACCATACTCTATACGAAAAATCGTCCGAACCTAGTTTTGAAAAACAAACTTTCGGCCCTGAGCGCAAGCGATAGTGCCATCATGTAATGACTGATAAATTGTTCAGTGGACATAGATATAAAAAAAATGGTATTTTTTTTTACATATGCTTGCTGCAGACAGTTCGGACGGGAAACACATTAACCTTTCAATTTATCGTTCGTTCGGTAGAAAATTTTCAAACTTGTCCTTCGTTTTTTTCAGCTCAAAAATGTCTCATCGGTTATCGATTGTGTGCACATTAACTGTTAGAAAAATGAACGAACTGTCTAAATGACCGAATTTTGGACGATTTTTAATATGGTGTATGGCCAGCATTAGTTACAACTTTCAATCTACATAAGAAACATTTTTATTAGGTGACCCTTTTGGATATCTGGTGCTGTCTTCAATGCCCTACAAATGAACAGTTCAGTTGTTGCCGGTACCTGTCAAAATACGTTTTTAAATAACTGCCACTGAACTGCCACTTTAAGCATCCTATATGAAAGGGTTGGGTCTGTTCCAGAGTTTTACTACTTTAAGCTACTGAAACAAGTACAACCCATGTGACCACCATTGTACACCCCAGGTACTTCCCATACACAAATGTAATGTTGCTTATTACTTCATAAAGTTTTCAGATATTTTTTCTTGCAAAGCTCCATCTCCTTTCTTCTAAGTACTGCCTATTATGTTAGCTTGTCATGGCTGGATTACCACTACTTCATATATTAAGAGAAATTCTTCTCCTTCAAGGTAAAATAATGGGCACAATTCTTATCAGTAGGGTTTGCAGGAGCTATAACCTGTTAGTTTATCAAGTTGTGCTCATGTTTGTTCAGTGCCCTCTCTATTCTGCTGTAAAGACTACACTAAAGTTCCTTCATACCACTATCCCAAAGTCTACTTATTACCCTAGCTACACAGGATCCAAATCCACAAACACAGTTCTAAACCTGTAATGAGACGCTACAGTCTTGGGTACAGTAGAATATATAGTACCACTATTTGGACAGAGAACACTACATGGTGTCATAGAAAAACTAGTACCAAATGTCGATGGTATATCTGACCTGAATTTTTAAGCCACTATTAGCGACAAATATATCTTTATTGTTTTCCAAGATACCATATACCTGTAGGTATGAATAAAAAGCCGTGACCAGATTGAGTAGAGTCATAAACATAGTGCATACCATAATGAGCGAAATACACATTTACAATTTTCATTTGTTAAGTCTATAATCTGCTGGAAATAACACATTATAAGTAACAATCAATCAGAATATATTAGCCAGATATCTACAAGTTACCATGTATGACCAAGTGAATTAATTCAAGTCTATCTACTTCTTTTTTAGGACATGCAAATCTGTCAGCTGCATGTTACCTAAATAAAAGCCAAAAACCCATAGACAAATTGATGTATATATCCCTATTAATGCTCTAATAAACAACTTGTGCCTATGATTTTCACAAATAAAAAGGGGACGTGTGCACACAGTCGCTAAACTGCCATTATTTATGGCAAACTAACACAAAATAACTTACCATCGCCAATAAAGTCTTTTACTCTAGATGCAAAAGGCAGAATGAGTAATGACCTTTCCTAGTCTCTGCGGACCTCTCACCTCACAACCAGTCATTTAGAAAACAATAAACCTGCCCTTTAGTCATACAATAGACAGAAAAATACTCTCTATTCCTGCAATGCCACTCTATACTGTATATATTGACATCAATGAAAGTGGACCTTGCACTAAAATTGCATGGCTCGCTTATTTAGTGTTGGTCTTCAACCTGTGTGTCTGTGGAGGGGGGGGGCTAGTTAACCACTTGAGCGCCGAAAGGTAACCCTTTATGACCAGGCAATTTTTTGCTATTTAGCACTATGCTACTTTAACTGGCAATTGCATGGCCATGCGACACTGTACCCAAATTAAATTCATATAATTTTTTTCACACAAATAGTGTTTTTTTTGGTGGTATTTGATCACCACAGTTTTTTTTTATTATTACATTTTTTATATAACAATGAAAAAAAGGCCAAAGATTTTAGAAAACGAATATTCTTTACTTTCTGCTATAAAATGTATCCAATAAAAACAAATTTAAAAATCTAATTTCTTCATATGTAGGCAAATGTCTTTGTTATAAAAAAAAATACCAATAAGTGTATTTTATTTGGTTTGTGTGAAAGTTATAGCATCTAAAAACTATGGCATATTCAGTATACTGGATTTTTCATTTATTTTTATTATTTATTTTTTATATATTTTTTGCCAACACTGGGTGACGATAGACAAACTGGCTAACTGACTCTGACATCATCACCAGTGGCAATAATATACTGATACACTGGCTGGGAAGGGGTTAACATTTTGGGGTAATCAAGTGGTTAAATGTGTACCCAATGAGTGATAATGTGTGTAATTATGTGCTGCTTGTTACTAGAAATCTGTTTGTCCCTTCTCACTGCTTAGCAGTGAGAAGAAACAGATTGTTCCCTCTGTACAGAGCCCTGTGTGTTTGTCAACACAGGGCTCTGGGCTGTGATTGGACACAGCTGATCAGCAGGCCTCAGCCATGAATTAATGACTGAAACCTGCTATAAAAAAAATCCTCTATGTCAAATCACAACAGGAGTCGGCAGGGGAAGGGGGGGTACACAGATGCACCCTGAATAGGTACGTTGCTATGCCTTAATGAGCCAACCGTCCACAGTAAAATGTTGGTGGCCGATCCCTAAGTGGTTAATATACTTACTTTACCCCTGCTTCCACTTGCAGAGCCTAAGCACTAAGATGCTGGAGAATGGCAAGTAGGAATGAGGTACAGGTATACTAATAATATGCGTTCACAATAAATCCCTGGGGTTCACAAATTGCAAACTTGTAACATAAAATGTTGCAGGTTCACCACCAGAAGTATGAAACAACCCATAATGCAGTGCATAACCTTTTTCTCTGGTCAGTCACAAGTGTCACTAATCTTTAGGAATAGAGGGCCAAATTCTCAAAAACTCTGCGTAACTTAAATTTCAGCAGTTAAGTTACACTGACTTAAAATTTCTACCTAAGTGCCTGATCGTCAAAGCACTTAGGTAGAAATTACACGCTGTGTAACTTAAGTGCCGCCGTCGTAAGGCGGTCCTCCTCTCCTGGGGGCGTTTAAAATTTAAATGAGGCGCGCTCCCGCGCCGGCCGTACTGCGCATGCGTGTGACGTCATTTTCCCGACGTGCAGCGCGCGAACGTAATTAACGCCGGTCGGCTTTGAGAATTTCGACGGGACACTAAAGTTGCGACGGGTGAAAAAAAAAGACGCGCCGGGAAAACAAATAATTATAAAAAAAAATGTCAGCGTCGCTCAGCATGCATTCCTGAGAGGGAGAACTCCATGCCAATTTTCAAAGAAAAAAACGGCATGGGTTCCCCCCCCAGGAGCATACCAGGCCCTTAGGTCTGGTATGGGTTGTAAGGAGACCCCCCACGCCGAAAAATTGACGTAGGGGGTCCCCCTACAATCCATACCAGACCCGTATCCAAAGCACGCTACCCGGCCGGCCAGGAATGGGAGTGGGGACGAGCGAGCGCCCCCCCCTCCTGAGCCGTGCCAGGCCGCATGCCCTCAACATGGGGGGGTTGGGTGCTCTGGGGCAGGGGGGCGCACTGCGGGCCCCCCCACCCCAGAGCACCCTGTCCCCATGTCGATGAGGACAGGACCTCTTCCCGACAACCCTTGCCATTGGTTGTCGGGGTATGCGGGCGGAGGCTTATCGGAATCTGGGAGTCCCCTCAAATAAGGGGGCCCCCAGATACCGGCCCCCCACCCTAAGTGAATGGATATGGGGTACATCGTACCCCTATCCATTCACCTGTAGGCAAAAAGTAAAATGTAGTAAACACACAACACAAGGCTTTTTAAAATATTTTATTATTCTGCTCCGGAGGCACCCCCCTGTCTTCGTTATTAGCTCAATTACCAGGGGGGGCTTCTTCTTCCGCTCTCCGGGGGTCTTCTCCGCTCTCCGGGGGTCTTCTCCGCTCTCCGGGGGGGCTTCTCCGGACTCCGGGGGGCTTCTTCCATCTTCTCCCCTCTTCCGCTCTTGACTCGGCGAACCCCGGTTCTTCTGCAGCTCTCCGGTGCCTTCTTCTTCAGCGCTGGCTGCCTGCTATGTTTGTGTGTTAGCTCGATTTCAAACAGGCAGCCGGCGCGGTCTTCTGTGGCGTCAGGGTCTTCTGGTCTTCTGTTCTTCCGATGTTGCCTCGTCGCCTGTTGTCGCTGTAATGATGGAAGCGCGCCTTGCATCAAATTTAAATGAGGCGCGCTCCCGCGCCGGCCGTACTGCGCATGCGTGTGACGTCATTTTCCCGACGTGCAGCGCGCGAACGTAATTAACGCCGGTCGGCTTTGAGAATTTCGACGGGACACTAAAGTTGCGACGGGTGAAAAAAAAAGACGCGCCGGGAAAACAAATAATTATAAAAAAAAATGTCAGCGTCGCTCAGCATGCATTCCTGAGAGGGAGAACTCCATGCCAATTTTCAAAGAAAAAAACGGCATGGGTTCCCCCCCCAGGAGCATACCAGGCCCTTAGGTCTGGTATGGGTTGTAAGGAGACCCCCCACGCCGAAAAATTGACGTAGGGGGTCCCCCTACAATCCATACCAGACCCGTATCCAAAGCACGCTACCCGGCCGGCCAGGAATGGGAGTGGGGACGAGCGAGCGCCCCCCCCTCCTGAGCCGTGCCAGGCCGCATGCCCTCAACATGGGGGGGTTGGGTGCTCTGGGGCAGGGGGGCGCACTGCGGGCCCCCCCACCCCAGAGCACCCTGTCCCCATGTCGATGAGGACAGGACCTCTTCCCGACAACCCTTGCCATTGGTTGTCGGGGTATGCGGGCGGAGGCTTATCGGAATCTGGGAGTCCCCTCAAATAAGGGGGCCCCCAGATACCGGCCCCCCACCCTAAGTGAATGGATATGGGGTACATCGTACCCCTATCCATTCACCTGTAGGCAAAAAGTAAAATGTAGTAAACACACAACACAAGGCTTTTTAAAATATTTTATTATTCTGCTCCGGAGGCACCCCCCTGTCTTCGTTATTAGCTCAATTACCAGGGGGGGCTTCTTCTTCCGCTCTCCGGGGGTCTTCTCCGCTCTCCGGGGGTCTTCTCCGCTCTCCGGGGGGGCTTCTCCGGACTCCGGGGGGCTTCTTCCATCTTCTCCCCTCTTCCGCTCTTGACTCGGCGAACCCCGGTTCTTCTGCAGCTCTCCGGTGCCTTCTTCTTCAGCGCTGGCTGCCTGCTATGTTTGTGTGTTAGCTCGATTTCAAACAGGCAGCCGGCGCGGTCTTCTGTGGCGTCAGGGTCTTCTGGTCTTCTGTTCTTCCGATGTTGCCTCGTCGCCTGTTGTCGCTGTAATGATGGAAGCGCGCCTTGCATCACATTTATATAGGCATCACCGTCCCATCATGCTCCGGTAGGTACCCACGTGGTGGGTGCACGTGGGTAGGCACCCACCACATGGGTACCTGCCGGAGCATGATGGGACGGTGATGCCTATATAAATGTGATGCAAGGCGCGCTTCCATCATTACAGCGACAACAGGCGACGAGGCAACATCGGAAGAACAGAAGACCAGAAGACCCTGACGCCACAGAAGACCGCGCCGGCTGCCTGTTTGAAATCGAGCTAACACACAAACATAGCAGGCAGCCAGCGCTGAAGAAGAAGGCACCGGAGAGCTGCAGAAGAACCGGGGTTCGCCGAGTCAAGAGCGGAAGAGGGGAGAAGATGGAAGAAGCCCCCCGGAGTCCGGAGAAGCCCCCCCGGAGAGCGGAGAAGACCCCCGGAGAGCGGAAGAAGAAGCCCCCCCTGGTAATTGAGCTAATAACGAAGACAGGGGGGGCCTCCGGAGCAGAATAATAAAATATTTTAAAAAGCCTTGTGTTGTGTGTTTACTACATTTTACTTTTTGCCTACAGGTGAATGGATAGGGGTACGATGTACCCCATATCCATTCACTTAGGGTGGGGGGCCGGTATCTGGGGGCCCCCTTATTTGAGGGGACTCCCAGATTCCGATAAGCCCCCGCCCGCATACCCCGACAACCAATGGCAAGGGTTGTCGGGAAGAGGTCCTGTCCTCATCAACATGGGGACAGGGTGCTCTGGGGTGGGGGGGCCCGCAGTGCGCCCCCCTGCCCCAGAGCACCCAACCCCCCCATGTTGAGGGCATGCGGCCTGGCACGGCTCAGGAGGGGGGGGGGGCGCTCGCTCGTCCCCACTCCCATTCCTGGCCGGCCGGGTAGCGTGCTTTGGATACGGGTCTGGTATGGATTGTAGGGGGACCCCCTACGTCAATTTTTCGGCGTGGGGGGGTCTCCTTACAACCCATACCAGACCTAAGGGCCTGGTATGCTCCTGGGGGGGAACCCATGCCGGTTTTGAATTTAAAAATTGCCGTGGAGTTCTCCCTCGGGAATGCATACCAAATGCCGTCGCTGGAATGGGCCTTTACAAGGTTTGGCTAACTTTCCACATTGTAAAACCAGCCCTAATTTTGCGCCGGCAAATTCGGAACTTAGGCAGAAATCAAAGTGCTGAAATGCTTTGAAAATCTGCTTAAGTCCTCATTTGCATACGCAAAGCTGGATTTCAATGAGAAATGCCCCCAGTGGCGGATGCGGTACTGCATCCTAAAATCTGACCGTGTAAGTGTCTTACACATGTCAGATTTTCTGCCTAACTTTGGAAAAAGCCTTTTGAGAATCGTTTCCAAAGTTAGGCACAGAGATACGCAGGCTGAACAGCAGTTAAGTCTGCGTATCTCTTTTGAGAATTTGGCCCAGATAACCCAGCCCCTCACTTTAAAAGTATTGGCTCACAGCAGCCCTATTATCAGAGTATGTTGTTGTTAAAGATCTATCATTATAATTTGTAGTTACAGTTCTGACCCCTATAGAACAGACTACATGAAGTGCTTTGTCCTATGTTGCTAAGTGCTTGGTTAAAAAAAACAGCCTTGAAGAAGACAGCTGATTCATAAGTGCAGCTTGTCTTAGCTGTGAGCATTTTCCACTGACTAGCAGTGGCAAGAGGAAAGCAGCGGAGTCTGACACATTCCCCCTCCCTCTGCAATCCTCTTGCCATTAATTGTCTGTGAAAGAGATGGGAGAAAAGCTACATTTTATGAATCAACCGTCTCCTTCAAAGTTGTTGTCAGGTCAACACTGGCAGGAGGGGCGGGACGGATAGGCCTGATCTCATAACTAGAGCTGGGTATACATATATCAAAGTTCAAGCCATGTCTACCCCTCTCTATTCAATTGAAGCTGATCGTTAGAATGGTCCTACTGGAAAACCAGCATCTGTTGATCCTTTGTAGCAAACGACTGCAGCACTGATTAGTGTATTCTGACGGTGGGAATTATCCCTGCATCCACATCGATTGTGTGGATATGGGGACCTGTTAATTTTTTTTGTTCAACCAGTTGGTTGAAAAAAAAAACCCGAAGCCTCGTACACAGGACCGAGAAACTCGACGGGCGAAACACATCGTTTTCCTCGTCGAGTTCCTTGTTAGGCTGTCGAGGAACTCGACAAGCCAATTTTCTCCATTCCCGTCAAGGAAATAGAGAATATGCTCTCTTTTTGGCTCGTCGAATTTCTCGACGAAAATGTACACACGACCAGTTTCCTCGACAAAAAAAATTCTCCCAGCAAGTTTCTTGCTGGTTTTTGCCGAGAAACTCGGTCGTGTGTACGAGGCCTGAGAATGCACACCCAGCTTTAGAAAACACTTAGAAATATGGGACAAAGTACTTTATGTACTTTGGCTCATTGAGGACAGAATTTCTCGAAGGAAACTGACAGTTGTGAATAGGGGCGATGCCATTCTATTGTGTGATATTCTGTACTTTTAATTTGGTATTGGTACAAGTCTGCCATGGTAGTGCCTAGCTTCCCATACCATTTGTTTGATATTTAACCCAACATATGACCAAAATTATAGACTGAACCAAATTCATCCCTACTCTAGGTTCAGCTACTCTAGGCTTTTAATCGGAAGGATGGTGAAATTATCCTCTGCCAAATAAAAGCCAAGTGAAAATTAAGTATATTAACTAACTTATTTTTCTTATTTGTGTTACAGATGTTTACATGAAGGGTGGGGGGAATTAAATAAGTGGACCCTTGTTTTTCATTATGTACAGTTCAAAAAAAGTATTTGTAAATCATCTAGAAACAAAATCTGCCGAAGCATTCACAAACATACCTAGCACCTGCATCATGCTGCATAAAACACGTTTCCGATGTTTTCCAAATCTGAATCCCTAAAGCGCTTGCAAGAGTGAAAGCAGAAGGACCAGGACAAAAACAACGGTAGCCCTAATCCGTCCATCTCCATGCTGAAAACATTTTCTATAACCTTCAAAGTTCATGCCCACGTGTTTTGCCCATAAACACTATTTTGTTTTCTTTCTCCAAAGCAGGAGGAAGTGTGTTAACAGACACATATCGTGGTGCAGGTGCTTGTGTGTTGCCGCAGCAGTCTTTGAGCATGTTTTTATTTTTGTAAGTGAGCTTCCTTTATCAGGTACTTCAGATTGCAGCTGTCATATGAGAAGGGCAAAGAACACAAGGCATATGTCCTACAGCAAATAGTAGAAAAAACGTCCTATCATAGGAGACAACAATCCCCAATTGTCAAAAACGATTTAAAGTGCAACAGATATGTCGGAGCAAGTGTATGTGTCTGGAATATTTCTTCAAGTAAACATGTCTTGAATAATTTCCAATATTTAAGGGATGATCGTATAGCCATTCTTTTATGTCTTGAGGCTTTGGTGGTTGGCTCTGGATGGTTGGCAGAAATGATTAGCTTTTCATGTGACGGACTCTATCCTATTAGTATAATATAAAACTGTAATTGACTTGTAGCTGCTGATGACAGTTATGATTTCAATGCTTTGCACATTTGTGTAACTTTATCTATCCGTTCATAGATATATACCCTCTCAATTCCATGAGGAAGTGGCAATATCTGCATATGAAATGTGTCAAGATACAACCCAACCACCACCTATATGGAGATCTGAACCTTTGTGTATTTCATGTATTATTGATACGTAATAAACCTATGTTTTTTTTTTACACATTATGCTTATTATATCAGTATTGGGAAAATAGGTGTTTTCTATGTATTGTTCTTGGATTCTGTATTAGGGATCATGGTACTTACTCTAGAAGGGTCGGTACCCTCCTGAGTTTAAAATACTATTGAAAAGTCAACATTAAAGAAAATCTGTTACCAAAAAAAAAAACGGGTTTACCCATTTGGTAAAATGTCTGCCAAGCCTGTCAGGGCCTGGATTCTTGTTTTATATATTGATATATTTATTGTGTGGATAGATATTTTGAATAATTATCAGCAGAATCCAGGCACAGAGCATTGCGTTAAAGAGCTCTCTGTGATGGGATTGTGGGGTTGAGAAGGTGATCATACCAGTGATTTTCTGCTGATGCTTACTTGGCAAATGCAGAGTGAATTTACAAGTAAAAGTCACTTCTACATTATTTATATCTGTTCTATGACACTGCTGTCTTGCTTTACAGAGCCTTTCAACTGTTATGGGCTAGCAGAAAAATAGTTGAAACTAAGAAAGCATGTATTATTTAGTTTTCTTACCGTTTACCACTGTCCTACTGCTGTTTTGTAAAAGTATGAGAATGCTCTTCTTCTGATACGCCATTTGCCATTTATAAACAATATGTGCACCGCAATGGCTGCTGGGACCTGCCAGTCATTTGCAGGAGAGGCAGAAAGGTGGTCTGGCTATGTAAACAAGGCAGACCACCGTTCTGTCTGAGAGAAAGAAAGAGATCTTGTGTTCCTGCTAATCAGGAACACAAGATCTCTCTCTTCCTCCAGTTAAGCCACCCTCCACACAGTTAGAAAGCAATCCCTAGGAGCACACTAAATTGATGAAAAAAAAAACGTTTTTTTTTTACATGTTTTTATTTGGTATATTTTATAGCAAAAATATTTTTTTTTTTTCAAAATTGTCGGTAGTGTTTTATTTGTTTATAGGGCAAAAAATAAAAACCGCAGAGGTGATCAAATAACATCAAAAGAAATCTCTACTTGAAAAAATGACATCAATTTTATTTGGGTACAGCGTCGCATGAATGCACAATTGTCAGTTAGAGCAACGCAGTGCCGTATCGGAAAAATGGCCTGGTCATGAAGGGGGTAAAACCTTCCGGGGCTAAAATGGTTAAAATAAATTTAACTGACCCTACAGAATCATACATCTGGACACTAGGGGGAGATTTACTAAAACTGGTGCACTCAGAATCTGGTGCAGCTGTACATGATAGACGATCAGCTTCTAACTTCTAATATATAACCCTATCCCGCTGAGCGTATGCATATATGTGTCCTCGGCTTTCGTGGGTTATACCGGGATGATGCCCGTAGCTGCAGGCATCATTCTGGTACCGTTGTTTAGAGCCGGCGATTGGCTATCCAGGCATAACAACCGATGCGGCTAAAAGCCGCTCGGTTGTTATGTCGAAGGAGCGGGAGGAGACAACCCCCCCTTCTGCCGCCTCTCGATGCACTGACCGGGCCTCCCGTCCCACCTGGGAGACCCGATCCCCGATCCGGCGCAGACTGAAACAGAGCTGTAAAGGGTTTCGATTCAGTCTCCGCAATGTAAACACGGAAGTGACGTCATGATGATGTCACTTCCGTGTTATTCGGCTGCCAATGGCGCCGGATTTAAAAAAGTAAACAGTATTCAGAATCTCAGTTTTTGGTCGATTTGAATACTTTGAACTGAAGTGCAAAGGAGGGATTGTTTTTTTTTTTATACCCCCGATCCCTCCATAAAGAGTACCTGTCACCACCTATTACTGTCACAAGGGATGTTTACATTCCTTGTGACAGCAATAAAAGTGATCAAAATGTAAAAAAAAAAAAAAACACAATTTAATATTATAAAAATAAACAAAATAAATAAGAGAATTTTTTTTTAAAGCACCCCCCTTCAAATCACACATATGAGGTATCGCCATGATCGTCAGAGCGAGAGCAATTATTCTAGCACTAGACCTCTTCTGTAACTCTAACCTGGTAACCGTAAAAAAAAAAGTAAAAAAGCATCGCCTATGGAAACTTTTAGGTACCGTAGTTTGTCGCCATTCCACGAGTGCGTGCAATTATAAAGCGTGACATGTTTGGTATCTATTTACTCGGCATAACATCATCTTTCACATTACACAAAAAAATTGGGCTAACTTTATCTTTTAATTTTTTTTTTTATTCATGAAAGTAATTTTTTCCCAAAAAGTTGCGTTTAAAACACCACTGCACAATTACCGTGTGACAAAATATTGCAACAATCGCCATTTTATTCTCTAGATTCTCTGCTAAAAATATATATATATATAATGTTTGGGGGTTCTAAGTAATTTTCTAGCAAAAAATACGGATTTTAACTTGTAAACACCAAATGTCAGAAATAGGCTTAGTCATGACTAAGCTGATAACTGGAAGCTGATTGGTTTCTATGCAGAGCTGCACCATATTTTGCACCCTCAAAATAACCCCCTAAGAACTAAAGAATATATTTTTATGGACTATTTGCTTTCAAAGGTCAAACCAACTTTTGTGGCTAGGGACTTAGAAACAAATGATTTCCAGTAAATAAATTGGTACCTGTCCATTGTATTGTATAGTACATGTGTGAGCACGACACCCCCTTCCCCTCCCCATATAATACATTTTGGTCTAAAATAATGAAGAAAGACTGTTTGATTTTTTTTTTTTTTTTTTTTTCAAAAGTAGTCATTTTTTTTTTACATTCTGTTGTCAGCGGGAGGAAAAATACCCCAGTGGCATTGGCAGTGAGAAAATACCTTAACGTGGGTGGTAACAAGGGAGGATATAATGTCTAGGCTTGGTGGCCGATGGGAAGCCCTGCAAGGACACAAACCCTTGGACAGCTTGGTTGGGTAGTCGCCCATTTACTTCTGTTGTGGACAGTTTGAACTGGCTGCCCCTTACTCACTTCTTTGGTACACAGTTTAAACCGATACCTGTCCATTTTCTTCTATGGTGAGATTGCAGAATTGTGTTAAATGTAGGATTGAACCATATTGTTGGTATTGTTGTATTGATGTAATTTTTGTAGATGTAATGTAGTGTGTATTTTAAATGTGATCCCTCTTTTTATTATGCCAATTGGAAATGTAATGAAAGCTATACTTTTGTGTAAGAAAAAAATTGAATAAAACAAATTTAAAAAACAAAAAATAAATAAAAAATACTGGAAATGTACTGCAGCATCTGAAGTATTTGAGAGGCATAGTACTGGCACAGAATGGCTTCCTCATTATTAACATAGAAAGATTTAAACAGAAGCCAGGAGGCTACAAGCCATAATAGAGGAAACGTTATAATTCCTTCAGGTAAGGACCAAATATCCCCATGAAGGTTCAGTTACTCCTCTGTCTCCTAAGTATGAGCACTGTACAGTCCTGACTGCTGGGCTCTGAGGAAGAAGGTATCCCTTCGAAACGCGTCAGTCGGCAGTGGCCGTTGAATATCCTCCATTACCATCTGGAGTCTGTTGTCCCAAGATAGATTTTTGTCTTCTGGAGAACACCTGTATCGTAAGCTTTTAGTATTTGATTGTAAGTAGTTCTTTTTATTTTACTTGAATAAAACAACCCAAGGATAATGCACAAGGGTGGTGCGACCTCTTTCTTTTCTTTTATTTTCTTTTCTCGTATAATAGTGGAAACTTTATAATTCCTTCAGGTAAGGAACAAAATCCCCATGAAGGTTCAGTTACTCCTCTGTCTCTTATGTATAAGCACTGTGCAGTCCTAAATAATAATAATTGTAAACTGTTGTATTACTATTGCTTCCATTATAGTGTTGTTTGTCAACCAAGGCAAAATGTTCAAAGGGTAATCGTCAAACATTTTGTTAGGCTAGTTTTTTGAATGGCTTACTATGTATACACAAGTTAAAAATAGAAAAAGTCATATACAGTGAGGCTGGGTTCACACTATTGCGAAATGGATGAGGGTTTCCCCGTGTCCTAGTCGCATTACAGGAGATTGTAACCAGCTCTCAATGGAGCCGGTTCACATCCTTGGAGCTTCTGCGGAGCCTGTGCGTCTTTGGCTCTATTTCAGGTCCAAATTCCAGAAAAAATTGGGACCTGAAACGGGGACGCACCGGACCCCCTGCTGTGCCCCATGGCCACACATACTGTGAATCCAGCCTCAATTTTTTTTAAAGTGAACAGCCATTTCATACAATTTAGTTATTATAACCCAAATTATCATCAGCTAATTTCTGAAAAAAAACACAAATTTTGTTTTAAACATTTTAATCAAAATTCCACTTTATTAAAATCTGAATGGACAAAATTATAATAAGGTGTTTCTGATTTTAATTAAAGCTGAAGGTTCTTTAAATTAATCTAAACACAATTACTAAAATCTCCTTTTAACTTTAACCACTTAAGCCCCGGACCATTTTGTTGCTAAATGCCCAGGCCAGGTTTTGCGATTCGGCACTGCGTCGCTTTAACAGACAATTGCGCGGTCGTGCGACGTGGCTCCCAAACAAAATTGGCGTCCTTTTTTCCCCACAAATAGAGCTTTCTTTTGGTGGTATTTGATCACCTCTGCGGTTTTTATTTTTTGCGCTATAAACAAAAATAGAGCGACAATTTTGAAAAAAATGCAATATCTTTTACTTTTTGCTATAATAAATATCCCCCAAAAACATATATAAAAAAGTTTAGGCCTATACGTATTCTTCTACCTATTTTTGGTAAAAAAAATCGCAATAAGTTTTTTTTTATTGGTTTGCGCAAAATTTATAGCGTTTACAAAATAGGGCATAGTTTTTTTGCATTTTTATTAATTATTTTATTTTTTACTACTATTGGCGGCGATCAGCGATTTTTTTCATGACTGCGACATTATGGCGAACACTTCGGACAATTTTGACACATTTTTGGGACCATTGTCATTTTCACAGCAAAAAATGCATTTAAATTGCATTGTTTATTGTGAAAATGACAGTTGCAGTTTGGGAGTTAACCACAGGGGGCGCTGTAGGAGTTAGGGTTCACCTAGTGTGTGTTTACAACTGTAGGGGGGTGTGGCTGTAGGACTGACATCATCGATCGAGTCTCCATATAAAAGGGATCACTCGATCGATGCAGCCGCCACAGTGAAGCACGGGGAAGCCGTGTTTACATACGGCTCTCCCCGTTCTTCAGCTCCGGGGAGCGAACGCGACGTGGCGGCTATAAACGAATAGCCACGCCGTCGTCCCGGATCGCTCCCCGCGGGAATCCGACCGCCGCACCCAGCGGAGGGGGTCCCGATCGGACCCCCGACCCGCTAGAAGGCGGGGACGTATATATACGCCCATCTGCCTGTACGTGCCATTCTGTGGACGTAAATAGGCATGCGGCGGGCGTTAAGTGGTTAATATGCTAATGTTTAGCGCTATTTTTAGCGCTTTTTGCATTTTGCAGATTTGCACTACAGTCCATGTAACATGGTTTCTTATGGAAGACGTTCTGTAGTGCAAATCTGCAAAATGCAAAAAGCACAAAAAATGCATACGTGTGAATCCAGCCTTAAAGCAATCTACAATACTATACTATATAATCCTTACCAACATGAATAAAGGATACAGTATATAAAGCTTTGCAAAGTCTCACATTTGCAGCAAAAACGCCACTTTAAACTGACATCAACTAAAGTATATGTAAACTTTAACAATACATTTCTCTTATTTTCTCATTTTTTGGTCTGTTTGACAAGTGCAAAAAAAATGCTGTTATTCCAGCTGTGAGCTGATAATTTCCCATGCTCTCTATCTCTGACTGTTATCAGCATTATTACCTGCTATCGCTATGGACTACAAAACACCTCCCCCTGTTATGGAGAAGAGAGAATGGGGTTTGGCTTGGATCACACTAATACAGGTCGTGAGGCCCGTGTTTGCTCAGGCACCTCAGCCCGTTCATATGAATGGGCTGCTATGCCACGTGAAATGCATAAAAAAAGTGTGGTCGCAGTGAAACTGCATGGTCTTTTTGACCATGCAGTGTGTTAACCACTTGCCGACCAGCGCACGCACTTTTACGTCATCAGAATGGCATGGACAGGCAAATGGGCATACATGTGTCCGCTGGTGTCCCACGATCGTGTCACGAAATAGCAGAATGTGGAGATGCCTGTGTAAACAAGGCATCTCCCTGTTTTGCCTAGTGACAGGACACTGATTGTCTGCTCCCTCTCATCGGGATCAGTGTCGTGTCCCGCCCCCACACAGTTAGAATCACTCCCTAAGACACACTTAACCCCATTCCTAGCCCCCTAGTGTTTAACCCCTTCCCTGCCAGTCACATTTATACAGTAATCAGTGCATTTTTATAGCACTGATCGCTGTATAAATGTGAATGGTCCCAAAAAAGCATCAAAAGTGTCCTATGCGTCCGCCATAATGCCGCAATCACTATAAAAATCACTGATCGCCGCCATTACTAGTAAAAAAAATTATTAATAAAAATGCCATAAAACTATCCCCTATTTTGTAGATGATATAACTTTTGCGCAAACAAATCAATAAACACTTATTGCAATTTGTTTTACCAAAAATATGTGGAAGAATACGTATCGGCCTAAACAGAGGGAAAAAAAATTATATATTTTTTGGGGGATATTTATTATAGCAAAAAGTAAAAAATATAGCTTTTTTTTAAAAAAAAATTGCCGCTCTATTTTTGTTTATAGCGCAAAAAATTAAAACCGCAGAAGTGATCAAATACCACTAAAAGAAAGCTCCATTTGTGGGAAAAAAAAGATGTGAATTCTGGGCCAGATTCTCAAAGAATTACGTTACGCAGCGGCGGCGTAACGTAACCCATTTACGTTACACCGCCGCAAGTTTACAGCGTAAGTGCCTGATTCACAAAGCTCTTACCTGTAAACTTGCGGCGGTGTAACATAAATGCGCTCGGCGCAAGCCCGCCTAATTCAAATGGGGCGGGCACCATTTAAATTAGGCGTGTTCCCGCGCCGAACGTACTGCGCATGCTCCGTCGGGAAAATTACCCGACGTGCATTGCGCTAAATGACGTCGCACGGACGTAATTTGCTTAGACGTTAACGTAAATGGCGTCCAGCGCCATTCACGGACGACTTACGCAAACAACTTAATTTTCAAATTTCGACACGGGAACGACGGCCATACTTAACATTGGCTAGTCCACCTAGAGGGCAGCCTAAGTTTTACGCAGCGCATCTCGACTTAAACGACGTAAAGTTAGAGCGACGGGTAACGTGGACGTTCGTGAATCGCCGTAAGTAGTCATTTGCATATTCTATGCCGACCGCAATGGAATCGCCACCTAGCGGCCAGCCTAGAATTGCATCCTAAGATCCGACGGTGTAATTCAATTACACCTGTCGGATCTTAGGGCTATCTATGCGGAACTGATTCTATAAATCAGCCGCATAGATACGACAAGCGTATCTCAGAGATACAACGGTGTATCAGGAGATACGCCGTCGTATCTCGGCTGTGAATCTGGCCCTCTGTTTGGGAGCGACGGCGCACAGCCATGCAATTGTCAGTTAAAGCGACGCAGTGCTGAATTGCAAAAAGTGCCACCAAATCCTCAGGAGCTGAAGTAGTTAATGGAAGGTTTACCAGGTTAAAATAAAGGGGAAAAAGTGTGAAAAAGAAAACAAATGTAGCCACCACAAGGACTAGTGAGCTACAATACATCTCATTTATGTTTTTTGGTTTTAGACACCCTTTAATTGTTGTCTGTGAATAAAATAGCTAGAAAAATTGTTAGAATCGGTCATTTTTATTAGTACGCCGCACTGTGAAGTCTATGCACTCCAGATATTGTTAACACTCGTGTATGTTCATTGCCCACGGGAAATAAATAGGTTAATTGCATTTGCATGAAGCTGGTGCAGCTGTTGTCCGGCTGAAGTTTGTTAACTGGGTTTCTTGGTGCCCAAACGACCACAAGTTAGTGTCAGCGCTGTCGCCAGAGGCCTGGCTGTGAGTTCACTCTCCAGTCTCTCTGTCTCCAAATTTCTATACGCTTCACTCTCCTGAGCCACTGCGGGCTGGCGTCATCCATCCAGTCACAGCTCTCCAAGTTTGCCATGTGCAGTGACCCCACACTGACCCTGAACCATGATACAAACTATGGCATTGTAATTAATCTCTAATTACCCACAATACCTTAGACTGCTGCTCACATATATTCCTCACCCATTCACAGTCTCTTTTCACATTGCTTGGTGTGAACTGTGTGATAAAAAGCTAACAGCCAGATAATATATTTTACTTGCATATTGTATCTACCATAATTCAAGTGCAATTTCTTCAGACTGTGGATAAATGGATACTTTTATTCCAAAAGGGAAACATTGCACATCACAATCTTACAGTAAGTCATTCAACTGGAACTTTACCCATAACATCAAAAAATAATGTTCTTGAGCAAGAAACATACATTTTACGTTAATAATTATGCTACCAAAATTAGAGCGTGCTGTAAATTGCCTCCAGCACACACAGCGTCTCCCCGCAGGGATGTAGCCCCAAGGGAGGGGGCAAGCACACTGACTAACCCCCAGCCAAAACAGCCAGAAGAGCTTGGATGATGGGGGCAAGCTTACTGAGGAGAAACAGGAAGTGAGAAATTCAGACAAAGAAAAAAAACATTTAGAAGGGAAATTGAAGGAAAGGGTAAGTGAACCAACAATGCACTAACTTAAGGGAACCTATTTAGAAAATAAAAGACAAACCTTTACAACCCCTTTAAAGCGCTGCTAGTTTTAGCGGCACTTTACCGCTATTATAGCAGCGCTTTTCGGCCACTAGTGGGGCGCTTTTAACCCACACTAGTGGCTAAGGAAAAGGTTAATAGTGCCTGTGTTGCGGCGCTACCAAAACTTTTCAGGCGTTTCCACAGCCTATTCATTTTAATGGGCAGGGTGTTTTGGGAGTGGTGTATAAACCACTCCCACACCGCCCCAAAGATGCTGCTAGCAGGATTTTTTTTTTCGTCCTGCAAGCGCACCGCCCCAGTGTTAAAGCACTCTGGCTTTCACACTGGGGTGGCTTGGGGCTAAAACGCCTGAAAAGTGCCCCAGTGTGAAAGGGGTATTACATTCCTGGAATGCTGGGATTGCTAAGACCCCTTTCACACTTTCAGATGCTTTTGGGCTAAAAATAGCACCTGTAAAGCGCCTGAAAAACGGTTTCCCTTCAGTCTCAGTGTGAAAGCCTGAGTTTTTTTTAACACTGAGGCGATGCGCTGGCAAAAAAACTCCTGCAAGTACAAATAGCAGCACTTTACCGCCGCCTGCGCCCCAGTGTGAAAGCAGTCTTAGGCCCTGTACACATGATCAGTCCAAACTGATGAAAACGGACTGAAGTTCAGTGTCATCGGTTAACCGATGAAGCTGACTGAGAGTCTGATGTGCCTACACACCATCAGTTCAAAAACCGATCGAGTCCAACGCGGTGACGTAAAACACAACAACGTGCAGAGAAAAATTAAGTTCAATGCTTTCAAGCATGCGTCGACTTGATTCTGAGCATGCGCGGGTTTGGAACCGATGCTTTTGTGTACTAACCATCGGTTTTGACCTATTGGTCAGGCGTCCATCGGTCCAATTTTAAAGCAAGTTCTCTGTTTTTGGACCGAAGGACAACTGACCGATGGGTTTAGCTGAGAAAATGTTCATCCTTTTATTATAAAAGCAACAGGTTCACTTAATGAACACCCTCCTGAGCTGAACATACTCATCTTCCGTTCACTTCACCTCTGCTTCATTTCCCAGGGAAGTGGGCTGTTTTTCCTGGGTATGGAAAGCATGGGGCTTCCTCTCCTTCTTCCCACATGACAGCCTCTGCTGCATGGAAAATTAAGGCCTCTTGAGCCCCTATAGGGAAAGAGAGCCTTGACTGATAGGGGCATGGCCAGGTGCCGGACAAGGTGGGTGATTGGTCACCAAGGATTGGTGGAACTATGGGAGATGGGCTGGGCCTGAGCTCAGAAAAGTATTGCCCCAGGGAATTCTGAGCCTTTTGAAGAACGTGGCTGGAATAGCTGCCCACCCTCCCGCCCCTTTATTCTGTATGGTATGTCACAGCTTTCTACGGTCTCTTGACCTTGCCAGCTTTAAAGTTGCTGTAATGGGCTATGCCCTTGATGGAAAACTGGAAGTAGGCTGTCTGTCCAGCACTTATGGTAAGGACAGGACCCTTTTAGAATTGCGTGTTTACAGTACAACTGTGACTGGCACTGGTTTAAAGTGTTCATATGTTGTGTTGGAATTTATATAAAGCTGTGCCTTGCCCATTCCAACCTTATGGTTGTAAGTGTGTTTATTAAATGGGTGAAGGGGCAAGGGTTGAGGTTTTATTTCATTTTGTTACAGTTGATTTGTGCCTAGGCCCAGTTCTATCACATAGGACAAAAGGGACCCCAAATTTCAAGATGCACTAATTCACTCTTAATTCCTGAGAAAGGTTAGGGCAGAGTAATAGTTGGGTAGGTTTGAAGTTAAGTAAACCTACTGCTTTGATAAGCATAGAAAAAAGACACTTTCACTTTAAAGCAAGTAGCTAAAACCACTGTTGGACTTACATTTGGTTCATCTAAACTGACAAAGGGTTTTCAATTGTGTGTAGCCGGTTTTATGATCACACACTAGACAGCACAGTCAGATCTTCAACCTCCACTTCCGGAACACAGTTTGGACATTCTTGATTGGATAGCGAATTGTCAGTAGGAGCACTGCTGTCCATCTTACTGGCCCTTCGTCTTGGTACTCCCTCTCCCACACTTGTTGCTGCAGAGGGGAATATGTAACAGTTGTTGGTGTTATACAAGAATTTAGCCCAAACTTTTCTTTTTAAGTGTGGAGAAAAGTTATAACCTTTTTTTTTTATTTTTTGCTGTCTTTATAACCACCCAGATTTACCCTATCCTCCTGCCCTAGTGACAACATTATTACTGGAACTGGAAGTCATAAGTAATCTTACCAGCAGGTGTACAGCAGCAATAAAAACACATTTTTATTTGAATTGCGGAGGCTATACTTTATACTCAGCTTTTTGTTGCTGTTTGGATACTTGCTGGCGTGTCTCCTTCCTTCCTCTTTTGTTTGTAGCAGATTGTTAGGGTCCCTTAACCTCCCTGGCGGTATGATTATGTTGTTTTGAAGCTCAAAGCGGTACAATGTTTTGCATGGATATTTGGCATTTTATATTGTATAAAAAGGGTGTATAATAACGGCCTGCAATACACCACTTAGCACCAAATCAGTCCTACAGCTCTCCACCAGTATACCCACTAATATGTAAACCTTCAAATATCCTTTGCAGAATATCAGTGTAGTACTAAGCAGTTATTTAAAAATTTTACAAAATATAAAACAGTAGTATAAAAATAAAACAGTCCTATTACTGGCTCATTCGGATACTAAAACAGCGCTAATCTTAAAATAAAATACCGACTGTGTGACAGAACACCACAACTAAAGTCTTTTGTGTAGTGACAGTAGGAACAGTTCAAAACGTCATAGGTGTTAGTAAACGGTTGTCGTTGGGATAAACTCAGATGGATTTTTCAGATGGAATTCCGTTCAAGCTGTCTTGCATTCACACGGTCACACCAAATTCTGACCGTCAAGAACGCTGTGACGTACAACACTACGATGAGCGGAGAAAAATTAAGTTCAATGCTTCCCGAGCATGCGTTGACTTGCTTCTGAGCATGCTTTTTTTTCTCCGTCGGAGTTCCATACAGACGAACGGAATTTTCCATCGGAAAAAAAGAGAACATGTTCTCTTTCTAAGTCCGTCAGAATTTCCGAAGGAAAAACTCACATAGGGCACACACACGGTCAGAATATCCGATTAAAAAATTCCGTCTGACTTTTTTCATCGGAAATTCCGATCGTGTGTATGCGGCATTAGTGTGCACCTTCCACCAGAAAAGCTTCATAAATCCACTTCCTGAAACCCACTCCCCCCAGGGGGTCAAACTCACCAGAAACCTCTAATGAGATAGCCTTAAGATCAGTGTTCCTCAACCAGTTTGCACTGAATCTTCACCATCCATCTGTTCCCCAAGCTCGAAAGGCTTTCGAGCTTGTGGGGAACAGATAAGTCATGTCTGTGAGAGCTGCAATGATCCCCTGTACCATTGGATCTATATGGATGGTGAGGATTCATAGCAAACTGGTTGAGCAACACTGATCTTAAGGCTATCTCATTAGAGGTTTCTGGTGAGTTTGACCCCCTGGGGGAGAGTGTTTTATATTGTATGCCTGTAATTCTTAGGAATAACTCACTTAATTCTGTCCAAACAAGAGTCTAGTAGACATTCCTGGTATGATAAAGTTTGAAACACGAAATCATAAATTATAATATAATAAATAACTATAACAAATAATAATATATAATATCGCAGAGTTGTCGCTGTCGTCACTTTCAGTGTTTGATGACACATTTCCCCACGATTCTCTATCGCTCAATTCTGCAAGTGATTCTAATTCACTATCGCTGTTATCTAACTGGTCTAAAGCCACTTTTGATGTAAAGGGACGCGTTTTGGATGCCATGGATGTTCTGAAGTTTGCATGCAGAAAGAACAGTATATATAATATAAAACTGTAGGCAGGGCATTGGACAAAGCACTAGGGACAAAATAGAGGTGAAATGATTTGATATAGTAATGTAATCTTCAGATTACAGTGTTTTTTTGAATTTGCCACTGGCCTCCGCCCCCATGTGTTGCGGCACTCGCAGGGAACGGAGCCCGCCACATTAATGAATCGGGCGGAGGACACCACCAGCGGACACAACGGGGAGGCATCGCAGGATCCTGGGGACAAGGTAAGTAACTTTGCCAGGATACTGCGATGCAATCCCCAGTGTGGCTCGAGGTAATGAAAATTCACCCAGAGCCACACTCGGGAATACGGCCAGGGAGGTTAAAGGCAAACTAAACCTTGTTATTTTTTTAGCCAAGGAAGCTTCCATCTTAGCCTCTTTTTGATTTGCAGTTTCCATGGTTATGCACATGTAATCAGTTATGACACCAGTGATTTGATGGCTTGACAGTTTTGTTGAGAGTGCAAGCAACTGTGACAGTTATCATTCACAGCACACCTTGAATGCAACTGTTTTGTGAAACAATTAAATTGATGGGTTTTGTTCCACTTTAAGGAGAGGCCTGACCTTTTCAATACTAGGTAACGGCTCTTTCATTTTAGAACTCTGAGTCTGGCTTTTAAATAGACATGTAGGTGTAGCCTGGGAATAGTGTTTGGTGAAAATATTACAACTAATACATTTTAGGGCTTTTCCTTGCAATGGGGCCACACACAGGAATTAAAATCAGTCGAGACTCTTCTCATTGCACAGTAATTATGGCGTATTTTATGGAAATCTGTGTACAGATCTCAAACACGACCAGCTGCCTGATTCATTTTATGTTCATCAGCCTACACCCACTCAATAACTAACCTGGGGCAGAATACAAGGGGTAGGTAAAAAATAAAAAGTCATATACATATACCATCATTCTCCAGTCCACTCTTGATAACATGGCCTTATATGCTTTTATAAATGTCCATAAAACCTTGTCCTCTATAAACATGCTGACATATGTATCCAATAACTGTCAAACCTAGAATCTGAGCACAAACTTATATTTTAAAGAGCAAGAAACATTCCATATCCAGAGCAAAGAACAACATATAAAGAAGTTTATTGTCTGGTCTTTATGTCTCTTCATAAGTTTAAACAGTGATTTTATCTGTGGGAAAATTCTATAACCAGAAACCATATGGAGTGAAAAAGGCAGAGTAGAATATAACTTTTACTACCTGTCTGCATCTGAAATCGATGCCAGGCAGAGTATTTTGGACTTCCACCTCTTATCATACACCACAAAAAAAGAACAGTAAACGAAGCTGCAAAAGTGTAGGATAAAGGAACCGATCACACTTGGGGATTCTTGACACATGCTTTGCCCTTAGAAGACCAATCTGTGGTGGAATGCTTTTCAGAGGGCTTTTGACAGGTGGTAAGGGAGGCATTGTGTTGCGTCCTAACCACCTGTTTAAAACCCTTAAAAACCCTCACTGCCACACCATAACCATGTGCATTGCATGGAGTTGGGCGGCAGCCTCATTCACTGGTAGGGATGAGTTTGGTTCGCAGCAGAACACGCGAACAGGCAAAGAATTTGTGCGAACATGCAAACGCCATTTAAGTCTACGGGACACGAACATGAAAAATTAAAAGGTGCTCATTTTAAAGGCTTATATGCAAGTTATTGCCATAAAAAGTGTTTGGGGACCCAGGTATGTATCAATGAAAAAAAAAAGTTTTTAAAACTACTGTTTTTTCGAGAGCAGTGATTTTAATAATGCCTAAACAATAAACAATGAAACAGTGAAACAATAAAAAATGAAATATTCCTTTAACACCACTTAAGGATCGAGACTCTTTCTGACTTGTTAAAAACATTTTTTTTTGCTAGAAAATTACTTTGAAAACCCAAACATTATAAAAAAAAAATCGAACCCCCTAGAGAATAAAATGGCCGTCACACCGTATTTGCACAGCGGTCTTACAGGCAGATTTTTTTGGGGGAAAAATACACTTTTTTTTATAAGACAACAGTAAAGGTAGCCCAATTTTTTTTATATTGTGTGTTACGCTGAGTAAATTGATACCCAATATGTCACGCTTCTTAATTGCACCAATTTTTTTTGTGGAACGGTGACAAATTTTCACCCTTAAAAATCTCCATAGGCGACGTTTAAAAAATTCTACAGGTTGCATGTTTTCAGTTACAGAGGAGATCTAGGGCTAGAATTATTGCTCTCGCTCTACCGATCACGATGATACCTCAAGTGTGGTTTGAACACCGTTTTCATATGCGGGCACTACTCTTGTATGCATTCGCTTCTGCACACGAGCTTGGGGATGGGGCGAGTTTAAATTTTTATTTTTTCTTATTTATTTTACCTTTTATTTTTATTTTTTACACTGTTCCTTTAAAAAAAAATGGTGTCACTTGTATTCCTATTACAAGGAATGTAAACATCCCTTGTACTAGAAAAATGGCAAGACAGGGCCTCTTAAATAAATGATCTGGGGTGAAAAAGACCTCAGGTCTCATATTTACACTAAAATGCAATATAAATATGCTGATAAAAGTGATCCTGTGGCGAATCCACCGCAGAGATCACCATTATCAGAAACTGTACTGTCTGCTGAAGAAGTGGATATGTTATGGCAGCTAGCTACTGCCATAAAAAAGATTTCCCTCTTCAAACAGCCGACGTATTTCGGTGTGCGGCGGTCCAGAAGTGGTTAAATATCATGCATGGGGGTCCCTTTAGTCTGTCTGTAAAGTAGTGCAACTTTCCGATGTGTTTTACAGTCCCGCAGCAAAATGAGATTTCTAAAGGAAAACATGTAATTTATACTTGCTTGTGTAATGTATTGTCGGCTCCCGGTAATATATATTTAAAAACTGGCATGTGTTCATGTCCCCCTTGGGTCTGGTATGGATATTAAGGGGAACTACACACCAAAAAAAATGGTGTGGGGGGGTCCCCCAAAATCTATACCCTTCCCTTCAGGTCTGGTATGGATTTTAAGGGGAACCCCATGCCAATGTAAAAAAAAATGGCATGGGAGTCCCCCCAAAATCCATACCAGATACTTACCCGAGCATGCAACCTGGCAGGTCAGGATGGGCGAGCGCCCCCCCTCTTAAACCGTACCAGGCCACATGCCCTCAACATGGGGAGGGTGCTTTGGGTTCCCCCCCAAAGCACATTGGTTGCGAGTTAAGGGGCCCCCCTCGTCATCCTGCCTGCCCATCCACAGGCCTGGTACGGTCCGGTGGCCTGCCGAGCCGCTAAAACTGCCCGTCACGGCCACGGCCTGGTCCGGACTAGTGCGGCCTAGTGAAGTCTGCAGATCACCACTCTTTCCTGCACTGCTGTTTTGACTTACAAACAAATTCGACTTAAGAACAAACCTACAGTCCCTATCTTGTTCGTAACCCGGGACCCCCTGTACTCTGAGGTGCAATTTACAGATTTCCCAATTTAGAAATGTTTAAGTTGTGTCAGGATCCCATTTCACCTTTGCTAATCAGGGATATTGGCTATTAAGTAATTCTTTTTCAACATTGATGTACAAGGATATAACAAAAAATAAATATAATTAGCATTTCAGTGTTGCAAAAAACGGCAAATTTAATTAGAAAACAAATGGAAACATTGGGAGGGCTCTGGAGGTTTAATAAGTAGTTTTGTTTATTTACTTGTTTCTCGTCTCTGCTCTTTGCGTTCTTTTGTTTCGCTCACTAATGAACGGGCCTGTGTCGGAGCGGCATGAATGAACAATGTTTTAGGGCATTTAACCATAAAACGAGTTTTTGTTAAAGACACAGTAGAGTTCCATGTTGGCTATGAATGAATACAGGACAGTGTCTTTTCATTTGTACTAATATTAGGGCAGCAGTCAGATGCAAATTAGCTATCTGTTCACAGACTATAGACACGCTGAGGCTTTCAGCAGCAGACAGTTTAATCCCAATGAAACGTCAATGGATTGCAATTTACTTTCTCCTGTAAGTGACTGAGGTGAACAGCTTGGGTCTGTCCCGCTTAGGTGGGACTGCACATCCCAGCACGGCATGACATCAGTTGAGTATCAGTGAACTGAACAGTCATTTATGTGTGTTACTTATTTTATATGTACAATGGCGGAGATATATGGTAGGCACCAGCAGTTGTGGCTGCTGTTAGAAATCATAGGGCCCGGTACAGTCTAACTGACAGAGATCCCCCACCCCCCAAAAATATCAAAACAGTATTTTTGCTAAAAATGCACTAAAATCATTATTAGCAGACAAAAACGCAGCTAAATTCCTGCTAAAGCTAAAAATGTATTGAGTTAATAAATTAACCAGTTGCTGACGGCCGTACGACTTTGTACGGCCTCAGCGCGGCTCTGAATTCCTAACAGGCCGTGTTTTTACGGCCTCCCCTTTGCTCGTTCCCCGCGCGCGCTCACGAGCGCGCAGCGGGGAACTACTGTCATCGCCGCGTCCCCTGGATACAGCCGCACACAGATCGCGGTAAATAGCCAATCACAGCGGCTATTTACAGCGCGATCTGGACAGCCAATGACAGATGATCTCATATGTAAACATATGAGATCATCTCTCATTGCCGGCGCTCTCTCCACACACAGACGCCGCGTGTGTGGAGAGAGAGTGAGTTGAAGTTACAGTTCTACAGTCAAAGTATAAAAAGTTAAAAAAAGTGCCCATCAGCGCCCAATCAGTGCCCAATCAGTGCCCACCTGTACCCACCTGGTACCACCAGTGCCCACCTGGTACCACCAGTGCCCACCTGGTACCACCAGTGCCCACCTAGTACCACCAGTGCCCACCTGGTGCCCACCAGTACCACCTGTGCCCACCTGTGCCACAGTACAGCCCGTGCCACAGTACAGCCCGTGCCACAGTACCGCCCGTGCCACAGTACCGCCCGTGCCACAGTACCACCTGTGCCCGGCCTGTGCCACCAGTACCGCCTGTGCCACCAGTACCGCCTGTGCCATCAGTACCGCCTGTGCCATCAGTACCGCCCGTGCCATCAGTACCGCCCGTGCCACAGTACCACCCGTGCCACAGTACCGCCCGTGCCACCGTGCCACCGTACCACCTGTGCCACAGTACCACCTGTGCCCGCCTGTGCCATCAGTACCGCCCGTGCCATCAGTACCGCCCGTGCCATCAGTACCGTCCGTACCGCCCGTGCCATCAGTACCGCCCGTGCCATCAGTACCGCCCGTGCCACAGTACCACCTGTGCCCGCCTGTGCCATCAGTACCACCTGTGCCATCAGTACTGCCTGTGCCATCAGTACCACCTGTGCCATCAGTACCGCCTGTGCCATCAGTACCGCCTGTGCCATCAGTCCCGCCTGTGCCCACCTGTGATCAGGGCCCATCTGCAACACCTCAGTGCCCATCTGTGCCGCCTCAGCGCACATCTGTGCAATCAGTACACATCTGTGCTGCCTCATCAGTCCCCATCTCTGCCACCTCAGTCCCCATCTCTGCCACCTCAGTCCCCATCTCTGCCACCTCAGTCCCCATCTCTGCCCATCTGTGCCACCTCAGTGTACATCTGTGCCACACACACACCGCCAGCAATGTCAAAACGTCGCTATTCCTTACAGGAGGCATTTCAGATTATTTCTGCACCTGATGAGAGCAATGTGGAGCTCCCTGTTTCTGATTCCCAATCGGATTCGGACGTAGACTATGAGCCAATCTACACTAGTGGAACAGCGACAGGCTCAGAGGGGGAAGATGGTCAGCCCGCCAAAAGAAGGCGCTCTGGTGAGGAGGCAGTGGCATCCACCAGCACCGACATGCCATCCACCAGCACCGACATGCCATCCACCAATACTGAAGTGCCATCCACCAGTACCGTCGTGCCATCCACCTCTACCGAATTGCCATCCACCAGCACCGCAGTACCCCAGCAACAAAGGTCAAGGACCCATGCCAGCCTTCCCTATGCCCTTCAGTACCCCCTGTGGCTTCCTCCAAATTCCGGAGAAGCCAACATTCCCCCCTTCACTGCCCAGCCAGGAGTCCAGGTAAACACGGACAATTTTTCCCCAATTGAATTTTTCGATTTATTTTTCCCTGAGGAACTGCTTTCTAGCATTGTGGCCCAGTGCAACTTTTATGCCCAACAATTTATCATCAAGAACCCCACATCGTCCTATGCCCGTCCCTTCCAGTGGAGAGACCTTACAGTGGATGAGTTCAGGATTTTTTTAGGCCTCACTTTTTGCATGGGACTCAACCCAAAAAATGAAAAACATTCCTTTTGGTCAAAACGCCCCATTTACCACATGCCAATTTTCTCCACAACAATGCCCAGATCCCGATATTTTATAATCATGAGGTTCCTCCACTTCAATGATAATACACAGTGCCTTCCCCGAAATGACCCCAATTTTGACAGGCTTTTCAAAATTCGCCCCTTATTAGATTATTTTTCGCAATTATTCCCCCAAATATATACCCCGGAACAAAACGTATGTGTCGACGAGTCCCTAGTAAAAATTTGTGGCCGACTTAAAATCAAACAATTTATACCCAGCAAAAGGGCCCGCTATGGGGTGAAGGTCTACAAACTTTGCGAACGAGCCACAGGGTACCTTTATTCCTTTTTGGTGTACCAAGGGAAGGACACCCAGCTGAATCCCCCCGATTGCCCAGACTACTTGGGATCAAGTGGGAAAGTTGTCTGGCAACTCATCAACCCCCTCCTTGATAAAGGATACCACCTGTACGTGGACAACTTCTATACGTCTCTTCCTCTGTTCCACAACCTGCACCGAAAGAAGACGCCAGCATGTGGCACCGCTGAAGAAAGGGGAATCGGCGAGTCTGCGGAACAAGGAGGTTCTGGCAGTGAAGTGGAGGGACAGAAGAGACGTATATATGTTGTCCTCCATCCGCAACGATTCTTTTGTTGAAACCCGCAGAAGGCGTGGCACCACCATCCAAAAACCCACCTGCATTCAGGACTACAATTTGTTCATGGGGGGAGTCGACTTAAACGACCAAATGTTGGAACCATACCTTGCCACAAGATGCACGTACCATTGGTACAAAAAGGTAGCAATTTATTTTTTTCATTTGGCCGTCTACAACTCCCATATTGTTTACCGCAAATCAACCCAAAACCCCCTACCCTTCCTTGGCTACCTGGAGGAAATTACCACTTCCCTGATATTCCCGAACGACCTGCCCCAAAACATCCGATCAGATGTTCTAAGTTGGCTCTCCGAACGGCACTTCCCGGATAAGATCCCTCCCACAGCATCAGGCCGACGAGCTCAAAAAAAATGTAGAGTGTGTACCAGTGGAGGAATCAGACAGGACACAGTTTATTATTGTGCAGAGTGTCCTTCCAAACCCGGCCTCTGTATAACTGACTGTTTCAAACGTTACCATACTAAACTAAAGTATTAGTTTAGTATGGTAAACGTAATCCTCCGTTCCTGCCTTCTCACCCCTTATGCCACTGCCTGCTTTTGTAACTGACCCCGGCTTGTTATTGGACCACCCTTCTGCCTAATGATTTTGTAATACCGCTGCCTGATTTGGAATTGACCCTGGACTGTTTTTCGACCATTCTTCTGCCTAACGATTCTGTACTGCCTCTGCCTGATCTGGAACTGACCTCGGACTGTTTGACCATGCCTTTTGCCTGCCTCTTGGACTGATCTTGTACCCTGCTACTGGACTAGTGGGATTCAACACAGGGGTCTCACATATGTGAGGGGCGCCAGAAAAGTTTTTCTGGATGAAGAAAACTTTTTTGTTTTCTCATGCTAGATTAGGGTCTGGTTGCCCGGAGGCTTCAAAGAGATTTGGGTGGGAGAAGCCTCTACCCCTGTCCCCATTCTGTCCTGAACGAGGCCCTCCTTCTGCCTGCTGCCTGTAGGACCTATGCCATCATGCCTCTGCCTGTTGCATGAACTGACCACCTGCAGTATCCCTGCCTGGACGTTGCTGACCAAGTCCCTGCCTGCTGCCTGGACCAGTGCTATCCTGCTGTGTAGAACTGCGCTACTATTACCAAGGTAATCTTTTGTTTACGCTTTGCTCAGCATAATGTATTTTGGGGTGTAATTCTTGGTATGTGCATGCTATGTGTCTCTGGAACACCTGACGGTGTTCCTTGCATGTTGGATCTCTATATGTGGTCAGGCTGTGTAGAAGTCTCACACATGGGGTATCGTTTTACTCAGGAGGAGTAGCAGAATGTATTTTGGGGTGTCATTTTTGCTATGTACATGCTATGTGTTGGAAATATCTTATCAATGGACAACTTTGTGTAAAAAAAATGCGTTTTCATTTTTTTTCCACATATTCCAAAAACTTCTGGAAAAAAATAAACCGTTCAAAAGACTCATTATGCCTCATAGATTATACGTTGGGGTGTTAGCTTTCCAAAATGGGGTCATTTTGTGGGTAATTCCATTGTCCTGGTGTTCCAGGGCCTTCAAACCTGTAATAGGTTGTCAACTAGTTAGATGTGCAATTTATGCTCCTAAAACCCCTGATGGCGCTCCCTGCATGTTGGGCATCTGTATGTGGCCAGGCAGTGAAAAAGTCTCACACATGGGGTATCGTTTTACTCAGGAGGAATAGCAGAATGTATTTTGGGGTGTCATTTTTGCTATGTACATGCTATGTGTTGGAAATATCTTATCAATGGACAACTTTGTGTAAAAAAAATGCGTTTTCATTTTTTTTCCACATATTCCAAAAACTTCTGGAAAAAAATGAACCGTTGAAAAGACTCATTATGCCTCATAGATTATACGTTGGGGTGTTAGCTTTCCAAAATGGGGTCATTTTGTGGGTAATTCCATTGTCCTGGTGTTCCAGGGCCTTCAAACGTGTAATAGGTTGTCAACTAGTTAGATGTGCAATTTATGCTCCTAAAACCCCTGATGGCGCTCCCTGCATGTTGGGCATCTGTATGTGGCCAGGCAGTGAAAAGGTCTCACACATGGGGTATCGTTTTACTCAGGAGGAATAGCAGAATGTATTTTGGGGTGTCATTTTTGCTATGTACATGCTATGTGTTGGAAATATCTTATCAATGGACAACTTTGTGTAAAAAAAATGCGTTTTCATTTTTTTTCCACATATTCCAAAAACTTCTGGAAAAAAATGAACCGTTCAAAAGACTCATTATGCCTCATAGATTATACGTTGGGGTGTTAGCTTTCCAAAATGGGGTCATTTTGTGGGTAATTCCATTGTCCTGGTGTTCCAGGGCCTTCAAACGTGTAATAGGTTGTCAACTAGTTAGATGTGCAATTTATGCTCCTAAAACCCCTGATGGCGCTCCCTGCATGTTGGGCATCTGTATGTGGCCAGGCAGTGAAAAAGTCTCACACATGGGGTATCGTTTTACTCAGGAGGAGTAGCAGAATGTATTTTGGGGTGTCATTTTTGCTATGTACATGCTATGTGTTGGAAATATCTTATCAATGGACAACTTTGTGTAAAAAAAATGCGTTTTCATTTTTTTTCCACATATTCCATAAACTTCTGGAAAAAAATGAACCGTTGAAAAGACTCATTATGCCTCATAGATTATACGTTAGGGTGTTAGCTTTCCAAAATGGGGTCATTTTGTGGGTAATTCCATTGTCCTGGTGTTCCAGGGCCTTCTAAATTGTAATAGGTTGTCAACTAGTTAGATGTGCAATTTATGCTCCTAAAACCCCTGATGGCGCTCCCTGCAGGTTGGGCATCGGTATGTGGCCAGGCAGTGGAAAAGTCTCACACATGGGGTATCGTTTTACTCAGGAAGAGTAGCAGAATGTATTTTGGGGTGTCATTTGTGGTATGCACATGCCATGTGAGAGAAATAAGCAATTACAATGACACTTTTGAGAAATTTTTTAAATAAAAAATAAAAATCTTAATTTTGCAAAGTGTTTTGGGAAAAAATGACAACTTCAAATAACTCACCATGCCTCTTACTAAATACCTTGGGATGTCTACTTTCCAAAAAGGGGTTATTTGGGGGGAATTTGTACTTTCCTGGCTTGTTAGGGTCTCAAGAAATGAGATAGGCCTTCAAAACATCAGGTGTGATCAGATGTGATAATTTATTATGATTTGCACTATAGCTTGTAGACTCTAAAACTTTCACACAGACCAAATAATTTCCCAAAAAAATGGGTTATTTTTATCAAAGACATGTAGCAGTATAAATTGTGGCCAAAATTTATGAAGAAAATTTAATATTTTGCAAAATTTTATCACAGAAACTAAGAAAAAAACTTTTTTTTTCTAAATTTTCGGTCTTTTTTCATTAATAGCGCAAAAAATAAAAAACCCAGAGGTGATCAAATACCACCAAAAGAAAGCTCTATTTGTGGGAAAAAAAAGGACAAAAAAATCATTTGGGTACAGTGTTGCATGACTGAGTAATTGTCATTCAAAGTGTGAGAGCCCTGAAAGCTGAAAATTGGTCTGGTCAGGAGAGTGTTTAAGTGCCCAGTATGGAAGTGGTTAAGCTCTATGTGTAAATTAGGTGTTGGTGGTCATTCACGTGGGTGCTGTAGCCTGCATAGTGGGAATAAGCAGTTTGTTTTTTGTAGCTGGAGCTGTGTGAAGGCAGTCTATGTTACTTTATGGAGACACGGCAGCTCTATGAACACAGCCACAGGTCCTAATTTGATAGGTGTGTGGGTTTGCATGGGGGGCCACGCATCCATTTGTGAACACCTGTCAAATAAGGACCAATGTTTATGTTTGTACAGCCACTGCACTCCTATAGAATAACAGGTGGCTCCAGCCGCATGGACAGAGTGCCTGTATGAATATGACTTTAGGGATTGTTCACATGTGAGGTTGGGCTTGCAAAACCCCAAGGAGTTGCACTTTTACCCCTACTCCATTTACCTGCAGAAGTAGCAGCTGGGGGTATACATGTAGCAGTGGCGGTGCATCCATAGAGGGCGCCAGAGCGCCGCCCCCTCTCGCTCTCGCACCGCCACTGAATACAATACGTAGATTCATGCATTGCATGAATCTATGTATTGCCACTGCCGCCGACTATTCAGATGGCCCCCTGGCGAGCGCCGGCCATCTGAATAACGGCAGCTGGTTGGCTGTGGAAGTGCCTATCAGAGCCTCCGGCTTCCAGATGCTTATCCAAGGGAGGCACAGGGGGGGTGCTTTCCTTGGATGAGACTGAGGCCCTGTACACACGAGAGGATAAATCCTCTGGCGGATTTGGATCTGATGGCTGTACTAACCATCAGATCGAAATCCGCGCGGAATCCATCCGCGGTGACGTGTCGCGCCGTCGCCGCGAAGATGAAGCGGTGACGTGCGCGACGCTGGAGGGTAAAGACTTCCACGCATGCGTCGAATCATTACGACGCATGCGAGGGAGGGGAGCGGACGGATTGATCCGGTGAGTCTGTACAGACCACCGGATCAATCCGCTGGACAGGATTCAAGCGGATAGATTTCTTAGCATGCTAAGAAATTTTTATCCGCTTGAAATCTGTCGGCTGGAATTTTTTCCGCCGATAAATGTCCGCTCGGATGTACACACGACCAGATCTATCCGCTGGAACTGATCTGCGGATAAATCCCAGCGGATAGATCCGGTTGTGTGTACAAGGCCTGAGGCCCCGTACACACGACCGAACATGTTTGCTGAAACTGGTCCGCGGACCAGTTTCAGCAGACATGTTCGGTCGTCTGTACAGCCGAGCGGACAGGATTCCAGCGTACATTTGCCCGCCAGACCGTTTTCGAGCGGGCAAATGTTTCTAAACTTGCTTAGAAACATGCCCGCTGGAATCCTGTTCGTCGGACATGTTCGGTCGTCTGTACAGACTTACCGTACATTTCCGAGCGGCCACCATCCCTCGCATGCGTCGAATGACTTCGACGCATGCATGGAAGCATTGAACTGCCAGGGCCGCGCACGTCGCCGCGTCATCATCGCGGCGACAGCGCGGCCTCGTCGCCGCGTATCGTGTACACGCGGATTTCTGTATGATGGTGTGTACAGCCATCATACAGAAATCTCCGGGCGGGCATGTACGCTGAAAACGGTCCGGCGGACCGTTTTCATCGTACATGTTTGCCCGTCTGTACGTGGCCTGACAGGCGTCTCAGACAATCAGGTTCTCTGGTTCTTGTTACCGGTAACCTGATTGGCTGAAGCGTCATCAAGGGCGGGAGAAGACATCGAGGGGCGGTAGAAGCAGGATGGCTGACCCCAGAAAGGTAAGTGCCAGGCGGGGGGGAGGGCGCATTTTACAGGGCACAGTGGTAACGATTGCTGAGCACAGTGGCTATATTGCTGGGCACAGTGGCTACAATTGATGGGCACAGTGGCTACAATTTATGGGCACAGTGGCGAAAATTTATGGGCACAGTGGTGACAATTGTTGGGCACAGTGGCAACAATTGATGGCACAGTGGTGACAATTGATGGCACAGTGGCGACAATTGCTGGGCACAGTGGCGAAATAATTGATGGGCACAGTGGTGACAATTGCTGGGCACGGTAGTGACAATTGATGGCACAGTGGTGACAATTGATGGCACAGTGACTGCGTTTGATGGCATGGCATAGTGGTGACAATTGTTGGGCACAGTGGTGACAATTGATGGCACAGTGGTAACAATTGATGGCACAGTGGTAACAATTGATGGCACAGTGGCTGCGTTTGATGGCATGGCACAGTGGCTGCATTTGATGGCATGGCACAGTGGCGACAATTGATGGCACAGTGGCGACAATTGATGGCACAGTGGTGACAATTGATGGCACAGTGGCTACATTTGATGGGCACAGTGGATGCATTTGATGGGCACAGTGGCTGCCTTTGATGGGCACAGTGGTTGCAATTGATGGGCACAGTAGCTGCGTTTGATGGGCACAGTGAGGCTGCAAGTGTTTTTTTTTTCATTTGTTTGCGCCCCCCCCCACAATTTTGTGCACCAGCCGCCACTGACATGTAGTGGTGTCCCCGTGGGGTCGCTGCGTGTTTCAGCATCCACACATCACCCTGCTTGGTCAGACATCCATTCCAGGCACACTTTCTCCAGACAATGAATAGTCTCTTGTTTTTGTAGCATTACCCCCATTGGAGCCGCTGGATTTTTGGGCCGCGTGTTACCTCGTGACTCCTCCGAATTCTCTAGTGATGCGTATGTGCATAAACAGAAGTAAAGAATTGTCCAGACAGGTGCTCTTTTGCTGTGCTTTTTATTACCCAGCCGGGTAAAAACAGTAAACTTGTGGTGAGGAGAGTAAAGTTGAAAGGAGAAAGAATAGCAGATTCAGGCGTAATGATAGGAAACAGTCCTGCTCTCAAATGTAACACTTCTCTTCGCCACTCCAGCCGGGGTGGGTGCAGTGTACCCGGACAGGCCTCTCTCACTGACCTGGCAGCCGGAGTATCACTCAGAAAATGGTAGGAATAAGTCTCTGCCACAGACCCTCCTTGGTGAACTTGAACTTGGGAGAAAGTCTCTGCCACAGACCCCTCGCAAAGTGCCTCAGAAGATACCTCTGCCACAGGTCCCCTCTGGGTTGGATTATTACTTGAGTTACGTCTGGATCTCCTTCAGCTTGTCGCTCAGGTACCGACTGACAGGTGATCAGTCCTGCAGTGTTCGGCTACCTGTGATCCCTGGTGGTTTCGTCCAAGTCCTGTTGGACCGCCAGCCTCTCAATGGCGCTCCCCAGACCTACTCGCTCACCGAACAGCACCCAGCTTGGGATCTTCAAAAGAGGGAACCCAGTCGCTCACTGGATCCCCATTGCTGGTTCAGATGCTCCCGGCCAAAATGGCCCCGGAACCAGGAACACAGCGCGGCATGCACGCCCCAGCCAGGTAGGCCACAGCGCCAGGGCACCGTGACGTGGCCACCCCAAAGGTGGGCGCCACACTGGAGGAAGAAGACCCAGAACCAATGCGTCTGTCCCATGAATACCCCTCCCCAGCATGCACAGCAAGGACAAACCCTCGTGATTGGCTGCTGGGGAGAGCACCCAAACCTCAACTCCACTGCTGCCACCTACAGTACCGGGGTTGGAAGAACACCCCAGCACAGCAGAACTGGCTCACAGCACAGCCAAGCTGAGTCAGAGACTGCAATTTGCTACTAACAATCTGGATCAGAGTTTAACTACACTCTGATCTATACTTAAAATTGACTAGCACCCATACCATAAAGTACATGGGCGCTACATTTTTAATAGGGGATTAAACTTGGATGGGGAAAAGGGACATGGGATGCCCAAATGATGAATACTTCTAGTTGAAATAAAGGTAATTGAATCCAAATTGACAGCCTCTTATACTGCACATCTTCTCCAGCACACTACTTGATATCACTTGCTTTCTTTACTGTCCAGTTCTAGATTTCTGTCACCATTAGTCCTAACATTTTCCTAGTAGCCATTTTAAATGAAGAAGATAATTGTTCTAACTGATCCTTGGTGAACTACTGCTCCCAGCACGTCCAATGCAAATCCTGCCAACCCTCCTGGCTGCAGCAACTTAACTTCAACAACACCACAGTTTCTCCCTCTGGCTCCACATCCAATCCTGGCATTTCTCTCCCAGAGCATCTCACTGTGCTTTTCACTCACCGACCCTGGCATGGATCCCTCCTGAATGACTTTCCTGGCCGTGTTCCCCACTGTCTTCCTCCTGTTCCAGGACCCCTTTCAATGACCGTGTAGAGAGAGCTCCCTCCCAGCTCCCAAGGTACACCCCCCCTCAAAAAGGGGGTCCCTCAAGGGCCACCACAGCCTAACACACCATCATTCAGTTCTCCCACCCGACAACTCCTCCTACAACAGGCTGACCATAGGTATTTATAGGAGGCCTGCCCCCTGCCAATCCTAGTTGGAGATTGGTCAGGACTCCCAAATACAACCCATGTCACTCCAGTACTCTTCCCTGCCTCTTTTCCAGAACCTTCTCACTGGAAACATAGGAGGTGCCCAAGAGCTGAAGCACATGTCAGTCACCTGCTGCAACACTAAACCACTCCCATGCCCCCAGATCAAAAACAAACAGGCCTGCCTAAATTTACCTGCACTGGCAGCAAAAACACAAACACTACTCTAGCACCTACCTACATATGGTAGAGGGTGCTACACTCACATGCCATGGCCACAATGCTTTGCTTCACAGCCATGGCAGGAATTATACCCCCTTCAAACATGACCCATATAAACGAATGGAGCTACTCTAAAAGTGCACACATTTTTCTATGCTTCAATTATGAATTAATACACAGGAGTGATTGGTACTGATCACTGTGTACATTCAGGAAAGGAAGGGCCTGGTAAATATGACATATTTGCCTCCCTCCCACTCTCCATCCTGAACTAGATCCTCCTATGATCCATAGCAACTGCAGCCAGGCGGGAGGAGAAGCCGACAGTGCTTGGGGGGCACAGAGGAATCAGAGCAGCGGAAAGGGGGGGCAGATACTGTGGCCAATCCCCCTATGGCTGTCCCTGCAGCTGGCTTCATTGCAAGGGGACCCAAAGGGTGATCAAGTTCAGTGATAAGGCAGTACAGCTGGACTTCCTGCTCATCAGGTGCCCAGGCCCCCCTGTTGAACTGATGGGGCCCAGCAGCTATTTATACATATAAGAATTTGATTTAAGATCTATTACACAAACAATATTTTGTATGAAAAACTATTTCAGGCCTCGTATTCACACCTGCTGGGGGACTGACTATGGAAGGAGGTCTCCTGCAAACAGGTGCGGGAAGCCCTGCACAAGGCAATGAAAGGCTGACTGCGTCTGGTAAATGTTCACATGTAACCAAACATGTAGAAATTACCTGTGAATCATCGGCCCTGAATGCAGCCTGTTAGTGTCCAGGGCCAATCAGCCACAGGCAATCACTGTAGGTTTCTTTGTATGAGCTTTCCGACCCACAGCTGTTCACTGGAAACCCCACTGCATTCCACGCAGGAAATCGTAGTTGCCCCCAAACACAGGTATGAATGTACAGCATTGTAAGACATTAAAGTAGATTTAACCTCCCTGGCGGTATGATTCTTTCAGAAAAAAGGTGCTGAAAGTGGTACCATTATTTGCAAGGAAATTTGGCGTTTTATACTGTAGGCCTGTAATTTTTAGGAATAACTCACTTAAATCTGACCAAACAAGAGTCTTGTAGGCATCCCGGGTATGACATTTTTTAAAAAAAACTAAATTATAAATTTTTAATATAATAAATAATTATAAATAATTATAACAAATAATAATATAATTATAATAAAAATTATTCAATAATGTAATTAACTCAAAATCACTGAAGTTTGCTCAGTTGCAGAATTGTCGCTGTCATTACTTTTATTTTTTTATGACGAATTTCCCCACAAATCGCTATCGCACAATTCTGCAAGTGATTATAATTTATTATCGCTGTTTTCTAGCTGCTCTAAAACCATTTTTGACATAAAAAGACACTTTTGGTTGCTATGGACAATCTACAGTTTGCAGGGAGAAAGAACAGTTTTTATTATATAAAAGTGCATGCAGGACACTGGGCAGACCACTAGGGACAAGGGGGGTATGTATTTTTTACATACAGTACTGTAATCTATAAGATTACAGTATACTGTGTGTATTGTGTTTGTTTACGTTTTTGAATTTGGCGCCGTTCTCCGCTCCCGTGCGTCATAACGTCGCAGGGAACGGAGATCGGCGGCACAGGAGGACGCTGTGTGAATCGAACGAGGTCCCGCTCGCTCACACAGCGCGGTGGCATCGCTGGATCCAGGGACAAGGTAAGTAAACAGTGTCTGTGGATGCTGCAAGGCAAGCCCGCGTCTGACTCGGGGTTACCGATCGCAGCACAGAAATCTAATCCCGAGTCAGACTCGGGAACACCGCCAAAAGGGTTAAACCCTCATTCAATTTCTAAGGTACTATGTAGTACAAGCAAATTAATTTATTTTTTCTTTTTATATAAAAATTATTGTGTTACCTTGTTTCATCCTTACATTGTGTCTCAGTGCTGCTAATCTCCCTCTGCATTTTCAGCCACTTGTTGTCTAAATAGGAAGGTTTGCAGCGTCAACATTATTATTCTGGACCAATTTACTGACATCTGTGAACTATACCTATGCAATATGTTGGGAAGGCCTTTTTTTAGTCTCACTATGCAAGCCACTTAGGGCCCCGCAAAGCTGCGGAGGGCCCCCCCAAATTACTAGAGGCCCTGCCTGGTGAGAAGTAATTTTCGGCCCCTCACCCGCTTCTCAACTCGCTGGCTGCATTGGGAGAAGAGGTAAGAAGTCAGCACCCCCCGCTTCACACTTTAATGTAAGATGTCATTTCCGACAGCAGAACACCCCATCCCCCCGTTTCTCAACTATAATCTTTTAATATGACATGTCACATGTCATTTTGCTTAGGGCCCAGGGAGGTTAGGATCGGCACTGGGTGTGTATGACAGAGTGACAACCAAGGAGAACATTTGGGAGACAGGGAGAGAATGTTGTCACACCATAACAGAAAGTGTCTGAACAAGGACAACCACGGCTGGATCACCAGGTATTATTTTGATGAAAGCTGAATATTAAAGAGGTTGTAAAGGTTTCATTTAAATTGTATTTTTTAAATAACAAACATACCATACTTATCTCCACTGTGCAGTTCGTTTTGCACAGAGTGGCCCCGATCCATGTCTTCTGGCCTCCTTCGGTGGCTGTCTCGGCTCCTCCCCGCAAGAGCTTACCTCCCTCTGGGAAGCACTCTCCCAAGGGGGTTAGCTTGCGGGCGCACTCCCTTGTGATACAGTTGGCAGCCATAGCAGCCGAGTGTATCACTCGGCCCCGCCCCCTGGCGCATCACGTCATTGATTTCATTGACAGCAGCAGAAGCCAATGGTTGTTCTGCTATCAATCATCCAATATAGAGCCCACAAGAGCTGGGGGAAAGCATCGCAGGATCGCGCCCACGGAGAATTAGGTAGGTAAAATGGGGGCCTCGGGGGAGCCGGAGAGTGCAAGGTGTTTTTTCACAAAGCTTTACAACCTCTTTAAGGAATGTTAAAAACAACTTTTGAAATAATATTAGCACGTAAGCCTGTGTAGCGGGGTCATCCTGTCAGAGCCTTACGACAGGTCGTCTCCGCTGGACTTACATTCACATTTGTAAATATGTTAGACATTGTTGTGAAAGTTATGCATTGTGGGACTACAAGTAGCAGGAGATATGGACTCCATTGACTCTTATGCCGCGTACAGACGGTCGTTTTTTGTGATGAAAAAAAACGACGTTTTAAAAAACGTCATTTAAAATGATCGTGTGTGGGCAAAACGTCGTTTTAAGTCTTCAAAAAAACGACCAAAAAAAAATTCGAACATGCTCGAATTTTTTGTGTCGTTTTTCAAAACGTCGTTTTTGTTTCACAGAAATTGACCGTGTGTAGCAAAAAACGACGTTTAAAACGACGTTTTTACACCCGCGCATGCCTAGAAGCTAGTTATGAAGTGAGCTTCAATGGAAAAAAGTGGTGAAACGTAACCTCGCTTTGCTAGAGCATTGTGAAAAAACAATGGTGTGTAGGCAACATCGTTTTTGAAAATGATGTTTCAAAAACGTCGTTTTATTTCACGATTTAAAACGTCGTTTTTTTTCATCACAAAAAACGACCATCTGTACGCGGCATTAGGAGAAACAGACTATAATTCTCACAATGCCCTTTGTTATTGGAACATGTGACAACTCTGCTCAGCCACTCAGAAGGATAATTCATTGTTATATTGTCACTGCATATTGTATGCTTGCTATTGTGACCCCAGCCTCACAGAGGTCACAATATCCCACTTACCAGACTTCTGATGTGTCAAGGGAGAGTTCGAGCTAGTTAAACAGGGGTGAGCTGAGCCAAAAGAGAGTAGATCCCAAATCAACCAGCGGCTCCTTCAGGGGTAGCGCTACACCTGGATTCTCACTTACTGTTTTCTTGTGGATTTGGATCTTTTTGCATGTTCAGGTGTTTTCAGGTCTGATCATTTTTGTTTTAGCCAATTGAAAGCTAATTACAGGGAGCAGGAGACAGTTGTTAGGCACTCCCCCTGAAATGTATTGGGGTCAAACCATATGAAGAGGTTACTATACATTTTCTGATTGTCAAGGGACTCCACAGATGTGAAGGGCACAATACAATAACAAGGAAATGTGAATGTTGAGTGTTGAGGCACTTCTGGAAATGCACCTCAAATTGCTCAGGTGTGAATGGAGACTTACAGCTTACATGAGATTATAGTAATTGGGTTTAAATTCTTTACTTCAAAATAATAATTATTTTGATGAAGAGGTTATATCTTTTAGAAATGAAATGACTGTGTTTATCTACAATCATTTGAATTAAAAAATAAAAAGTCCAATTTGTCCTGATGGGAAATCCAGTAAAATTCAACCAAATTGATCTTTTCTTTGTTTTGTCAAACTATGGTTTTCAGGCAAGGCATTGGGGTTTAGTTACCAAAGGAATATAGAGACTGTTCATTTTGTAACATGTATGTTCACATAACTCATTGAATGAATAAAAACTGAGTTCATCCAATCATATGTAAGGAAAACATCCTGTATTAATATTTCCCTTGCATATGATTTAACATAATTTCACCTTTTTCATTGTGAACACTGACATTGCAAATTGAACATTATCTACTAGTTTGGTAAATCAGTCCTAAAGTGTATAGTTTGAACCACTAGTATCAATATACCCCTGTGTGCCTAATATCTTGACTGCTGTAAATCAGGGAGGTTTAAGTGTCCTCATTTGAATACATATCTCCTTTAGGCTAGGTTCACACTGCTGCGAATTCAAAATCGCGGTAAAACCGCGATTTTGCCGCGATTTCGGCCGCGATTTAAGAGACATCTGTGCAGGGTTCAATGTAAATCGCGGCCCGAAATCGCAAAAAGTAGTACAGGAACTACTTTTTGAAATCGGTGCAGCGCTGCAGATGCGGCGTCGCACCGATTAGGACAGTGCCATTGTCGACAATTGCCGCCGATTTGAGATGCGATTTGACATGTGAAATCGCATCTCAAATCGTACCAAATTGTACCCAGTGTGAACCTGGGCTTAAGTAGTTACTCTACAGATCTTTAAATTTAAAGCTGAACTCTAGCAAAAATCTATTTTTAAAATGTACATTGGACCAACTTGGTTAGCTGTAATCACTGATCTGAGAACTGCAGGGGATTCTCAAAGTCACTGTGGTAGCCTGTTCCACATGCAGGGCATACCGGAAGCATGTAGGTAGGTGCTGAACATATAAATGTATTGTGCCAAATAAGAGTTGAATCGTTTGTTACCCCCAGCACTTCATATTCTTGATATGCACCTGCTGTACCATGTACTTGTATTAGAAAGTCCCCTGTTCTCTTTGTATTGCTTCCTTCATGTGAAATCCCTGGTGTTCCTGCCAGTCCCTCTGCTTACCTATTAAATACTGACCACACTAAGCAGGAGAACACAGCGTGGTCAGTTCACTAGCCATGCTGGGAACTCAGTGTACTCTTCTCAAATGATCAGACTTGTCCTGACAGGCCCCCATTACTCAGCCATTCACCGGTAAGATTATACTGCAGCTCTTATGCAGCAGATATTAGAGGGAATATGATCACTTATAAAAAAGGGAAAACTGGTATGTATAATGTTTTTTTTTTCTTATCTAAACAAAAAGGGCTAGATTCAGCATTGATTTACGCCGGCGTATCTATAGATACGCTGCGTAAATTCAAAGCTGTGCCGGCGTATCTTCTTTCTGTATTCAGAAAGCAAGATACGCCGACATTAGCCTAAGATCCGACTGGCGTAAGTCTCTTACGCCGTCGTATCTTAGGGTGCATATTTACGCTGGCCGCTAGGTGGCGCTTCCGTCGTTTTTGGCGTAGAATATGCAAATGAACTAGATAAGCCGATTCACAAATTTACGTATGCCTGGCGCAAATTTTTTACGTTGTTTACGTTAGGCTTTTTCGACGTAAGGTTGCTCCTGCTATTATGAGGCGTACGCAATGTTAAGTATGGACGCCGTTCCCGCGTTGAATTTTGAATTTTTTACGTCGTTTGCATAAGTCGTTCACGAATAGGGTCGAAACCAATGACGTCCTTGCGGCGTACTTTGGAGCAATGCACACTGGGAAATTCCATGGACGGCGCATGCGCCGTTCGGGAAAAACATCAATCACGTCAGGTCACCAAGAATTAGCATAAAACACGCCCCCTCATCCTCATTTGAATTACGCGCGCTTACGCCGGCCCCATTTACGCTACGCCACCGTAACTTAGGAGGCAAGTGCTTTGTGAATACAGCACTTGCCTCTCTGACTTACAGCAGCGTAGCTTAAATACGATCTGCTGCCCTGCCGTAACAATGCGTGCCCCTACCTGAATCTAGCCCAAAATGTTTTGCCTTTCATTTTTATTTTAAACTGAATGGGTTGTTTTACAAGGCGATCGTTTACAAGCACTTTAATGTTTGGTGTTGCAGAGGTTAATACTCAGTGCTGTGGTGTGCCTTCCCCTGCATGTGCCACTTCCTGCTTCTGAGTTGATATATGAAGTAGGAGGCCCGACATCATGGCAGTCTGGGGATGGGAAGTAATCAGTGAGGATGAGTGGTGTCAAGATGTAACCGAACTACACAGTGGAGTTCCCATTCTGTGGGACTCTAGGATGGGCTCTGAGGACTAGACTATTGATGCTACCTTCTGGGGATGCAACTAAGCAATAAAAAGGTATGCACAGCACCACACAGCACAGCGATGTTTGCTACAGCTTTGTTAACGAGGGAGGGTAAGGCCCCATACTCACGACCAAACATGTTTGCTGAAACTGGCCCGCGGACCAGTTTCAGCATACATGTTTGGTCGTGTGTAGTTACGAGCGTACAGAATTTCACCGTACATTTGCCCGCCGGGCCGTTTTCCAGCAGACATTTATTTCCAAACTTGTTTTAAAACCGTCCGCTCAAATCCTGTCCGAACGTACATGTTTGGTGGTGAGTACACAAAACCAACGTACAAAAACCCCGCGCATGCTCAGACTAAATGAGGCCACGGGAGCGCTCGTTCAGGTAAAACTCACGTTTCTTTGGGATATGGCACATTCGTCAATAGAAAGATTAATTCTAGCAATAGAACACTGAAGCAAAACACACAATAACCAATGCTTGATGCCGTCGTTTTATTCATTCTTCTCTTGCTATAACTAATCAGTTATTTAGCTCATGTTATTTCAACTGAGTTGTTCCATACTGAAAAGTGACATTTGTTAGCTGTGATGTAGTAAGATTTTTGCAAACTTTTATTGGCCCGACGTATCATATTTTTAGTGGTCCTCCACATTTCAAATTTTTTGCTTTTAATGTTTAATGGTTATCTTTCCCACTTTCTTTAGGTGTTTATAGTTATGTCACCATTTAGAATATTTTAATAGGAAATATTTTTGATTTAGCTTTTGTTTGTATATTTAACATGATTTTGTTGAAGGTTGTTTAAATTGTCTACCATGTTGGCACACCAAATGACCCCCCCCCCCCCCCCACATGAGTTAGTGAATATTTTAGATTAATCATTTTATTTGTTTGTAATGTTTGATGCCTAAAATAATACCCACAGTATTACAAACAATAGGCAAGTTTTTCAAATCAACAAAAAGGCTTTTATTTGAGCAAATTATAAAAAGGATCAAAAACAGAATGGCAGCACTTGAACAGCTAGCAACATACATGCAAACTTGCATTTGAAACATGGTGAAGGATAAACTAGCCAACCTCAGGAAGCACACTAAATAAAATCTGAAGCAGCAGCACATAACCAAAGGAACCCAAGCTGTGGTAGTCCAAACAAGATGCCATTTGTGGGGGATCAAATGGAAGGCAGGGCATCAACGTCTCCTCTTCCTTGAAACCTTCCTTCCAGGCTGCCTTCCAGCGGGTCTTCCCTGGGCCCTTGCAGGTGGGGATGATGTGGCAGCAGGAGAATGGTGTTCAGCAAGCCGGGCCGGGTCACATAGCCCAGTGTCTGGGGTCAGCAGCTCCCTCTGCATCCACCAAAGGGCCTGGTTGATCACGCCCTTTGCCAGTTGCCTCTGCTCCTCCGTGCCTTGATTCAGGTCATGTGCCACGGAGGCACTGTAGGCCTCAGTGGGGTTGAGGGGGGCCCTCATGATGGCACTCGCCTCCCTAATCATTTGGAGGCTGGCTTCCTCCACTGCCCCCAATTTCTTCTTACGGCCTGGTGGCCTAATATAAAGGGGAGGAGCCTGGCTGGTGGTGCTTGTCCTGGGGAGCTGCTGAACGCCACTGGGCCCGGCCTCCTCCTGGCTGCCACTGACCCCTTCGGCCTGGCTGTCAGTGAGGAGAGGATCTGCCACCTCCTGGCTGGTCTCTTCTTCCTGTGTAAAAAAAAGGGACATGTTGTAATATATTTAGGAATATACTCACTCACATTTTCATGCTTGAATCTTATTTTTTGCCTTGAATTTAAACTTGAAAACAGACTCACCCTCTGACCCCTGCAGTTGTCATCCCTGACACCTATTTGTTTGCCCACGATTTTAGATTTTTACTTCCCAGCTTGTATTTTATTAACCAATATCAAGTCAAGAATCAAACAATAATTAATATTATTACATAAATAGTTATGAAACTACTATACCTCATCATCGTAGAGGCGCAGATCTGCCTCTCTGTCAGCCAGGCCCTCTTCATCTGACTCTGCAGGGCTGTGGTGATCTTGGGAAGTCCCGCTGGGAGGTAGCGTGGAGGAAAGGTTGGGATTCAGACTCGACATTGATGGCCTGCCTTCCAGTTGATCCCGCAAAAATGACATCTGGTTGTAATACCACAGCTTGGGTTCCTTTGGTGGTCTTGCTGCTGCTCCAGATCTTAGCTGTTTTTGGTGAGCTTTGTACGCTCTCCTATATGTGCCCCTGAGGTTGGCAAGTTTATCCTTCACCATGTTGGCACTGCATTCTGGCACCCATGTCCTCATGTATGCTGCTAGCTGTTCAAGTGCTGCCGCTCGTACGTCCTTATTGTGGTAATGGTCCTGCTTTGAATCCCACAGGATGGGCATTTCCCGAAATTTATCCAGCAAATGCTGGATAATGTCTTGGCTCTGCAGGAGATCCATTGTGAAATAAATTTTTTTTTTTTTTTATTCTAGATTGAAAAAATGAAAAGAAACCAAAAACACAATTAAAAAAAGCCTCAGCATTTACATTGATAGAATATGTTGTTAAAAAAGTAGTACCTATATAGAAATACAAACACAGTGTCTCTTGTTTAGAAAATGCTGGCCAGCTCTGCCCCATTGGTTGGTTTTAGCTAACATTTTTTTTTAACATGCCGCCCCTTTGGTTACATTGCAGGAAATAATATAAATCTACAACCATACACAATTATTACAAATGACAGCATTCATCAAGGCACTATTGCATGTGTAGATATCCTGCCCCTCAGCATTGATTACATGAAAGAAACTTCCTAATGACCTCTGTCCAACCAACACAGAACAATACTTGGCCTGATCTGAATACACCCTACATAATTACTAATGAGTCACAGCATTTTTGATCTCTCTATTTTGTGATGTCTACAAAAGCATTTGGGTACGAAAATCACATTCTGGTATCCAAGAGACATAATAGCTTAATAAAACTGTGCAACCAACAGACCAAACCCCCATCCCATTGCTCTACATTTTAGAGCCCGCTGCTGATCCCATGTTTAAATTTCTTACCTGCCTCTCTCACAATCCTCGTTTCTTCCGCTCGCTGAATTAACACGTAACCTACGTAATCACGTCAAGCGCCTTTTATACACTCCGCGTATGTATGAAACGCCGCCCTCGTCACCTTTGCCATGCCCCTAATCAATTGAAAAAGTAAATATGGCGTTAACTGTGTAGGTTCTGGAATCGCGCGAATATTCTCCGCGTAACCTACGTCAATACGTTGTTGGCATTCGCGACACTCCGCATATGCAATAATCCCCGCCCTCATCTCCGCCCCTGACGGGACATTTCCTCGTTTCCACGCCCCTAATCTCTGTGGGAAGGAAAGATGGCGATGTCACACGAGCGGGCACGGAGCTCTCATGGCGCAAGTGAAGGGACAGAGGCTGGACCGTCCCGATCCAGGCCTAAAAGATATAAAGCCACTAATATGGCGTTCGAAGAAATGGTGGAGTTGGTTTACATCATGAGGAGGAAGGATTATGATGGTGAATGTGGGCCCTACAAAACACCGAACCGTAGGAAGTCACACATAATGGACAAGGTGGCAAGGAGAATGAGGAGAATGTTTGGTGTCACCAGGTCAAAGGAGCAACTACGGAAGCGTTGGTCCGATTTAAAATTGAGGGAGCCACATCACATGAAGAAGATCCTCAAAATTCTGCGTAAAAGTAAGTCCATATTATTTAAGGGGGGGGGGAATGTCTGCAATAATGTGTTGACATGTATTTTTTCACATCTGCCTCCTTGGCCTGCTTTTACTTTTGAACATGTGTAGATACTGTATTGTGTTTATGTCAAATAACAACCTTAAACAAATTTGGTGAAATAGTAAACACGCGTAATATGACATTGTTTCGCAAAAATGTGACGTTACTCCAGGAACAACACACCTGGACATGGCTGACTGGCCCCAAACTTGGTTTTCCAACATTGTTGACTAGCAAAATCACAGAAATTAAATTGAGTGAATGTGACAGGCAAACAAGATTCATTCTCCAAAATGCAAATAAAGCTGATGTTTTAACATCTTGAAATGCAAAGCACCTGTGTCTCAAAAATCAAAGTATATTTATTTGGAGGGTCGACGAGAATTAATGTTTTGGGGGGACATCCATTTGTGTCACTTCTTTGCAAAAAAGGGGCAGCATCAGAGCTTGGCCTAGAACTACGCCAAAAATGGAGGATTGCTGAAAGAAAAAACAACCAAAAATCATCATAAATGTATCGTCTATGCAATGTGTGCGATTTATGATATCCAATATCTGTGTGCTGATGAGTATCCCTTTTGTTTTTTATTATTTCTTATAGGGGAAAGAAGACGCCAGCAATTGGAGGAGGCAGAGAGGGCCAGACACCCGGAAAATCAAACACCTCCACATGTTGAGCAGGAGGAGGCTGGGGAAGGAAGAGAGGAGGATGTGGAAGGAGAAGAGGATGTGGAAGGAGAAGAGGATGTGGAAGGAGAAGAGGATGTGGAAGGAGAAGAGGAAGGAAGAAAGGAGGAAGGAAGAGAGGAGGAAGAAGTTATTTTGGACTTAGAATTTATATCAGATGAAGGGCAAGTGGCGGAAGAACAATTTGGCGAATTGCAAGAAGGTGGATTGATGGATGAAGGAGGAGTCGAAGATGATGGGGAGGTGGTGGAAGAAGGAGGAGTGATAGAAGATGATGGGGAGGTGGTGGAAGAAGGAGGAGTGATAGAAGATGAAGAAATTGGGGATGTGGAAATTATCAGGCCATCAGGTCAGTGTCACCCCTATATTAATAGGGCCAAACATATGCAGATAGGCTGGAAATTATTTACATATTTTGAATGCCAATTTGTTTCTTTTTAGGGGATCAAGATGGAGTAGCACATTTTTCACGTGCAAGTGCTTCTATCATTGTACAGCAACTAATGGAGTGCAGCACGGAAATGGACATTATGCAGGAAAGGATGCTAGTCATGGAGCAGAATGTGCGAAATGTCATTTCTGAGTGTAGCACGGAAATGGAGAACATGCGACAAAGGATGCTAGTCATCAACCAAAATTACAAAAATATCATGGACATGATGGGCCGTGTCAAAGACTGAACCACAGAAGCCCATCCCCCGCCCATCCCCCGCCCACAAAACCCTTTTTAATTTTTGTACTTTATAATACGCCAAAATTTCTAAATGCACACACAGTGTGCCAATATGTGCTATCTGCCATCACAGACTATCTATTGTCTGTGCTTTGTGGGTACAAACCCCTCCTCGATCCTCAAGTAGTTGAGAGGAAGGGTTTGCTCCCACAAAACACAGACATTGATCACCCATGATGTCAGATAGCACATGTGGCCATTTGTCTGTTTAACCAATGACATTTGGCGAGTTTTCACTGAATGTGTGCATTTAGAAATTTTGGCGTGTTCCAGTGTGAAAGCACACCATCCATATGACTGACTGCTGTTCTTTTTTTAAATTTTTGTTTGGTGTTGATCTTTTTTGGTTTGTAAATGTTTCCAGTTTCAGATCACAAAACGAACAATAAATCTCACCTAAAGAAAGAAGTTAACTAATTTTAGAAAAAAACAAAAAAATTTTTGTGTTGTGTTAAAATCTTGTTTAAAAAATTAGACACAAACAAATGACAAGCCCAAAAATTCTTGCGTATAGTTTCAGTGAAATTATTGTTACATTGTGTTTCGATCATTATTATTGATAATCACTGTCAATAAAGACCAAAAAATAAATAATTAAAAGCCAATATTTTGTCTCCAGAATTTGCAGGAAATGTGTTCTGCCTAAAAATACACATTTCTTGTTAAAAAATGACTAAAATAAAAAAAATAAATGAGACATCAAAAGCAGAAAAAAGAGTGGCTTCTTATTTATAGACTGAATACCCAGTTTGTAGATGAGTGAATAATGTGCAAATGTGGTTAGTTAATACATCTGAGTAAGTAAATCTGGCACTAGAAGTGCACTATTTTTGGAGATAACCTGGAAGACAGAAAAATAGAGAAAAAGCAGTAATGACAAACAACTGTATAAAGTCCAATGGTCTAATTATTTATTAGTTGTGAGAATATTCCTTTCTTTTGGGGGCCGAATTAGAAAGAAATATGATCTGGCATAGCAATGGCCCCCCGACCCATGAAGTACTCAACATATTTGTCGCGTACCTCACGAGCAGATTGGGGGGCCAAGCCAGCGCGACCAGTGTCCAGGCCAGGAATGTTCTCTGAGGGTAGTCCTGCCTCAGAGCCCATGGGGGCTAGGTACGTCTGGGAGTGCCTGCGTAGAAAATTGTGCAAAATGCAGCAGGCAAATATAACGGTGTTCAATTTATATTCCGCCAAATGTATCGATGTCAGGAACAGGCGGAACCGGTTGCTGAGGATCCCAAAGGCATTCTCGACTACCCTCCGAGCCCTGGACAACCGAAAATTAAACACACTCCTCTCTGAGGTGAGGGTCCTCTGGGGAAAAGGCCGCATTAGGTGAGGTCCAAGGCCAAAAGCCTCGTCCGCTAGGAACACAAACGGAAGTCCTTCCACATTATCTTCATCTGGTGGCAATGCCAGACCACCAGTTTGGAGACGATCATAGAAATCAGTCCGTGCGAACACTCCCCCATCTGACATCCGGCCGTTCTTCCCCACGTCCACATAGAGAAACTCATACTGTGCCGACACCACCGCCATCAACACTATACTATGATAACCCTTGTAATTATAATAGTAGGACCCCGAGTGGGGTGGGGGCACAATGCGGACGTGTTTCCCATCTATTGCTCCACCGCAGTTAGGAAAATCCCACCGCTCGGCAAATTGGGAAGCCACAGACTGCCATTCCTGTGGTGTGGAGGGTAGCTGTGGGGACAAACAAAAAAAGAGATTTAGTACTTTGGCACATAAACATTGCAAACATAATCCTACAAGCATCCTTGTGCAACTTTACAATTTTTAAATAGCATTTGCAAATTTTGAAGGGAGAATTTCGGGGCACAAATATATAGGGCCACTTAATTAATAACAGACTCCACAGCCCTCTGATGGGGACAAAAACACTTTGAAGGGGGGGTGGGGGGTGTTTAAACTGTTTTTAGAAAACCAAAAAAATTAAAATAAAGTGGCATGGTGGGGGTTGGCCCGAAGATAGCATGCTGGACAGGTTAATATTGGGTAAGATCAAAATATGCAGGTAGGCCAAAATAAAAAGAACATGTAAAAGCTGATATCAACATGCATAGTGAGAAAAGGGAACGTTAGTTAAACACACAGCATATCTGGGAAATAAAATAAAAAGTTAGTTTGCCACATTATTAAAGACACATTGTGAGGTTAAAATGAGGAAACTTACCTTCATATACTCCTCGTGCATAACTTTAATGATGGCAGCACACGTGTCCGGTATGATGACCCCAAGCGCCTGCGGAGAGATGCCTGTCGAGAACTTGAGGTCCTGCAGGCTCCTCCCAGTCGCCAGGTACCGCAACGTGGCAATAAGCCTCTGCTCGGCCGTGATGGCTTGGCGCATCACAGTGTCCTGCCTCGTGATATAGGGGGACAGAAGATCCAGCAGACTGTTGAATACGGGGTCCGTCATGCGGAGAAAATTCCTATAGTCATTAGGATTATTCTCCTGGATTTCCCTAAGCAGAGGCATATGTGAGAACTGGTCACGCTGGCGCAACCAATTCTTGGTCCAGAAACGCCTCCGCCCCCTGTTTCTGGCCAAAGTACTGGAATAATGAACATATCCAGCAGCCATCCCATAAACAGCACCAACTCGCGAAAATTGACGCTGCTGCTCCATCATGGCTTCAAACCGGCCGGCTGGTCAGTCAAGAACACACTCCAACAGAAAGCACAATCAAATCCAGCGGTACCTGCAAAGAACGCACGACACACAGATACGAACGCACAGTACGAATCTGCTAAGCAGAACGAACTGCACGCCTGTACCCGAATGCCAACTACGTACCCACAAGCACACGCACTGAACGAGAAAATACTACCTGCTAAAGCCTGGAGACCGAGAAGCGCGAATCAGCTCTAACCAAACCTTCACTAACACGAGCAAAGCCGTAACTAGCAAAAGCGGAACAGAGGGCGTCGCCATTGACTTTGGCCTTTCCCTTTATAGTGACGTCAAACGTGGATTACGTGCACGCGTTCAGGTCCGCAGGGAAATATCGTCCGCTGGTGTGTACAAGCCAGCGGGCCAAATGAAAAAACAGCCTTGTACGCCGGAAACAGCCCGTCGGACATTTCGAACGGACATGTTTGCTCGTGAGTACTCGGCCTAAGAATGAAAATTGATTGTGTGATTGTTGCACCACCTGTATGCCTGTGAGAAATGTAATGAACTGCAAATACAACTTTATTTAGTAAATTAAGTTACTGGTAAAGAGAGCTCATATGGTTTGAATCACTTTCGAAGAGTGTGTGGTTTCACAGTGCATTCGGAAAAGAAAGTGTACAATTACAGTTAACCCGTGAGATTATGAAGTGAAGAGTGATAAGAAAGCGGAGCAGCCAGTTCGGGAGCGGGAACAGTGGTGGGCGGTGATGGAAGTTCTGTAGGTAGGGGTAATTTGGGAATTGGTGTACCCTACCTAGTGGCAGGGCCCATATCATATGGCCCAGTGTGGAACAGAACCCTCCTAGGGACTGGGTCTGGAAGCACATGTGTGGAGGGCCTCATGATGTAACTGTGGTGGTTTCCCTCTTTGCCTTCAGGGCTGAACAGAAGTCAGAAGCAAAGTATGTTGTGAAGAGCTGGTGCAGTACAATTGGTGTTTAAAGCTATTCCCCTCAAAATGCCTCTGTGGTCAGTGCCGAGGCAGGTGTCACAGGTAGGTGCACAAGGCATTATGCTTCTGAATGTGGGGCCTGGAGAAGCAGTTTGGGCTCCAACTCTTAGGTGGAGCTAACACACATGTCAAACAATATCAATTTATCAGCATGCAGTTTCCCCGTGCCGCCCACAAGCACTTTCCTGTTACGGCATTGCTGAAGTGACTGCCCTTCTGCTAAACTGAATACAGAAAGTCATTTGTTTGGCACCTCCTCCATTAGGAAAACATGTTTTTTTTTTCAAGCAACCTGCATACTAAAAAAGCCACTGCTCTTTGCTATCAGGTGTGTAGAATACTTAATCCCCCAAAATGTGGTCCCTCTCATGAGCTCGTATGTTACTACAGGAAGAACAATCCAGCAGGAGAAACCACAGCAGCCGGTAGTGGGAGCATGCATTTGACTCATCCAACAGTCAAATACTTGCAGCAGATAGGGAGAGTGGATATGTTGACTATTCAATACACAGGCTGCTGCAAAGATTATGTCCAGCAGGGGCAGTGGAGTTCGGGTGGAAGCTGGAGATGGAGGGCTAAGAGTAGCCCCCTAGTCTGGGGGGGTGACCTCCGGCCTGGGGCTCGGGTGCAGGAAGGATCCTCTTACAACACAAGGAGGAGTCCTGTCCCATGGCACAGGAGCAGGTGTGAGGACAGCAGGAGCCAGTGACGACATCCAGGAGATCTCCAGGGAGAAGACAGCTGGGTGGCTGGTGAGAGAGACAGCCTGAGAGGACTGAGAAGTGGCAGTCTGACAGGACTGTGGAAGATTAGCCAGGAGGGCTAGTGAAAGGGGCAGCTGAAGCCAGGTGGGCTGTCAATGCCTGAAAAGGTGGTGCTGGTATCAGTAGCTGGACACTGGGACATTTTTACACACCAAAGGGGCCTGCGGTCCCTGCCTGTAAAGGGCTGTTACTGGATCTGGCTGAATGCCTTGTCAGATCCCCCAAACAGTGTTCCAGCTGGGACTGAGTGTTTCTGCAAGCAAGATTTGTGCAGGAGGCAGAAGAGTAGTGTAAATAGGGACTGTATATAGTTATGTCACTGAAGAGTTCCTTTTGCTGATGAGTCAAGTGGACATCCCATATTATCCCTATCCAAGTTTAATACCCCTAATAAACAATGAAAACAAAGTTGCCGGACGTTTTCCTGACTTAAGTGTGTTGTGGAAATTGGTGTGCCTGGCATGGTGGGGGGGGGGGGCCCTATTCATCTGCAGTTCCTACGGGGGTAATGCTACAGTTAGTATATGCATCCTTCTTTTAAAGGTGGGCGATTGAATAAAAGGGGTCCTGTGGTGACAAGGTCATTTTAAAGCGATTTGTTTTGCGTGCATATGTACCCCACATACTGTATATTGTATTTCTCATTTTAGAATTGTTCAAATTAAGTATTTCTGATGTAATACAATTTTCCTGAAAATGCTAATTTTGCCTGGCTACCTCTGGACTCAGTACTCAATGCAGGACTTTTTTTAGCTGGAACTTGGTGGAACTCAGTTCCACCACCTCTAGCTCAGGCCCTCTGCTTCCTGCTCACCATTATCACTTGTAAACACAGGAGCTCGGCTTCTGTGTTTACCGGTGATAGCTTGTCTCTCAAGGACTCCCACAGATCTGATCTCCTAAGCAGCTCCAATTGAGTGCAGGGTGGGAACAAGGGAGATGCAAGTGCCCAGGGTGCATTGTGGATGCCAACACTTCTACTAGATGATCTCCCTGCAAGTGAGAGAGGTGGAGTCACCTGCAGTGTGCGCGGAGGTACTAGAGCAGGCTGGGTGCTAAAGCTTAATATAGCAACAAAAGTAAGATATGTGGAAGATAGTGGAGCTTTTAAGTGTACATAGCACACCCCGACCTCTGCATGTAGCGCATCCCTGGGTGAGTTTTTTTTTTAGGGGGGTTGTGGTTGATTTCCTGCATCTATTTTCTGAGAAAAAAAGCCCTGACTCCATGAGTCACTAAGATATAATATGTTAGAAACAACTGAGGTCTGCATGAAATCTGAACTTCGCATCTGCCTCCCTTTTATGTGTAAGTGACTCAAAGTACTGAAGAAACTGAATTAGCATGGCAGCCGGGCAGCTTGCATTTTCAGAACAGCAGATCAGCAGAACCCTACATATTCCTCATAGTAAAGGTCTCCTTTAAAAGGTAAACTTGGTAAACAAGATGAATTTTCGTTGTTGTTAAAAATCTTTCTTTTTAAATTGGCATGTTCTAGGAATGTCTGTAAAAAAAAAAAAAAAAGTTAACAATGCCTCAAGTGGCAACATTGCCCAACAACACCAGTTCACAGGAGTTTCTACAGCCATTTTGACAATGGTGCACTTTAATTATGATCTCCCTTCAAGTAGAATGTTTTAGAAAATTGAGAATGTGCAATTACTATGAACGGTGCTCTACTTCAAGCTGCAGTATATCATTTTATAAAATATGGTCCAAGTGTAAACTGTTCTTAGCGAAAGCTATACACGTATACTTTGTGTTGTAGTATAGCTATTTATTTAGAGATGAAACCATTCTATTGAGTTCTGAATACTTACTGTGCATGACCTCAATGCACTGCAGAGGATTGTGTTGTGATAAAACCATTAAAGCAATTTATCAAGCAGGAGGGCTCTTGAAACATCAATAAAATGTGATACAACGCCTGCAGGCTACTATTGCAAATAATGTGGCAGTTAATTGCCTATTTTTTTATTTATTTAATAAGTAATAGAAGAAAATATATCCTTGGATAATCTTTCAGTTATTTCATTCAGCCAAAATTTTCACACACAGCTTTACACAGCTATATGGATAGATAGATCGATAGGTAATCCAAACACAAACATATACACACTGTATATACACAACACATAGGTCAAAGGGGATCAGCAGACGAGGTGGCCTGCTTCGGCATTGTAGCAGGAGGGAGCACCCAACGGGCTTTCTCTACCACAACATGCTAGGGCCCCATTTTGCCGTCAAAACAGTCCTGACCTACTGAGGTTTGGACTGCATGCTGAAGGTATGCTGTGGTATCTGTCACCAAGCCATCAGTAGCAGATCCTTTAAATCCTGTAGTTTGTTTGGTCAGGCCTCCATGGATTGGACTTTTTTGCCAGTACATCCCACAGATGCTTGATTGGATTGAGATCTGGAGAATTTGGAAGCAAAGTCATGACCTCAAACCTAGTGTGTTCCTCATACCATTCTTGAATTCATTAGACTAGGTCACCTTCTTCAATTGCTGTGTGGTCCAGTTCTGATGCCCTCAAGCCCATTTTAGACACTTTTGGTTGTGGATCAGTATGGGCACCCTGACCGGTTTGCAGCTGCGCTGCCTCATACACAACAATGTACTGTGTGTTCTGACACCTTTCTATCGGAACCAGCATTAACTTTTTCAACAATTTATGCTGGAGTAGCCCTTCTATTGGATCTGACCACATGGGCCAACATTCACACCCCAGGTTCATCAATGGGCCTTGGCTGCCCATGACTCTTTCACCGGTTTGCTGGATTTCCTTTCTTGGATCATGTAACGGAACCCCCAAATGGAACAGGGGTTAAATCCGTTCACGATATTCCATTCCACCCAAGACAGCTTATCGACACTCCAACCAACAGGTCCTGATCCAACCCATTTCCCAGAATAAGACGAGACACAGCTCTGTGCTTTCTGGTTTCAAAATGAAGACAACTTTAATGGTACACTTAGCTTTCTTATATACAGTACAGCATGTTAAAGTTAATCACAGGAACAATAAACTCCCCACCCACACATCACACCTTGGGGGGCTTCAATCACATTCTTTGAGCTAATTACTAATTGTAACAGAATGCATTATCCAGACAGCCTGGCTCCGCATATAGCTTGACAAGTCACATCTATTATCCATAAAATTCACAGTGTTAGCATCACACAATTAGTTCCCCTCAATCCACATCTTACACAGACTTTCTGTCTCCGACAAAAAGGTATTCACACCTGATCATCAATGGGCTTTAAACAGTGTTATCACACAATGGAAAGGTCTTTGTTTTTTTGTCAAAAAATTCTCAAATTCCTCCACTTAACCATTTTTTCTGCTTTCAGTACATCAACTTTAGGGACAAAATGTTCACTTGCTATATCTCACCCACTTTCAGATGCCATTGTAGCAAGATAATCCGTGTTATTCACTTTACCTGCCAGTGGCCATAATGTTATTGTATATACAGTAAATTACTATATTATATCATACAACTTGCTGAATATGAATCCCTTTAGTTATAGATGTATCAGGTTGGATTTAACAATTTGTCCTGCCACTGCTACTAATGCAGTAGAATTTACAACCATGACCACTATATTACCACATACTGCAGCCATTCAGGTGTGGCATTATTAGCCTCACCTCCACTCCACAATCTGTAGCAACTGTATTCTTAGGCCCATTTATTTTTCTCAGGTATAGTCATATTTATCCTTGACCTGCTATTTACCCAGTGCCTACTGGGCATTTTACCCCCTTCCTGCCAAGGCCAATTTTCAGCTTTCAGCGTTGTCACACTTTGAATGACAATTGCATGTTCATGCTACACTGTTATATAAAATTGTTATTTTTTTTTTTTGCTAAACAAATGAAAAAGACCAACAATTCTGGAAAAAAATTAAGTTTTTCATAGTTTGCTATAATGTTTCTCCTTCACTGATGTGCGCTGATGAGGCTGCACTGATGGGCACTGATAGGCTGCATTGATGGGCACTGATGAGGCAGCACTGATGGGCACTGATAGGTGACACAGATGGACACTGGTAGGCAGCACTGATGAGGCACTGAAAGGTAACACTGATGAGGAGGCACTGGTGGGAACTGATTGGCAGCACTAATGGGCACTGTTGGGACTGCACTGATAATCAGGACACTGATAATCAGTGCCCCCAGAAGGAGGACTGCACAGTGGAGGTAAGTATGACATGTTTGTTCTTTGTTTGTTTTTTAAAACAAGTGTTTACAACCCCTTTAACCCCCTCAGCGGTATTCCTGAGTCTGGCTCGGGGTGGAATTTCAGCACCAAAAACGAGAACCCCGATCCAGACTCGGGATCGCCTCGCAGTGTCCACAGGCAGAGTTTACTTAACTTGTCCCTGGTTCCTGCGATGCTTCCCCACTGTGTGGTCAAGTTGTGTCCTCCTCGCTCGATTCACAGTGCCCGTGTGCCGCCGAGCTCCGTTCCCTGCGACGTTACGACGCACGGGGGCGGAGATTGGCGCCAAATTCAAAAAAGTAAATACACACAATTCATACAGTATACTGTAATCTTATAGATTACAGTACTGTATGAAATAAATACACACCCCCCTTGTCCCTAGTGGTCTGCCCAGTGTCCTACATGTACTTTTATATAATAAAAACTGTTCTTTCTGCCTGGAAACTGGAGATTGTCCATAGCAACCAAAAAGTGTCCCTTTACATCAAAAGTGGTTTTAGACCAGCTAGAAAACACAGATAATAAATTAGAATCACTGAGCGATAGCGATTTGTGGGGAAATTCGTCATCAAACAATAAAAGTAATGACAGCGACAATTCTGCAACTGAGCAAATTTCAGTGTTTTTGAGTTGATTACATTATTGAATAATTTTTATTAAAATTACATTAATATTTGTTATAATTATTTATAGTTATTTATTATATTATAATTTATGATTTTGTGTTTCAAACTTTATCATACCCGGGATGTCTACTAGACTCTGGTTTGGACAGATTTAAGTGAGTTATTCCTAAGAATTACAGGCCTACAATGTAAAACAGTAAATAGGAAAAAAGGTGTAATCCTACCTTGCGCTGATGAAGTCCCACCTACGGACGTAACGCGTACGAGGAGGAGGAGGAGTCACGACAGACGTCACCCACAGCCATCGCTGTTGCAATTGTTTTCTATGCTGTCTGTAAGCACTCGCGTCTGAGTGCCATCTTTGTGAGTAGTTTTGCTTTTGTTTTATCTTACAATTAAACACTCCTTATACAGAGAGCACTAGATTGTCTTCATTTATGTTTCATATGCATGTTGGAGACAAAGCTCAGGACCTTGATCGACACCTTTGGTATGCTGATCGATTGGATGTTCTAAGTAGTTATACTGGGAATGAGTAGCATGCCATGTGACCTATTATAGGTCGAATCAGTGAGGTGAGAGGCCACTTTGTGTGCGGTGGAGGGATTTCTGGCCACGTTTGATCCACATTGCATGCCGTCATTTTCATTGTGCCTTTTCACAATCACTTGTGGACTGTTTCTTCTCATGGACATTATTTATTAGTGTTTATATTAAAATTTTAGGTTGCGCTGCACTGCTTTTATTGCTACAATGTAAAACGCCAAATTTCCATGCAAAATAATGGTACTGCTTTCAGCACTTAAAATCTGAAATAATCATACCGCCAGGGAGGTTAAGCTTTGACAATAAAACCTGAAAGCTGATTGGTTTCTATGCAGAGCTTCTCTAGATTTTGCACTCTTCAGTTTTAGTAAACCAACCCCTATGTGTTTCTTCTGTCATAATTGCTTCTCCTTACCTATCAGCTTTTGTGTACTCAATATGCAATTTCGGTAAGTAACTCCTGTGTGCATTCTTAGGTCATCTCAGCCTGGGTGATCAAGAGGCTGAAGACTCCGAACCAAGAAAATGATTGGTATAATATGGAAGCACCGGCGATTGCAGGGAGCTCTGCCATTGCAGCACTAGAGGGGATCACTTTGGCAGGTGTAAGTCTGCCACAAAATGCTTATAGGCTATGATGGCAAACAGTTCCTGGGGACTCAAAATGTTGATTTTGTGGTGGCAGTTTACTTCCCCCTTAGGAAGAAGTCTGTACACATGAAGTAACAAAAGTGAAATCAATAATAAAATACAAAAAATGGATATAGTAACGATCCTATAACTAATAATGGTATACTTCTCTATAATATGGAAATATTTTATTCCAGGCAATTGGTCTGACTTTCCTTGGAATGACAGAAAGATTTCTTTTTTTTTTTCTCTCTGTGGAAAAATTAGCAACAGTTACCTCAGAACCTAAACTGAGGCCCCATACACACCATAGAATCTATCCGCAGATAAATCCCATCAAATGGGTTTCTGCGGATAGATCCTATGGTGTGTACACGCCAACGGATATTTATCCGCAAATAAATCTCCCCTGGAATGGATTTCCAGCAGATAAATATTTGTCGACATGCACAGAATATCTATCTGCTGGAATCCATTCCAACGGATGGATCCGCTCGTCTGTACAGACTTACCGGATCCATCCGTCCAAAGGGATTCCCCGCACGTGCCGTAATGAATAGACGCATGCGTGGAATTCCTTATATGACAGCGTCGCGCCCGTCGCCGCGTCATAATAGCGGCGACGGCGCGACACGTCATCGGCAGAGGATTTCAGCGCGGATTTCAATGCGATGGTGTGTACACGCCATCGCATTGAAATCCTCTGAAATCTTAGAGAGGATTTATCCGCGGATACGGTCCGCTGAACCGTATCTGCGGATAAATTCTATCATGTGTATGGGGCCTTAGAGTTCTGAGAGGATGAACTTGATGGTCCGTATTACCTATCTTAATGCAACTTACTGTATGAGAATTTCTGCTTGAAAGGCTGTATCAGCAGACTATATTCAAAAAATTTTGAATGAAGATATAAAACAGTTGTCATTACTGCGTGCAGATGTCCATTCAACATGTATTTGGATTGACTGTCATTGACTGTCCTCATCACTTAATTGTCATTTCCAAAGCACTGCAGTGCAAATTTTCCTTGTGTGTCTTTAGAGTGACTCCCAACCTGACTCCTTGCTTCCACTGGAACTGTTCCAGCAGCTATTGTATCTGCTTTAAGAAAGAAATCAACAAAGTAAGACTGTTAGCATTGGCAGCGTGGGTTCACATTGTATATTATTTTCTCTTTTCATAGGTGACATGGTGCAATAGTCTGGTTCTTAAATAGGGCAAAACAAAAACTCACACTGTTTAATAGAGTGGGTGGAGAAGACATTCCCACCATTTCACCATACCTGATGGTAAGATACGAATGTGTGACTCACACCCCTCCTATATTAAACTCCGATCATGTGCTGTGCTAACAGTAAGAAAACGGTATGGTGTTATTCTTTTATTTAAGGAGCTGGTTTCACAATGCTACATAATAGCAGCTTATACACTCTTCCCTACGCTCCTCAATTATTTTCCCATCTTGCAGCCTTACTTTTGCTACTTCAGTTTCTACAGTATAGATTTCTTTTACAGTGTGCTCTTTTAATTATTATTGTTGAGTTCATGTGGTGATAGTATTTATTTCTCTCATAATTGCCCATTTTAGAGCCCTTTTTGCATCCAGATATAATGGTAGATGGTGCATTACTGCTGAGAAAAAAGGGGGCTTTCTCTTCCCACCCATGTGCTAGATATAAAGCAAGAGCCAACCGTGTATTTCCATGCCTGCAATACCTACATGACAGAACCATTCTTCATGTTTTTCATTTTTTTTTCTAAGAAATGCATTTACTTTTTGAGTTTGTGACATCTCCAGTACCACGTCAATTTTCTCCACTAGACTGACCTTTTCCTTTGTCATCTTGGTATTAATGTATAATGGTCACATGCTCCATTATAAAAAGGAATATTTTCAGTGCAATGTACTTAAAAATGTATCCTAATCGTGGCTATTACTAATAATTAGCTTGTAGATATTATGTTATACATATCAAAGGTGTCGGAAGGAAAAAGTCTGTTGGCCATAGCAACCAATTTTCTTCTCTGCTTTTCTAACCTGCTGTAGAAAGATGAGAGCATGCAATTGATTCTAAGAGGTAACTGTTACCTTCCGTTCAGATACTTTAAAATATGACTATGTGGTTCAAATTTTATATTTGTTAATGTGTCCCCTAAACCATGAAACAGTATATTAATCATGTGAATATGTTATCAAATAATTTATGGTAGTTAGTTGACAATAATTCAATGATAGTCTAAAATAGTACCATGTTGGCTAGCCTCTCGTAGTAGTAATATAGGAAAAAAAATGATCACAAGAGGAAGGAGTAAGGAATGTGAACCATTCCTCGTTCTTACAGGAGGAAGGAATGAGGGATATGATTAACTATTCTTTCTGCTCACTAGAGGAAGGAAAGAGGGAAATGAGCTGTTCTTCCTGCTCCCAGGAGGAAGGATTGACAGGTAAGAATTGTTCTTATTTCTAACAGTAGAGGGGAATAAGGGATCTCAACTGTCCTTCCTGCCGACAGGAGGAAGAAATATAAGCTGGTACTCCTGCCAACAGTAGAGAGGAATGAGGTAAATGAGGTAAATGAACTGTTCTTACTGCTCACAGGAGAAAGGAATGAGGGATATAAACAGTTACGTCTGATCATAGGAAGAAAGAATGAGTTGCATGTGCTGTCCTATATGCCCAAAGAAGAAAGGAATAAGGAATATGATTTGTTCTTACTTTTTAAGAAGAAAAGCAATAAAGCATTTGAGCTAATCCTCGGAATCCTTATAGCCGTACAGACTAGAGCAGCGAGGGAGCTGAACTGTCCTTCCTGCTCTCAGGAGGCTGGAATGAGGAATTTGATCTGTTCTCCCTACTCACAGGAGGAAGGAATGAAGTGTATGCATTGTTATTCTTGCTCACAGGAGAAAGTAATGATCAATATTAATTTTTCCCCTGACCACAGTAGGAATGAATGTGGGATATGAGCTGTTCTTCCTACTAACAGTAAGGAGGAATCAGAAATGTTAGCTAATCTTTCTTCCCACAGGAGGAAGGAATGAGGGTTATTAACTGTTCTTCCTGCCCACAGGAGGGATGAATGAAGGAAATAAACTGTTATTCCTGCCAACAGTAGAAAGGAATGAGGGATATGAACTGTTCTTCCTGTTTACAATAGGAGAGAATGAGGGATATGAATTGTTCTTCCTGCTTACAGAATGAAGGCCTCTTGAGCCCCTCAGGGAAAGAGAGCCTTGACTGATGGGGGCATGGCCAGGTACTGGACAAGGTGGTGGTCACGTAAGTATTGGTTAGTTTGGGGGATGGGTTGGGCCTGAGCTCAGGTAAAAGGGATCACCCCAGGGAATTCTGGGTCCTTTTGGAAACGTGATGGAAAGAGCTGCCCACCCTCCCGCCCCTTTTTTGTTATGGTATGTCACAACTTGTCCTGGATGGACACCGGAAGTAGGCGGCCTGTCCAGCACTTATGGTAAGGACAGGCCCCTCCCCCCTTTTGGAATTATGTGCTTGTGAGATTGTGAAGCAGTTCCCATTGTTCACTCTTTGTGTATAATTGCCATTCTGAGTTTTATTGTTCACTCTTTGTGTATAATAGACAGAATGAAGGATAAGAACTGTTCTTCCTGCTCGTGGTAGGAAGGAATAGGTATATAAACAGTTTTTTCTGCCAATAGTAGATAGGAATGAGGGATGTGAACTATTTTTCCTGTTTATAGGAGGAAGGGATGAGTGATATGAATGGTTCTTCCTGCTTATAAAAGGAAAGAATGAGGGTTATGAACTGTTGTTCCTGCTCTGAGGAGGAAGTAATGAGGAATATAAACTGTTTCTCCTGCTCACATAAGTAAGAAATGAGAGATATGATCTGCTCTTCCTGCTCACAGCAGGAACGAAATGAGGGATTTGAGCCATTCTTCCTACCCACAAGAGGAAAGAATGGGGGAATTTAAACTGGTGTTCCTGCCAACAGTAGAAAGGAACTTTTCTTCCTACCAACATTAGGGGGAGAATGAGAAATATGAGCTGTTCCTCCTGCTCAGAGGAGGAATGGGCAATGTATATGAACTGTTCTTCCTGCCCACAGGAGTAAGGAATGAGGGATCTGAAATTGTTTTCCTTTCCATAAGAAGGAGGAGTGACAGTTCATTCATGATCCTAATTGAAAAGGTTTCTGAGATTTTTCCCGAGACAGTCAGAGCAATAAGTCTGGATTAACTCTTCCAATTAAAAAAATAAATAAATAAATACTTGGTATATACTATTACCCGTTTTCATGCAGAATGGTGACTTTAAAGCGGGGGTTCACCCTTAGAGGGCACTTTTTCCCCTTAGATTCCTGCTCGTTTTCTCTAGGGGAATCGGCTATTTGTTTTAAAATATGTGCAGTACTTACCCGTTTACGAGATGCATCTTCTCCGCCGCTTCCGGTTATGGGCTGCGGGACTGGGCGTTCCTTCTTGATTGACAGTCTTCCGAGAGGCTTCCGACGGTCGCATCCATCGCGTCACGATTTTCCGAAAGAAGCCAAACGTCGGTGCGCAGGCGCAGTATAGAGCCGCACCGACGTTCGGCTTCTTTCGGCTACGAGTGACGCGATGGATGCGACCGTCGGAAGCCTCTCGGAAGACTGTCAATCAAGAAGGAACGCTAGCTCCCGAAGACCCATACCCGGAAGCGACGGAAGAAGATGCATCTCGAAAACGGGTAAGTACTGCTCATATTTTAATACAAATAGCCGATTCCCCTAGACCGAACGAGCAGGAATCTAAGGGGAGAAAAAAAAAAATTAATAAATGGGTGAACTCCCGCTTTAAGCTTTGGGCAGGTGGATCCTATAGTACCCCAAACATCTCCCCTTAACATGTAGGTAGTTTGACTTGAAAATGATGTCATCTATTTTAGTGGCTGGGAGGAAGGCAAGCTTCATGTGAACCGCATCTGTACAGGACCAAAGGGTAGGAGTATATCTGGACTTGTGGTTTGATTTCTTTGATGCAATCAGTGTACAGATATGCCTCACCAGTAAAATCTACCAGGGCTACTGGGTAGGGTGCAAGAGATTTGAGCTGGCAACAGAGAACAATAGGTCATACAGGCTCAGCTGGAATCTCTGCACCTATGTAATTACAGTAAAACCTTGGTTTGAGAGTAACTTGGTTTGAGAGCATTTTGCAAGACAAGCAACATGTTTTAATACATTTTGCCTTGATATACAAGCGATGTCTTGATATAAGAGTAACGTCATGTCACAACTAAGTATAAAAGAGAAGCGAGGAGCCTCTAAGTGTAGCAATATGGTTACATTTAATGAAGGTACAACATTTAGCAACTTATTGCTACACTTAGAGGTGCCTCTCTTCTCTTTTATACGCTGTAACAAAAATGCTTTGATATACAAGTGCTTTGGATTACTAGCATGTTTCTGGAACAAATTATTTTTCGAAAACCAAGGTTTTATTGTATAAGGGAACTCTGGAGTAGCAATCTCCAGGATGTCCACAACTTCAGTACCTTTGAAGATGGGTGAGAGTCTTGCCCAACACACTAGGGTTAAATTTAATAAAGGCAAGTAGGCTTTTCCCTTTGTAGGGAAGCTGCTCTTTGAAAGGGAATTTTCACCAGAGCTTAGTGATTGAGGTGAAGCTCTGCTGACTTATATCATCTAGTCATGTTCACGAAAAAAAAACATTTTTTTTCATTGTACATGTACATGATTGGGTGTGCTTTGCAAATTGAAACTTCACCATGATCACTAAATTCTGGGTAATATTCCCATGCAAAGTGAACAATTTGCCTTTAGTAAGTTAACCCCCACTATTTGGCAAGCACCCCTTCTTTTCAAGACCAGTCCATGAATTTAGAGATCTGAGCCTAGAAATGTTTTTATTTAGGATTTAGCATGCTCTAGTCCACACTGCTGTAGACCGTGCTGTACATTCTATACTCTACTCTACTTTGTATACTGCTTTACCCTCTATAATGCATACTATTTTAGATAACTGAATACAGAATTGTAAGCTTTGAGCACAAATGCATATTCTTGTGTAGTTTCTAAGTTTATTATGGATGATTATATACTGCTCAATTTATCTGTTTATGGTAAATATATACATTTTATTACTGATAATATTTTAAAAAAATTACCATATATAAGAGATCTGTAGATAAAGAATGATTTTTTTTTATATATATAAAATTGACTTACTAACTATGGCCACCCAATCTATTCTTGTGGTTAAAATGGGCCTACAGAATGAATATTACCCTGTTCATAAAAATGCATTTGGGTTTTGCATTAGTAGACATTGTTAAAATACCATCGTTCGTCGTATTTTTACTTTTTTTCTGTTGATGAATCGGAGAAACATATTCCATAAATCTGATGGTTTAATTCCTCTGTGCTGTACTGCATTAAATGGAAGAAGCTATTTTTCTTTTTTGCATTGTTCAGAAATGCATCACATTCTGAAGTGAAAACTCACAAAGTAAAAGCCTTTTAAATTTAAGGCATATCAGGAGGTTATATTCTTAAGGCATTAAGCCAATACATTAAAGCTATATAGCTTAATTTTGCCTGGAACATCTGTATGGAAAGTGGTTTGTTTTCATCCCTAGGATTTGTGCAAGTTGTTACAGAACTCAACAGATTTTTCGGTTACAGTATTTAAATTCTTCAGAAATTGTGCAAATGCCATTTATTCTTTGATGACTAGAGAAAATTTTAACTTTTATTCTTTTGTTAACCTAAAGGTAAACTCTGCAGTACAACAGAAAAAAGTGTAACATGCAGGTTGTGTCAAGTACAGAATTTACACCCTAATGACCTTCAGGAAAATGATTTCTATATAGTAACAGGGTAGAAATATGATAAAATGAACCTATGATAGAATTTTTTTTTTTTTAAAGTTATCTTCAGTAACACCTTCTTATAACAATTGTCAGTTTATCTAGTGATTTGCATACTACAGCATGCACCGGTGTGAGGGACATGTTTTCCCGCACAGGTGTTCCATGTGTCGCTGTTCAGGCAGGCCCATTTATGTCTTTGGGATGTAGGGACGGTGTCTGTGCAGTTACTACATTCCAATTGCCATGAATTGGACTGCCTACACAAGGATGCACAACCCTCACCTTGGTGTATGCTTCACTACTCCCATGTTAAAGCAGCAGTGAGACGGGTTTTTTTTGTGTGTTTTTTTTAAACCTGCAAGACAATGTTATAATGTTCTAGAATGCACCACATACTAGCACATTATGTGAAATATACCTTAGAACAAAGCCCACCAATGAAGGCGCTTCCATCTTCACCCAATCTATCTTCCTAGTTTGCAGACTTCTGCTGTGTGAGTGTCCGGAGCCGTGAATCACTCCTGCGCATTCGTGTGGGAGGTGCCGTTTACAGCACAGGATGGGTATGCCGTTCCTTCAGAGCACATGCGCCAATGACATCACTGGCTGCATCTACTATAAATATCTCCTGAACGGCGCACATTTGGGAGATATTTACAGTTCCTATATATAAGGCTTATTATAGGCTTGTATAGTGAGGTGAGGGGCGCTATATCAAAATAGTGGATGCGTGTCACAATGTGCGTTTGAGTAGTACACAGTGTAACTGTGTACCCAAATCTATGTGAAAAACCAAACAGATTATAGTCTAAACTCTATAAGTACAATAGTGCCAAATGCTGTGGAAAATAAATAAAATATAAAAAAAAAAAAAAAAAAGAATGTCCAGCAAATAAATAGTTAAGTGCAAGATGGATCCAGTGTTGTATCAAGTCCAGGTGCAAAATGCAAATAATCCAATCCCAAATCGCAGGGAAAAGTGCAAATGCTAAAGTGCTTGTGAATCTTCAAAATAGCCAAAGTGCGAGAAAGAAGTGATCCGCCTTCACCTATAGGTCACCAGAATAATAATGGATGGCTCCTTACCACACGGTGTTGACCAGATTACTTAAAATATGGTCGATCAGGCTTGTTTTAAATGAGGATCAGCAAGGTCTCATTGGGTTCCAATGTCAGCGATTGCAGCAAATGGTGTACCAAGAAAGGAGAAGAGATACCACCATAGTGTAAAACCATTTAATATACAAAAGTTAAAATTACAATGCCAAATGGCCTCTTACTGTTGCTGGTGCCCGTTCCCGGCACTGAGGCTGTAGGTGGTGGGGATAGTAAGACTAGATAAGAGATGGCCGCGTCCTGGTCCACTAGCGTGCGTTCCACCGCTAGTTGTCCATCAACCAGTGAGACCGAAAGTGCGTGGCTATGCGTGTGCGCTCGGATACCGCCTCGACGTCACGTTTCAGTTAAACCGTCTTCAGGTTTAACTGAAACGTGACGTCGAGGCGGTATCCGAGCGCACACGCATAGCCACGCACTTCCGGTCTCACTGGTTGATGGACAACTAGCGGTGGAATGCACGCTAGTGGACCAGGACGCGGCCATCTCTTATCTAGTCTTACTATCCCCACCACCTACAGCCTCAGTGCCGGGAGCGGGCACCAGCAACAGTAAGAGGCCATTTGGCATTGTAATTTTAACTTTTGTATATTAAATGGTTTTACACTATGGTGGTATCTCTTCTCCTTTCTTGGTACACCATTTGCTGCAATCGCTGACATTGGAACCCAATGAGACCTTGCTGATCCTCATTTAAAACAAGCCTGATCGACCATATTTTAAGTAATCTGGTCAACACCGTGTGGTAAGGAGCCATCCATTATTATTCTGGTGACCTATAGGTGAAGGCGGATCACTTCTTTCTCGCACTTTGGCTATTTTGAAGATTCACAAGCACTTTAGCATTTGCACTTTTCCCTGCGATTTGGGATTGGATTATTTGCATTTTGCACCTGGACTTGATACAACACTGGATCCATTTTGCACTTAACTATTTATTTGCTGGACATTCTTTTAAAAAAATATATATTTTTTTTTTTAATATTTTATTTATTTTCCACAGCATTTGGCACTATTGTACTTAGAGTTTAGACTATAATCTGTTTGGTTTTTCACATAGATTTGGGTACACAGTTACACTGTGTACTACTCAAACGCACATTGTGACACGCATCCACTATTTTGATATAGCGCCCCTCACCTCACTATACAATATATGCAAGTCAGTCACCTGATTTTATTTGGGAGCAGCTTCACTCAGTTAGTCACTTGATTTATCAAGTATATAATTTAGTGTAATTCATTTGGCGCGAGATTTCTTTTTTCCTGTACTTATTATAGGCTTACCTATAGGAAAAATTCATGCATGGGAGTTTACTCCCACTTTAACTGCTTGCCGAACAGCCGCTGCAGTTTTACTGCGGCAGAATGGCACGGCTGGGCGCATGCGGCTCACCGCTGGGGCCAATGGGAGTGCCCCACGGGCACGATGACTGCCGGGTACCCGCGATCGCTCTTGACAGAGCGAGAATTGGGATCTGTGTGTGTAAACACACAGATCCAGTTCTTTCAGGGGAGAGGAGACTGATCGTATGTTCATACAATGTATGAACACCGATCTCTCTCTTCCCCTAGTTAGTTCCATCCCCCCTACAGTTAGAACACAGTGAGGGAACACAGTTAACCTCTTGATCGCCCCCCATAGTGTTAACTCCTTTCCTGCCATTGACATTTATACAGTAATCAGTGCATTTTTATAGCACTAATCGCTGTATAGTTGTTACTGGTTCTAAAAATGTGTCAAAAGTGTCTGATGTCACTGCTGCAATATCGCAGTCCTGCTAAAAATTGCAGATCGCCGCCATTACTGGTAATAAAAATAATAAAAATGCCATAAATCTATCCCCTATTTTGTAGACACTATAACTTTTGCGCAAACCAATCAATATACTCTTATTGCAATTTTTTTTTACCAAAAATATGTAGAAGAATACATATCAACCTAAACTGAGGAATTTTTTATTTTATTTTTTTAATTATTTGGGATATTTATTATAGCAAAAAGAACAAAATATTGTGTGTTTTTTTTTCTAAATTTTCGCATTTTTTTTGTTTATAGAGCAAAAAAATAAAAACCGAAGAGATTATCAAATACCATCAAAAGAAAGCTCTATTTGTGGGAAAAAAGGAAGTCAATTTTGTTTGGGTACAGCGTTGGATGGCCATTCAATTGTCAGTTAAAGCAACGCAGTACCGAATCGCAAAAAATGGCTTGGTCATTGAGCAGACAAAATTTCCGGGGCTTTATTAGTGGTTAATGAGGCAAATGGCAGCCTTAGGCCCCCATACACACTATTAGATTTTTGTCTTCAGATTTACCAAAACCATATAACATGAGGTCAAACATTAAGGCCCCGTAAACACGACCGGTTTTCTCCGGTCGTGTGTACACTTTTCGCCAAAGGAAACCGACGAGGATCTCGTCGGGCCAAAAAGAGAACATGTTCTCTATTTCCTCGTTAGTCAATGGGAAAAGTTGGCTCGCCGAGATCCTCGGTGGCTTCACAAGGAACTCGACGAGCAAAACAATGTGTTTTGCCCGTCGAGTTTCTCGGACATGTGTACGGGGCCTCAGAGTTTCAATTTGTATGCAATCAGGCAGGCCCAAGCGTCCAGACGAAGCTACGCAAGTCATCTGCGAAACGCGTTGACGTCATCACGCTCAGACGCTAGACACATCCATACACTCCCCCTTCCAGCTGGGGGCGGGTGACGGAGGAAACATCCACGGCTGAAGGACTCTCCTCGACTTTTGCCGGCTCAGCGTGCATCAATACAGGCAATTGCTCATGATACAGCACTGCAAACTACCTGCCTCCTAAAAACCACGGAGTAAGCCGCATTTCTGAAGGTCTCATCTCCAAGTGAAGTGTTCCCTCACCTACTGGGAATGCCAGACGGTTGAGCGCAATCCCTGCATGTAATCGGAAGAGCATTTGTCATTATCCATATTGCAGCTTATACAGCTGGTAAGATCTTTCCAATTACAATTTCAATAGTGTTAAGTTTGACAAGCACGGATCTTTCGTCACTGAACTTTCCACGCAGGAACTGTGTGCTATATTGGGAACTGTCTCGATCTTTTTGAGTCCACAATATAGGAGTGAGACTTTGCACACATATAACCAGTCGGGTTCAACTACCATTAGCAGAACTGCAGTCCTTTAAGTCCTACTAAAGCCCCGAATGCCTATACTGAGTGCTCTGGATATCTTTGTATGCAAGGCATATTTTGCAATATAGTGGGCCCTACTTACGCCCCTTTGCTCCAACCAATAGCTGTCCACACAGCATTCTCACTTTAGACCCATTCAGGGCATTTTCATCTCAGCCTGCTCCCCCTCCCCGCAGTGTCACCTCTGTGATTTGTTCACCAATTTATTAGGCTTATATTTATAGCACAATACTTAATTAAAAATAGGGGTTTGCCCTGGTGAACCATCACAGAAGTGACACCTTTGTGTCCGGACTGTCTGAGTTTTATTGTTACATGTTTGTTATGTGTTTCTTGTTTGTGAGTCTGACATAGCTACATTGCTTAAGCGGTAGCATACTTTTTCACTTATTAGCTCTGCCACGTTTCTTACGTTTCAGTATAAATTGACATTTTTTATCTTGTTTTGTAGTACTATGATATTTAATAAATTATAGAGATTATTCGCACCCTTGAGTATAGACCTTGATTTACCAATAGTAGCCTTTTCCCTGGGGGTGACCTTTCCTTCTAAGGGTTCCCTCCCAGGTTCTTGTATATTTGGTCAGTAGGTTCTGGTTACGGTAAACAGCCCCATCATTAGGGGGGTGTCTCCTCGGTGCCGTTACTACATTACTTTATTTAGTTATCATATGGGACACACTTTGTTTTCTCTTTAGGCCCTTGCACTATATGGTTTTGGTAAATCTGCAGAAAATCCAATAGTGTGTATGGGGTCAAAGTCATCAGTCAGTTAAAATCTTGACCTGCCCCACTTTTGCCCACCAATTGGTCAACGAGGTCACTATCACATAATAAGGTGGAATGAGGTGAGGCCAAGTACAACTTTTTGTAAATTTAGGTAAAGGAAATGAGTATTGAGGCAAATATAGAGGCAACAATTGCTTACCTATCTTTAATATGTTAGTTGCCTTGCTGTGATGCTGATTTATTGGATTCAATACTATCTGTGTCATGGACCTTAACCACTTAAGGACCAGAAGGATTTACCCCCTTAATGACCAGGCCATTTTTTGCAATACGGCACTGCGTTGCTCTTCGATCTAACTGACAATTGCACGGTAATGCGATGTTGTACACAAACAAAATCGATGTCCTTTTTTTCCCCACAAATAGAGATTTCCTTTGGTGGTATTTTATTACCTTTAAGTTTTTTTGTTTTTTTTCTCGTATAAACAAAAAAAGACCGTCAATTTTGAAAAAAAAATGATATTTTTACTTTTTGCTATAATAAATATCCCACAAAAATTAAATAAAAAATGTTTCATCAGTTTTAGGCCAATATGTATTCTTCTACATATTTTTGGTAAAGAAAAAGAAAAAATAGCAATGAGTGTAAATTGATTGGTTCGCGCAAAATGGTGGTGATCAGCTTTGTTTAGTGGAACTGCACCATTGCGGCAGACAGATGGGACACTTTTGACACTTTTTTGGGACCATTGACATTTATACAGCAAGTAGAGCTATAAATTGCCACTGATTACTGTATAAATGTCACTGGCAGGGAAGAGGTTAACACTAGTGGGCAATCAAGGGGTTAAGTGTTCTCTGGGGAGGTGTTTCTAACTGTGGGGGGAGGGGACTGACTGGGAGTAGAGAGAGATCGCGGTTCCTCATCACTAGGAACAGCAGATCTCTCTCTACTTCCCTGACAGAACGGGGATATGTCTGTTTACATTGACAGATCTCTGTTCTGGCTCTCTGAGGATCACCGGCGGACATTGCAGCCGCTGGCCACGAGCATCGGTTCCAGCGTCCAGCCGTGAGCAACCCCCAGAGCTCTTACAGTGGCCGATGCACACCTATGGCGTTTCACACAGCCGTGCCAACCTGCCTCCGTATATATAATGATAGCGGCTGGTCAGCAAGCGGTCAAAGTGATTGTAAATTCTCGTTTTTTTTCTAATTAAATAACAAACACATTAAACTTACCTGCCCTGTGTAATGGTTTTGCACATAGCAGCCCGGATCCTCCTCTTCATGGGTCAATCAGGAGGGAGAGTCCGGGGGGCTGCTGCACATAGAAGGTTTTTTTATCTTAACCACTTGCCGACCACCGCACACACTTGGCAGAATGGCATGGACAGGCACATTTTCCACTGTGTGGGTGGCGCGCATGCACCCCTGCCACGAGCACCATGACTGTGCCGTGGGACCCGCGGACTCGATGTTTGCCGGTGTCCCACAATCGTGTCACGGTGCTGCAGAACGGAGGGAATCCTGTGTAAACAAGGCATCTCCCTGTTCTGCCTAGTGACACGACACTGATCTTCTGCTCCCTGTAATCAGTAAGCCCAGACCCCACACAGTTAGAATCACTCCCTAGGACACACTTAACCCCTTCCTAGCCTCCTAGTGATTAACCCCTTCCCTGTCAGTCACATTTATACAGTAATCAGTGCATTTTTATAGCACTGATCGCTGTATAAATGTGAATGATCCCAAAATTGCGCCAAAAGTGTCCGATGTGTCGCTATAATGTCGCAGTCACGATAAAAATCGCTGATCACCGCCATTACTAGTAAAAAAAATATTTATAAAAATGCCATAAAACTATCCCCTATTTTGTAGACGCTATAACTTTTGCGCAAATCAATCAATAAACGCTTATTGCGATTTTTTTACCAAAAATATGTAGAAGAATACGTATCGGCCTAAACTGAGGAAAACATTTTTTTTTTATATACATTTTTTGGGGGGTATTTATTATATGGAATAGACAGTAATATTGAAAAACATCTAAAACTATAAAAATTCCCGGAGTTCAAAAAATAATGCTGTAGCAGCGCTCAAATCAAAACCTTGTTTGAAAGAGTCCTCTATATCAGCTGAATATAGGTAGTGATAGTAATGTGGATGGGAATGGAAAAAACATCAGTGCAGAGTGCTCCTTTCACCCAAAGATGTTCACCACGTGGGGGGGGGAAACTTCCCATTTTGCGGATGCACTTACCAGACAGAGGTAAGGATCAAATTGGGCATGAACCAATGCTGACCATCTGTCTATAATCCTGCATTATCCACCACTCAGCTTTGCTTCACAACACGTCCGAGATCACATATAGGAAGAAAACTCCACATAGAGCAGTACTGTTTAAAAGTTTATTGTGCCCCAACAGTGCCCCCATATAAAATGTGCATACCAGAAACAAAATTTGACAGGCATTGTAAACTGAGTGGTATTTGATCACCTCTGCGGTTTTTGTTTTTTGCGCTATAAGCAAAAATAGAGTGACAATTTGGAAAAAAAAACAATATTTTTACTTTTTGCTATAATGAATACCCAGACGCCCTCAGACGAAGTCAGGAAATGATGAAATGCGTCAGTGAGTGACTCTCAGACAACTGACCGGAAGATATGTATGCGTTCCACGGACCCGGAACCAGGAAGGACGCGGCAACATCGGTTACCAGAACGTCTCATTGGTTTCCAGTAGGTCCAAACACAAAAAGTAAAAATATTGTGTTTTTTTTCCAAATTGTCACTCTATTTTTGCTTATAGCGCAAAAAATATAAACCGCAGAGGTGATCAAATACCACCAAAAGAAAGCTCCATTTGTGGGGAAAAAAGCATGCCCGTTTTCTTTGGGAGCCACGTCGTACGACCGCAAAATTGTCAGTTAAAGCAACGCAGTGCCAAATCGCAAAAAGTGGCCCTGACATTTGGCAGCCAAATCCTCCGGGGCTGAAGTGGTTAATGCATTAACATGTTAGAAATGCCCTGCAGAAAATGCAAGACTGTAACCTTGGCCTGCCACAAATCATATTGTTTTTATGTCGCCCGTAAACAGGAAGGTGTCTCACCAAGAATGATGGGTCCTAACCCATCTGGGCAATTCCTTATTTTCCAACTTCACGAGCAGACTGCTTTCAGGATGTATTTAGAATGCAGAAAAATAACAATAAAGTGGTTCAACAGCAAAAACGGCATGTTAGAATTCCCCGTAGAAAATATAAGACTGTAATTTTGGCCCTCCCACATATTTGCCACGGAGTGGCCATAAACAAGAAGATGACTCACAGAGAATGATGGGTCCTAATCATCTACACCTGTAGTACACCCACAGTCAGGGCCGCTGATAGGCCAGTACAACTGGCCCTGTTGTACCGGGACTGGCCAGCAGAGGGGGCCCCGGTAATCTGAACAGAGTGGGAATTGATACAGAATAAAAAATAAAATATTCCTCCAGCCAGCACCCTATCACCCATCACCAACCAATCCAAGCACAGCTCTCTGCAGGCAGCACATGCATTATGGCCCATAACACATGTGCTGCCTGCAGAGACAGTGCCACCCATGCAACCAATTGCCATAATGTGCTGCAGACAATGCCACCATGGGCATTGGTGGCATGGGTGGCACTGTCTGCAGTACATTATAGCATTGGCGGTGTCTGGGGAGGGGGCGGGGCCCCATAAATTAGGCTGTACGGGGCTCTATGATTTCTATCAGCGGCCCTGCCCACAGTCTATGACTATCTACTGTAATATATCCAGTCTATGATTATTTTCTGTAACATTACGTATACTGTACATTACATGCAGTCCTTTAGTAATGTCAGGGGCCACACTAACATGTAAGTTGACTACCACTGGTATACAGTATTGTTCTTTCAGAATCTTACACACTGCGCTTTCAGTAGCTTTAATTCATAGTATGGATAAATTCATCCTATAATTTTTGGATTGCGCAAGCGTTAAATTACCTGGTTTGGTTGTGTTGTCCCAGAATTACAAGGACCACCACATGTCATAGACCTGCTAAGCAGCGTGATGAGGTGTTAGATGTTTTTAGATTACATTTAACAACACCATCTACATGTGGTGTTACTTTATCACATAAATTATTTAATGTGGCATTACCTTACCTCTTTACATAAATGTTTTCTTTGGAAACAAAGAGTTCCAGACTTCCACAAAAATAACACTGTTCACAAGAAAAACTTCCCGAGCCTAATAACGAGCAGCGGCAAAAAAATTGTCATAATATAAAAACAAAGCAGCTCAAATATTTTTCTATTTCTGGTCTACTTAAAATTTGTAACATTTTTACGGGTGTACGTTTATTCCCAATAGATAATGAAAATGCAAATTTACATGTAGGGTAAAACATATGATTGACTCTGGTTTTGTGCTGTATATTTGTATGCAGATAATCAGGCAAGCTATTAAACCCACTAATGTTGTGTTGGTTTCAAACCAGTCTACAAACAACATTAGCAGATGTTCTCCAACTAGCATCAATTGATCACAGATGCAATAGCTAGTGATAAAGAATTTGTAAAACGATGGACATAATGAATGTCAGAGTGGGTTCTTGAAGTCCAAAATTCAATATACACACACCGGCCACTTTATTAGGTACATCTGTTCAATTACCTGGTAAGACAAATTGCTAATCAGCCAATCACATGGCAGCGACTCAATGCCTTTAGGCATCTAGTGGTGAAGATGATTTGCTGAACTTCAAACCGAACACCAGAATGGGGAATAAGGCTGGGTTCACACTACTACACTACTTTCATCCTACTTTGCTCTGTGTTCAATGTTTCCCTATGAGAGCGTCTTGTAGCGTCCTACACAAGTCGGTCCGACTTTGAAAATGCTCCCTGTACTACTTTTGGTCCTACATTGATCCTACTTCAGCCCATTGAATATCATTGAAGTCGGACCAAAGTAGTATCCTGTTCATGAAAGTAGGATAGATGTAGGACCAATGTAGCAGAGCAAAGTAGGATGAAAGTAGTGTAGTAGTGTGAACCCAGCCTGAATGTGGCATGGTTGTTGGTGCCAGACGGGCTGGTCTGAGTATTTCAAAAACTGCTGATCTACTTGAATTTTCACACACAACTATCTCTAGGGTTTACAGAGAATGGTCCGAAAAAATATTCAGTGAGTGGCAGTTGTGTGGATGAAAATGCCTTATTGATATCAGAGGTCAGAGGAGAATGGGCAGACTGGTTCAGGATGATAGAAAGGCAACAGTAACTCAAATAATCACTTGTTTCACGTGTTTTCCGAGCTAAAGTGATTGTAAACGATCACCTTGTAAAACAACCCATTCAGTTTAAAATAAAAATGAAAGGCAAAAAAAATTGTATAGATATAAAAAAACATTATAAATACCCTTTTCCCTTTTTTATAAGTGATCACATTCTTCTATTATCAGCTGCATAAGAGCTGGGTGAGGAGAAGCAGCAACACACTGAGCTTCCCAGTGAATGGCTGTGCAGCGGAGGGCATGTCAGCACAAGTCTGATCATTGGAGGAGAGTACACTGAGTTCCCAACACAGCTAGAGAACTGACCACAATGTGCTCTCCTGCATTGTGGTCAGTTTTTAATAGGAAAGCAAGGGGACTGGCAGGATCACCAGGGATTTCACAAAAAGGAAGCAATACAAAGAGAACAGGATACTTTTTCATACAGTAACATGGCACAGCAGGCATAGATCAGGAAAATGTGTTGGGGTAACAAACACTTTAACCTCCCTAGCAGTATGATTATTTCAGATTTTAGGTGCTGAAAGCGGTACCATTATTTGCAAGGAAATTTGGCATTTTATACTGTAGGCCTGTAATTCTTAGGAATAACTTAATTAAATCTGACCAAACAAGAGTCTAGTAGGCATCCCGGGTATGAATTTTTTTTAAAAACAAAATTATAAATTATAATATAATAAATAATTATAAATAATTATAACAAATAATAATATAATTATAATAAAAATTATTCAATAATGTAATCAAAATCACTGAAATTTGCTCAGTTGCAGAATTGTCGCTGTCATTACTTTTATTTTTTTATGACGAATTTCCCCACAAATCGCTATCGCTCAATTCTGCAAGTGATTATAATTTATTATCGCTGTTTTCTAGCTGGTCTAAAACCATTTTTGACATAAAGGGACACTTTTGGTTGCTATGGACAATCTACAGTTTGCAGGCAGAAAGAACAGTTTTTATAATATAAAAGTACATGTAGGGCACTGGGCAGACCACTAGGGACAAGGGGGGGGGGTTTATTTTTTACATACAGTACTGTAATCTATAAGATTACAGTATACTGTATGTAATGTGTTTGTTTCTGTTTTTGAATTTGGCACCGTTCTCCGCCCCCGTGCACAGAGGCGTTGCTCGGGGGGTGCAGTCCGCACCGGGTGACACCCGCTAGAGGGGTGACACCATCCCGTCTTTTTTTTTTTTTTTAGCTGACATGCCCAGCCTGCCCTGTGCAATCCCAGCCTGCCCTGTACCACCCCAGCCTGCTCTGTGCCACCCCAGCCTGCCCTGTACCACCCCAGCCTGCCCTGTACCACCCCAAACAGCCCTATACCACCCCAGCCTGCCCTGTACCCATCCAAACAGCCCTGTACCACCCCAGCCTGCCCTGTACCACCCCAAACCTTTCCCATGCCATCCCAACTTGCCCTATGCCACCCTAACTTGCACTATACCACCCCAACCTGCCCTGTACCACCCTAACTTGCCCTATACCACCCCAACCTGCCCTATGCAACCCTAACTTGCCCTATACCACCCCAAACTACCCTATATCACCCCAACATGTCCTATACCACCTTAACCTGTCCTATTCCACCCCACTACACCAACCTGCCACTATACCACTCTATACTACCCTAACCTGCCACTATACTGCCCTATACTATCATTTACAGGGGCTGGTTTGGGGTGTGCCCCGTGCCCGTGTTTTACCACACCGGGTGACACCAACCCTAGTGACGCCACTGCCCGTGCGTCGTAACGTAGCAGGGAACGGAGATCGGCGGCACACAGAGGCACTGTGTGAATCGAGCGAGCACCCGCTCGCTCACACAGTGCGGTGGCATCACTGGATCCAGGGACAATGTATGTAAACACTGCCTGTGGATTCAGCGAGGCGAGCCCGAGTCTGACTCGGGGTTACCGATCGCAGCAAAAACATGTAACCCAGAGTCAGACTTGGGAACACCGCCAGGGGGGTTAGGCCAGGGGCCTTTTCATAAAACTGCTGGTTGTACTGCGCTCTAACTACCAAACTACTTGTAGTGTAGGTTTATACTTCCACTAAGGACATTAGGCCAGATTCACAGAACAGATACGACGGCGTATCTCCTGATACACCGTCGTATCTCTTGTTCTATCTATGCGGCTGATTCATAGAATCAGTTCCTCATAGATAGCCCTAAGATCCGACAGGTGTAATTGACTTACACCGTCGGATCTTAGGATGCAGTACCTCGGCCGCCGCTGGGTGGAGTTTGCGTCGTATTCCAGCGTTGGGTATGCAAATTAGCAGTTACGGCGATCCACAAAGGTTTTTCCCGTCGTTACGTCGGCGCAAGTCTTAGTTTCCCGTTGCAAAGTTAGGGGTGCTATTAACATGGTGTAAAATTACTCCACCATGTTAAAGTATGCCCGTCGTTCCCGCGTCGCTTTTGAATTTTTTTTTTCCGGCGTAAGTACGTTACACACGTCGCGATTCACAAACACGTCGGGCCGCCGTAAGTTTTCGCGCAAAGCACGTCGGGAAAATTGCAAACTGAACATGTGCAGTACGTCCGGCGCGGGAGCGCGCCTAATTTAAATGGTACCCGCCCCATTTGAATTGGGCGGGCTTGCGCCGGACGTGTTTACGATACACCGCCGCAAGTTTACAGGTAAGTGCTTTGTGGATCGGGCACTTACACTGAAAACTTGCGGCGGTGTAACGTAAATGGGTTACGTTACACGGCCGCAATTCTACTTGAATCTGGCCCATTGTCTATTGTATGTAGTGATGAGCGAATTTGCCATTCATCAAACTCATCTAAAAAATGTGCACTTGAAAATAGGGGTCATTGCAAGTCCGTGCAAAAAATTATTTTAAGAAATACTCCATATTATGTGACTTTGAGGGTAACATCTGGATAGAGAGATATAATTTTGCCCCTGTACAAATCATTAGTAAGACCTCATCTGGAATATGCAGTTCAGTTTTGGGCTCCAGTTCACAAAAATAATACCGAATAAAAGAGAACTGAAGAAAGTGTAGAGAAGGGCAACCAAACTATTACAGGAACTTAGAATTTATTCTCTTCTGAGAAGAGGAGATAAGGTTTTTTTTGATGAACATGCAGAAACACATAAGTGGCTCATATAGTGAACTTGGTGTGGCGTTATTCACTTTCAGGTCAGACAACTAGGAGGCACTTTTTACATCTGCAGGAAAAGAGATTTAAAGTGGTTGTAAACTCTAGTGGACTACTTCTAACTATAGGTAAGCCTATAATAAAGCTTACCTATAGGTAGTGGAAATATCTCCAAAACATGCGCCGTTTAGGAGATATTTCACTTGTAGTCCAACAAAATTCTTCACTGCGCATGCCCGGGGAAGAAACTAAACAAAGTGCCGTTTCTTCCCCAGTCTGTGCCGTGAATTGCGGCTCCCGTGTGGATGCACGGGAGTGACTTCACGAGGCTCCGGCGAATCACAGCGCCGGAGTCCGTGTCTCTCCTTGGTTTTAAAGAACTATATGTCATGTTCTGTAAAATAAAATGTGTGCATTTCCAGCCTTCATTGTATGCCTTGGCTCAGCTAGAGGGGAGGGCTGTTAGAAGCTTTACAGTGCTGAAGCTCACAGGCTGCCAGGTACAAAGGAGGAAATATTAGGCAGATAAGATAAGATCCTATGCTTGTAAGTTTAACTCTTTTGTGTCTCCATAGAAGTTTGTCCTGTCACCTCTTCTGCTTTTCTTCTCTCTCCTTAATCTGTAATCCCTCTGCACAGTCTGTATCATTCTTGTTTCCTCCCCCTTTTAGGCCATTAGATGATCGGCCTCTAGTGACTTTCTGATTATTGGCAGAGTATATGGGGAATACAGGACAACTGAGGTCATGCAGAGCAGGGTGAGACCTGGCCTTACTGGATTTTACACAGTATAGGCACTTATTTTTAATGTTTTACATAGCTATACCTGCAATAGGGGCCAGCCTAATGTGATCTATCAGGACTTAATTTTCTGACTAAAATTTTACTTTAGTCAAGACAAGTCAATTCTACTTTAAAATTCTACTTTAAGCTATATGCGCAGACAGAACAGTACAATTCTCTATTTTGACATCACATAAATTGCATATGTAATAAATTGTTTTACTTTTACAATATTACTTACATACAACAGCAGCAATCCATTCTGATTTATTTAAACATGGAAAAAAAAAATCTAGCAGTAATAAGACAGAACTGAGCAATTAAAGTAGCAGACACAACATATCCAAAAGCCATCAGAAGGTTTATACTTACAAGAAAAATTAAGCTAAAGTCCTTAATTGGCAATAAGGATGAGCTCTGGCGTGTTCGCATGGTACACCTGCAGAGCCCGCCAGGAAGTCTGCACAGCACTGCGCTAATCACAGCCAGGGAGACATTTCCCGATCTCTGCAGCCGAGCATCGGACAATGTCTCCCTGGCTGTGATTAGCGCACCATGCGAAAACGTCAGAGCTCATCCTTAATTGGCAACAGTGCCAAAACATGTTTCATAACATAGCTTGTTGTCTTTCAGCAAAGTACCACACTGTACTGTCTAAGTTTAAAGCGGAAATAAAGTCCACTAAAAAATGGGCCCCCCTGAAGCTGTTAGCCATAATGTGCTAGTATGCACATCATAGTACATTATAGCAGACTTACCTGGCAAGTGAGCTCTCTAGTGCTGCACGGTCAGTGCTCCCGCATGTCAGGGGTGCTTCCAACTTCTCCTGGTCTTCCATCCAGGTTTAAACTGTTTGGTCACATGATTGATTGGGCCATGATGAGGTCACTGCCACACTTTTGCTGCTTAGTCTACATCAGGCATTTGCAATTAGCGGACCTCCAGCTGTTGCAGAACTACAATTCCCATGAGGCATAGCAAGACTCTGACAGCCACAAGCATGGCACCCAGAGACAGAGGCATGATGGGACTTGTAGTTTTGTAACAGCTGGAGGTCCGCTAATTGCATATCCCTGGTCTACATTAATACTGATAGGCAGGGAGAAGCAATTATGACAGGTGAGGCCAATAGAGTTGCTAATGTCATAAAAATCCTACCTGTCAGTGTTTTTTTTTATAAAGTTCAATTCCACTTTATTAACACAGAATACACAAAAACACTTAAAGACTACAACCACATATTTCCAGAGACAAGGCAGTTGTTATTCTAAAATTACTTCATAAGCCATAACCAGAATTATAGCACAGTGGCTGGAGAGTATGTAAGCAGCTTGACTGGGCAGCAGTGTAAGTGTGTATTGTTTCAAAGACAGTAGCAAGAAATATTGCACAGACTGGCTGCACATCATGTAAGCATTTTTACTTGGCTGCAATGTAAGAGGGAGGGAGGAGGCATTTTAATGATTGTGACATACTAATTATGAAATATTATGTCAGAGACAAGAGCCATAAATATTGCATAGATGCACTGCACATCAAGTAAACAGTTTTACTGGGTTACAATGGAGGAGTGAGCCAGTTCTAATCAAGAAACAGAAATTACAGAGTAGACAATATTGCACAGACATGCAGCACACCATGTAAGCAGTTTGACTAGGCAGCAAGGGAAAAGGAAGAGATGAGCAATTTTTTATTGTAAAAAAATATTAGTGCATTCTTTCAGAAACAAGAGCCTGAAACATTGCACCGAAAAACTGCACACAATGGGCCAGATCCACATAGAAATAGTTTGGCGCAGCGTATCAGAGATACGCTACGCCGCCGTACCTTACCTGGCGTAATTTCGAATCCTTAAAGATTTTGCGCCGTAAGTTACGGCGGCGTAGTGTATCTTTGGTGGCGGAATTCAAATCGGCGATTAGGGGGCGTGTTTCATTTAAATGAAGCGCGTCCCCGCGCCGAATGAACTGCGCATGCTCCGTTTCTAAATTTCCCGCCGTGCATTGCGCTAAATGATGTCGCAATGACATCATTTTTTTAACTTAGACGTGAATTCCGTCCATCCCGATTCACGGATGACTTACGCAAAAAAAAAATCAAATTTAGACGCGGGAACGACTATATGCTGCAAAATACCAGCTTTAACTATACGCCGGAAAAAGCCGACTAGAGACGGCGGAAAAAAATGCGCCAGACACTCGAACGTTCGTGGATCGACAGAAATAGCTAATTTGCATACCCAACGCGGAAAACGACGTGAACGCCACCCAGCGGACGCCAAAGTATTGCATCTTAGATCCGAAAGGCGTACGAGGACGTATACCTTTCGGATCTAACCCAGTTGCCGTCATATCTTGGTTTGAGGATTCAAACCAAAGATACGACGCGGGTAATTTGTCTGTGGATCTGCCCCAATGTATGCAGTTTATTAGGCCGCAGTGGGGAACAGAGGGATAAGACCGTTTTTGTTGTGAAAAAACAATTACAGTGTATTATGTCAAAGACCAGAACAAGAAATATTGCACAAATACAATACACATTATGTAAGTGGTTTTACTAGACCCCAAAAGGGAGAAAGGATCCATTATTTCTGAGATATTAAAACTGCAGTGCATTATGTCAGAGCCTGAAATATTACACAGACATGCTGCATATCATGTAAGCGGTTTTACTAGATTACAATCCAGGAGTTAGACCCCTATCACACAAGGGGCCTTAGGCCCCTTTCACACATACGTACCATTCATTTTATTAGTTCAGTCACGTCTTTTTAAAGAAAAAATTGATGACTTTTTATCAGGTTTTCATCACCTGCTCATCAATTTTCATCATTTTCTCATCAGTTTATTAACAGGCTTTCACACTGGAGTGAATGGAGCTGCTTTTTAAGGGTGCTTTGCAGGCGCTATTTTTAGCCCTATAGCGCCTGCAATGCGCCTCAGTGTGAAAGGGGTCTAACAGTAGTGTACAGACTCCATAGTTAGCATTGAATCAGTTGGAATAGGACACATTTTAAAAGGGCCACACAGCATTTTATCACAAAAAATCAACAACTGCGTGCATAAAGCATATGTCAGATAAAAAATGGAAGACATTTTTTAAAATCTATATAGTCAGCAATTTAGCGGTCCAAGAAGGCAACACTTAAAATTGATGCAATGTTTGCAACAGTTGTCCAAGCCAAATATTAACTATAAAATGCATTTTTTTTACACTATATAAGGAAGGAATATTGTGAACACTGCTAGGTATTACTGCTTGCATTTCTGGTAGGCCTCGTTAGCTAAAGTATATTCCAGTTAACTTTGGATGTATAAAACAATGAAGGTTTATATATTTTTTTATTTTAACTGTATTTAATAGCTTACAGACCTCATACTTATTGGGAGTATCTCACCAAAAATGTCATTTTTGTTGACGGGGATGCCAACAATCTGACCTGTATCTTTCTGGGAAAATCAGTGAGCCAATCACACAAGCAGGAAATTATGTCTCTGGGGGGGCGTTCTGTACACATTCTGTGTGTACAGAACACCTCCAGGTAGCCATGTTGCATTGCACTTTACAGAAAATTGCAGAGCTGCAGATTGAAAAGGAAAGGTCATTTTTAATAACATTCAAATCAACGCTATATTATATTTTCTTTATTTGCTATTTTATTTCTCATGAAAGTGGAGTTAAATTTTAACCGCTTGCTGCCTGCCACACGCAGATATTGTGGTTAACCCCACAGTAATCACTGCATTTTTATAGCACTTTTCGCTGTAAAAATGACCATGGTCCCAAAAATGTGTCAAAAGTGTCCGATGTGTCCACCATAATGTCACAGTCACTAGTAAAAAAAATATATATTAATAAAAATGCTATAAAACTATCCCCTATTTTGTAAACGCTATAACTTTTGCGCAAAACAATCAATAAACGCTTATTTCCAAAAATATGTAGAAGAATACGTATCGGCCTAAACTGAGGAAAAAAATGTTTTATGTCTTTTTTGGGGATATTTATTATAGCAAAAAGTAAAAAATATTGAATTTTTTTCAAAATTATCGCACTATTTTTGTTTAAAGCGCAAAAAAAAACAAAAACGCAGAGTTGATCAAATACCACCAAAAGAAATCTCTATTTGTGGGAAAAAAATATGTAAATTTTGGTAGGGAGCCACGTCGCACGACCGTGCAATTGTCAGTTAAAGCGACACAGTGCTGAATCTCAAAAAGTGGCCTGGTCCTTTAGCTACAAAATGGTCTGGGGCTTAAGTGGTTAACAAGCATTTAACCCATGCATGTCAGAGGGGAGAGGGCACTGCAAGGGTAGTTTTTATGTAATTATCAGGATTTGGCTTTAAAACAACTTTGTCGATAAACGAAACAATAAAAAATGTGAGATGCTTGCAAATATTTGCAGGGATGGCAGTTCTGAAAGACAACGCTTTGTTACTAGCCTAAGCCTAATGGCGCGTACACGCGATCATTTTTCGGCATAAAAAAAACGACGTCTTTCGGCATGTAGAAAAAACGTTTTTTCCAACTTCATCATTAAAACGACGTTGCCCACACACAATCGTTTTTAAAAAATGCTCTAGCAAAGCGCGGTTACTTACAACACGTACGACGGCACCATACAGGGAAAGTTCCATGCGGATGACGCCACCCTTTGGGCTGCTTTAGCTGATTTTATGTTAGTAAAAGACGATTCGCGCTTTTCTGTCTGTTACAGCGTGATGAATGTGCTTACTCCATTACGAACTTGCTTCTGAGCATGCACAGGTTTTTAACGTCGTTTTAGCCCACACACGATCATTTTTTACAACCTTGGAAAACGACATTGTTTAAAACGTCATTAAAAAATGCAGCATGTTCGAAAAAAATGTTGTCGTTTTTCAGAACCCAAAAAATGATGTGAAGCCCACACACCATCATTTTATATTACATTTTTTTTAACGTTGTATTTTACATGACGAAAAATGATCGTGTGTACGCGGCATAAGCCTTAGTTGAAGCCCGGCTACCTCTTCCTAACCCCTGTTCATTTCTATTGGACAGTGACACAACAGGCTATGTTAGCATTATGGACAATAGAAATGTTAGAGGTACAGGAGGAAACTGGCAAGCATAGACAATACCAGAAAGTGTCAGCACTAACAATCAGATATAACATCAGGGACTTGGAGGCTGTTGCAGCTGAGTGAAGCTACCTAGATAAGAACTTGCAAACATCCGAAGTGTACAGCACTGAAAAGTTTCAGGCTGCATTCACACCTGAGCATTTTGTCGCCTGAAGCGCGACGCTCAAAAACGCTAGAGGGGAAAAAATACATTATTCCCTATGGAGATGGTTCACATCTCCACTCCAAAATGCCCGACGCCGAACGCCTGAAGCTCAAACAAGTTCCGGACCCTTTTTTGTCGCGCGTATTGGGCGGTTTGGGTGTTTTTGAGCGTTTCCATTTCCCATAGAAAGTAATGGAAACGCTCGATTCAAGCGACTAGCGCGACAACGAGCGTTTGCTATGGGCGTTTCGTCGCTTTAATCAATAGAACATTTAACCAGGCAGAAGATAAAAAAAAATCTACCAACATAGCAACAAGTGATGTGAAGATGATAATTTTTCCTATTGGCTAAAATAAAAAATGTCAAAGTACAAAAACGTCGGACGACGCTGTATGCAAACGCACAAATAAGCATGAAAACGCCGGAAAAAAACGCCCAAAAAAACGACCGAACGACCTACGCTCAGGTGTGAATGCAGCCTTAGTGATCATTTAATAATCTTACCTCTTCTACACATACTCATTTGTCTCATAGGGTACTTTAATGGATATTTACATATTCACCATATGTTTTATTGCCTCATTTTCCAGCATAATGTTGTTGTTACTTTAATGTTAAGTACCAAAGGTCTATAATCTATTTTTACTAGAATTAAGTATTTTTGAACCACAGTAAAAAATAACGTTGCCCTTTAGGATTGCTTCCACAGGGTTCACACTACTGTGTCATTTGAATATGGCATTTCTGCCGTATGGAATTGGGATATATGAGAACTAGCTTGTTGGTCAAACTTTATGCAATGAACTCTATTAGGTTTTTTAATGTGTGGATTATTACTGATCTTCCCCTGCCTTCGTAGATTTTAGATTGGACAAGAAAAAGAGGATCTGTGGGGTACTAGCTGTTTTGCCAGATATTAATGTTGCCAATTTAAGTAGGTTAACCAATATTTTGGATTTTTTTGTACCGTATTCCACAATGTGGTTTTATAGATTTTGAGGGGCAAAGGGAAGAAGACTTGTGGCCTGCAACACTGAGTTTTTAGGTAAGCTTTTCCTACAATACCCTAAATTTACAGTTATGCAGAACAATGCAAAACAAAAATACATGCTTACAACCTTAGGTGACTACTCATAAAAAATAAAAATAAAACTCCCATGATACTGCCAGCACAAATATTGGGATAGCGGAATTAATATGCATGCCACCTGTACCTTTTATTGGTGTATTAGGCCCCTTTCACATTAAAAATAGCGCCTGCAAACCGACCCTAAACAGCAGCTGCTGTTTCTCCAGTGTGCCAGCAGGACCGCTCCAAAAGTCCTGCTAGCAGCATCTTTGGAGCAGTGAGAGGAGCAGTGTGTTTACCGCTCCTTCACCACTCCTTCCAATTGAAAGAATGGCCCACCTGACTTGAATCCAATAGAAAATCTATTGAGAGAACTTAACCTGCCTGGCGGTATCCCCGAGCGTGACTCGGGGTGGGTTTTCCATGCTGCGATCGGTATCCCCGAGTCACGCTCGGGGTGGATGTGCAGAGTGTGCAGCGGCGCGGCTTACCTTTTGCAGCATCCACAGGCAAGTTACTCACCTTGTCCCTGGATCCTGCGATGCATCCCTGCTGTGTGATCGAGCGGGACCTCCTCGCTCGATTCACAGTGTCCGTGTGCCGCCGATCTCCGTTCCCTGCGACGTTACGACGCACGGGGGCGGAGAACGGCGCCAAGTTCAAAAAAATAAATAAACACAATACACACAGTATACTGTAATCTTATAGATTACAGTACTGTATGTAAAAAATACACACCCCCCTTGTCCCCAGTGGTCTGCCCAGTGCCCTGCATATACTTTTGTATAATAAAAACTATTCTTTCTGCCTGAAAACTGTAGATTGTCCAAAAGTGTCCCTTTATGTCAAAAATGGTTTTAGAGCAGCTAGAAAACAGCGATAATAAATTATAATCACTTGCAGAATTGTGCGATAGCGATTTGTGGGGAAATACGTCATAAAAAAATAAAAGTAATGACAGCGACAATTCTGCAACTGAGCAAATTTCCGTGATTTTGAGTTGATTACATTATTAAATAATTTTTATTATAATTATATTATTATTTGTTATAATTATTTATAATTATTTATTATATTATAATTTATAACATTTTTTTTTTAAATCATACCCGGGATGCCTACTAGACTCTTGTTTGGTCAGATTTAAGTGAGTTATTCCTAAAAATTACAGACCTACAGTATAAAACGCCAAATTTCCTTGCAAAATAATTGTACCACTTTTGGTACGTAATTCCAGACAGAATCATACCGCCAGGGAGGTTAAGATCAGAGTTCATAGTAGAGATCCACGGTACCTTCAAGATTTGAACACTGTGTGGAAGAATGGGCTAAAATTACACCTGAGCAATGCATGTGACTAGTTTCTCCATACAGGAGGCGTCTTGAAGCTTTCATTAGCAATGAAAGAAATGTAATAAATACATTTCATTTAGCGTGTTCAATACTTTTTCTCTGTGTCATTCCATTTTATAACACGTAACTTAATTCCTGAACTTATGTGTTTTGGTTTCTTTGCATGTATGGATCGCATGGGTTGTTACCGACAAGTGGTGAAAATTTAAGGTCAATAGCACCTTTAGAAATAGATTTCCCTCGAAAAATGGTGACGTGTTCAATTGTTCAATACTTATTTCACTCGCTGTGTGTATATATATATATATATATATATATATATATATACTGTATGTATATGAATATTTACACCTTTGTTTTTTAAGTTGGTTTCTTACATCTAATTCACGTCATATCTTTATTCATCACAGATTCTGTACCTTGTAGATTGCTCAGTTTTGCACACATTGTATGTTATGGAAACCAGTTCTTATACCCTGTGGCAAAATGTCGCCTTCTGCTACTCTAGTAATTCAAAAATAAGAGGTGGGTAGTTGTAACTATAGAAACCAGGTCTCATTTTACCCCTCAGCCCATTTCCAACCTGTTACTAAATTACTAAGCACTGGAGCGATGCATCAAAGAGCTCATAGAGATGCTGTTAATGTAATGAAATTGAACACTCATCTGCTTAAAACATGTTGTGTCAGCTTGGAAATAAGAAGGGTGATTTTCCTCTAAGTTGGCACAATGTCAGCTACTTAAAGTTTCAAAGTTACAACAACAAGATTTAACTCTTTGTGATATAAAACGATATGGTTACCATATGTGTGACTGGTCTGTGTAATTAACTTGCTCGCTGAGTCCTTTAAGAAGACAAAAGCGCAGGTAATTGAACTGCAGAAAACATTTACTTTATTAAAATAATAACATTTTACCTGTTATAAGCCAGAGTACAGCATGTCATTTTATAATTACTATTTAACACCCAGGAATAAATGGAGTCAGGGACAACCAAGAATTTGCCAAAGAAAATGAGAAATTCAGGAGCCATTGTATCAGCTATATATTGTGTCCACAGATACCAGCCATCCACTTATGTACAGCCATGTTTACAATCATTCTTCACAAGGGAGAATCTAAGTTAAAACTCCTAACTGAAAAGCCTTGGAGTATGCAGCTCTTCATGTTGATCCATGATCACCTTGAAGTCATATGCAAAATCAAAGCTTTAGTTGTAAATGTACATTTTCCCCACTGCCCCACAATTGGTAACGTACCCAGTGCCTCTGAACTGTCCTCTGGGAAGGCTACATCACCAGTACCTTGAATTGCAAAATCTATTTTGGATTATTTTTTTTTTGCCTTCAACAGATGAAGTGTAAAATAAGGTAGATATACATGAATTCATGAAATCAGGTGAGATTTTTATTCACAGATCAATCTATGCTGAGGCAAATGATCTTACTGCCTGTCATCATGGGGGAGGAAAACACAGATGGGAGAAGCTAAAGAGTGACTGAATCCTCGGCCTCTGGCTGCCAGGATAAGATCCCCAAACTTAAAAATGAACATGTAAAGAAGGAAACAACAGCCTGCATATAACACAATTTTTTTTTTTTTTTTAATTGCCAGTTTTTAATGTTTACAGTGGTGCCTTTATTTTATTTTTGTAGATCTAGGTGAAGGTCTGATTTATATCTGCTACTAGTCAACCAAGTAGGTCATGAAAGCAGTGCCGGGACAAGGTCATATGGAGCGAACATGCCAAAATGTGCCCAACCCGCCCCAAGATGTATGAGCATTATGTGTCAGCACAACCCCCCCTTCAAAAAATGAACACTAATCTGCATGAAGTGAGCATAAATTCCCTTCCTCCCAGTACGAATCCCCCCATCCCAACATACATTTTTGCCCACCCCAACAAAAATGCCCTGCCTAGAAAAAAAGACCTCTCCCTAGCACAAATCTTCTACCCCTCAAATTTCCCCTCCAAGTACACATCCTCTCCCCCCACACTCCAAATCCACCCTCCCAGCACAAATTCACCCTCCTAGAACAGATGTCCCCACCCCCCAAAATTTCCCTTCCTAGCAGAAATACTCCCTAGTCATCCTTACTAGCATAAATCCCCCTCCCCCAAACCCCAGACCCCCACCATATCACCTCTTCTGGCACAACCCCCCCAAACCCCCACCTAGCACAAATTCTCTTCTCCCATCCCCCATCCTAACACAAATCCCCCTAAATCACCACTCCCAGCATTTCCACCCAAATTTACCTTCCTAGAACAATTCATACCCCCTGTTGCCCCCCCCCCAATTCTTCCTCCCCAAAGAAATCCTCTTGCCACAATCTCCCCTTAGCACCCCCCCCCCTACATTACATGATGCCACAGTACCCAGGGCAGCCGGCCCTCCTGCCAACCCCTTGTCACGGCCCTGCATGAAAGGTAATAGCTTTTTCTTCAGCATATTAGTCTATCTGAGATTTCCAGATGAACAGCACTTGTTTATACACATCTACTATATTTTAGGATTGTATTGTAGTATAGGGATTTTATGAAATAAAGTGGTTGTAAAAGCACAGGGTTTTTTTAACTTCACGCATTCTATGCCTAAGGCCTCGTACACACGACAAATGAAACGTTGTTTTCTTCGACGAGTTTCTTGTCAGGCTTGTCGAGAATCTTGTCAAGCTTTCTTTGCATACACACTGTCAAGACAAAATCTTGTTGTTCTCAAACGCGGTGACGTACAACGCGTATGACGGCACTATAAAGGGGAAGTTTGATTCCACTGGCGCCACCCTTGGGGCTGCTTTTACTAATATCATGTTACTGTGTGTTAGTAAAAGTTTGGTGAGAGACGATTCGCGCTTTTCAGTCTGTTACAGCGTGACGAATGTGCTATCGCCATTACGAACGCTACTTTTACCGAAGGTGCGCTCCTGTCTCATACTTTATTCTGAGCATGCGCGCGTTTCTAAGAATACACACGAACATGTTTCTCATCGTAAACCAGCTCGACGAGAAACACAACGAGGAAATTGAGACTCCCGACGAGAAAAAAGAGAACATGTTCTCTTTTTTTCTCATCGAGATCGACGAAAAACATACACACGGCCGTTTTCCTCGGCAAAAAAGCTCTGCCAGCATTTTTCTTGATGGATTTTGTCGAGGGAAAACGGTCGTGTGTACGAGGCCAGAAGGTAAAAAACCTGTGTGCAGCAACCTACCCTAACCGAGCCCCCTCTCGATCCAGCAGAGTCCATGAGAGCCTTGTCTCTTCGGGGACTGGCATTTCTGTTTGGCTTTTGGCAGTAGCAGGAGCCAATGGTTGTCAATCACAGCCAGTGAGCCAATCAGGAGACAGAGGGGGAAGGTGTGAATGGACACACAGAGCAGGGCTGGGGAGAGCAAGTTTCTTGCCGTTTGGGCACACGGCAGGAGGGAGGGGCCAGGAGTGTGGGACCCGAGAAGAGAAGGATCCAGGCTGCTCTGTGCACAACCATTGCACAGAGCAGGTAAGTATAACATGTTTTATTAATTAAAAAATAAAAATAAAAAAGTTTTTAGTATCGCTTTAATCAAGTTATTAAAGTGGAAGTCCATGCAAGAAACTAAAATCCTGCATCTGTAGACTCCAGGGCTCTAACACTAACAGCTCTATCCCTACAAAGAATAAATGAGTATACATATGGACACACACAGATTTCTTCAGAATAACAAAAGGTAGGACTCTGCAAAAAAGTTTGTTAAAATCCTTATAATGTACATAGATCACAGAGGGGAATGTGTTTTCTTTCTTAACAAAAGTGGATTTGCTCTTTAAAGTATGACTTTGAAAACTTAGACTAGCAAATGTCCTAAGTAGCTTGCATTTCTGTGAAAGTTGAGTTATACCAAGTCATTAAAGGGGTTGTAAAGGTTTGTATTTTATTTTCTAAATAGGTTCCTTTAAGTTAGTGCATTGTTGGTTCACTTACCTTTTCCTTCGATTTCCCTTCTAAATGTTTATTTTCTTTGTCTGAATTTCTCACTTCCTGTTTCTCCTCAGTAAACTTCACACCATCATCATGTTTAGTCAGCCAGAACAGCTTACTGACCACCTTACTGAGGAGGAACAGGAAGTGAGAAATTCAGACAAAGAAAACAAAGAAAAAAAACATTTAGAAGGGAAATCGAAGGAAAAGGTAAGTGAACCAACAATGCACTAGCTTAAAGGAACCTATTTAGAAAATAAAAAACGAACCTTTACAACCCCTTTAAAGTCTAATTTAATATCATTTTAATATGTTGAAGTAAATCCAGACTTCAAGAAACTATCTTTCATTAAAATCCTGTGATGGAGTTCCTTGTTCAGGCACTTCCTGTAATGGCAAGACAACTCTTTCCCATTTTTCCTTTTGTGTTGTTGCCCCATCATATGTGCCCTTGGATGGGAGTGCAAACAGCTCTGCTAAAATACATGGTTCACTATTGTAAGTATCTGAAAGCAGGTAAAGGACAAGGATGCACAGTCAATAATTGGCAAAAAAAAAGTCTGGTGGAGGTCCGCAGCAGTAAGATGCAAAAAGTATGAAAAAAGATAAAAAGGTATTTTATTTAAATATATATATATATAATTGTTAATACTATGCATGCTTTAGGAAATGTCAGCCAGTTAGAGTATAGATCTCCTGATCACAGATTGTGGTAAAGAGCCAACCAGTGGCTCTTTGGACATAGTTGATCACATGGTTATCACAGCTGATCACGATGTAAACAGAAGCCAGTTATTGGCAATCCTTTCCTCACGCTGACAGCGCGAGGAGAGAAGAGCCATAACCGGCTTGTGTAAAAGGAACATATTTTTGGTAAAAAAAAATCGCAATAAGCGTACATTGATTGGTTTGCGCAAAAGTTAAAGCGGCTACAAAATAGGGGATAGATTTATAGCATTTTTATTATTTTTTCGGACACTTATGACAACATTTTTGGGACCATTCACATTTATACAGCGATTCCTGCTATAAAAATGCATTGATTACTGTATAAATGTGTCTGGCAGGGAAGGGGTTAACACTAGGGGGGCGATCAAGGGGTTAATGTGTTCCCTAGGGAGTGATTCTTACTGTGGGGGGAGGGGACTGACTGGAGGAGGTGACCGATGGTTGTCCCTATGTACAAGGGACACACCATCGGTCTCCTCTCCCTGACAGGAAGTGGATCCACTGTCCTGCTCAGTTACTGGGCAATCGCAGGTGACGTGGCGCGAGCGCGCCCCCTAGTGGCTTAAGAAGGCGCAACGTCATATGACATCCGCCCAGATCCACGGTCATTTGGCGATGGGCGGTGGACAAGCAGTTAAAAAAAAATGGTGATTAAATACCACTCGTTTGTGTAAAAAAAAAAAAAAAAATTTTAAAATGTCACATGAGTACAGTGTTGCATGACCACGCAATTGAAATTCAAAGTGTGACAGCACTGAAAACTGAAAATTGGCATGGGAAGGGGGTAAAAAGTGGTTAAAGTAAAACCATATTACATATCTGTTCAACATAAAATAAAGAAACAAAATGCAATTTATATACATACAGTTTACAAAGTGAAGAAAATAAATAAATAAATAAACAAAAACAATGGGGCCCTTTAAATAAAATAATTCTAATGCTAAAGAGTTTATACTTTGTAATATTGGGTAGGTGCCAAGCAAGAGGAAAATGATGCTAAGTATTTATTCATGTTCCATCCGTACATGTTTACCATTAGCAGCAGTGGAGTAGAGAAGGAACATAATGGGATTGCTGACTGTTGGAATAAGGGTTAAGAGGCATGTTAAAATAGGATTAGGAATGAGTTAGACAAGAGAAACGTCTGGGGTTTTGTTTGAAGTTTTCCGTCTCCTACAATATGACTGTGCAGTAATATAAAAGACATGCTGAAAGTATTAGAATTTAATGCGGCCTTACCTCACACCATTCCTGACAGGTACAGGAAGAATACATAAGAAAATCTACAGTATAATAATCAGAAGTATGATTCTCACTTAGCTCTTTAGCACTGCAACATCACAAACAGGGACAGTAAATGGATACAGTTGCAAAAAAGTTTATGAACTCCATGAAATCTCCAGCATTTCTGCATGAATGGCTCCAAAATTGTTTTCTGATGTTCGGCTTAGTCACAATAGCCGACAATAACAGACTAACAACATTTACAGCAAACTTATAAAAGGAAAATAGTGAGTACATTGAACTATGAAGCAACCTGTATCTTTATATTTTTACTCATGTGGTTGGTGCAGATTACTTCATTTTATTTGAAGACCATCCATGCCTCCTTTTATTCTGCTGTGCACTGGCTCTTGGAAGGAGTCAGGTGAACTCCGGAACATCACTGCATAATGCCGCTAGCAATAGTACTTGACATTTCACAGACAACATGCCTATCCAAAGTAATACACATAGTTAGCTAGATTCACAAAGAGTTAAGCTGGCGTATCAGTAGATACGCCATCGTAACTCTTAATCTAAGCCGTCGTACATTTAAGTGTTTTCTTAAATTGAGATACACTTAAATGTAGCTAAGATACGACTGCCTGCGCCGTCGTATCTTAGCTGTCTAGTTCCGCCAGCCACTAGGGGCTTGAACGCTGATTTACGCCTAGAATACGTAAATCAGCGAGATACGCCTATTTACGAACGTACGCTTGCCCGTCGCAGTAAAGATACGCCGTTTACGTAAGGCGTTTTCAGGCGTAAAGTTAGTCCAACAAAAAGCTGACCTAGCCAATGTTAAGTATGGACGTCGTTCCTGCGTCCAATTTTTAAAATTTTACGTTGTTTGCGTAAGTCGTCCGTGAATAGGGCTGGACGTAATTTACGTTCACGTCGAAACCAATAAGTCCTTGTGGCGTACTTTGGAGCAATGCACACTGGGATATGTCCACGGACGGCGCATGCGCCGTTCATTAAAAACGTCAATCACGTCGGGTCACGATTCATTAACATAAAACACGCCCCCTGTTCCTCATTTGAATTAGGCACGCTTACGCCGGGCCATTTACGCTACGGCTTAGGAGGCAAGTGCTTTGTGAATACAGCACTTGCCTCTCTGACTTACAGAGGCGTAGCATAAATACGATACGCTACGCCGGCTGAAACATATGCCGCCCTACGTGAATCCAGCTAAGTCTTTCCTAAATGTGAGCAGTACAAGACAGTATACTAGATTTTGTGTTTTACTGGTGTATTTTGTAAAGTCGGCCATATTTAGTAGTAGAAGTTAATTCATACATTTTCATTTTTGGAATGTTCACTCGATTTCATAATGCTTCAATCTTCCAGTGGTGTCAAATTGATGTTCATGTAGAAATGAGAAAATTCAAAGGAGCAGGATGCCAATTTTCTTTCTGCAACAAACACATTTCTAACTGTGAATGTGGTTTTCTTTCTGGCAAAAATATATTGTAATGAAACCTGTTGAACCACTTGCCCACTGGGCAATTTAAAGAGAAGTATGGGTTTGTGGCTTTTTTCCCCATCATACTTACCTAGGTCTGATGCTGCATCTGTCCCCCCCGTGCCTCTACACTGAGAACCGAGCCATCGAACATCGCCGATGGCTCGGTTCTCACAGCGCCCCAAGCAGAGACCTGCTGACTGTCAATTTAGCAAAATAGTAATTTTCTTCAGAAATTTGGTCCAAAATGTATACTGCTACATATCTTTGGTGAAAACAACCCAAATAGGTGCAGAGTACTGTATTTGGTATTTTTGAAAGTTATAGAGTCTACAAGGTATAGTGCCAATCATTGAAGATTGATCACACCTGATGTACTGACATTTTTTGAGACCCTAAGAAGCCAGGAAAGTACAAATATCCCCCAAATTACCCCTTATTAGAAAGTAGACATTCCAAGGTATTTAGTAAGAGGCATGGTGAGTTTTTTGAAGTTGTAATGTTTTCCCACAATTCTTTTTTTTTTCACAAAATATTTTTTTCTCACACACAGCATATGCATACTTGAAATTACGCCCCCAAATACATTCTGCTACTCCTTCTAAGTATGGCAATACTACATGTGTGAGACTTGTGCCTGTCCACATAGAGAGGCACAACATGCAGGGAGCGTTCAAGGGACATAAATTACAGATATAGGGCCAAATCCTCAAAAGAGATACGACGGAGTAACTGCTGTTACTCCGTCGTATCCCTGGTCCTAACTATAGAACTGATCCACAGAATCAGTTTCCCATAGTTAGGACGAAGATCCGACATGTGTAATTGAATTACACTGTCGGATCTTAGGATGCAGTACCGCATCCGCCGCTGGGGGCATTTTGCTTCGAAATGCCGCCTCGGATATGCAAATTAGGACTTATGGAGATCCACAAAGCTTTTCAGCTTCGTTTTTTCTCCGTAAGTTTTATTTTAATTAGGGCTGCTTTTACAAGGTGTAAACTGTTTACACCTTGTAAAAACAGACCTTTCTTGCTAGCGACGCGATTTTTTTTTAATTTTAAATTTTTTTTTTGGCGCCGTATCTTTTTTTTTTACCCAACGCAACTTTATTGTCCCGTCGCGATCCACAAAGCCGGACGTAACGTAATTTCGCGCTATGCACGTGCCTCATTTAAATGGGAATCGCCCCCTGGAGAAGAGGAACGCCTTGTGCCGGCCGGATTTAAGTTACACCGCTCAAAATTTCTAGGTAAGTGCTTTGTGGATCGGGCAGAAATTTTGCGGCGGTGTAACTTAAATAGGAAAAATTACGTTGCGCCGCTTCTTTGTGGATTACCACCACAATTTCTAGACACCAGGACAAGAAATGCCATTTTGGAAAGCAAACACCCCAACGCATATTCTATGAGGCATAATTAGTCATTTGAACTTGTCATTTTTTTCCACAAGTTTTTGGAAAATGTGGAAAGAAAATGAAAACTGTTTTATTTCTAACAGCATGGGCATACCACAAATTACACCCCAAAATATATTCTGCTACTCGTCCCGAGTATGGCAATACCACGTGTGAGACTTTTACACAGACTGGCCAAATACAGAAGCCCAACATGCAGGGAGCACCAACAGGTGTTCTAAGGGCATAAATTTCACATTTTTTTTGACTAGCTATTACACTTTTGTGAGACACTGATTGGCGCTGTAGTGGCATAGATGTGGTATGGACGAGCACTGATGTGGCACCATTGAGCACTGATGTGGCATGGATGAACACTTATGTGGAACGAATGTGGCATGGATGTGGAACTGAGAACTGATGTGGCATGAACTAGAACTGATGTAGGATGGATGTGGTGTGGATGAGAACTGATATGGCATGGATGTGGCACAGATGAGCACTAATGTGGCATGGGTGAGAACTGGCGTGCCATGGATGAGCACTGATGTGACATGGATGTGGCACGGATGAGTACTGATGTGGCATGGATCTGGCACGAATGAGCACTGATGTGGCATGGATGAGCACTGATGTGGCACGGATGAGCACTGATGTGGCACAGATGATCACTTATGGGGCACGGCTGAGCACTGATGTAGCATGGATGTAGCATGGATGTGGCATGCATGATCACTGATGTGGCATGAATGAGCACTGATGTGGCATGGATATGGCACGGATGATCACTGATGTGGCATGGATGATCACTGATGTTGCATGGATGTGGAACAGATGATCACTGATGTGGCATGGATGTGGCACAGATGATCGCTGGCGTGGCATGGATGTGGCACGGATGATCACTGATGTGGCATGGATGAGCCATGGATGAGCATGAATGAGGATGGATGAGCCAGGGATGAAGCATGGATGTGGATGGATGAGCCAGGGATGGAGCATGGATGAGCATGAATGTGGATAGATGAGCCAGGGGTGGATGGATGAGCCAGAGATGGAGCATGGCTGAGCATGAATGTGGACGGATGAGCCAGGGATGGGCACAAATCAGCACCGTGGACACTTCAGATCCAGCCCACAGAGCTGCTTTTTTTAGGGCCCCAGATGGCAACCCCCCTTTTTTTCTTTTTATAAAAAAAATATTTTTTTTTCAATATATTTTTACTTTATTTTTTATTAAAGGGCCAATTTTTAGGGGTCCGGAGGTCCCCAGGGGCCCGGAGATCCCCAGGGCCCCGGATGACAACAACCCCTCTTTTTTTATATTAATAAAAAATCATTTTTTATATATATTTTTATATATTTTTTTATTTCTTTTATTTTTTCATATATACAGTATATATATATATATATATATATATATATATATTATTGTTATTATTATTATTATTAAACGGCCCAGAGGTTTATTTTTTTTATTTTTATTAAAGGGCCCTGAGGTCCCGGATGGCAACCCCCTTTTTTTGCAATATATATATATATATATATATATATATATATATATATATATATATATTATTGAAGGGCCCAAAGGTCCCCAGGGCCCTTTTTTAAAAAGGGGGGTTGCCCTTTTTAAAAAAATTATATATATATTTTTTTTTATTTCTTTTTTTCTTTTTATTAAAGGCCCCTGAGGCAGCAGCACCCTCCCCCCGGTTCTCTGCTCCAGGGGGCCCATGCCTGAAGCTGTGTAAGGGGTCCCATAATTCCTGATGGCGGCCCGGGCTAGAAGTTATGTGACCGGCCAGAACAGATCTGAAAAAAGGTATTTACAGGATCACTTAGTAGAGCAGAAGGGCTGGCAGGAATATTTATTTAACTTCACTGCCAGCTACTAATAGCTGCAGGAGGGGAGGGGCAGAGGAGACGGTTCCCACACACAGGAGCTGAACGGAAGGGAGGGAGGGGGAGAGAGGAGAGCAGCAGGATTACGGCATAAACTGACTGCAGTAATCATGGATCAGCAGCCATGATAAATCGTGGTCAGTTTACATAGGGGATACAGGAACAGGCAGGATCAGTCAGGTTTTTTACAGCTTAGACATGAACAGGTAAGACAGCACAAGCACTGTGGATCTCTCTCTCTCTCTCTCTCTTTTTTTTTTTTTAGAGTTACAACCACTATAACATTTAATGAGTTAGAGATTCGTACCAGTTACCGAACATGGATTAGGATATGTGATTTGCACCTTGGCAAGTCGTTTTATCTTATGATATCAATGTTGGATTTTGTACATTTTAAAATTAATATTTAATAAACGTATTTTTATTTAATATTTAATATTTTATTTAATATTTAATAAACGTATTTTTATTACACTTTGCTAATTGTTCTTTTGGTGCTATCATCTAAAGTCCCCTCTTTGTTTAAAGCGGTGTTCCACCCAAAAATGGAACTTCCGCTTTAAGTGATGGTGACCCCCTGACATGCCATTTGGCATGTCATTTTTTGGGGGGGAGACCGGGTACCATGTTTTTACGGGCATCCAGCTCCCACTTCCTTCTCTGGCTCTGGGGTGTGAAAGGAAGATCACATCTTCCCCTTTTGCAATCCTCTGGGACACGTCACAGGTCCCAGAAGATTGCCCGGCCATTCACAGCGCGGTAAATGGCCGGGCAATGAACCAAAGGCTAGTCACTTCACTGGGTATATATGAGGGTTTGCAAACACTTTAAATTGATGTCTAAATGGGCAGGACAATTTATATTTAAAATGATAAAAGTGATAAGTAGTCCACAAAAACGCTTTCTGTGTAAAAACACACTCCAAAGGATTTTAAGCCTTGTTTTGACCACATATATCAAATAGTTCACAGAGAAAGATGCCCGTGAAATAGAACATTTACTTGAATTGTGCACAAATGCAATAGGTAAACTAATGCCTTTATGCATTTCCCATGCTTTAAAAAAAGTGAAGGTATAGTTGTTGGACCAGTAAATGATCTTTAATTTTTAACAGTTAGTTCTCTATGATTGGTGAGCAGCTAATATTGTACGTTTCTTTAAGAAGGGAAGCAAAGAAAAAAAATGGCAACTTTAGGCCAGTGAGTTTAACATCTGTAACTGCGGAAAGGACAGAAATCTCTGACGCACACTGTCTCCTGAAGAAGCCCCCCCCCCCCCTTTAGCTGCTTGCCGTGCTCCCCTACTTCTTCCACAGCCCCCTGCATTTTGGTGCCCCAGCTTTTTACATTGCTACCCAGTCCCCCTTTGTTCTCACAATGCACCCTACCAGCTAGACGAAGGCCCCAAAATGTTGCACATACAATAATTGTAATGTGATGATCACTTAATAAAATATCTGGACTACACTATGTGGATTTACTGTGTTCTGGTGACATATACTTTATGCCAGCCACAGTAACCCATCTCCTCTCTTAGAGCTCCTCAGCCCTCCTCTAGTGCCTCTTTAGCCTGCCCACATAGACCCTACCGTGCCTCCATTCACCTATAGTGTCCCCAGCCTGCCACAGAGCCCCCAGCTACCTATAGATTTCCCGTGTCCCTGCAGAGTCCCTACAGTGCCCCCCCCCAGCCCCCTGCAGAGTCTTCCAATTCCCTTCAGAGTCCCTAATATTTGTTTTCCTTCCACTGACACCAATGTCAGGGCATTTTTTTCTGCTGCTGTTGCCAAGCGGCATCCTTCGTCCTGTTTGCCAGCAGCGTGGAGGCATGTTTCCTTCTAATGACCACCAACACGAGGGGCACTTATTTCTTCTTTCTGACCAATGACACCAAGACATTTTTTCCTTCTAATGACCATGAACCAACATGAGGGGCACTTATTTCCTCTTTCTGACCAATGACACCAAGACATTTTTTCCTTCTAATGACCCATTTTTTACTCCTTATTTATCACTAACTATGTCTATATAGTTAACTAGTCTTCGAGCCTGACCCCTGATTGTAATATAGGCATTATAGAGTGAACAAATTCCAAGTACTAACATCAGACAAAGATGCAGATATCCTGTGTTCAGGCACCATGCTGCAACAGTAACAAAGCTTGACGCATTTCGAGGGATAAACCCTCTTTCTCAGTCTTTGATTCTGTCGCAGAGTGGGACCTGGACCTCCAAACGAGATATCCGCATCTCTGTCTGATGTTGGTACTGGGAATTTGTTCACTCTATAATGCCTATAGCCATTTTGGCTTCTGTGAGTATGTTTTTTTGCACTTCTTTTAATAAATAAATTGTTTTGAGGTAATGCATAAGGCTCTTGAGTCTTTTTTTGCCATTCGGTTGTTTAGAATTAAAGATTTCCACATTGAGAGGAGAGCAGCATACCTGAAGCATAACCTCAATTAAAGTGAAATTTTAGAGGTCCATGTCCATCATCTCAAGGCATTTTTCTTTTGCTACAATATTTGATGCATATTTTTATTTCTTTTTGCATCTGTCAGCACTTTTTGAAGCACAGATCTTTACTCAGACAAAAAGATTGATTAAACTCCCTCCCCCCTTCCCAAAAAACAAACAAATAGGAACCAACATAGGGGAAGACTGGATGGGCTACTTTTTTTGTCTGCACACTGTTTTCTAAGCACTGTTAGGAAGCTATGCATTACTGAAACCTGTTCAGGGCAGCAAAGGGCAACGACAATACCCAGAAAAGACTTGGGTTGAATTTGCTCAGGCTTGGATTCAGTGTTCTTCGGGAAATAGGGCAAACGATTTATATTAATAATAAACAGAATTATACTCCTTTGACGGAAGGCTGCCATTTCCTGGGTTACTTTTACAATATTTTGCTGTTTGACTTGTGTGTAACTTTAATATTTGCTTGTCTTCTTCCTTGCATAGTATCAAACCCTTTAGTGCCTTTATGGCATTCCTTTGAATAACATATTTTAATGCCTAATGTTTTTACCAGGTAACTAAACTCTTACCCATTTCAGACAGTAAAACTCGCGCATATGTGTATAACAAAGTGCAGTGCATGCCGAATACACTTTTTCATCATAGTTGTGCAAGGGTCATAGTTAAACATAACAACACTCCAGATGTAGGTTTCAAACACAGATATGTTTTGTTACATGTTTTACAAATGTGGGCTTATAATAAAATGTCTGAAGTTCTAAATGGCTTTGACAGTTTCACTGAAAGAGTACCATGCATGTGTTATGCCTGATCTTAAATCATCTGAGCCTAAGATTAGCATTAGAGTTTCCTCAGCTGGTCAGGGGCCTAACAGAGAACAGAAAGCTTAGTTATGACCCTATAATTGAAGCAGTCTTGGGCTTCTGGACTATTTACTCTATATTTAGGACGAGCACATGCTTTCCAGGAGTGACCATATATAAAATAATATTATGGATACTTAAATGAAAAAGATCAGGTCTAAAGAACATTCCATATACAAGAACTAGAATTAGACCCACACTGTGATTTTACCTTGTGACTTTATCTTCCGAGTTTGCTTTTATGGTCTATTTTTCCAGCTAATAATACATACTTGTAGTAAAACAAATTAAAACAAAAAAGGAATTATAATGACAAGCTTTAGATGATTCATCTAAGATAGCAATAAAAATAGTACAAAGACAATGCAGTCTAAATATTATGAAAACTTTATTATTTTGAAGGAAGTAGGGAGTTGGCTTCAATAAAATATATTAAAGCCATAGCATATAGTATACTTACAGTTATAGTGTACTGTTTACAATTATATTGCACTGCTCTGCCATTCACAAATCCCATGTTTTAGGATTTCTTCTTTTAAAAAAAAAAAAATATATATATATATATATATATATATATATATATAATATTACAGTGTAGGTATATACTATATATATATATATATATATATATATATATATGTATGTATATATATATATATATATATATATATATATATATATATATATATATATATATATATATATATATATATATACCTAGTTTCTCCAAAAATAAGACCTACCCCAAAAATAAGACCTAGCGCTATTTTCCAGGAGGTCTGCAATATAAGTCTGACCCCGAAAATAAGCCCTAGTTTGAGGTGATTGTGTGCTTTTCGAGGAAACATGGTATAATCCTAATACAGCAGTGTGTTGTGTATGTGTGTTTGTGTGACTCTGTCTCTAGCAGTGTCAGGTGACTTTGCTACAGAGCGGCACTCAGCTAATCTCCCCCCTGGTCTCCTCTTCTCCTTCCTGTCTGCGGGGGATCTCGTCCTCCCCCTCCCTCTGCAGAGCTTCGGTGGGTCACTGAAGGTACGGTGCAGAGCTTCTGCAATCAACATGTCATACGGTACTGTGTGCGGTATGCAGCATGGCTCCACAAGGTATTTACAGATTATTTTTCTTCACATGCTGGTGTGCTCTCTTCCCTGCTTCGAGCATTGCAGAGGGAGGGGGGCCAGGGTCCCTCACTGGTGGCTGGCCGAGGTGGAGGAGAGCTATGGTGTTTGACACTGTTGAATTGCAGGGGCACAGACATTCTGTATTGTGTGCTACTGTAAAAGAAAGGATTTGGGCATTTTACGTTTTTTCAAACTGGGGATTCCTGAATATGTTAAGTAAAGAAGAAGAAGATGCGCCAATCTAAGTGCAGTAAAAATAGAAAATTGAATAGGAATATGTATCACATACAGCCAAATGGCTACTCACAAAACTGGAGAGGTACAAGGCATGGTAATGGTAAAAGCAGGTTCGGTGTCACTAAAGGTGCTCCGCGGTCTCTGGTCCTGAACAGAAATCCTCGGCAGGCAGGAGAGCTGGGTTTGATGGAGATCCAGTGTCACTGAGAGCCACAGGGAAGCAGTGAAAGTGACGTACAACACGGAACCAGCCAATGGGATTACGCGTTTCACAGCCTCCGCTGTTTCTTCAGATCCATAATGTCCATAGAGAAAGGACGTACTGTTGTCATGGTGATATTTCTCCCACTCTCCTCCTCAGCGCACCTCTCGCTTCCATCCGCTATAGCTATAGAAGTGAGTGTATAGCTTGTATAAGAGGGTAAATTTGCTGTTCCCTTAACCTCCCTGGCGGTATGATTCTGTCTGGAATTACGTACCAAAAGCGGTACAATTATTTGCAAGGAAATTTGGCGTTTTATATTGTAGGCCTGTAATTCTTAGGAATAACTCACTTAAATCTGACCAAACAAGAATCTAATAGGCATCCCGGGTATGACATTTAAAAAAAAACAAAATTATAAATTATAATATAATAAATAATTATAAATAATTATAACAAATAATAATATAATTCTAATAAAAATTATTCAATAATGTAATCAAATCAAAATCACTGAAATGTTCTCAGTTGCAAAATTGTCGCTGTCATTATTTTTTTTTTTTTATGACGAATTTTCCCGAATTATCGCACAATTCTGCAAGTGATTATAATTTATTATCGCTGTTTTTTATCTGATCTAAAACTATTTTTGACATAAAGGGACACTTTTGGTTGCTATGGACAATCTACAGTTTGCAGGGAGAAAGAAAGGTTTTTATTATATAAAATGACATGTAGGACACTGGGCAGACCACTAGGGACAAGGGGGGGTGTGTTTTTTTACATACAGTACTGTAATCTATAAGATTACAGTATACTGTATGTATAGTGTTTGTTTATGTTTTTGAATTTGGCGCCGTTCTCCGCTCCCGTGCGTCGTAACGTCGCAGGGAACGGAGATCGGCGGCACAGGAGGACACTGTGTGAATCGAGCGAGGTCCCGCTCGCTCACACAGCGCGGTGACATCGCTGGATCCAGGGACAAGGTAAGCCAGCGCACGCTGCAGGCTCTGCATAGCTAGCCCGAGCGTGACTCAGGGTTACCGATCGCAACATGAAAAACCCACCCCGAGTCACGCTCGGGAATACCGCCAGACAGGTTAAAATAACTTAACACACAGCCATTAATGTCTAAACCACTGGCAACAAAAGTGAGTACACTCCTAAGTGAAAATGTCCAAATTGGGCCCAATTAGCCATTTTCCCTCCCCGGTGTCTTGTGACTTGTTAGTGTTACAAGGTCTCAGGTGTGAATGGGGAGCAGGTGTGTTAAATTTGGTGTTATTGCTCTCATTCTCTCATACTGGTACTCATGCTTTCTTACTGGAGGTTGAACATAGCACCTCATGGCAAAGAACCCTATAAGGATCTGAAAAAAAGATTTTTTGCTCCACATAAAGATGGCCTAGTTTATAGGAAGATTGCCAAGACCCTAAAACTGAGCTGTAGCATGGTGACCAAGACTATACAGTGGTTTAACGAGAGAGGTTAAACTCACAACAGGTCTAGCCATGGTTGACCAAAGAAGTTAAGTGCACATCCTCAGCGTCATATCCAGAGGCTGTCTTTGGGAAATAGACGTATGAGTGCTGCAAGCATTGCTGCAGAGGTTGAAGGAGTGGGGGTTAGCCTGTCAGTGCTCAGACCATACACCGCACACTGCATCAAATTGGTCTCTATGGCTGTCATGCCAGAAGGAAGCCTCTTCTAAACATGATGCATAAGAAAGCCCGCAAACAGTTTGCTGAAGACAAACAGACTAAGGACATTGATGTAGGATAGATATTGCCATTCTTCTGGGTTATGAGCAAGCTAGCTTAACAGATTTTTTTTCACTTTGAAAATAATGACTTTTGACCCAAAGGGGGAAGTTCCACTGGTTTGCATCCTCCTTCCTCCACTGCCACATTTGGGAGGCGGGAGTGGGTACCTGGTTTCAATAGGTACTCGCTCCCACTTCTGGATCAGATCACCACAGCAATCTAAACGGAAGTTTGGCCCCTATGCTTTTCCCCGCAGCCTTCTGGGACTCATCACCAGTCCCGGAAGAATGTGGGGCCATTCACAAAGCGCATGGCTTATAAGATGCAGGCACCTGGACTCGAAGCCGATTGAAGAATCGGCTTGGGTGAGGACATCGCCGGGAAGTAATGTCATAGGAGATTAAAGCAGAACTCAGAATAAAAAATTGTATCTTTCTGTGTACAATACAGGACTATGTGTTTCTGTGAAGTGCATGTATGTGCGTATGCTTGTGTATACAATTCAGGAATAGGTTCATGTTTGTATATGTATGAAAAATGAAAAATACAGCACCACATCCCTAAATTCTTGAAGAGAGAAAAATACACAAAGTGGGTTAAGATGCTGAAACCCCCTCTCAGAATGAATACCAACACATAGGTTCAGATAAAAAAGTTTTTATTACAAAAGATAAAAAAGAGAAACCTGGGGCGTAGACCGATAAAAATATGGGTAATGATTCCCACACAGTTTATCTATGGCCATAAGCAAACAACCCTAAGGGTAGAGTCTTTAACCTGCAAACATTATCACACAAACATCTGCATTATAAACAGCTAGATAATACATATCATATACAGTACATGTATTAGCAGGAAAAGGTAACTCGTCTCCGTCCCAACTTGTTTCACCTACTGTATGTTGGTTTCTTCAGGGGTTCAGCAGATCTGTATGGCTTTAGAGTAAGGTTCTTAAGAGAACAGGAGTAATTGGCGAGGCCAGGAGTTGCATGTACTGTGCATTAGGACGCTGTCAGAAATGTTAGAAGATGTGCGGATAAGACTGACAGGCCGGTTCAGAATAGGTCCTACCACCTGGTCACAGAGAATAAACCACAGAAAGACCGGAGATGGTTACTGCGAGTCACCTAGGTGATCTTCCTGGAGACATACTTTCCGGCCTCCATGCTAGTACAAGTTCTAACATTTCTGACAACGTCAGAATGGACAGTACATGCATCTCCTGACCTCACCAATTACTCCTGTTCTCCTTATAACTTTACGCTAAAGCCATACAATTCCCATGAACCCCTGGAGAAGCCAAGATAGGCGAAACGTGCTGGGACGGGGACGTGTCACCTTTTCCTGCTAATAGATGTGCTATATATGATATGTATTATCTAGCTGTTTATAATGCAGCTGTGTGTGTGATAATGTTTGCAGGTTAAAGACTCTACCTTCAGGGTTGTTTGTGTGGGAACCATTACCCATACTTTTAGGGGTCTACGCCCCAAGTTTGTCTTTTTTATCTTTGCAATAAAAGCTACAAGATAATACAGATAATCCTTCAGTTTATCCAGCTTATGAGTAGGATAGTTTTTTTCAAGTGGGGGAGACCCTGGCTCACATAGGTGACATGTCAAAAGAGTCCATCATGCTCCTGATACAGCACCCCACCAATTCCGCCTCAGCTGGTGTTGACATGAAGTTCATAGGTTTTAGCTGGGTCAGAGTAGGCCAGAACAGGGGCATTGGGATAACTCCTTAGTTGATGAAAGGTCTGCTCACACTGATCAGACAATTCCTCTTGTATTGATTCTTGAGACTTTCTGTGCCCTTTGCAGTGGCAGTTCGTCCATAGAGGGCGCTGGAGCGCCGCCTCCTCTGGCTCTCACCGCCACTGAGTCTAATAACATAGATTCATGCATTGCACAAATCTATGTTATTGTCCCGCTGCCGCCCACTATTCAGCTGGCCGGATGTTGAGCGCCAGCCAGCTGAATAACGGCAGCTGGTTGGCTGTACGCAAGTGCCTATCAGAGCCGGCGGCTCTGATAGGCTTTCCGAGTACAGCCCTCGGGTCCCCGGAAGCTTATCCTCGGAACGCATGGTATGTGCGCTCCTTGGATAAGACTGACAGGCGTCTTAGCCAATCAGGTTGGCCGGTTCTGGCTACTGGTAACCTGATTGGCTGAAGCGTCATCGAGGGCGGGAGAAGACATCGAGGCGAGGGTCGAGGACATGGATGGCTGACTCCAGTAAAGGTAAGTGCCAGGCGGGGGGGGGGGAAAGGGGCACAGCGGCGACGAAGAGCACAGTATACTATTATGAGAATCGTGGTCTTAAAATGTGGAGATTAATATAAATAAAAACAGGATACAAAATATTATGCTAAAAACTCTTTACATGCATACTATTATCAAAATCTTGGTCTGTAAATGTGGAGAATAATATAAAGATAGGATAGAAAAAAAAATATATTATACTAATAACTCTTTACATGTATACCATTAGAGTCTTTGAATTTTTTTGACTTTTTGAGAAAAATATTGAACACACAATTTATTATAGAGGAAAGTCTACAAATCAGATTTGCATGGATATAAGAAAAGTTTTACACAGAAAACAGTTTAAAATATAATGTGCATATGTGTGAATTTGCTACAAATGCAGTCTTATTATTAGATATCTGTGCATTGCATTTTGCCACTGTTTTCTATCCATTTTTTTTTCTGTAGACGTATAATACATATGTATAATGCAGTATATGAGTATATGAGTAATGCTAATTTATGAAAACTAGAACAAAAAGAACATTAATACACAATTTGAGTTGTTTTCTATAGCATCCAATCAGAATTTGTGTTTCATTTTTAAATAAATGAAAAGTGAAACCTGATTGGTCATTATGGCCATGTCTGGGGACAATTGGCACAGCGGCGACAATTAAAGGGCACAGTGACGAGTCTGACGACAATAGGCACAGTGGGGACAATGGGCACAGTGGGGACAATTGGCACAGCGGCATGAATAGGCACAGTGACATCAATGGACAAGTGGCGACAATTAAAGGGCGCAGTGGTGACAATTGGCACAGTGGCGACAAATGATTGCACAGTGGCTGTGTTTGATGGCATGGCACAGTGACTGCGTTTGATGGCATGGCTGCGTTTAATGGCATGGCACAGTGGTCACAATTGATGGCACAGTGGCTGTGTTTGATGGCATGGCATAGTGACTGCATTTGATGGCATGGAACAGTGGTGACAATTCATGGCACAGTGGCTGCGTTTGATGGCATGGCATAGTGACTGCATTTGATGGCATGGAACAGTGGTGACAATTCATGGCACAGTGGCTGCGTTTGATGGCATGGCATAGTGACTGCATTTGATGGCATGGCACAGTGGTGCGAATTGATGGCACAGTGGCTGCATTTGATGGCATGGAACAGTGGTGACAATTGATTGCACAGTGGCAGCGTTTGATGGCATGGCAGAGTGGTGACAATTGATGGCACAGTGGCTGCATTTGATGGGCACAGTGAGGCTGCAATTTTCTTTCTGTTTGTGCCCCCCCAAAAATTTTGAGCACCAGCCGCCACTGGCCCTTTGGCTCGACAGGCCCCCCTTATTTCTGAGTCATCTTCTTATCCTCCCTTCTCAGCAATTCATTGAGGGGCTTGGGCTATTTTGGGCGAATGCCTCCATCATCATCATCCTTAGTTTCCTTGAGACTGAAAGTAGAAAACATTCTAAGTACCTTCTCTCTCTCAACATTTTGAGTCTTACAGTCCTACAGCAATGCATACCTGAACACCACAAATTCAGCAGGACTCCACACAGGCAAAGTAACAAGAAAACAGCTCTCAACAACTTTGGAACATATCTCCCAACCAGAGCTTTGTGGGTCCCTTTATTCTCAGACACAGACAATCTCTGGACAGGTGCAGTCAACTTTCAGCAACATGGCACAACTCCAGGGTCTATGAGCAGAACCAACAGCACCCACACCACAGCAGCCCTCTCTGGTGTGAGACTGTCTTCTGCACAGTGTGGCGTTCCTATCTTCTTTTGAAACTTGTAGACTTGTAGACAACAGTCTCTGTTTCAGTCAAGGTCCACTCTCTGGGGAACACATCCCCCATATATCCCTGCAGCTCTATAAAGCAGAGGTTCACCCTAAAAAACAAGTTTCTACCATGCCATCCAGCATACTAGCGTGAGCTACAGTATGCCTTTATTTTATTTTTTTTTGCGCCGTACTCACAGTTTAATCCCTTAGTTAAGTTTCAGACTCCCTGCGGGGGGTAGGTGTTCCTATGCAGAGGGGAACGTGATTGATGGCCGGCTATGGCGCGTCACGCTTCCTGAAAATAGCCGGAGTAGGACTTGGCTCTTCACGGCGCTATGCGGCGCATGAGCACAGACTAGGAGCTGACTGCGCAGGCCCCGTGAAGAGCCAAGTCCTATTTCGGCTATTTTCGGGAAGCGTGACGCACCATAGCCGGCCGTCAATCATGTTCCCCTCTGCATAGGAACGCCTACTCTCCGCGGGGAGTCTGAAACTTAACTAAGGGATTAAACTGTGAGTACGGCTCAAAAAAATAAAATAAAGGCATACTGTAGCTCGCGCTAGTATGCTGGATGGCATGGTAGAATTTTTTTTTTTTTTTAGGGTGAACCCCCGCTTTAAGTTCAAGAATAGGACTTTCTATGTATGTTTGTAGGTATAATGGAGGGCTCAGTGTATGTTTTTGTGTACAGTACAATTTATGAATTTGTTTGTGTCGGAGGGCCTGTAGTAATCTAGTGACTGGAGCCTCAGCTTGACACTTGTCCAGGGACCAAATTTATTTTTAACTGCTCTACCTGGAATGATACAGACTGGGTTACATTTAGTAAGTAGATGCAGTAAACCATGCTACAGTGTTCAAGCCTTTATTCTAGAAATCACTTACCAAGAGAAAGATTACATTTAGAATTTCATGCAGAATTCAAAAATACAGAATTTAGTTTCATAACCAATGCCAGAAACAGACCACATTTTTTATTAAATGGGGTTGATATACTAAAAGTGGAGAGTACAAAATCAGCTGTGCATGGTAGCCAATCGGCTTCTAACTTTAGCTTCTTCAATTAAGCGTTGCCCAAAAAAAATGGAACCTGATTGGTTTCTATGTAGAGCTGCACCAGATTTTGCACACTTCGGTTTTAGTAAATCAACCCCAAATATGTCTGGATTGTACCTAGCACTCAATCAGATTTTTCCCTTCATTGAACCTAAAAGGGATTGCAGTAAAGTACATGTTTTTTCACCTTAATGCATTCTTAACCTTAAAACATCCGAGGATTAGCGCCCCCCCAGCCCTCCCCGTTTACTTACCTGACCCCTCGAAAGTCCCGCGCCCTGAATGCCCTGGCTTCTCGGCCAGGCTTCTCGGCTCATTCCTTGGTTGATTGATAGCAGCACAGCCATTGGATCCCACTGCTGTCAACTAAATCAATGATGCGGCGTGCCGGGGGCGGAGCTGAGTGATACAGTCGGCGGCTGTATCGCGGGTGCGCGCCTACAAGCTAACCCCCATGGGAGAGAGCTTCCCATGAAGGGGGTTAGCTGATGCAGGGATGAGCCGAGACAGCCGCCGAGGGACCCCAGAAGACCAGGACCGGGGCCACTCTGTGCAAAACGAGCTGCACAGTGGAGGTAAGTATAACATGTTTGTTATTTAAAAAGAAAAAAAAACGGGAACCGTTATGCCCTGTACACACGATCGGTCCATCCGATGAAAACGGTCTGATGGATTTTTCCATCAGTTATCCGATGAAGCTGACTGATGATCAGTCGTGCCTACGCACCATCAGTTAAAAAACAGATCGTGTCAGAACGCAGTGACGTAAAACACAACGACGTGCTGAAAAAAATTAAGTTCAATGCTTCCAGCATTGCGCCGACTTGATTCTGAGAATGCGTGGATTTTTAACCGATGGACGTGCCTACAGACGATCGTTTTTTTTCTATAGGTTTTTTATCCATCAGATAATTTTAAAACAAGTTCCTAATTTTTTAACCGATGGATAAATAACCGATGGGGCCCACACACGAGTGTCCCTTTAAGGCAATGCTAAAACTGAAGCATATGATCGGATAACAATAGCGGCACAGACAGTTCATGTTTCAGACCCTTTAATAAATGAGATGAGATTTATTAAAGGTCTGAAACGTTTACATGTCCCTTCCATCTGAACAATTGGGTGCCTATTTGACCACACACTGTATAAACAAACAAAGCTACCCATTTCTTCTATGTGAATTGAAAAACCAAGTCCAACATTAAAGCAGCATTTACTAGGCTGTCTACTTTCTCTGATATTTCAAAGCAACCAGATTGTATTGATTGGATTATTTTGAAACTTGGACAGCTTTCTCTTTCCTCAGTAACCCATTTCTTACCAGAGCCAATATTCTTCTCCCTGTTCTATTATCTATATATTGATCCATACAGTTTGCCTTTGTTTGGCTGACATAGAATTTCACAACTATCTCCCTTTTCCTTGTGCCTTTTATGCTTTTGAAATAATAGATTGGAAGCTGCAATTACATCCTCTGCCTGACTTTTTTTCAATTTCCAGTCAACAACATGAACAATATTTGTGACTGAATATACTAAAGTGACTTTGTGTTGGTATAAGAAATAACACAGTGTGTTGGCCTGAAAATGGAACCACCATCTCATAAATATCTTTATTTGCAGAATGTACCTATGAAATATAAACTCAATAACTGCTCTTTGCGATATTATGTTTATTTGGGAGCTAATAAAATAACAAGGCTATCTGGAATGCTTGAGATTTTTAGGTTAGACCAGGGAATACAGTTTTTTTTTTATATATTTTACTGTAAGATAGGCAACTTGACCTATAAAATACCATACATGCTTGTATAAGAAAGAAATGATAATGCATTAGCTGCAAATGAGCTTTTCTGCTCAAGAAAAATATTACATTAGTTATTATTGATAAGTATTTCTATGTTTATCCTGATTTATTAAAAATGTACTTCAGGCAAACAACTAAATACATAGCCAAACAGATATCTATATGTTAAATGTTTTACCTAAAAACATATTTGTAATTCTTCTTATGCCTTGTACACACGATCGGAATTTCCATCGGGATAAACTCTGACGGATTTTTCTGACGAAATTCCGTTCAAGCTGTCTTGCATACACACTGTCATACCAAATTCCGACCGTTAAGAATGCGGTGATGTACAACACTACGACGAGCCGAGAAAAATGAAGTTCAATGCTTCCGAGCATGCGTTGACTTAATTCTGAGCATGCATGTTTTTTTCTTCGTCGGAGTTCTATACAGACGAAAAAAATTTCCGATAGAAAGTTTTTGTGTTGGAAAAAAAGAGAACGTGTTCTAAGTCCATCGGAATTTCCGAAGAAAAAACTCTGATGGGGCACACACATGGTCGGAATATCTAATGAAAAAATTCCGTCTGACTTTTTTCATCGGAAATTCCGTGCGTGTGTACGAGGCATTACTTGTAACACCATTAAGTTCCATCTACTTACTGATGGACTAAGAACAACTTGATGCTTCTGCTAAAGGTGAGCACTGCCCATATGAACCACTTATGCTACTTTACTATGATACCCACCTGTGTGCCACCTTGCCTACCGATAACTCCTGCAGCCCCAATACCATGTCAACAACACGTTAACACATGCTGCATCTCCAGCTGTCCCTCACCCTTCAAACCTCCACCTTGTGAAACTTTAAAGGAGACCAGGATATTGTGGTAACCCAGCTATTGGTTGGGTTCTTCTAGATTTCTCAAAATCAACAGTGCAGTGCAGCCAAAAGTCAATTTAAATCCCACCGCCTCTTTTTAAATGACAAGGAAACACCAGAGACCATGTTATGAAACATCCAGAGAATCACTTATTAAGTCACATTCAGACAATGCATTTCAGGGGTTCAAGGGTTGCTCTTCATCAGGGCTAAGTAAATATAGAAGAAAAGTGAATGCTGGACTTGGCGGGTATTGAGTAAAGCCAGTAAAACACTTGAGGACACTGCTTTAAGCTGCTGAAACAGGTCCTGTAGAACCAACCACACCTTCTCTCAAATGAAGAAGTAGAGGTGCTGATTTTACTAGGTACAAATATTTATGGCCCAGGGCAAGGCAAAAGCGAAATACTAACAAATCATAGATTATCCTTTTGCGTGTGGACATGATAGCCAGATATATTATTATCAGCTTTTAAGGACATTAAGCATATATTCTGCTGCTCTACTGTGCACACACAAGAGTATAAGTCTTCACCCTTCTTCACCCTTACTGCTAAACCCAGTAGGCTTTCTGCAGATGTTTTGAATGTTTAAAGGCAAGATTGGGGGAAGTTTCATCTATTTCTCTTGTACCATGTAGGATTCACCTGCTGATTATACTACAAATGACAAAAGAGTGTCAAGAAAAGTCAATAAGAATGGCTCATTTGGTCATGTCCTGTGTGCATTAGTGGAGTTTAAGTATACCGAGTAGATAATACCCTTATCATGTATTTACTAATAGAAAACCTGAAGTCAGCATCTCACTACCCCGATGGGGCTCTCGTTTCTGGGATAAAGTTTGGAGGATGTTTGTATTCCTTCACCAAGATATTCTGTGCATAGGGTTGGGGTTATGAAGCAAGGGAAATGTGTTTATGTTGTTTCTAGTCGTTTTAAATAAATAGTATTTAAAAACAAAGTAATATACAGCAACTGAGCTGGAGGGGCAGTGCAAAGTCGCCAAAGCTTGAAATGTGGCGTTTGCTGACTAAAATAGGATCAGGAATTTGGAAAAAAAAGTGTCAGTCAGGAAAATGTAATGGTAGGGGTCCATATCTCCCAACTGTCCCTAATTTCGAATCACCCTTCCTTCTTTGCCAAATCCTTCTGTCCCTTTGTCCTTCTCAGTTGTCTCTCTTTTTAAACTGTTATACAGTATATATTTCACATTAAATGTATTATTTAATCTTATTTATTATTATTTATTTATTTAAAGAATTTCACAGCCTTTAGCCTTTCTCCCAGTCTCAACATTATTGCATTTGTTATTTTGAAAATATAATATAAAAGAAAAGAGTAGGGAAAAAAAAAGTTGGTGTTAACTAATCGTTTTTGCATTTGAATCTTTAATGGTCCACCTAACAAGTTGGTGTGTACTTTGCCTGCATACTGTGAACTATAATGTGTCCCCCTTTCCCAACTCATAAAGCTGGGAGATATGGGTGAGGGCATTGATACAGAAGGTCTTCTACTAATTCCAAAAGATCTTAAATCAGGCAAACACACAATTATTGATTGTGGACATCCAGTTGAGATGATTATTTGAGAATAGTCTAGGATAGGGCACACAAGTGGCCCGTTTTAGTTCCCTTTTAAGTCATGAGATGTCTCCATAGCCAGGAGTCAGCGAAGACTTATGTGCCAGCCCTGCTCCTGCTAGGAGAGGGGCACGCAGTATAAAAAATATACTAGGATGGCAGAAAGCTTCCTGGGATAGTTTCCTCAAGTAGAGTGATTTCTGGTTTTCCCTGTGGGTGCAGCAGCATGGACAAGTATGTAGGCAGGAAACCTAAAGCATGTAGCTTGCCATTAGAGGGTACGATTGGAGTGGTGTTAGGATTCTATGCAATTTAGGATGCTGGACTCAGGGACAGCCCTTCTGTGAGTAGAAGAAACTAAAGTATGGGAAGAGCATATGATCACAAATACATATGAAATGCATATCAATCTATATAAAATATATATGTCCACATGAGCTGGTGCTGCAAGAACATATAACAAGGAGTCCTGAAAATGCAAACTCACAAAGTGGTGATTTTTAGTTTTTAGTTCTGAGCATATTATTTGTAATGATAATTTTCTGCTTCTATGACTTGCCCCTAATATATTATATTTTCTTGATAGTAGTCTATATGTAATATTATGATTATGCTTATCCCTGGCTTTATGATCTCTAGTTGTAATAATCAATCCCAATTTCATACAATGTATCTTACATAACTTTGACAGGGTACCCATATGCTACCACCTTCAAAACGTTTAAATACGCATTCCAGGTTTGGACCCCTAACCTCTTTATGGAGATATCTCAAGATAATGAAACTAGAGCCCAAGTGGCAGAGTGGGTTCTGTCCGTGTAAGGCCTAAAGCAGGTGTGCAGAGGACTGTCAACAGATATCGGTTAAGCCAGGATGGGCCACCCCATAAGCCACCCCACACATAAAGCAGGCTAGGATAATCCCCCTGAGGGGCCTCATGCCCATCCATGGTACACAAGGTCACTACCACTGGTTTTCGGGCAGGAACAGGTTAAAGGCTGCACATATTACGCAACATTAGTATATACACACGCAACCTTTCTCATCCTAGAATTCCTCAGTTACAAGGGGTTTCTTTGTGCAATTTATGTCCAACGAAACAGGGCAATATAGATAGATTTCGCATATACACTGAGCAAAATTCTAAACGCAACACTTTTGTGTTTGCCCATATTTATCATGAGGTGAACTCAAAGATCTACGACCTTCTCTATGTACACAAAAGGCCTATTTCTCTCAAATATTGTTCACAAATCTGTCTAAATCTGTGTAAGGGGGGATTCTACTTACTGACCTACAATATAAGAAGCATTCTTTCCACCATCGCAATAATGTACCGTGAGCTGTAGATCTAGTAATTATTATCAAGGTTCCTCCATGTTAAACATGTTGAGAACAGCTGATATACAAACTATATAAAAGCCTCAGGGTACTGTGATATTTTCATGAAACTATATACAGCACCCTGTTGGCTCCTTCCACCAGCCATGTATTGCATGCATTTCATGGAGAAGCACAGATATATAGTGATGATGTAACTGGCTCAAAAATAAGATACGCAAAAAAAAATATATATTAAAATGTTGATGGAGGGAAGAGGTGAAGAACTGGGTAAGGGAAAACATAAGTAGATTAAAATCTAGTTTTAAAATATACATTTTAATTTAACCTGTTTTGGCACATGTATTATGCAACTTAAGGTTTAGTGATCAGGGAACTCATATTGGCATATTAGAATTGTGCACATTTAAATCATTTAAATATTTCTATCTTCTGGCAGTTAAATCAAACTTTCTCGAACAGAAAAAAAAATCAGGCAATTAACCATGCATGACAAATTTGTATTTGAATACTCTGCTAATTATTATGCTGCTCTTCATTTAACTTTCCATAAGAAACTTGTTAAATGCCAATTAAATATAATTAAACACACATGCACACAGCGCCTTACCGAAGAGCTGGAGGATTGTTTTAGTGTGAGAGAAATTCTACTGTATCAAGCTTGGGCAAATGGTGACAGATTGTGCATTTTGCCTCGATTAAAGTGCCATACACCTGCGCTATTAAAACACTGCTTACCCCTATTATACTGAGCTAGATCTTTGATAGTTTTAATATTTTACACAAAACACTAATGCCTCCAATTTATTTATTGTTTTTCTGAAAATCATTTTTGTTTGACTGGAAACTATGAACCGGGACATCCTTTGACCTTTATCATAGACAATATAAGCTTGTTGAGGAAGTATATAAGATGAGCTGTAAATCATCAGATCTCTACAGCAGAGCAAAGAGAAAGTAAACCTGTAATTATTTACATTTCTGCATAAATGTATGCATTAGCTCACACATACATGCACAATAAACCTAGAAATAAACTCTAAATTAATATTTAAAGGGTAACTCTACTTTTGTGGGAAAAATATTGCAAATAAAAAAAAAGATATAAAATATACAATTTTGACAAATGTGACACATCAAAATAATCAGGCCTGGGTTTGTGTAAATGTGACACAGTTTCAAGAGCGGATTTTAGCAAAGTGGAAAACTGCTACTTGTGTCAATTTTTTTTTTTTTTTTAAGGTTGTCTTATGTAAGTCTTGTGGGCAAAAAAATATTCAAAAGTTAACATTCAACCATGTGTACAATAAACTGATCAATTTATAGAGAACTGTGCAAAGATGTGTGAGCTTAAGGAATACCACAATGAAAGTGACATTGGGGCTATATAAGTGAAAAAGTGAGTCCTGATCATAGGATTGAGACATGACTGGTTTGATTTATTAAATTAACAATAATTTACTTTTAACGTGATTAGGTAATTAAAGTAAATCTTCACTCAATTTATTGCATGAAGATATTAAATTCAGTATACCAGTCTCAAACTCTCAGGCCGCGTACACACGGTCGGTCCAAACCCGATGAAAACAGACTGAAGGACCTTTTCATCGGTCCAAACCGATCGTGTGTGGGTCCCATCGGTCAGTTATCCTTCGGTCAAAAATCTTAGAACTTGCTTTAAAATTGAACCGATGGACGCCTAACCGATAGGTCAAAACCGATGGTTAGTATGCAAAAGCATCCGTTAAAAACCCGTGCATGCTCAGAATCAAGTCGACGCATGCTTGGAAGCATTGAACTTCATTTTTCTCTGCACGTCGTTGTGTATTACATCACCGCATTGGACTCGTCGCCGTTCTCATCGGATGGACCGACCGTGTGTATGCGGCCTCAGTCTGATATTCTCTGTCCTAACGGCTGAGGGTGAATGCCATTATATTCCTTTATTAAAAACACTTTTTTACATAACTGGTGGGTTCTATACATATAAAATCTAACATATACTCAGGCAATCTTGCTTATCCTGCCATGTTGTTTTATGGTTCTATAAATATGTCATAGTAATTAGGGAGACAGTTTATCTCTCTCTCGCGCTCTCTCTCTCTCTATATAGATATACTGTATATCGATATATAGATATATATCTATATATATCTATATAGATTATAGATATATATCCATATATAGAGAAAGAGAGATATCTATCTATCTATATCTATATCTATATCTATATCTATATATATATATATATATATATATATATATATATATATATATATATATATATATATATAAACATATATATATATAGATATATATAAATAAATATATATATATATATCTATATATCCCACTCTCTCTCTATATATATATATATATATATATATATATATATATATATATATATATATATATATATATATATATATATATTTAGAGAGGGGGAGAGAGAGAAAGATATTGTATATGTGTATGAAAGATGTGTAGCAAGAGATATATAAAATAAAATACTAGATGTAAAAGCTGTACACTTGGAGGCACCAGTAAGTAATCTTTGTGATTTTAGCAGGAAATGAAGTCTGTTTTTAGTAAACCTACCCCATGTTCCACCTCCACCTAGATATCATTAAGTGCAATGTTGGGATTTTGGGATTAGCTCAAAGGAGGGTCTCGTTAATTGGTTTCCAGGTTGTTTTACTACTTCAAAGTTTAACAAATTGCTTATGACAGTACAGAGGCAGAATACTGAAATGAGATGTCTTTTACAGTGAGTAGGTATAAACAAGTATTTAAGAAAGGGCCATTAGCCGTAGGATGGGAGTGACACACACCATCTGTGCCAAAATTGCACTATCTGTATTAAAACTTGTTTTTCTTCCAGAGCATATGATTGGTACAATAAATCCCTAAGCAGTTTATTATAGGTCTTAGCATGTAGAAGCTTGTAGGATACAAGCTCTCCGTTAAACACCTGTTGTATGCAAGCTCCTCGCCTTTAATTTCTCGCTTAGGATGCAGAGCTTAGCTCAGGGGGACAGCCAGGTATTTTCCTGTCACTGACGACAGCTGACTAGAGAAGGCTGACCTTGCGACTAAATCAACAATTCAGTTCTCACAGCTTCATGTTTAAGAAGGGAATGGGTTCCACCCAGTAATGCAACCCGAATATTTCCTCCTTGCCTCTCCCTAGGCTTTGTTAATGAATTCCCTAGGTATCACACACATTTTATACATCCTTGAGCACTTTTTGTACTTCTCACTGTCTCATGACTGTCAGCCTCCTAATTTAATACTTCCTATTATGTGGATATATATTTGTCCTGGTGATTGCTTGCCCTGTCTTTTATTTCAAATAAGTTAACAGCTGTAAGATGAGAAAAACAGAAAAAATTCCCATGAAAAATAATTAGAAAGCAAATAAAGGATGAAAAGGGTGAAGAAAAGTTAAAGTTATTGTAAAAATAACAAACAGGTTTAAACGTACCTGCTCTGTGCAACTGAATTGCACAGTTTGGCTACAAGCCTCATCTTCTCTGGTCCCCTCTTGGCTCTTCCCCTCTGGTGAAGTTGCTTTCTATGGGGGCACTCGTGCGGACTCAATCCCAAGCCTTGCTGTCTGCGTCTATAGACACAGACACAGCGGTGCTCGACTTTGCCCCCCGCTCTTGTTGCCTTAGCAAAGCATCTGATACCAGAAAGTGAGGGGAGAGAGCCGATACAGATGACACAGCACTGGATCAAATGGGGGGCTCAGGTAAGTGTAAGGGGATTAAGGGGGGGATACTAATACCTAAACATGTTTTACCTTAATGCAAGGAACCCATTAGGGTAAAAGATGTTTAGGCATTATAACCACTTTAAAAAGATGACTTTTAAAAACTGGAATAGTATTTTTTGGATCACGAGTGTAGCTATGCCCTATGACAAAACACTATTAGCAAATTCACACATATTGATTGCTAATGGCACCCCAAACATGTAAACGAGTACATATTTTGCTGCATAAAAAAACGTGCGTCAAATGTGCAAAAAACACATTAATATAAAATGTGCTAATTGCAACACGCCACAATGTCCCATGAGATACTTTTCTGCATGTACATGTAGGGGCAGGCCATTGAAATCAATGGGTTGCGCTATGCATGTTGTGGGAAAATGGAGTAAAAAATGTACTGCCCACTATGTTAGGTGTGAATGGGACCTGAAAGTGAAATTGGTGTGTTTACACAAGAACAATGAGTATTCATTCACATCTGTGTGTTTCTGAACTGGAAATGCATGCTTTGTCGTGTGTTTCGGAAATGCACATGACACTAATAAATGTTCATGGCACCTCAAGCATGAGTATCGGGCGCATGTTTGCTGCGTGTTTTGTTATACAACAAACATGCTTCAAACACACCAAAAAACAAGGTAAAGAAACAACACTCTCCACTCAAAAAAAAGTTCTGGAGCTTCTTTGGAGCGTTTGTCATGCATAGGGCAGTCCATTGAAGAGAGTTGGCTGCCCTATGCATGATGAGTAGATAAACTCCAAAATGCCCCCCCAAAAACAGAGATATGGGTGGAGCCTAAGAACTGAGTGCCTCTGTCCACTCCCTCCTATGTACATGTATAAAGGTGACTATACACTCTGATTGTACAATCTCTGTTCAATTTTCATTTAGATTTACCAAAACTATGGAATAAGATGACCTACTGATCTATCTACAGTATTCAATGGTGTCCAACCCATGGGTTGCATGTGGCCCCAGAGGGTTTAGCATCTGTCCCGGGCCCGTCTGGAGGAGGTAAGTAAAACCTTAGGACGTGGTATACTTGGATTTTGAAAACACGTTTGACACAGTTCCCCACACATAACTATTGTGTAAGGTAAAGCCTACAGGCTTGGAAAAAAAAATAAGTTTGTAAATGGATAGAAAACTGGCTAAAAAAACGTATTCAGAGAGTAGTGGTTAATGATTCTTACTCTGAATGGTCTAAGGTTATCAGTGGTGTACCCCAAGGTTCAGTGCTGGGACCCTTACTTTTTAATATCTTTATAAATGATATTGAGTCTCGGATTAAAAGTAAAATTTCTGTCTTTGCAGATGACACTAAGCTATGCAGTAGAATAACATCCTTACAGAATGTCCCTGACCAGGGTCGGTGCAAGTATGTTTGTCTACTTAGGCAAAGGTGCATTTTTTTCTTAACCTCCCTGGCGGTATGATTCTGTCAGAAAAAACATGCTGAAAGCGGTACCATTATTTGCAAGGAAATTTGGCGTTTTATATTGTAGGTCTGTAATTTTTAGAAATAACTCACTTAAATCTGACCAAACAAGAATCTAATAGGCATCCCGGGTATGACATTTTTTTAAAAACAAAATTATAAATTATAATATAATAAATAATTATAAATAATTATAACAAATAATAATATAATTATAATAAAAATTATTCAATAATGTAATCAAATCAAAATCACTGAAATTTTCTCAGTTGCAGAATTGTTGCTGTCATTATTTTTTTTTTTTTATGACGAATTTCCCCACAAATCGCTATCGCACAATTCTGCAAGTGATTATAATTTATTATCGCTGTTTTTTAGCTGATCTAAAACTATTTTTGACATAAAGGGACACTTTTGGTTGCTATGAACAATCTACAGTTTGCAGGGAGAAAGAAACGTTTTTATTATATAAAATGACATGCATGACACAGGACAGACCACTAGGGACAAGGGGGGTGTGTTTTTTTTACATACAGTACTGTAATCTATAAGATTACAGTATACTGTATGTAAAGTGTTTGTTTACTTTTTTGAATTTGGCACCGTTCTCCGTCCCTGTGCGTCGTAACGTCACAGGGAACGGAGATCGGCGTCACACGGAGGCACTGTGTGAACCGAGCGAGGTCCCGCTCGCTCACACAGCGTGGTGGCTTCGCTGGATCCAGGGACAAGGTAAGTAACTTTGCCTGTGGATCTAGCGAGGCAAGCCCGAGTCTGACTCGGGGTTACCGCTCGCAGCAGGAAAATCTAACCCCGAGTCAGACTCGGGAATACCGCCAGGCAGGTTAAGCAGACACCCTCGAGCTGTGGTCATCAAACCCTGTCCTCAGGGCCCACTAACAGGCCAGGTTTGCAAGATAACTGAAATAGATCACAGGTGATATCATTTGCTGCTCAGTGATTGCACTATTCTAGTCTGCATTTCCCCAGGGTAATACATAAAACCTGGCCTGTTAGTAGGCCCTGAGGACAGGGTTGATGACCACTGCCCGAGAGAATAAAATGTTGGTTGTTCAAAATTTTTATGCTACATGACAACAGTGGAATTGTTTATGAAAGGCAACCTTTTCAATAAAAAATACATTAAAATTTAATTTCTGGACACATAAATTTAATTTATTACCTAATTTTACCGCCCCCTATTGTAGTGTCCTAAGGCAGCTGCTTAAGCAGCCTGATGGTAGTGCTGCCCCTGAAGCCAGCCTCAATGCACTGTTTAATTGGGCAACTATGTGGCAAATGAGGTTTAATGTTGATAAATGTAAAGGTATGCACTTGGGGGCTAAGAATATGCATGCATCATACATGCTAGGGGGAGTACAACTGGGGGGATCCATAGTGGAGAAGGATCTGGGGGTTCTGCTAGATCATAAGTTTAATTATAGCACACAATGCCAAGCTGCGGTTTTCAAAGTGAGCAAAATCCTTTCTTGTATTTAGGCCTGGTTCACACCTATGCATTTTTTAGTGCAGTTTCAGTTTTGCAGAAACATACTACAGTCCATTTAACATGGTTTCCCATTGAATGTAGTTCAAATCTGTGCATTTTATGGAAAGGGCCAGGTATTTTTTTCTGGTTTTTGGTTCCATAGACTTCAGTGGATAAAAATGCCATGTCCGCCATGTCAGGATCTACGCCAAGGGGGGGGGGCTGTGTACTGGGGAGGGGGGGCTGTATAATGAATGGGGGATGTATAATGGATGGGGGGCTGTGTACTGGATGGGGGGATGTATAATGGATGGGGGGCTGAGTACTGGATAGGTAGATGTGTACTGCATGGGGGAATGCATAGTGGACGGGAGCTGTATACTGGGGAGGGGGGCTGTATAATGGATGGGGGTGTGTACTGGATGGGGGGGTGTATAATGAATGGGGGGGCTGTGTACTGGGGAGGTGGGCTGTGTACTGTAAAGAGGGATGAAATTTTTTTTTCCTTAAAACGGTGGTTCACCCTCCATAGCAGCATTTTTAGCATAAAATGAGGCATAGTAGCGCGAGCTACAGTATGCCTGTCTTGATTTTTTTATCCCCGTACTCACAGTGCAATCCTACATTGAAGATTCTGTCTCCCCGCGGGGAATGGGCGTTCCTATACAGACGGAGGATGATTGACGGCCGGCTCTGGCACGTCACGCTCCCCGAAGACAGCCGGAGTAGGTCTCGGCTCTTCACGGCGCTATACGGCGCCTGCGCACAGACTATGCGCAGGCGCCGTGAAGAGCCAAGCCTATTTCGGCTATTTCCGGAGAAGCGTGACGTGCCAGAGCCGGCCGTCAATCATCCTCCGTCTGGATAGGAACGCCCATTCCCCGTGGGGAGACGGAATCTTCAAAGTAGGATTGCACTGTGAGTACGGGGATAAAAAAATCAAGACAGGCATACTGTAGCTCGCGCTACTATGCCTCATTTTATGCTAGAAAAAAAAAAAAAATGTTGTTGTTTATAGGGTGAACCCCCGCTTTAAACTCCCCTCTTAAAATTGGGGTGCATGTTATACGCCTGTGCGTATTATACGCCGATAAATACATTGGTAACTCCTTATAGGGGGCTAAACTTTGTGGCAGTCTTACACCCTAGTGTTTAGACATGAACATGAACAGTCTTTGGCAGTGTCTTCTACAACAGTCAAGTAATTAAATAATACTAATATTGGCTTTCTTTTTTTTTGTACATAACAATAAATATAGTTTAAATGACTTTGTTTGCTAATTGTGTTTTACCACGATGCATTCCATGACTTTGTTCATTCAAAGAAATTTATCAAACAGCTTAATGAAAACTAGACATTTACATTAAGATCTTTTAACAAGATAATGCAAAGTCAGTGATTTTCATTAAAGGGAAAAAAAATAAAGATTCTTCCTTTTGTGAAATTCAAGGTTTCCATTGAGATTCAAGATAACATCTGAGAATGCTTTCACATGAATAGGCTCCATATAGTTAGTGCAATCAATACTGCAGACATGAAGAATAAATGCAAAGCGCTCACTTATCTTCTCAGTTCTTCTGAAATTATGGATTGCAGGGAAACACCTTTCTTTTCAGATCAAGTAAAAGAGGTACTTGGCACTATATCTATCACAAATTTCATATCAGATTAATATCAAAAGGCAGGTACACATTATTCACTCCTGAAAGGGTGTAATGGAGAACAATTTCCCGTTCAGGTCACACAATGAATCCCGCACACGTCCAAATTCAAAAAATACTTGGATAGCATGTTCACTCTGCTGGTAACTGCATTACCAATCACTTTTGTTTTCTGACATTTCTATAGTTCCTTAATATTGCAAAGTGAAGTATTCTGGTTTGTAAAACTGGCAATATTTTGCTGTTAGCATGGTATTCAAATAAAAAATTTAATGTGTCCCTAAATGTCCTGTACCTCAACCTATCCCTAATGCCTCGTACACACGGCCGGACTTTCCGAGAAAAAAAGGCAGACGGATCTTAGATAGAGAACCTGTTCTCTTTTGTCCGTTGGACTTCCGACGGGGTCACGGCAGACTTTTGCACAGTCAAAAGTCCGACCGTGTGTATGAGGCATAACAGGAAATCTGACCTGACTTGTAAGTGCAGTTGCTGTAGATCTGAAGGGGACATGCACAGAAAATAAAAAACAGCTTGCACATGATTGGATGATAAAATCAACAGAGCTTCCCCTGATTTCAGATCTTCCCCTCAGATCTACAGCGTGTAACAGCTCTGGTGAATGGAGTGAACCTCAACTGCGGTTAGCAAGGATTTCAATGCACCTCTCTATGTGAGAATTCAGTATTGGACCACAGGTGTCACTCCACACAAACAGGAGTTTGGGGGTTCTCTACATCATCTCTCTCTCACATAAGGAAGGGCGTTGAGCTACTAAGCCTGGACGTATTACAAGCTTAGTGTTTAAAATTATAGCATACAGATCAAGATTCCAATGCACTTCTATATGCAAGTGACCATCAGTACGGGACCCCAGGCGTCACTCCACGCAAACAGGAATTTGGGGGTTCTCTACATTATATCACTTAAACATAAGGAAATGCATTAGGCCACTAAGGGAGTTGGTATGAAGTATCTTCAACCCTTAGCATAGAAAAGTTAACGCGAACATGTTCAGCAACTTAGGGCAAGGGCCCATAAACAAGTAACACTTATGTCAAGCACGTAGAAAATATGAATACTGGTAGCAATTAGTAGTTGCATAGGAGAGGCATATATAGCTCAGCTTAATTGAAAGTATATGTTCCTTTAAGATGTTTCTACAGCAAACAGCCAAGACACAACAGTCAGTCCCAAGTAATATGAAGATGATTAACAAGGCAACATTAAGTACAGCATTTGTTTAGCAGCAATAAGTGTAGCAGATCTTCTTAAGGCACTACAAGTATAACAGCAGCTATTTATCCGTTTGCAGAGCTTGAGGCATGGGATTCCGCAGTGTAGGGTGTCAGCAGTAATAATAGTGTGGAGGTGCATAGCATAGTGGCTATATAGCTTCAGGGATTCCTGGTAGGGTAGAAGTGTAGCATGGAGAGCGATGGCACCGGTGTTGTAGCGTGGCGGAGCTACGGCTGACAATAATAGAACGGCGTGTGTAATACACGCCATTCTGTTTATAGGTGAGAGGCATGTGTGCCCTATACAGCGCTGATTGCGCTGGGCACTTCCGCGCTCCAAGCTGGAACGCACACAGCGCTGGGCGATGACGTCATTGTGCGGACGCCAGGCGCCTTTTACACAGCGACACCACTTACAAGTGCACTTGCAGTGCACTTGTAGTGCAAAGTGGACAACCCCCACTACATTACAAATATTTAATGGCTTAGCTTCCCAGATAAATTGTTCCCACTGCATATACAGAGCCCTGAGTATGTGTGTGCGTGCCCATATAGCACTAGTAGCTTCAGTCCTTTTGAAGAAGGATGAGCCTTTGTATCTTCAGCTAGCCACTCTTGTTGGTGAATAGCAGAGCCAAACAACACAACTGGCCTGGATTATCAAGCAAAGAGTGCAGGATCCTCCTGAGCAGGGTGAAAGGACAATGGTGTCTGTATACAGGGTCTTTGTGAATGGATAGCCTTATCCTTTAATCCTGTGGCATTACAAGTGTTAGCCAGATGACTAACAGCAATGATGTCTGTATACAGTGTCCATTTAACTTTGTGTGCAGTGTCATTGTTTCCTGCAAATGGCCCTCCCACCCAATACTACGGTCAAGGCCCAAAAGAACATCCTGGAAAAGGCAGGCTCTTCTAGTTACCTGACTGGTTAATCCAAAGCAATCTCACTCATCTATTCATGTCTCCATGCTTTATTTTGTTTAGAAAACACTTTGAAGTCACCCCCTAGCAATTCTGGCAGTGACCACCTTGAGTAATAGCCAATGACTCGTGTACCATTTTTTTGGAGTCCATCCATCCTTAGCTCAGGCATGCATGCAGAAGGATGTGCTTAGCTGAGAAAACATCCCCTCTCCTGAGGTGTAGGACATCATTTGACTAGGCCTGGAAACCAGTAAGGGACTAAACAAATACAAAAAAAGTAAAAAAAAAATGTAATGTACTGTATATAATTTCTTATCTTTTTACTAATTCTAGCCGCATAAGGATTAAAAATAGTCAATGTTTATTGAAAGAGTGAAGTTCCACTTTACAGTATTATATTTTAGAATGCTTTTTTCTAATAAATAGACTAAAATATGTGTAAATGACAATATGGTGCAGTGCGATCAGAGCATTTTATGTGTTATACAGCTGTCCAGGGTATGTACATATGTTTGCTTTCTTCACTGTGATTTGTCTCCTGTCATTAGCTGTTCACTTTCAATGCATTCCAGCACAGCATTCCACAGTCCTTACCTTTCTAATGACGGCACATTAAACACAGTTATAAAAATAAAAAAGATGATGTGACAGAAAAGTATCTTAATCCTTGCTGCTATAAAATAAGGTGCCACAGTTCTGGATCTAAAATGTTTACGATGGTTGCTCTGCAGGCTTAACTGACAAAATATGGAAATCTGAATAAAAGAAAAAAGAAAAAGTATGTATACATGAGTAGTATTGTGGAAATTATATTATTATTTTAATAGAAGGAAAAACATCTAGGCTGCGAATGTGTTACAGGTTGTCATGCCATGGTGCACAAATCTGTGTTGGCCAAAATAATTTCATCTACCAAGGAACAACAAAGCTTTGCCAATGTTTAGACAAGAAGGTTTATTTAATAGTATTAACAAAGGGATATGTAATAGTGGTGGAGCACTGGACCCTGGGGCAGGCAAATAGAAAACAGAAGACACCTCTCTGGGGGTCCCCTAGATGGTCCCTGAAGTTATCTGGAATGCATTAAAAAAAGAATGAGAACACCATAAGACTTGAATGAGCCCAATAAGAATTTAGTAGTCGCAAAGGGTAGTCAAATAGCTTATGCATTTTGGGGGCCCAGTCTGGGGACCTGAATCACCATTCTACTATCCGTTTTACATTGCACCCATTGTCCAGTATCTTTGTGAATTCATGTCCAGCGTTCAAACCCTGATGAAGGGGGGAGGGGGTGTTGAGCCCCCAAAAATGTATTACAATTTTGACTACTTGGCGCAACAAATAAATTGTTACAGGACTCATTTGGGTCTTATGGTGCTCTCATCCTTTTTTAATGTACTGTTTAATAGCATAAGACAACATTTATCAAAGGGAGAATTGTTGTAATGGTTCATAGCAACAGCTTAGAGTCACAGTTTTTTTTCTCTTTGCAGATATTCACAAACAAAAAAAATGATGTGCACTATCAGTCCTCCTCAGGTGCCTTGCTAATGTGCAGGCAAGGTCACTCTTGAGAGGAAGTGCAAAACACCGGACTGGGTGGGGGCAAGCACTCAATCAACTCAATCCCCAAGCTGTTCCCACAAAGTTGGGAGCATGAAATTGTCCAAAATGTCTGGTATACTGATGCCTTAAGAGTTACCTTTACTGGAACAAAGGTGCCAAGCCCAAAACCTGAAAAACAACCCCACACCATAATCCCCCTGCCACCAAATGATTTAAATTAGTGCATAAAGCAAGGTCCTCAAAGACCTGAATGAGCGAGATTGGGGTGGAGGAACTTGACTGGCCTGCACAGAGTCCTGACCTCAACCCGATAGAACACCTTTGGGATGAATTAGAGCAGAGACTGCAAGCTAGGCCTTCTAGTTCACATCAGTGTCTGACTTCCCAAATGTGCTTCTGGAAGAATGATCAAACATTCCTATAGACATACTTCTAAACTTTGTAAACACCCTTCCCAGAAGAGTTGAAGCTGTTATAGCTGCAAAGGGTGGGCCAACTCAATATTGAACCCTACGGACTAAGACTGGGATGCCATTAAAGTTCATGTGCATGTAGAGGCAGGTGTCGCAATACTTTTGGTAATAATGTCTATTAACCTCCCTGGCGGTATGATTCTTTCAGAAAAAACATGCTGAAAGCGGCACCATTATTTCCAAGGAAATTTGGCGTTTTATATTGTAGGTCTGTAATTTTTAGAAATAACTCACTTAAATCTGACCAAACAAGATTCTAATAGGCATCCCGGGTATGACATTTTTTTAAAAACAAAATTATAAATTATAATATAATAAATAATTATAAATAATTATAACAAATAATAATATAATTATAATAAAAATTATTCAATAATGTAATCAACTCAAAATCACTGAAATTTGCTCAGTTGCAGAATTGTCGCTGTCATTATTTTTTTTTTTTTTTATGACGAATTTCCCCACAAATCGCTATCGCACAATTCTGCAAGTGATTATAATTTATTATCGCTGTTTTTTAGCTGATCTAAAACTATTTTTGACATAAAGGGACACTTTTGGTTGCTATGGACAATCTACAGTTTGCAGGGAGAAAGAAACGTTTTTATTATATAAAATGACATGCATGACACAGGACAGACCACTAGGGACAAGGGGGATGTGTTTTTTTTACATACAGTACTGTAATCTATAAGATTACAGTATACTGTATGTAAAGTGTTTGTTTACTTTTTTGAATTTGGCGCCGTTCTCCGTCCCCGTGCGTCGTAACGTCGCAGGGAACGGAGATCGGCGTCACACAGAGGCACTGTGTGGATCGAGCGAGGTCCCGCTCGCTCACACAGCGCGGTGGCAACGCTGGATCCAGGGACAAGGTAAGAAACCATGCCTGTGGATTCAGCGAGGCGAGCCCGAGTCTGACTCGAGGTTACCGCTCGCAGCAGGAAAATCTAACCCCGAGTCAGACTCGGGAATACCGCCAGGCAGGTTAACATGTACACGCTGATGTCTTTTACACAGAATACTTTTACTTTTTGAATTTTATTGCGACAGAGCCTGCTTCAGACTTTAGAAAGCTTCTTCAGCCTTGAGATTCCTCTTGACCTCTACAGAGGAGCTCCTTGGTCATGGACCTTGGTCAGGTCAGTTAAGGGTGCTGCCATTGTGGCAAAGTTTAGGGTGAATCTGTGATAATATTATCCAACCATACCCAAGAAGGTTCTTGTTTCTTGGTGGCAGGAGCAAGCCAATCTCTAATGTCTTCTACCTTATGGATTTGGGGTTTAAATAGGCCTGGCCCAATAGTTTATCCTGGATACTGAGCCCTATGGCATACTTCTTTGGGTCTGCTGTTAAGCTTTCTTTTCTAATGGATTACAGGGCAGTCTGCACTTTTAGGTAAGTGACATTCCCAGTCTGTGCTTCAAATATCCACATCATCTATATAGGCCTCTGAGTAGCTTTGATATGTGCTGAGAATTTCATCTGTCATCGGATGGAATAGCAGGAGCCCCATTCAGCCCAAAGGGCACCTGGATATACTGCCACAAGCCCCCTGGGGTCACAAAAGATGTCTATTCTTTTGCTTCATCTGTCAGGGGGACCTGCCAATTTGCTCCAGTGAGATCAAGGGTGGCTATATACCTGGCAGGACCCAGCCTCTCAACTAGTTCATAAACCCGGGGCATGGTTGAAGTGTCAAAGTCTGATGCCGCGTACACACAACACGGAAAAAAACAACGTTTTTCTCGACGTGATTCCTCTCAAGCCTGCCTTGCATACACACGATCGTGATAAAAAATGCTCGAGCAAAGCACGGTGATGTACAACACGTACCACTATAAAGGGGAAGTTCCATTCGAATGGCACCACCCTTTGGGCTGATTATGCAAATTTCCCTTCTCATAACTTGCTTCTGAGCATGCACGTTTTTTCCCCGTCGTTAAAGCCTACACGCGACCGTTTTTCATGACGAGAAAAACGACGACGTGAAAAACGACAAGAAAAAATTGATTTTTAATGCCCATTTTTCTCGTCTAGAAAAATGCTCTGGAGCCCACACACGATTGTTTTTAATGACCAATTTAAAAAAAAACATTTTTCTCATCATGAAAAACGGTCGTGTGTACGCGGCATTACACTTCATTCAGTTAGTGGAAGTCATTACAACATTTTTAGGAACCATCTGGTTTGGGAACCAAGACTATACCATTCACTTTAGACATCTATATAACCCCAAAGGTCTAAAATTTCTGTAACTCTGGTGGTATATAATCACCATTTGGTTTTTAATGTTTTGCTATATTAATGAAAACATACCAAAAACTTTGAAAAAAAAACTTAAAAAAAATAAAAACTTAAAAAATAAAATTTTGCAAACAAATAATCTTTCTTCATATTTCATACTTTAAATTTAGGCCAAAATGTAGTCTGCTACATTTCTTTGGTAAAAAGTAACCTAAATCAGTATATATTATTTAGTCTGTGTGAAAGTTAGAGTATACAAACAATGGTATATATAGTTAAAAACTGATCAATCCTGATGTACTGATGACCTATCTCATTGCTTGAACCCCTAAAATGCCAGGAAAGTACAAATACCCCCCAAATGACCATTTTTTTGGAAAATAAACAGTCCAAGGTATTTAGTAAGATGCATGGCAAGTTTTTTGAAGTTGTAACTTGTTTGTCACAATTTTATGGAAAATGAAGAAATTAAATTAAAGATTTTTCTTTTTTTTTTATCTACATAATGTTACCAGTGCAGTACAGCCTCATTGTCTGACTGGTATAGCAGTGATCAGGAATACTGACTGGTGACAGTATGTAAAAAAAAAAAAAAAACATTATAGTGACACTTTTATTATTGCTTATAACAGTGATGATCACTGTTAGCAATAGTTTTAGCTGTCATGAATGGCTTTCATTCATGACAGTTGTTTACTATTGTGATCTGTGATTGGCTACAGCTAATCACATGGTACAGGGTGCTGTGACTGGCCCACGTACCATGTGATAGCTGTGGACCGATCACAGCATTGCAATACTAAGCAAAACACCCATGAATAGAAGCCATTCATTGCAGGTTTTCTTACATTGTAATCAAGTGATCGCTATGACCAATCAGCCGCTGCGGTCATGGGTCTGCACTGCTGCATGCCCCAGGGGGCACGCCAGTGCAAATGTAACAGGAACATATCAGTATGTCGCTGAGCCTGCAGCTGCCGCTTGCTCACTGTATAAATACTGTAAAGGGGTTAAGTCTCCAGGGTAGCAGTGAGTCCACACTTGGTCTGCTTCAGACCTGCAGACATGTTTCATCACAGCCTGCCTGCTTTTTTCCTCAAAAATCACCCAGGGAATAGACAAATTATACCCCAGATGGAGAACAAGGTGTGGCCAGTGCTTAACCCTCTGCATCCTGCTACAGACCTTTTAGTGCCACCCATTTATCTCATGAACCACACAATCCTATATGGCAGATCTCTAGCCACAGCTGACAGGGGCCGTTTGTCATAAGGTGTAAAGCCCAGTTTTAAAAAATTGCATAAACATTTCTGTATTGCATTCTCCCCGTTACTATCTCTTGGTTTTACATATAATTTGTACACAATAAATTATGTAATAAAATACACCAAAACAAATGTATGCTGAACTTAAAGGAGTTGTAAAGGTTCGTCTTTTATTTTCTAAATAGGTTCCTTTAAGCTAGTGCATTGTTGGTTCACTTACCTTTTCCTTCCATTTCCCTTCTAAATGTTTTTTTTCTTTGTTTGAATTTCTCACTTCCTGTTTCTCCTCAGTAAGCTTTCCACCATCATCCGAGTGGTGGAAAGTCATTTAGAACAGCTTACTGAGGAAGAACAGGAAGTGAGAAATTCAGACAAAGAAAACAAAGAAAAAACATATTTAGAAGGGAAATGGAAGGAAAATATGAGTGAACTAACAATGCACTAGCTTAAAGTAACCTATTTAGAAAATAAAAAACTAACCTTTACAACCCCTTTAAGAAAAGATATTGACAAAAAATGATTGACCAGAAAAATACATACACACAAAATTGCAATTACCAATAATTCTGTAGGTCTTTGCCAAGCTGATTCAAACAGCTACCACAGTGTGTACTTTCCACCCATTCAGTAAAAGAAACATTTTCGACAGGTACATTTTTAAAATGACATTTTTGATTGACATTAGTTTGAACTCTTATTAGTTCTGAGTTGCTATTTATGTGGCAATATATATATATGTCAAAACAGCGTATCAGCTTTGCTGATTGGTCGCCTCTGAAGTCTGTTGCCAGGAGCAAGAGAACAATACGTTTTCCTCCACATGCACTGCTTTTTGCTTGTTATCCACTCACCATTTTCTGAAGTAAAATAATTATTTTATTTAATTTTCGAAACCAACAGATAAGACTGGAAATAGGATTAATTTACACTTCTGATTATACAATTTTATGACAAAAGAGTCAAATATTTTAGGGTTCCCTATAGTGAGTACCCACCTGGACCTGAAGATCATATTGGGTTTAATAAGTTATTGGATATTGAGTTTAATAAGTTATTTAATATGGAGTATTAGCTTTAGCCATTGGCTAAAATTACATATTTGGTTAACGTTCAGAAGTTCTTGAGAGACAAGAGTTCCATACAGCATAATTAGTAGCTGGAGCACAGTGGGTTTTAAACTAAAGTTGAGGGGCTGCAAACCACTTTTGGGGAAATTCTCGCACAGTAAAAGGTAAACTAAAGCTGGTGGCTGTAAGCTACATTTGGGAGAATTTCTGCACGGTAAAGGTAAACTAACGCTGGGAGGTGCAAGCCACAATTGGGGGAATTCATGCACAGTAAAGGTAAACTAAAGCTGGGGGGTGCAAGCTACACTTGGGGGAATTCATGCACAGTAAAAGGTAAACTAAAGCTGGTGGCTGTAAGCTACATTTGGGGGAATTCATGCACAGTAGAGTTAAATTAAGCTGGGGGGTGCAAGCCACATTTGGGGAAATTCACGCATAGTAAAAGGTAAACTAAAGCGGGGAGGGGGGTGCAAGCCACACTTGAGGGAAATTCACGCACAGCAGAAGGTTAACTAAAGCTGGTGGCTGCAAGCCACACTTGGGGGAATTCACGCACAGTAACATGTAAACTAAAGCTGGGGGTCTTAACTTAAGATTCACGTAAGATTCTTATATATGCATTTAAGTTTTACCAATGTGCTATTTTAGCACCCTTTAATTTAAGGTAGTGTAGCGCTACCCCCGCAGGAGACGCTGGTTATAGATTGGGATGGCGTGTTACCTCTATGAGCGTCTAGGGGTAGATAGTTGAGAGCAGCAATAATGGAATGTCTGATCAGCAGGTGTCTTTCTTGTGCTTTATTCTTGCCCAACACGGCAACAGTAAACTTGAGGTAGATAGATAAAAGATGGGTGAGGAGGAGAATTTGCGGATTCAGGCCTATACAATACAGAAGCAGTCCTGCTTCTAATAGCACTTTACTTTCGTCCGCACTTCAGCCGGAGTGGGTATAGTGTACCTGGACAGGCCTCTCACACCGACCTGGCAGCCAGAGTATCACTTGGAACCTTTGGATAAGAACAAGTCTCTGCCACAGACCTGGTGCAAATGAATATCAAGGAGGAACCTCTGCCACAGGCCCTTTCCCAGGACGTAGGTCATGAAGTAAATCTTCCTTAGTGAATTTAGTGCCTGAATCTCCCTCAGGTAGTTCTCAGCTGGCCCCTGACTGACAGGTTGCTAACATCCAACCTCTCAGTGTCCGGTCACCTCGCTCTCCGATGGATTGTCGAGGCCCTATTGCATCGCCTGCCTCTCTGGCTCTCCTCAGGCTGACTCCCCACCGAATAGCACAACTCGCTTGGGATCTCTTCTAGGAATTTGGGGACCCAGTCATTCACTGGGGCCCCACCATAGCTTCAGTTGCCCCGGGCCAATAGGGTCCCGGAACCAAGAACACCGCGTAGCACGTGAAGACCGGAGAAAAGACTGGACAGCCGCACTTTCACAAAATTCTTAAAAAGTTGCTTTTAATTGTAAAAAATTGAAACAGCACTACAAGTCACAGCAGACAGTCGGGTGGATAGTTGACGCGTTTCACACTGAGGTATCAGCGCTTAGTCAAAGCAACTTTTTAAGAATTTCGTTGAAGTGCGGCTGTCCAGTCTTTTCTCCGGTCTTCGCTTTGTGCATTGCCAGCACCCACGCTTCTGAGAGGACACTGATTGCTGAGTGCACTCACCTAGAGCGGCAGTTCCCCTTTCTCTACCGCGTAGCACGTGCGCCCCGGCCTGGTAGGCTGCATCGCCGGGGCCCGTGATGTGTGGTCACCCTGAAGGTGGGTGCCACACCCGGAACAAGAACTGGACTCCCGCCCAATGACGTCTGCTCAAGAAGTACCATCCCCCAGCATGCCCCGCGAGGGAAAACCCCTCCTGATTGGCTGCTGGCAAGAGGCGCTCCAGACTGAACTCCACTGCTGCCACCTGCCGCCACTGGGTGGAAAAGCACCTTAGGAACACAGAATGAACCGACAGTACAGCCCAGCTAGAACAGAGGCCCAATTTGTACAAATCACTTGGATGAGAGTTAATTAACTCTCTCATCCCCCTCTAAATTTAAAATAGCACCTGGACTGAAAGTACACAGGCGCTACAGTAGTGCATCACTTTTTTTTTTTTTTTACGTATTTGGCCATCACAGTGAAGTAAACCTTGGAAATCCAAATACATAAGCTGCCATAGCTGACCTTTACTATTAAAAATGCTAGTTGCCTGATTATCAAGCTGATTCAACTGCTTCACTAATTTAAAAATGTATTGATTCATTGTTATATGTGTATATCCAGCATAAAGTATCTTTGCAGCACAGCCTAAGGTGAACATGGGTATTTTATTAAATCAAAGTCTAGGGGGATGATTTACTAATGCAGAAGGAAATTTTCATGCAAAACTTAGTAAATAAGATGAAGCTACATTAATTTCAATCAACCAATCTTATGTGTGAGCAAAAATCCTTTCTTTACGTATTGCCCTTGTACACGATTGGGTATTCAAAGTGTAGCACCCTCTAGTGTGCTACTAGTGTTAGTCCAGGCAAATTTATGTCATAACTCATGGTTAGTTTGCAAATCTAAAATTGGGTCAGGGTGTACTGCAGGTCAGGCTGGATGACTCGCAGAGGCAGATCTCTGGTACCTCCCCCTGCAATTGAAAGTTTGGAGAAACTTGAGGGAACTTAGCCAATCCCCAGGCAGAATGTCCTGGCAGGGTGGCTGAGTCAGACCCTTAAATATGGGAGAGCCATGTCAGCAGGGGAGTCAGGTGGAAGATGGAGTACTGAGGAGACCCAGCAGGGGTACCCTAGGCCTGGGGGGGGGGGACTCTGCCTCCAGGCTGGGCTTGGGCTGTCTTGAGCAGATACTGACAGCAGTGTGGTTTGAAAGGACTCTTGCCTAAGGAGCAGGAGGGAGAAAAGAGGACAGAGTGAGTACATCAGCACACCCAGGGAGTCACAAGGGGAGACTGTGACATGTAGCAAGACTTTCAGGAGGACAGCGTTGTACATAACCCTTCCTATCCCTTGTCCTGGGAGATCTTTGGAGCAGCCAGGTGGGCTAGTAGTTTCTGAAGGCAGTAGAGCTGGAATCAGTGTCTACGTTGGAGTTTGAAATACTCCTGTGTGCAGCCTACAACACAATGTGCTGCTTTCTAAAGGGATTGAGAGTTCCTGGTCCTTAACCACTTAAGCCCCGGACCAAAATGCAGGTAAAGGACCAGGCCCCTTTTTGCGATTCGGGACTGCTTCGCTTTAACTGACAATTGCGCGGTCGTGCGACGTGGCTCCCAAACAAAATTGGCGTCTTTTTTTCCCACAAATAGAGCTTTATTTTGGTGGTATTTGATCACCTCTGCGTTTTTTTTTGTGCTATAAACAAAAATAGAGCGACAATTTTGAAAAAAATTAAATATTTTTTACTTTTTGCTATAATAAACATCCCCCAAAAATATATAAAAAAACATTTTTTTGTTCCTCAGTTTAGGCCGATACGTATTCTTCTACATATTTTTGGTGAAAAAAATTGCAATAAGCGTTTACCGGTTGTTTTGCGCAAAATTCTTTATTGTGGAAATGGCAGTTGCAGTTTGGGAGTTAACCACAGGGAGCGCTGAAGGGGTTTCTGTTTCACCTAGTGTGTGTTTACAAATGTAGGGGGGTGTGGCTGTAGGAGTGACGTCATCAATTGTGTCTCCCTATAAAGGGCATGACACGATCGATGCAGCCGCCACAGTGAAGCGCGGGGAAGCCGTGTTTACACGCGGCTCTCCCCGTTCTTCAGTTCTGGGGACCGATCGCGGGACCCTAGCGGCGATCGGGTCCGCGGGTCTAGCGGTCCCGAAGCTTCGGACCGGGTCGCGGGCGCGCGCCCCGGACCCACGGCTGGGTAGATGTAAAGGACGTGCAGATACGTCCATCTGCCCAGCCGTGCCATTCTGCCAACGTATATCGTCGTGCGGCAGTCGTTAAGTGGTTAAAGCGGAGGTCCACCCAATTTCTTTTTTTTTTAAAAGCCAGCAGCTACAAATACTGCAGCTGGACACTTACCTATCCAGCGCGTCGGCGATGTCGGCAGCCGAGGCCTTGCAATTGCTTGTCGCTCGCCTGCCCCCACCACCATCCTTGTTGAGGGAATCAGGAAGTGAAGCGTTGCGGCTTCACTGCCCGGTTCCCTACTGCGCATGCGCGAGCGGCGTGGCCCGTCCTCACTGGTCCCCGCTGTCTCCTGGGACCAGTGTGTTTTCCAGAAGACAGCGGGGGAGGAACGGGAGGGGGTGTGACTCCTGCAGGAGTCTATTCCCGAAAGTGGGTGCAAATACCTGTATTATACAGGTATCTGCACACCCCTCCCCCCTGAAAGGTGCCAAATGTGACACCGGAGGGGGGAAGGTCTCGAAAAGCAGAGGTTTTTGTGTAGACCTCCACTTTAAGGGGCTTTTGTATTTTTGATGATCAGAGACTGACAGTATCCAGGAAGGAAGACAGTTCAGGATCGTGTATATAGGGAGAAATTTGTCCCTGTTTTTTATTTTTGTTGCAGTCAAGTGGGGCATCCCATAATTCCTATTTCCCATCCAAGTTAGTAACTCTAATAAACAAAACAACAAAATAATCAAAGACTGTTCCTTGTGTCTGAATGAGAGTGGAACATGCTTGACCCCTGGCTGTGCAGGAGTGGGGAAACCAGTATTACACAGCCCTTGCAGGAGTAGTGCTACAAAAATAAACATATCTTCATCCTGCTCAATAAGGTAAGTCGGCATTCAATTTACTAAGTAAACATTCTCTACTTTCAGTCTGTTCACAGAGAGTAACATTTTTAATATCTCCTGGTTGATGGTGCTGTGGTATGCTGGATGACAAGTACAATTACCAAGCTAAGACTGATATGATACAGGCAATGACATTTTAAAATTGCGCTATAAAAAGTAAGCACTAATATAAGAGGAAAGACAACAGATTGCTTTGCCAGAGTTGCCATATTAAAAAATAATAATTTATTTTGGTATAACCATAGTAAAAATACACATCAAAGTGAGGAGCTGTGCGGATCTAGACAGATTTCACTAACGAAGGGGTATCTGTGTTTTCTTTGATATTAGCAGGACTGCAACTCATCAATTCTACAACATCCCATGAGGTTATTGTGTGCTTGTTGACGAGAATGAAAAAAAAACTGCTTGGTATGAGCTATATAGGTCAGTCAGCGGTATAATGTACAGAATATAGAACCCGCAGTGCAAAACAAAGAAGGTAAATATGAATGATTGTATAGCAAAAGTTCAATATAGTCCTGTCATCTGGTAAAAGGTGAAAACACCTTTAATTTATTGTTTTTAAACTCTGATCACTAAAAAGCCCTAAATGTTAATGCAGAAAGTAACACTAAGTAAAGTAAAAGTAAACGATTTTTAAATAGAATAAGGAGGGGCTAGAACCTCTGTCAGGTTTATATTGCCATCTGTGTCATACCTGCAAACTCGGCCCAGAGACTCTGGCTAACTATCTTGCCTGTTGGGACTCCAAGCAGCTGGGAGTTTCCTTTGGCTCAGCATCTATAGGCTCACAATTGACAGCTCTCACCTTTAGCTCCTCCTGGGGCATAGCGTTATACAACCCTGTGCATAAGAATCTCTTTAGTTTTTATATCACAGGTTGTGCAGATAGAAACTAAGTAATAACATGCAGTCCCTCAAATGTAATCCTTTCTAAGGTTTCTTTACACAGGTGCTTCTGTTCCATCAAGGAAAGGGATCCATAGACTGATCCCGTGCTGAGTCAGATCAGAATCGAAATGCATGTCTCATATGTGACACCCACGTCTGTCCAGTTTGTGATGGAGAAAAATCCATGTATTTCCTATAGTCGGTCAGATGAAAATGGATGTGGTTCTGCATATATATGTGGTTCTATATCTGCAAACACATCCGATCAAGTCTGCAAAAGTGGACCTGGATGCACATTTATTGCATTCAGTCTGACAAACCTGAACAGACCTTGATATAAACCAGAAGCGTATCTAGAACCTTCAGGGCACTGGTGCAAGAAACCATGATGGGCCTGCCCCCCCTTCCATCCGAGTCCCTGCTGAACACATGCAAACAGACTTGGCTGTTATCTGCAGCCCCTTTCCTTCCACGCTGTGTCTGTGTGAGGAAAGGACTGCCGTTAACCATCAAGAATGTCAGTAAATTATTTACACTAAAAATGAGTGCCCCAATTATCTGTGCCACCTATCAGTGCTCATCAATGCCACCTATTAGTGTCCATCAATGCTGCCTATTAGTGCTCATAAATGCTGCCTATCAGTGCTGCCTATCAGTGCCCATAAATTCTGCCTACAACTGTTACCTATCAGTGCTTCCTATCAGTTCCCATTAGTGCCTCCTATCAGTGCCCATCAATGCCTCCTATCAGTGCCTATTAGTACCTCCTATCAGTGCCCATTAGTGCCTCCTATCAGAGCCCATTAATGCCTCCTATCAGTGCCCATTAGTGCCTCCTATCAGTGCTCATCAATGCCTCCTATCAGTGCCCATTAGTGCCTCCTATCAGTGCAGCGTGTTAGTACTCATCAGTGCCGTCTGCCTTCTCAGCACGGCTTTGAGCTGAGATTGTGGCTCTCATGGAACAGCACAGAGACGGCATTGACAGCTCTATCTCCCCCTCAGTCCATCCTCTCTAGCAGGGGATGAGAGAGGACACAGCCGATCTGCTCCGCCCCCCCCCCCCCCCTCTCTTGTGTGTGCTCATTGGCTTCACACTTGACTGCCCGCTGGGGCCCCCCAACAGTGGGGGAATGCCAGGGCCCAGACGCAAATGAGACTGTTGCGACCCTGGTAGTTCCACCACTGCGGTAAACAGACGCACATCCACTTACATCTAAACATTCATTGTAAGAATGTTTCGATGTGTCTAAGTTTCGATTTGTCTAATCATCGAAATTAGAAAAGGAGCTTTAGAATATGTCTCTTTTAAAGCAATTGTCCTGTTAGGAAGGCTTTACATAAAATGGCAGATAACAACACACACAGAAGCTCACAATAATAAATGTATTATGGAGTGGATAATGCTAGAGGCTGTATACAACACAGATGCATGCTCAGACTGACACCACCAATGCAGCAGCCACGCATGCCACATCCATTAAATACATTTCAGAGTGGCGTCACTACCTGTGCCACTATTATCCCCATCTCTTCTCCACCTTCCGTCCCACCCCCATATACAAACCCACTCAATTTCAAAAAGTGTCAGGTATGACGATGGCTAAAATGTTTTATTTTTGCTGAGCTGAGGTGATTGTAGCCATATTAGTGCACTTGTAATAAGAACATTTGAGTACTCTCTGTGATACTTTTTTATTTTCCCTAGCATCGAAATTTTCAGGACAAGCTTTCACACTACATAGATACTTAGCTGTTACCACAGTTCCCTGTTTCACCTATATGACTTCATGGGTCTCCTGCCTTCTCATTGAAATGTAAGAGGGCACCATCATTCTATAACATTTTTGGTCAACGAGCATGAAGGTACATAGGCCCAGATTCACAAAAGAGATACGACGGCGTATCTCCTGATACGCCGTCGTATCTCTGTTTTAGGGACTTCCTAACTATGCGACTGATTCATAGAATCAGTTACGCATAGCTAGCCCTAAGATCTGACAGGTGTAATTGTTTTACACTGTCGGATCTTAGGATGCAATACCGCGGCCGCCGCTGGGGGGAGTTTGCGTCGTAAACCAGCGTCGGGTATGCAAATTAGTAGTTACGGCGATCCACAACGGTTTTTCGCGTTCGCTACGTCGCTGCTAGTCTAGTTTCCCGTCGCAAAGTTAGTCGTCGTTTTAGGTGCCCTAACTTTACACAGCACACGTATGTGCTGTATAAAGTTTGGCCGTCGTTCCCGCGTCGAAATTTTAAAATGTTTCCTTCTTGTGTAAGATGTCCGGGAATACGGAAGTACGCTACGCACGTCGCCGTTCGAAAAAATGATGTCACTTCGCGCAAAGCTTGGCGGGAAATTCAAAAGGGAGCATGCGCAGTAGGTCCGGCGCGGGAGCGCGCCTAATTTAAATGGCACACGCCCCTTTGAATTACGTGGGCTTACGCCGGAGGCGTACGTTTTCACGCAAGTGCTTGGTGAATCAGGCACTTGCGATGAAAACTTGCGGCCGTGTAACGTATACGATACGTTACGCCGCCGCGATTCTACGTGAATCTGGCCCATAGTAAAAATAGTAAACTGCAAAACTAAAATAATATACACTGGAGGCAGAGGTGTTTAAATCACACATACATTTTTTCCTTGTCTGGTTCTCATGTATGTATTTAGACTATATTTTGCTTTTTTTCTAGCTTCCGCTTTAGGGCCCACTCATACATAAGAAAACCATTACCATACATTGCGATAACAGGACCCATTCATTATGAATGGGCCTCCATAGTACCCATGCAGACAAAAAAAACGCATATGACCCATTTTTACAACTCAGAGCACCACAATGTACAGTATAGTGAAACGTGATGTGTTGTGTAATGGCAGTTACTGTACAGCGCATCAAAGCGTTATTCATAATGCATGGCACCGCAACTTACAGCAGCTAAACAGATGCAATGACATGTTGTATTAAAGCGCACATTTTAATGGATGTTACTGCAATGCAAGGCACCTAAAGGTACTAATGCATAATTTTTGCAACTATTTTCTTCATTCTATTAACATATAAATCGTATAATTTCATACCAGCCTCATTGTATTTAACACTGTGGATTTTAATATCAATCCGCAATCCTATTTCTATCTCCCAATGCCCTCTTTATCTTTATAAGGTGTGAGCATTCAAGCAGTACGGTTGCTTCCTTGATGTGGCGTAAACAGATAAATGACATGAGTGGCATCATTGTTGGGTTGTGCTAAGCATTGAAATATGGAGGAAACTAATAAAGACTTCTTTAATGACACTTGTCGATTAATTTAATTTTCCTAGATACAATAATCCGGGATCATGATTAAGGTTAGCTTTCTAATAAAGAAAATCTACCGATAAGAAAAATACTTTTATGAGAAACCTCAAAGTGGAAGCTCCTAAACAATATTTAATGTCAGAAATGCCAATTAAAAATGATGTATCAATCCAAATCACTTTGTTCACAGACATAGAGACCCCTGCCATATTACAAATAACAAGTCACCTTCCCATTCCTGATGATCTAGACTTCATGTATGAAAGGGTCTTACTTAAATGACCATATTATCAAGATTTTGAATGAATATTATATTACATCTACCTAAAGTTAAATAAGCTGGGCCTATAGAGAACAAACTTCTGTAAAATGTGTACTTTGTTTAGTAATGGGCAGCTGAATTCAAAGTAACTAGCAGTTAAAGTATCAATAAGGAAGCAAAGCAATGTTTCTATTTATTTAGACCAACGTATAATGATGGTAAAGAAGAAGTTACCATATGTCATATGTGCTTCTTAGCCTACTCTGTTCAAACACCAGCTTCTGCAAATGTGTTCCTTATAATGTGTTGACTTTACTTCAGGTGTTTTATACATCTTGCATACATCCTGATTAATGTCATGACGGAACAAAGCAGGTTATAGTTAGAAAGTCCTGGGTCATGTGACTATCATGACAGCTCGTACTCGTGCACACCAACTGGTGTCCTCTGAGATTTGAGTCATGTGGCTAAAACCTAACCTAGCTTGGGAGATTTTTTAGAGCACAGAAAGTACTTTGATCTTAGCTCAGATAACAGCAGTATTACCTGACAAGAGTTTATTCTAGGTATATTGTTCAGCTCGGGTAGGCCTCAGGTAGGCCTCAAGGGAGGTGTCTGGTTGACCTCAAAGCTCAACCAAGACATACGATCCCTCAGGGAGGGTCTTTAAGTGGGCAAAGAAGCCTGGCATCACATTTTATTATCCTGTCATTCTTATTCGTGTTTCACTCAGACACAATAAAGGGATATCCTGACATGATTGTAGCCTCACCTAGAAAATGTTCATTTAGAATAAGGAAGTCAGCATTACATGACAGATATTGTGCTGGTTTGTTGCATTTGCGTACAATTCCTAGTCATATTCCATGCCCCTCTTTGTCCTATTTGTTAGTACAAATTTTGCCAAATCAGGATGTTTAAAACAACATAATTAGAATGTTTACAACTTACAGTAGTTGTCTGCATTGTCAAATCTAATTTGTTGAGATTTATTTAATATACAGATCTACCTTTCATTAGTTCAAAGCTATCAGAACGGTTATACATGTTTCCTGTTCTGCTGATCAATTGTTCTGAATTTTCTGAATCGCTTTGTCTTCTCTAAACTTTTAATTGATGTTTTCCAATTGGAAAATCTGTCTAAGATCTATCTATCTATCTATCTATCTATCTATCATATATATATATATAGATCGATAGATCGATAGATCGATAGATTTTTCCATATATATATATATATATATATATATATATATATATATATATATATATTTTTTTTTCTTTTTTTTTTTTCTTGGGGTTTAAATGAGAAGTGTAACTTTAAAGCACACCTCCAATAAGTCTCTTAAATAAAGGGACAGATTAACACATTCAGGTTATAACCCTAATCATAACCCTATACATACAGTGTGGGATTTTGTTAGGGCTTGGTTTAGAGCTTAGGTTAACACCACTCTGTAGTGAAACATGAACATGATTATACCCCCTTATACTAGTAAAAGAAGGCAGTAAATATTCACGTTTTCTATTGCCCACAAAAACAGACTTCTGCTCTAAACCTGGTTCCAAACGTCTGCTGGGAAACCAATACTTTAAATTTTGACTCTCTTTTACTGGTTCTTCCCTCTGACCTCACATCTCATAAGATATAGTATTTAAAGGAGGTCTGCTGGAAGAATTGGTGATAGATACAGGGGACTTAGGAGACCAACAGAAGACCAAGCAAAGATGTGTGATAGCGGTGTGACAGAGTGACAAAGGTGACTGCAGCTGTTGCAGCACTGGAGGGGACACTTTGGCAGGTAAGTCTGCCATAATGTGTGAATATGCTGTGCATACTTGCACATTGTGACACAAGCACTGAGTACTGTGGTGGAGTTTTCTTCCACTTTAAGTATTAGGTTTTAGAGGGATTAAAAGTTAAAGGCTTATTGTTGGGGTTAAATGTCTAGGAAGGAGAAGATTAAGGGTGAAGCAGATACTTTAGTGGAATTTTCTAAAATGCTGTCTAGTTACACTATACATACTAGTTCCTCGTCGAGTTCCTTGTCACGCTTGTCGAGGAACTCGACAAGCTTGCTTTGCGTTCACACTGTCAAGCCAAAATCTCCTCGTTCTCAAACGCGGTGACAATACAACATATACAACGGCAGGGGAAGTTCGATTCCACTGGCTAAACTCTTGGGGCTGCTTTTGCTAATTTCATGTGTTTGTGTGTTAAATAAAAGTTTGGTAAGAGACGATTTGCACTTTACAGTCTGTTACAGCTTTAAAAATGTGTTATCTCCATTACAAATGCTACTTTTACTCCCGTCTCATACTTTAATCTGAGCAAGCGCGGGTTTCTTAGCATACAGACGTCCGAGTTTCTCGTCGAAAACCAGACCGTCGAGGAACTCGACGAGCCAATTTGGACTACCGTTGAGGAAATAGAGAACTTGCTCTCTTTTTGGCTCGTCGAGGTTCTCGACAGTTTCCTTGACGAAAATGTACACACGACCGGTTTCCTTGGCCAAAAAATATCTCCCAGCAAGGTTCTTGCTGGTTTTTGCTGAGAAACTCGGTCGTGTGTACGAGGCCTGAGAGCTACCAGCTCCAGGTTCCTATCACTAAGGAAAAGGCATAAAAAAAAACCAAGGTACTGACTCCAACTATGAAGTCAGCATGACCCCCGCCTTCAATCTAGGATTGACCAAATTGCCCATAACATTAAGCAAACATTAACAAGATGTGGGAGGGGATGGACCAAAATTCTGATTACCAATTTGGTCTGTTTTTCAAAAAGACTGCCCCAGGAACCTTGAAAATGTAAAGTATAAGTCCAGCCAATTTTTCTAGTTTAGAGTTTTTCTAACATTTTTTTTAATCTTAATTATTGTAAAGGTAACAAAAGTTTTACCCAAGAGGAAGTGAGGGAAAATCTTCAACAGGGACACACACAGTAAAGCCCCATTCAGATGGGGTGATTAGCTGCCTGCCTTGTGCAGGGCCATCTTTTCCTGGCACGGGAAAATGTGTGTGTTTTCCAGCAGCCAGCCCAGGCTGGAGATAGGGTTTAACATTTTCAACTCAGTTCCCAGGCTTTTGGTTTTGGCCAGCATACCTGTGCTATAAAAAAAGGAGACAGCCGAGATCTGAGGGTGCTGTAGAATGTGAACTTGGGTATAGGTCTATCACCAACTCACCTGCAGGCGCAAGATTGGTGCTGAAGAAATCAGGGATCACGGACAGCAATCCAGCCATGAGAAATGCCATTATGAACTCTTACTTCATTGAGGTATTTCCTGGGTCAGTACACTATTTTAGTTAGGATCAGGGACAGGACATTGTTCATTTTGTACTGTCATTCTGCTTTTTTACAGTAAAGTTAACCATTATGAGCCTGATCTTAAGTTATTCAAAGGAGTGCATGTTGATTCAGAACCTGTAAAGCACATGTGGGGTATGAAGTAACACCACCACAAAAGGTTAACTCTGTAAGACAAGAATGGGAGTGTAGTTTCTATGGGTAACCGTGTAAAGCAGTCGTCTCCAAACCGTGACCCTGGGGTCGAATGCGTCCTTTTGCCTGCCTTTATCTGACCCTTTCTCCCACTGAAACAAGACACTTTTCTGCCAACTGACCCCAACAATGAAGCATAATATCTCCCACTGACACCAATGATGGGGCACTATGCCTCCCATAATACCAAATGTTTACTACCACTGATGCTAGCAAAATTTCCACTCCCAATGGCCATTTGTCTGGCCCCCATGAAGTCTAAAGGATAATAAACTGGCCCTTTGTTTAGAATATTTGGAGACTCCTGATGTAAAGGAACAAGCTACAAACAAATCGTTAGGCGTGGTACATGGTAAAGTAACAGTATCGAGGGGGGTCGATGTTCTGGCTCCCTCCCTTGCAGTCGGTATCCAGTAGCAACCAGATCCAATCCTGTGTTATGGAGATCCATGCCACAGTCACAAGGTACGTGAAGATTTAAGAGTTAAGTGAAAGTACACATGGAGTCCACGTTAGATGCTCGGCGGGATCTATTTCTGTTACTGGGAGTGAGGTAACAGAGGTACACTGGAATGATGGAGTGGGCACAGGCTTGGCACATCCATCCTAATGCAACATACAAGTCATAGTGTGTTATTACATTGGACAGAAGAACTCTGCACTTCATAACATTACATAGTGAAAGTTCATCTCTGAGTTGGGGAACTGCCCTAATGTGTGATGTTTCACATGACCAGAGTCTTCGCCTGGTCCCGGGCATTCGTGACTCGTGAGCGCCCCCTTTTTCTCATCTGCCCCACCACTGTACCTCCCTGCACATCTGCTCCACCGCTTTATGCCCATGCTCTTCTGTCTCTATACTGAATCACCTCATCTGTCCTCACACTGAACCCACCTGCTCATCTGCCCCACCACTGTAATCCGCTTTCTCAACTGCCCCACCAATGTACCTCCTGCACATCTGTCTCACCTCTGTACCCCCCTGCACTTCTGCCCCACCTCTGTTCCCCCTGCTCTCCTGCCCTACCACTGTAACCCCCTGCTCATCTGTTCCACAATAGTACACCTCCTTTTACATCTGCCCCACTGCTCTACCCCCTGCTTTTCTGTCCCACCACTGAACCCCCTTCTCATCTGCCCAAACACTAAACCCCCCTGCTCATCTGGCCCAACACTGGACCCGTCTGCTCATCTGGCCCAACACTGAAGCCCCCTGCTCATCTGCCTCAATACTGTACCCCCCTGCTCTTCTGTTCCACTGCTGAACCGCTTTCTCATCCCTCCCACCACTGTACCTTCTGCACATCTGCCCCACCACTGTACCCCCTTGCTCTTCTGTCCCACCACTGTAACAACCCTGCTCATCTGCCCCATCAATAAACCCCCTTTTTCTCATCTGCCCCGCCACTGTACCTCCCTGCACATCTGCTCCACCGCCGTATACCCATGCTCTTCTGTCTTACTACTGAATCACCTTCTGTCCTAACACTGAACCCATCTGCTCAGCTGCCCCACCACTGTCACCTGCTTTCTCATCTGCCCCACTAATGTACCTCATGCACATCTGTCTCACCTCTGTACCCCCCTGCTCTTCTGCCCCACCTCTGTTCCCTCTGCTCTCCTGCCCCACCACAGTAACCTCCTGTTAATATGTTCCACAATACACCTCTTTTCACATCTGCCCACTGCTCTACCCCCTGGGTTTCTGTCCCACCACTGAACTATCTTCTCATCTGCCCCAACACTAAACCCCCCTGCTGATCTGGCCCAACACTGAAACCCCCTGGTCATCTGGCCCAACACTGAAACCCCTGTTCATCTGCCCCAATACTGTACCCCCCTGCTCTTCTGTCCCACTGCTGAACCCCCTTCTCATCTCTTCCACCACTGTACCTACCTGCACATCTGCCCCACCGCTGTACCCTCCTGCTCATCTGTCCCACCTTTGAACCCCTTCTGCTCATTTTCCCCACCGATGTACCCTCCTGTTCATCTGCTCCACAGCTGGACACTCTTTTCATCTATGTTATGTGTGATATGCAGAGTGGTGAAAGTAAGCAGAGATGAGTCACATCTACCTCTCCTGTCACACTCATCCTGCTGATCCACCTCTTGCATCCAGCCCACATGCTTGTATGCAATGTCACATACAAGCATCTGAAATGGATGTGCAATGATGAGTTTAGGTCAGGGGCATTTTCTGAAAGCAGTGGGCCTGTGTGTAGGATCATAAGTTGGGCCCCCGCAGCTGAGAAAAAGTGCAGAACTCTGCATCACAGGAAAAGTTGGGTTGCCTACTCGTGCTGTATCTCAATATTCCTGATTTCACATGGAGTTCATCTGCTGGTGCTTATTATTAGTGGAAAACAATTTATGGACACATATAGACTTTATTTGACATTTTGCGTTTAATTTTGTATCTTTTGCACTTTACTTTATATTTTACTTTTATTTTATACTTTATTTTTATGTGTTTATGCACTTTATTTCAGCGCTGCCTTAGGGAGGGATTCTAGTACTTCTTTACACAAAAAAAATATTGTCACACTGACAATGAAACCATTGTCAGTATGGAAGTTAGTGAAGAGAAACATTTCTAATGGGGTCCCACATAGCAGTAAAAGCTCAACAGGGGTTGGAATCCTTCCCTACTCTATCTACCACTAAAAATACAATTGTTTCTGAACATATATATTAAAGCCCAGCTCCATCCAAAATGTGTATTTAGTTTTTGTTTAGAGTGGGGAAGGGTTAGGCTATCTATTGGCTTTTTATTTTCATTCATATTAGATTTCCACTACAGTTACTGTCAAAACTTCCTGTAATTTGACCACAAACATGGAGACTATGATTAAAATGCTGACAGCCTGTTGCATGAACTACCGTATTCATCAGCATATAACACGCACAGGCGTATAACACGCACCTTCATTTTAAGAGGGAAGTTTCAGGAAAAAACCTTGAATTTTGGATAAAGAACTTTGAAACAAAATAAGGGTCATTGCCCATCAATGCAGCCTGATCAATGCCCATCTGCAGCCTCAAAATTGCCCATCAATGAAGCCTGATCAATGCCCATCTGTAGCCTCACAATTGCCCATTAATACAGCTTAATCAATGGCCATCTGTAGCCTCCCAATTGACCATCAATGCAGCTAGATTAATGACCTTCTGCAGCCTCCCCATTGCCATGAATGTAGCCTGATCAATGCCCATCTCAGGGAGGGGGGCGGGATGAGCGCCATCAGATTACATACAGCGAGAATCTCCTGTTTACTCGGCGGCATCTTGAATACAAAGTCCTTCCTCCTGGACCGGCTTCTATGATAGACATAACACTGGTCCAATGCCGGTCCAGGAGGCGGGACTTCCTATTATAGAGGCCACTGAGTAAACAGGAGATTCTCGCTGTTTGTAATCTGACGATGCTTGTCCTGGCCCCCTCCCTGTTCTCTCCGAGGCAGCCCAAATTGTATCGGCGTATAACACGCACGCACTATTTGCAACCGATTTGCAGGGTGAAAATGTGAGTGTTATATGCCAATAAATACAGTATATAGCCTTAATGACACAATGCATTAGTAGTCACCTTTATTTTATACTTGCACAGAGTACAACATGTTTAGAGGGGTGCCAAATGTGCATTAGAAGCCAGGTATTTATCCAGTGGTTTTAATATATCTAGAACACTTAACACCCATTTGACAGAGGGACATTATAAGGGATGAATATTTGCAGGAATAGGCTATGGGGCAGATTCACAAAGATCTGCCCCGGCGCAGCGTATCTGAGATACGCTACGCCGCCGTAACTTACTTCTCTTTGGTTCGAATCCAGAAAGAATTTGCGCCGTAAGTTACGGCGGCGTAGTCTATCTCTCGCGGCATAATGGCGCATAATTCAAATCGGCGAGTAGGGGGCGTGTTTCATTTAAATGAAGCGCGTCCCCGCGCTGAACGAACTGCGCATGCGCCGTCCCTAAAATTTCCCGCCGTGCATTGCGCAAGGACGTCATTGTTTTGACGTGGACGTAAATTACGTCCAGCCCGATTCACGGACGACTCACGCAAACAAAAATTCTTTTGTTTAAATTATACGCGGGAACGACGGCCATACTTAACATTGAGTACGCCACCAAATAGCATCTTTAACTATACGCCGAAAAAAGCCGACTAGAGACGACGTAAAAAATGCGATGGCCGCTCGTACGTTCGTGGATCGTCGGAAATAACTAATTTGCATACTCAACGCGGAAAACGACGGGAACGCCACCCAACGGATGCCGAAGTATTGCATCTAAGATCCGAAGGCGTACGAAGACGTACGCCTGTCGGATCTAACCCAGATGCCGTCGTATCTTGTTTTGAGGATTCAAAACAAAGATACGACGTGGGAAATTTGAAAGTACGCCGGCGTATCAGTAGATACGCTGGCATACTCTCTTTGTGGATCTGCCCCTATGTCGTTATGACTAGGACTAGGTCTACCGTATATGAGTTTGTGTGTGCAATGTACTCTACAAAATAAGGGTCTGGAGTTTCCATGTAAAGAATTTTCCTGCAAAACACAGCACTATGCCAAAACTATATTAAATTGAAAAACTGATATCTTGCTAAAATTGCTGTTATCATTGCAGTCTTTCTTACATTATTTAGCGGTGCTCCATGCAATTCCTGTTGGAGAAAAGGGGAAAATGTTTGGTGATCATGTCTGGATGAGTGCTGCGCTTTCACACAAAAGCAGCAATTATTTACAGTTCTTTCCTCCTTTATTTGGGACCGGTCTGGATAACAGGCTTTCTTTGATAGCAGAGTTTTGACAACTGATTGGGGAAATAAATCTGGTCTACTACTGGGAAAACCTATTGACCTTTTAAACTGTAAAGCAAAATATAAAGAAAAGCTAGTAAGATTGCTGCCCAGTTCAAGCCATTGTGTTGCCGAGCCAGAACATTATTGTGATATAAACTACCAAGGTCTGAGGCTGAATTATTTAGAGGTATAAGTTAGCTCAAGGACAGGTGTTCTATTTATGCAGATGGCACGATAAATTATTCAGAAATGGAGACAGGTAAAACAGACGGGAAAGGGAGCCAAAGCAAGACAGCCAGAGGGCGGCTCTTATACAATTACCAAACAGAATAAATGCCCCTCTCTGTGTGATGTGAGCGTAGAGGAAAGACCAAGCCATGTCTCAAACACATGTTGTTTCATAGGGATCTATGCTAAGGTGTCATCATTTGACTTAAGCTACACATTTAATCTGTTGCTGGGAACGTTTCCGGCTTTGGAACAGACTCGGTTTATTAAAATACTGTATAAAGGCTCCAACTGCTTATATTCAGGCAAGATATACATTTTTTAAAGGAAATACATGAATACAACTTTATGTTTTCACTAAACAAAAACCCTGCTTGTTCTATTGAGATTTATCCGTCTTGCTGTGGGCATAATAACCTGTTACTGGAACTTGCACTTGCATGGGAGTACAATGTATTTGGTTTGAGCAAGCAGGAAAAAAATATATATTTCTGTATAAATAAATGTTGCGGTACAATTTAGAAGAAGATAGGAAATGTACAAACTTTAGCCACCTACAAATCATTTCTGTGCACATTCACATACCAAAGCAAGCCCAGAAGCTCAAAAAAAGAAATTCTGCTATAATAGATTGCATGCAGTAGTGGTAGTGGTTGTGTCCCACATAGGTGTGTGCAGCCTATTGCATTAGGGTGTGCACCCCAAAGCTCAAACACATATGCGTGTGTGTGTGTGTGTATATATATATATATATATATATATATATATATATATATATATATATATATATATATATACTGTATATACTGTATATATGTATGTATATCTATATATATATATATCTATATATATAGATATACATACATATATATATAGATATATAAATATAGATATACATACATATAGCAATGGACGGTGCCAGTAGAGCAGTGGACGATGTCAGTAGGGCGGAGATTGGTGTCAGTAGTTTATTTTAATATTTTTTATATTTTTGCTCCTTTTCAATATTTTTTTTAGATTTTTTTACAATTTTTTTAGGAGCCCCCTTGGGGGGCTTTGGCGGAAGAGACAGAGAAAGGGACTGAGGACAGAGATTCCCCAGTCTCTTTCTCTGCAGCCAAGCAGCAGGGGGAATCTGCACAGCACAAGGTGATTAGGGTGTACCCAGGCACACCCTGTGTGCACACCTATGCTGTCTTTTGTGGCTGATTTATCCATTTATGTGGCATCATTTATTACCCAAACATTTTATTATATTTTAAAGTGGTCAGTCCACAGAAAAGTAACATTATACCTATAGGTGGAGCCTGATCATGGAAGTCAAGTCCCAGATTGTTCATTAATTAATAAATCCAGCCCACTCTACAAAAACAAATAAAAAATCGAGCAGGGATAGAATGACCACCTTATACACCAGGGGCCGGATTCAGATACCTGAGCGTATCTGTCCGGCCGGCGTAACGTATCTTAGATACGTTACGCCGCTGTAACTTTGGGCACAAGTTCTGTATTCAGAAAGAACTTGCGCCCTTATTTATGGCAGCGTAACGTATGTGTTGCGGCGTAAGGCCGCGTAATTCAAATGGGGATGTTGGGGGCGTGTTTTATTTAAATTTGGCTTGACCCCGCGTATTTTACGTTTTTTTTTTAAAACATCCCAGTGCGCATGCTCGAAAATCCACCGCAAAACGTCATTGCTTTCGACGTGAACGTAAATTACGTCCACCCGTATTCGCGAACGACTTACGCAAATGACGTACACAAATTCAAAACTCGGCGCGGGAAAGACGGCCATACTTAACATATGATACGCCGCACATACCCCTCATATAGCAGGGGTAACTTTACGCCGGAAAAAGCAGAACGCAAAGGATGTAAAAAAAATGCACCGGGCGGTCGTTCGTTTCTGAATCGACGTAAATAGTAATTTGCATATTCCTCGCGTAAACAAACGGAAGCGCCACCTAGCGGCTATCGTAAATATGCAGCCTAAGATCCGATGGTGTAAGACACTTACACCTGTCGGATCTTATGGATATCTATGCGTAACTGATTCTATGAATCAGTCGCATAGATACGACCGAGCGCACTCAGAGATACGACAGCGTATCTGGAGATACGCCGTCGTATCTCTTTCTGAATCTGGGCCCCAGTGTGTAGATTCAGGAGCTCAAGAGCAGATATTTCACCCACAGAATTCCCAGGAGGTATAAGAAATAATTAGGTAGTTTAAGGCCTCGTACAAACGATAGGTTAAACAGAGGACAACGGTCTGATGGACCGTTTTCATTGGTCAAAACCGATCGTGTGTGGGCCCCATAGATTATTTAACCATCGGTTAAAAAAAAGTCAACTTGCTTTAAACTTAACCAATCGTTAGTAGGCACAACCATCGGTTAAAAATCCACGCATACTTGGAAGCATTTTTTTTCAGCACGTCGTTGTGTTTTACGTCACCGCGTTCTGACACGACGGACCATCAGTCAGCTTCATCGGTTAACCGATGAAAACGGTCCATCAGATCGTTCTCATCGGATGGACTGATCGTGTGCACGTGGCTTAACTTTTCAGCAGGTGCTAAATACTGAAATATCAGTTTTGAATGGACTAAAGCCTCATACACACAATCGGATTTTCCGACGGGAATTGTGTGATGACAGGCTGTTGTCGGAAAATCTGACCGTTTGTATGCTCCATCGGACAATTGTTGTCAGATTTTCCACTTTCCAAAAATGTTGGATAGCATGCTTTAAAATTGTGTGTTGTCGGATTTTCCGATCGTGTGTACACAAGTCCATCAGACAAAAGACCAAAGTACAAACACACATGCTCGGAAGCAATGCTCACCAAACACAACATTAGCAGAAGGTGCCCAAAGGGTGGCGCTAAAGAGCTGAAAAAACACGTAGTCTTGTGTTTGTTGGCCGAAAATTCTTTGCCGTTTGTATGCAATGCAAGTTACTGGCCAACGCCCTTCGGACAAATGTCCTACGCTTCATCCGCTGAAAATCCGATCATGTGTATGAGGCTTAACTATTTAAGTACTAATACAGGAAATGCATGGGCTACATTCAATGATATAATGTAGTATATCTGACTAAGGAATAGGTAACGTATTTCACTAGCACCTATTGCCTTCCATTCTTCACTACACACAAGCACCAGTGTATACTAAGAATCACAGGGCCAGATTCACAGAGCAAGTACGCCGGCGTATCTATTGATACGCCGGCGTACTTTCAAATTTCCCGCGTCGTATCTTTAGTTTGAATCCTCAAAACAAGATACGACGACTTTTGGGTAAGATCCGACAGGCGTACGGCTTCGTACGCCTTCGGATCGTAGATGTAAAACTTTGGCGTCCGCTGGGTGGAGTTCGCGACGTTTTCCGCGTCGGGTATGCTAATTAGCTATTTCCGACGATCCACGAACGTACACGCGGCCGTCGCATTCTCTTACGTCGTCTCTAGTCGGCTTTTTCCGGGCGTATAGTTAAAGCTGGTATTTTGCGGCGTATAGATAGACTTGCCATGTTAAGTATGGCCGTCGTTCCCGCGTCTAAATTTGAATTTTTTGTTTTTTCCGTAAGTTGTCCGTGAATAGGGATGGACGTAATTCACGTCTAAGTTTAAAAAATGACGTAATGTAAGCTTGAGTTTAACTTGCCAAAGTAATCCTTACAGGAGTGTTTAAAGCCGTACACCATGCGTATATATAATAAACATGGCTCTGTGTCAGCTTGCAAAATTGCATTTGAAATATACACTGCTAATACTATACTTTTAAAAGCAACGTGTTTCAGTGACCCTCCAGCAGTTACCGAGTTTGAAGAGGACTCTTCCGTCTTGATCACCAGTAACTGTGAAAATCACCTGCTGTCTTTTTGATGAATAACAACTTTGCCTCCAGTTAAAAGTGCTTCATGTCATTTTATCATGCTTTGCCATCAGGTAAATTAGACAGATAACAAGTTTCATCTGTGATGCCCCAGGGAGGTATCAGCAAGAACAAGCGAAACTTCTCGTATAAGCTTACCATATGTGCTCTGCTGTATCTGTGTTCCAAAAAAAGCCATTCATCAAATAGCCGCTTGTGAAAATTAAAGAATAGGCAGAACATTTACTAAATATTCTATATAAATATATAGGTGAATATACATAATATATATAAACCCCATTGTGTACTTAAAAGTGGGGTATGCCTGTATATATATATATATATATACACAGTTATATACAGTTGTGCTCAAAAGTTTGCATATCATGGCAGAAATTTTGGCATTATAATTGAAAATGTGACTGATCATGCCAAAAAAAACAGTCTTTTCTTTAAAGGGGTTTTCCACCCATTTTTTAAGTTTATTAAAAGTCAGCAGCTACAAAAAGTGTAGCTGCTGGCTTTTAATAAACTGACACTTACCTGCTCCAGCGTTCCAGCGACGCGCCGGCCGGGGGTCCGCTCCTCTCCCGCCCTCCCCGGCCGGCGTCTTCATTGTCACTGTGGGCACCCGGCCATGACAGCTTTCGGCTTCACGGCCGGGCACCCACTGCGCATGCGCGAGCGGCACTGCGCATGCCTGCAGCGCTGCGCTGTTTGATTGGACAGGCGATCGCCTGGGACCTGTCACGTGTCCCAGGCGATCGCCTACAGGGAGGGGCTGCCAAAAGGCGATATGACGTATCGCCTTAGCAGCCCCTCGGCGGAAGGAGGAAGTGGGACAGGAAGTCCCCTTCTCCTGAAGCCCCCACTCCCCCCCCCAAAAAAATGACATGCCAAATGTGGCATGTAAGGGGGAGAGGAATGGGTTAAGAGGAAGTTCCATTTTTGGGTGGAACTCCTCTTTAAGGACAGCAATCACATGAAGCAATTTATTATCACGTCGTTTTCTGGATCCTTTTTAAACCATAATGATAACAGAAATCACCCAAATGGTCCAGATAAAAAGTTTACATACCCTGGAATGTTTGGCCTTGGTACAGACACAAAAGACGACACACACAGGTTAAAATGGCAATTAAAGGTTCATTTCCCACATTTGTGTCTTTTTTAATCACAATTAGCCCAGGTTCACACTGGGCTGCGGGAGTGAAGCCGCGCAAGTTCAGCTGAACTCACACGATTTCACTCCCGCTGGCAGTCCCGATTTCGGCTGCGATTATAGAGACATCTGTGCAGGTTTCTGCACAGATGTCAATGTAAATCGCAGGTCGAAATCGCAAAAAGTAGTACAGAAACTACTTCTGTAGATCAGTGCAGCGCCGCATATGCGGCGGCGCACCGATTAGGACGGTGCCATTGCTGGCAATTTGCGGCAAATACCGCCGTTTTGACATGCAATTTGACATGCCAAATCGCATGCCAAAACGCACCAGTGTGAACCAGGCCTTAGTGTCTGTGCATAAATAATCAATGAGTTTATTAGCTCTCACATGGATGCACTAAGCAGACTAGGCACTGAGCCATGAGGAGGTAGAAAAGAACAGTCAAAAGACCTGCGTAACAAGGTAATGAACCATTACAAAGGATATAAAAAGATATCCAAAGCCTTGAATATGCCAGTCAGTACTGTTCAATCACTTAATAAGAAGTGGAAAATTTGGGGATCTCTTGATACCAAGCCAAAGACAGGTAGATCAAGAAAGATTTCAGCCACAGGAACTGTTCGGGATACAAAGAAAAACCCACAGGAAACCTTAGGAGAAAAACCGGCTGCTCTGTAAAAATATGGTGTGGTTGTTTTTAACCCCTTCCCGACCGCCGCATGTACATATACGTCGGCAGAATGGCACGTACAGGCACATTGGCGTACCTGTACGTCCCTGCCTAGACGTGGGTCGGGGGTCCGATCGGGACCCCCCCCCCGACTTGCGGCGGTCGGGTCCCCTCGGGGAGCGATCCGGGACGACGGCGCGGCTATTTGTTTATAGCCGCTCCGTCGCGAACGCTCCCCGGAGCTGAAGAACGGGGAGAGCCGTGTGTAAACACGGCTTCCCCGTGCTTCACTATGGCGCTGCATCGATCGAGTGATCCCTTATATAGGGAGACTCGATCGATGACGTCATTCCTACAGCCACACCCCCCTACAGTTGTAAACACACACACAGTGTACACCAAATCCTACAGCGCCCCCTGTGGTTAACTCCCAAACTGCAACTGTCATTTTCACAATAAAGAATGCAATTTAAATGCATTTTTTGCTGTGAAAATGACAAAAATCCCAAAAATGTGTCAAAATTGTCCGAAGCGTCCGCCATAATGTCGCAGTCACGAAAAAAATCGCTGATCGCCGCCATTAGTAGTAAAAAATTTTTTTTTATAAAAATGCAATAAAACTATCCCCTATTTTGTAAACGCTATAAATTTTGCGCAAACCAATCGATAAACGCTTATTGCGATTTTTTTTACCAAAAATAGGTACAAGAATACGTATTGCCCTAAACTGAGGAAAAAAAAATGTATATATGTTTTTGGGGGATATTTATTATAGCAAAAAGTAAAAAATATTGCATTTTTTTCAAAATTGTCGCTCTATTTTTGTTTATAGCGCAAAAAATAAAAACCGCCGAGGTGATCAAATACCACCAAAAGAAAGCTCTATTTGTGGGGAAAAAAGGACGCCAATTTTGTTTGGGAGCCACGTCGCACGACCGCGCAATTGTCTGTTAAAGCGACGCAGTCCCAAACTGTAAAAACACCTTGGGTCTTTGGGCAGCAATATGGTCCGGGGCTTAAGTGGTTAAAGGAGTTCTCTGACCTAAAACTTTTAACCCCCGCTGTGCCCGGGCTGTAAAAATATACAAAATAAACTGTCACTTACCTGCCTACGATCCCCCGTTGTGCCGATATCGCCGTCCCGTTCTCCGGTCCCGGGCCCCTTCCGCTTCCTGTGTGTCGGTGACTCATAGTGCGCTCAGCCTATCAGCGGCCGCAGCAATGTCCCGTCGCGGCCGCTGATAGGCTGAGCGCACTATGAGTCACCGACACACAGGAAGCGGAAGAGACCGGGACCGGAGAACGGGACGGCGATATCGGAACAACGGGGGATCGTAGGCAGGTAAGTGACAGTTTATTTTGTATATTTTTACAGCCCGGGCACAGCGGGGGTTAAAAGTTTTAGGTCAGAGAACTCCTTTAAGGAGCACACTACGATAATACTTGAACAAAAAAGAGCTGCATGGTCAAGTTGCTGCAATGTCCATATGGGTTCAATATGCTTCTCCATCTTTGTAAAGTTTGGGTGTGGTCCATCTAAAGCGGGTGTGGCTTAATAGGGTTATTTATACCAGTGGGGTATAGTCATAACAGGCTATGATCATTTACCCTTAAAATAAACATATTTATTTGGTATAGAAATTAAGGTAGCTTAAAACATACATTTAGTCTGGTTCCTGGAAGTTGAAGTTACTTAAAATAAAAAATGTATTTGTTAATTTTGTGTATGTTGTTATTATATGACACATCAAAAATGTACCGTATGTAAACAAAAACTTATTATAAAATTTGAGTTTTATATACCTATATATATATATTTTGCAGTTTCAGCTTGGTACATTAAAGGCAGATTAAGGAGATTTATTTATTTTTGTCTGCAAATAAGCACTAAAATAAAATAAATAACTTTAACAATTGTAAAGACTGTAACCTTATATTATATCATACAATAGAAAATTGAAATAGTGTTTGCAGGCTTTGTTCACACAGAATTTGCTTTTGTTTACTATGCAGCGTGCCCAAACCAGACATTATGGGGGTTATTTACGAAAGGCAAATCCACTTTGCACTACAAGTGCAAACTACAGGTGCAAAGTGCTCTTGAAATTGCACTGAAAGTCCACTTTCAAGTGCAATCACCGTAAATCTGCTGATTTTATTATCCAATCATGTGCAAGCTAAAATGCTGTTTTTTTTTTTTTCCTTGCATGTCCCCCTCGGATCTACAGCCACTGCATTTCTAAGTGTACTCATAGTGCAATTTCACTTGAAGTGCAAAGCGGATTTGCCTTTAGTAAATAACCCCCTATGAATGTCAATTAAAATGTTTGTGATTGCCTAAATTTTTTTTAAAAGGCATTGCCTGCATAAACCTAGGTTAACGCTGACAGCGGGAATAAAATGGTGCAAGTTCAGCTGAGCTCGCACCATTTCATTCCCGCATGTCAGTCCTGACTTTGGGGGCGATTTCAGAGAAATCTGTGTGGGTTTCTGCACAGATGTCTATTGAAATTCCACTCCAAAGTCACCAAAAGTAGTACAGAAACTACTACTGGGAATCGGTGCAGCGTTGAAAAAGCGGCGTCGCACCGATTCGGATGGTGCCATTGCCCGCAATATCTGCCGAACTGGCATGCAATTTGACTTTCAAATCGCATGCCAAATGGCTGCAATGTGAACCAGGGTTTAAGGTAAGAAACTTTTCAGTATGTGTATCGCCCCCACACCCCCCTCAGGCCTCATGCACAATGGGGCTCTTGTAAACATCTGTTAAGAGTAAAACAGCTTAAAAAATTTGCCTAAGCCACGTTTATGCAAATGCATTTTGGTGCGTCAAGCGTTTGGATGTTTATTCATTCCATTGTCCAGAATTTTTGGTGAAATGTCTCCTCTTCTGATTGTACAAGTGATGTTTTTTTTCTGCTTCTAAACTCCTGTAAATGCCTATGTGTGCATGAACACGGGCTAATATGGAGGAACTGAAGCTGGGCTTTAAAAAATTGCAGAAGAAGTTACAAAAACTGGATTAGAAAAACCTGGAAGAGTTCCCAGCCTTTTTCTAGAAAATAATATATTTTTATCGCAGCCTGTGTCTATTTAGGAAAGTATTCTTGCACTTGTTCTGTCTGACATCTGCCAAACAGGCAGGAAATAAAGAGAAATCTCCCTAATAGGAACACTGAGTGCAATAAATATTTACAGAGATTCTAATCTTTTTCAAATTCTATTTAAAGCCCCATTTCAGTATAATTTTCTTCCCAACCCCCTATACTGTTCTCTGGAAAGGAAAAAAAATCCTATTGAAATACCCTTATTTTTATTTAGCATAACCAGTGATCACATGATGCTGCAGCCCCAAGTCTTCTCCTCTTCTGTTTACTTCCTGGAATGGTCCTTCATCTGGGGACCACGTCAATGCCTGCATGACATGGACACTTCCTGTTTGTGGGGTGCTCTCATGATCCAGAAGAGAATGACATCATCACGGGGGACCAATATTTCTATCTTAAAAAGGCATCTTTTGCCTGGAAAAAAAAGGAAAAACTTAAATTGTTGTTCTTTCTTGTAATTTGTTCATTTTTATCTGAAGCAAATGTAACTGAAATAAACATTACAATTTATAATAAGAAAAGCTTGTTATCTTAATCACTATATATGGGAAGATGTATGGACTTGAGTCTAGTGATAGTGATCTAGAGCAGTTTATTTCTTAGGTGTATGTGTACACATGGTCAGAAAAAACAATACTATAAGTGAAAGGAGACAAAGGTTTACCAAGGCAACAGTAATAAGGTGGAGCACCCTATAAAGTAGTACTCATTCTGGACAGAAAAAAGGCAGACCATCTTATCCTTCTCGGTCAAGTGGGAGCCTGAAGTTCAGCTTTATCCCCCTTGCAAGTCTATTGATAAACAGCTCAATGAAAGCAAATGTCTCTCCAGATTTTGAGCATTGTTTGTGATTGAAATGCTATTTCTGATATGCTAAAGGGCACTAATGAGAACCTGAAGCAGTTGGAGGTGCTCATTACTACGAAGAGACAACTTGTTGAAAAATCTTGTGTGGCAACTGGCAAGGTCCCGGGGGCCCCAAAGGCCTAATGGTGACCTCAAGGGTTAGGAAGAGCTGACATCCTTCCTTGTAGAGTGGGTTGCCAGGCATGGTGGGTGTGATGCAAGAAGAATGATGGGCGTCATTCACTTTTTGAATGCAAAGAAGAGATTTTTTTTTTTAGATGCAATGGTAATTGGCAGACTCTGAGACTTCTATAGGTAGACAGCTATACAGTGGAAGGCCTCCAGCCAGATAACACTTCTGTATAGGTAGGACCACTGCAGGGGCGTACCTAGAGCATTTGGCACCCGGGGCGGATCCAATATCTGGCACCCCCCCCCCCCACGTTAAAATGTAAAAACACCCCACTGTGCCCCCTGCATACCTCTGCATCCTTCAATATCTTTTTGTTACTACTGTGTACCCCTCTCCACAACTGCACCTCTGGATCCCTTTACATTGCACAGCACCCTGCACCTCTGGACCCCTTTACATTACACAGCCCCCTGCATCACTGCACCAGTTTTACATTACACAGCCCCCTGCATCACTGCACCCCTTTTACATTACACAGCACCCTGCATCACTGGACCCCTTTACATTACACAGCCCCCTGCACCACTGGACCCCTTTACATCACATAGCCCCCTGCACCTCTGGACCCCTTTACATTACACAGCCCCCTGCACCACTGGACCCCTTTACATCACATAGCCCCCTGCACCTCTGGACCCCTTTTACATTACACAGCACCCTGCATCACTGGACCCCTTTACATTACACAGCACCCTGCATCACTGCACCCCTTTTACATTACACAGCCGCCTGCACCTCTGCACCCCTTTACATCACATAGCCCCCTGCACCTCTGGACCCTTTTACACTACACAGCCCTCTGCACCCCTTTACATTACACAGCACCCTGCACCTCTGGACCCCTTTACATTACACAGCACCCTGCATCACTGGACCCCTTTACATTACACAGCACCCTGCATCACTGGCCCCCTTTACATCTCATAGCCCCCTGCACCTCTGGACCCTTTTACATTACACAACACCCTGCATCACTGCACCCCTTTTACATTACACAGCACCCTGCATCACTGGACCCCTTTACATTACACAGCACCCTGCATCACTGCACCCCTTTTACATTACACAGCACCCTGCATCACTGGACCCCTTTACATTACACAGCACCCTGCATCACTGCACCCCTTTTACATTACACAGCCGCCTGCACCTCTGCACCCCTTTACATCACATAGCCCCCTGCACCTCTGGACCCTTTTACACTACACAGCACCCTGCACCTATGGACCCTTTTACATTACACAGCCACCTGCACCTCTGGACCCCTTTACATTACACAGCACCCTGCATCACTGCACCCCTTTTACATTACACAGCACCCTGCATCACTGGACCCCTTTACATTACGCAGCACCCTGCATCACTGCACCCCTTTTACATTACACAGCCGTCTGCACCTCTGGACCCTTTTACACTACACAGCCCTCTGCACCCCTTTACATTACACAGCACCCTGCATCACTGCACCCCTTTTACATTACACAGCCACCTGCACCTCTGGTCATGTCAGCTAAAAAAAAAAAAAAAAAAAAAAATTTTTTTTTTTTTTTTTTTTTTTTAAATCGGGATGGTGTCACCCCTCTAGTGGGTGTCACCCGGTGCGGCCCGCACCCCCCGCACCCCCCTAGCAACGCCACTGGACCACTGTCTCCTATGACAACTAATCTTGCAACAGTCACTAACGGTAATTGTACATAACGCTTGGTAACACAGAACAGTCCATTTACTTATCTCACAGTATCCCACTGTAGATCTTCACTCACTAATCTCTCACTAGACTTCCAGATCCCAGTCATCACTGGATCTCCTGAGATCTTCCACAGCTTTCCCAGTGTATACTCCTCAAGCATCACCCCCGCTATCCTGCTGGGTACCTGGCTTGGCAACTGCTGATGCATTCCCACTTCTTCACTGTCCCCAGCTGTTGAGAAAACTGCTCAGGTACTTGCTTCAGCTTGCACACAGTAGTCTCTGGTAACAAGGTGGATGGTCCCTTAGTGGCGACAGCTTCTCCTCTAACTCCGACCACAACTGGTTCCCTGTCTGGCTGAACCTTCACAACTCGGTTGGACTCCAATCCTGCAGTCCCTATGCTGCTTCTCTTGCTCATGGATTGGCCTCAGTCAGCCTAGCAGCCAGGTGTCTCCAAGATAGGTCTCAGGACAGCAGTCCAGGTGGTACAGAATCACGATCAACTGACTCCACCCAAATAAATAGGCTCTCCCAGCAGTCCAAGGGCTCAAAGAAATCCTTGCCCATTGGCTGAGACACCCCACCCATTCATAATCTGTCCTTGCTATGCCCGTGTCTATCTAATGTTACCAGCTACAATGCCACCTAGTGACAGAAAAGAAAAGTGCAGCAATTCCAGAATTATGGAGAAATCAGTAAATCTCCTAACAATTAGCCAGGAAGATTACTACCTGGAAAAATAAATTGGTTAGCAACCCTGCCTAAACACCAGGGTGTTACACTTGCTTTGAGCAGGACCATTTCTTACTCTTTTGTAGAGAACGGGGAAGCATCTGAAGTACAGCTGTTAGCATAAATCAAGAATTGCAGCAAGTTTAGGCATTCCATGCAGTTATACAAGGATAGGTAGGCAGCTCCTTTTCCACATATGACCAGCCTTACTCAGTGCACATTTGTTGGAGACCCAATAAAATGTAGTCTTTATTTCTGGATGCAGCTATATTTTTATTGCAAAATGTTTTATAATGGGAGAGGCCCAGAACCCCTCTCTGATATTTATTGTATCCTGTGTAATTGATTTACTAAAACTGAAGAGTGAAAAATCTAGTACAGCTCTGGTTAGAATCCAATTAGCTTCCGTGGGCAGAATTGTCACAGGGGCAGGGTTCTCTGGGTGACATTACGAGGGATGGGGTCTCCAGGTGACATCCCCGGATGGTCACACCCCATAGCTATATAAGAACTGGCAGACACTGGACCTGACACAACAGCGGGAGGCAGTGTCGGAGGAGGACCAAGTCGGCGGAGGAAGAAGTCATCGGCAGAGGGAGAAGAACCAGTAGAAGAAATGGACAGAGAAGAACTAGGAGAAGAAGCAGAGGGATAAAAAATGGGAGAAGAAGCGGAGGGAGATGAAGAGGAGAAAGACAATTGGAGGAAGAAGACTGGAGGAAGAAGACATGGAGCAATGACTGGGAACATACTTCATTTTTAATGAAGGACTTTTCAATAACCGTCACTTATTTTTTGGTGAATGGGTAGGGGAACAATGTACCCCATACTCATTCACAAAGGCGGCGGTATCTGGGGGTCCCCTTGTTAAAGGGGGCTTTCAGATTCTGATAATCCTCCTGCCTACAGACCCCCACAATCAGTGCTCACTTATCCCCCTCCCCTCTTTCCTGCCCTGCCGATCTGCATGCTCGGATAAGGGTCCGGTGTGGATTTTGGGTGGGACCCTAGCATATTTTTTTTTATTTTGGCATGGGGGTTCCCCTTAAAATCCATACCAGACCGAAGCGGTCATAGGGAGGGGGCCACCCTGTTTTTTTATTTTTATTTTGGCATGGGGTTTCCCCTTAAGATCCTCAGAGCACAAGTCACATGCCACAAGTCGGATCAGTTAAGATGATGATCCAACTTGGATTTGACTTACATTCAAATGAATGAACTGATATTGTGCCCAAGTCAACCAATGTAGAGCAGGGAGCATTTTAAAAGTCAGACTGACACAAGTCAGACCAGTTAAGACGGCTCTCATAGGGAACCATTGATTTTGACATGTCATGTGACTTGTGCTCTCAAAGTCGGAGCACATGTCGGACCAGTGTGAACCATCCCTTAGCAAGATTTCTCTTCATTACCTGCAAGGATAGTAAGTGAAGGGAAATTTTTCAGTGACAACCATTCCCTCTTGTTTTGTCCTGCTGTGAAAGCTGTTAGAAAGGCAGTAAATACGACAAAATTTCCCCCAGTGGAGATGCAAACAGAAAATAACTTGTTTTTCAGTAAAATGTAAAGGCCTCTATTGAGATATTATTACTGTCTGTGACTTCTGTTACAGTGACCAATGTTCCCTCATTTCCTGTCTTGTTGTTGAAGGTTGTCAGAGGGACATTAAGTAGGATGAAATCTCCCCAATGCAGTCACAAACATAAAAAATACACTTTTTCTACATCTATCTAAAACAAAGTAAATAAAGTTGTGGTTGGAGTTGGGATTTAAGCTGAGTGATTGTGATTTTGTAGCTTCTGCAATAACTTTACGAACATGGTCATAGAGAACTTGCCTTTAGCCAGAATTTCTCATGTTGTCCATTGCAATAGTAAGCTACTGGTTGCAAAACAGTCAGCTAACAACTTTAATTAACAGACTACTCATTATCCTACCCATGTATTAAGTGTTCGGCACATAATGCAGAATCTCTAAATTTCCTGCCCAATAATTTGCACACTCTGCACAATTTAGCTAAATCTTCCTAAGGGCAGATATTTCAATTAGAAATTAAACTTGCTTTAAGACGCAATCAGAAAAACAGTATGATACCAGTTTGGATTAGAAATGAGCTAGGGAGTCAATAACTGTTTCAGTCTAAGATATGCAGGGTTATATTGGGTTATCCCATCAGCAAGTTGCTAATGTAATCTTCAGAAAACTTTTTCCTGTATTATTCACACTGTTAGTTATAATCTGGGTATCACAAGTAGTTATATGTGATTATAATCATATAATGAATTGTGCGCCTTATTCAATAATCACTTGCAAAGTATTAAAGTAATCTTAACAGACCCCTAGCATTTTGTGGTGCTGGTAACAAGTCACATGGCCAGTCTCCCTGCTTGTGTCTGCTGCAGTTAGCGGGTCTTACTGTGCAATAACGCGGTCTACTAGAGATTGCATCGCTGGTAACAGCAGCTTGTAGGAGGCACACACACTGAATGAACTAGAGATATAGAGGTGACTCATAGACTCATTACTGAATTATAGTCCTGAAAACCAAAAGCTTCTGACTCAAGTTTGCACATTTTTATTTTCAACATATTTAATGTAATACTACTAATAATAATGTCAAATGGAAACTACAAAATAATGTGACCTAAGCATGTGTCATCATGAAAATGTAATTGATGTAAATAAATAACAATTACAATTCTTTATGCTCAATTCATTATTAATAAGGCAATGTGTAAACTACAGAAACCCATTATTAATATTTATTCATACACTGAGGAGACTATATTAAGCCAAAGTATGTTTCGTTGGTTTGGGTTATTGAACATTATCATTGCTTTTGGTACTACCTTAAAGTGACTCTGTTGGTAGCAGCAACACAGGCTTGCCTGTAAAGAAAATAACAAATTGTTTATTCATTTTACCTGTTCACCCCCCCCCCCACCTGCCAATCTTTGCTGTCTTGAAGAACTACATTGGTGGAAAATCTTCTGGATCTGACACTTATTGGAGTGTGTGATGCCTGGTCCTTTTCTGCAGTCTGGATGAAGGCTTCCCATAGGTCAGCACAGGACCAATAGTTGCAAGTAAAGGGGGAAGTACCTGGGAGATGGGACAGAAGTTTTAAAGGAGGGATGCTCCCCTCCCCACTTCCTCTTACCCGCAGCAGCGCCAGCAGAGTGAGCTCCCCGCCCTCCCGCCCCTTACTTTCTGAAGTTTCCATGTTATTTTCTTTTACGTTTTTGTTACCCCTATTTAAAAAAAAAAAAAAAAACTATAATAAACGGAATAAAAAAAAAACGGACAAAAATTGGACTACTTTGCTATACTTTTATGTTTTACGGATGATATGTCGTGGCCTTGCAGGTCCTGTTTTAATTTGCATTTTATGTGCAAGTGTTTCTATTGGTTATTTTAAGTCACAGCTGGCGGTACAGGAGAATAAAATTATGGAAAGGGGAGGTGGGAGGCTATTATGCCCGTCGGCTTAGGCCGGCGGCTGGCTGGTTGCTTCCCCCTGGTAATCAACCTATGAGAGGTTAATAAAGGTTAACAAGTTCACGTTATGATTTACCAAAATAAAGCTGTGGCCGACCCCTACGTCCATTCAAGGATAAGCTGTTGTCAGTGTCTTTATTTAAGGTTACAAAGGGGTGAGACGAACAAATGGTTACGGGAAAGGGTTGTTCAATTAGTCCAGGAGTGACATTTCTATCAACCCTCTGAAACATTTCATAAGCAGTTTTATAAATATCGGGGAATGTTGAATGTTCCTGGTAAATGTGCCTGTGCTCACACCATGTGCAGAGACCTGTGTTTAACACCTGGTCACCTGTTGGCCACATGGTTAATACAGTTTATAGCCCAGGTGCCCAATGTAGACCTCTAGCATTTGCAATGATGGCGAATATGAGACACCTTTACTTAATGCCATCCCTCTCCTTAGCACTGACCCGTCTTGCTTTTCCAGGATTTTCTGACTTTGCAAGGCCTTGCAGGTTCGCAGGTTCCATGGTTTCAAGCTAGGGCTCCAGCCACACACCTGGGGCCCAATCACTAGGCACATGTCAGAGCTCAAGGGGTCTTTCCTCATCTCAGGAGGGCAGCCTTCTTCCCAGCTTTCCATCACCTGCTCCCAGACAACCAGGGTTTACACTTTGTAAATCAGGATCCCTTCAATATTACCAGTCCATCATGTTATGAGAAAAGGACTACCTCTTCTGGCCACCCGCAGCCCTGCTGTGTCCAAACTCACTTCACATGCTGACATTCAAATAGGCAGGCATACTATTAAAATCTCAAGCTATAAGCCGAATTCTTTCACTTTGCTTAACCACTTGCCAACCACTTATGTGGTGCACATATGCGTAGCACCCTCTAGTGTGCTACTAGTAAGGATGAGCCGAACAACCCCCGGTTCGGTTTGCACCAGAACTTACGAACAGGCAAAACATTTGTTTGAACACGCAAACACCGTTAAAGTCTATGGGACACGAACATGAAAAATCAAAAGTGCTCATTTTAAAGGCTTATATGCATGGTATTGTTTGGGGACCTGGGTCCTGCCCCAGGGGACATGTATCAATGCAAAAAAGTTTTAAAAATCTGATGTTTTTCGGGAGCAGTGATTTTAATAATGCTTAAAGTGAAACAATAAAATAGAAATTCCTTTAAATTTCGTGCCTGGGGGTGTCTATAGTATGCCTGTAAAATGGCACATGTCTCTTGTGTTTAGAACAGTCCCACAGCAAAATTACATTTCTAAAGGAAAAAAGGTAATTTAAAAATGACGGCGGCTGTAATGAATTGGTGGGTCTCGGCAATACAGATAAAATGTATGAATGTTAAGGGAAACCCTGAACCAAAATTTAAAAAATAATTGCGTGGGGGTCCCCCAGAATTCCTTACCAGGCCCTTCAGGTCTGGTATGGATATTAAGGGGAACCCTGCGCCAATTTTTTTTAAAGTAGGAAAATTTACCAGGGTTTACTGTTCTCTGGTGCCTCCCCCTGGTGTCTGTAAGGTTGGAGAACCTTCCAGAATTAGAGGGTGGAGGTTAGGAGAAACTGCCATGATTATTTATAGGGCCTTAGCCAATCCCCAGTGGTGGGCTGGCAGGGGGCAGAGACAACCCCATAAATAGACATGGGCCATGCCAGCAAAGGGAGTCAGGTGGAAGATGGAGATACTGTGTTGAGGTGTCGGTGGCCCTAAGGGGCACCCCCTAGTCTGGGGGGTGTCCTGCCGTGGGCTCAGGGGCTGGAAGGATCCTGTAATAAAAAAATGGAGAAGGCTTTCCTGGAGGTACAGGAGCAAAGAGAGGACAGAGTGAGAAATTCAACACTGTTGGGAACTAACAAAGAGGGAAGACTGTAACGTGTAGCTAATCTCCACTTGAAGGCAGCGGTGGGCTTAAGTCTTCTACCTTTCCCTGAAAAATCTCCAGCAAGTCAGCCGGGTGTGCTGGTGGTGAAGAGTCAGCTAGGTGGGCTGCTGAAGAAACAGCTAGGAGGGCTGGCGAAAGAGACAGTTGCAGCCAATTGGGCTAGCATTGCCTGAAGCACTTAAAGTTGTACATAGGAAGATGTCCATGAAGTTATTGTTGCCGTCAAGTGGGCATCCTATAATTTCCTATCCCCATCCAAGTTGTTAACCCCTAATAAACAACAAAAACAAAGCTACAGTCTGTTTTCTGACTTTGCATGCCTGTGAAGATTTGGTGTGCCAGCTCCTACATAGGGTGTGCTACATATGCACCCATAGTGGCCTGTGGCTGCTGAGAATGTGCTTACTGCTCACTCCCATCAAACTAATTTGAGTTGTCACTGCTTCTGATCGGGAGCCAGCAGGGCATGCTCTTGATCATATCACCTGTGGGAGCCAAGTTAATAAGTCTCACAATGAGACAAAACTTGTCTGCACTTTCTGATGAAGAATCTAGGGATCATGTGGCATGCTGGCAGTGACAGGAATGGTGCAAGCTGATCAAGTGGATGAATACCTTTTCCATATTATGATTTATTCAGACACACGGAAAGTCATCTATTTCAATGAAAACAGCTTGCTCTGTGTAGGGATGACCTTACAAGGGAAAATAAAAAATTTAAGAAGAATATACATTATGAAAATATAAAGAAAAGGTGATAATAGGTGGAAATATGGTAATGTGGGACCACCCAGGTCAGGAACATTGCTGTAAATTTGGAAGGAGTTGTAATAAATGTTTTCTGTGCTTGATTGCATCTATTAGACCATGCAGTGTGTGCTCTAGCAGAGGAACAAGAAAGATTGTGTCACCAACTCCTGCCCCACCGCAGGAATTATCATTTTGGTTGCTTCTTTAAAACAGGCAAAAAAAGGTGCAGCATCCCTGAAGATGAGGCATTATCTGGATAAACAAAACAGCTCTCCAAAGTCTTTCCTCATGACATAGATGCATAGAAGGAGGAGGAGTTGGAGGAGTAGGAAGAGGAGAAGTAGGGTGAGAAGGAGAAGGTGGAACAGGGATAGGAGGAGGTCACGTGGGTATTCCTTTCCACCTATTAAATCCATGTGGACTTTTCTTTTAGGCATGCTTGTAATTTTTTTTCTTCATTTGGGGAAGGGCAGGCAGCCTATAGCCACAGGATTCTACATTTAATTTTTACAGTTGCTTTCCCTTACCCCTGGCTTTAAGATTTCCCCTCTACAATTGCTTCTGCCTGTCTTTAATCCTACATTGTGGAGGGTGAACATTGTACGGACATCGTTTTTCCACCTGTAGCTATGCCTCCAGTGCTCTGACTATAATTAAATAAAATAATATTAAAAAAATTACAACTAAGTGCTGAATGCCTAGAGGAAGACAGATTATGCTGGCAGAGGTAAAGAATTAGCAGATGTACAAGATTCCTAGCCTCTGCTGTGTGCAGCCAATCCACTTTATCAATACCAAAAAAAATACAGAAACAAATATAAATACACATGGAAATAGAAGAAAATAAATATTTCCACTAGATTATATTGGAGGTGTTACAGCAGAAAGAGTTTGGACAAAGGGAGATTAGACTGGGTGATCCAAAGGGAAATTCAATAGATATACAGTATAATATACTGTAGTTATGTTTATATAGAGTAGATCAGCCCTTTTCAACCAGGGGTGCCTTGGCAAAATGCCTAAAAATTGCCCAAAAATCATATACAATCCAGCGTGGGGATGAAGGCTGCCTTTTAGTTACACTAATTCACAAGTTTTCATTGTGCACCATTAGAACCTTCTAGCTGCCGGCATCCTAACGACCAATGGTGTTATCAGTTGATAAGGAGAATGCCAGTCGCCTACATAGCATTCTTGTTTGAGCCTCCCCTGCCTCTCTCTATCAACATTGGGGTCACATTAGCTGAGTAATAGAGAAAAACTGAGGGAGAAGAGAAACTTTGGGATACTGGTCAGTACCCGTTTGCAAAAGTGTATTTGCATTTGGAAGAATAAATCACTTGTACTGTACCTGTGAGAGTTTCCTCCAGGTTTTCAAATCTCTTTTGATAATGGGAAATGTACTCACTAAGGCCTCGTACACACGACCGAGTTTCTCGGCAAAAACCAGCAAGAAACTTGCTGGGAGATATTTTTTTGTAGAGGAAACCGGTCGTGTGTACATTTTCGTCAAGGAAACTGTCGAGAAACTCGACGAGCCAAAAAGAGAGCAAGTTCTCTATTTCCTTGATGGGAATGGAGAAAATTTGTCGAGTTCCTCGACAGCCTAACAAGGAACTCGACAAGGAAAACTATGTGTTTCGCCCGTCGAGTTTCTCGGTCGTGTGTACGAGGCTTTACACTTTTGCTTTCTTTGTGCAAGTGAAATAAACTATGCTTTTAAGGGTGATCATTTTGAAATTTACATTTTGTTCCAGCTTTTGATATAGCTTTTTAACCTTTGACTATTTACTGCATACCATTTCCGGGTATTTACTGGTCTTGAACTATTTACATTTTAATAACGTGTACAGTATATATCATATATATATAAAACTGCAACTTAGCGCCACAGAAAAAATAAATAAATAATTGTAAATAATTGTGCAAACAATGTTCCATCAGCTGCAGTGCTAGTGTAAGCTCAATGGCAATACTACAAGAACGTATACAAAATTACACCACGCTAAGTGCTTTAAACATCAAAATAATAATTCCAGCTTGCCTGATTGCTACCATTATTGCCATGGCTTAACCTTGCATCTAGTACTCGGCTACAGGTAGAATGTATCAGAATATAAACTGTTAACTTGCAAATAATACATTGTGCATACAGGTATATATATGTGTTATATATATATATATATATATATATATATATATATATATATATATATTACACCACGCTAAGTGCTTTCAACATCAAAGTAATAATGTATCAACACCAATCTTTATAGTAGCTTATGATGAATAAATCAAGAAAAAAGTCCCATAGTATGGGATTCATAAAAGTGCTCATGCTTCTATAACTTAAAATCAAGGGTCCCCTTGATTTGTGCTCAGACCAAGTGCCCCACATAGATGTCCCCTGGACATTGACCACCTATCTCTAGTGTGGTCCCTTACGTTTGTTGGGGAACTCATCCCCTAGATGGTGTCTCTGCTAGCTGGCCCCACGATAGGTTAATCCTCAGATGTAAATAGGGGAATGGGAATCAGGCTTGATCGTGTCATCATGACAACACTTCCGCCTGCGTCACTTCCGGGAACCGCGCCAAGATGCAATTTGCGGATTCTACTACACGCTGGCCATGTTATCCCGATCCACACATGCTGTATACACTGGGTGTCAGGCTATAGGCACCATACCATGTGAGTGAACCAATGTCTATTGTTTTAAATGTTTAATAAACTATACGGTTTACTGATCTTGCTAATTTATATGTTAAATCCAGTCTAGTGGTACAGAACTCTAATCAAAGTTGCTATGCCATAGTGACTCAGTTTTTTAGCAGACTGTGTCTACACCTGCATCCTGTATGTTTAATGATGCTGAAGCCTTCATTTGCTCCAACTTTTGCCAACACATTGTGTTCCTTTACCACTAAACGCTGTTGAGTCAAGGGTATCTGTCTGGTGACTCTTAAGCCTCATACACACGATCGGACTTCAAACAAACTTTTGTTTGAAGGAAGTTGGCCGGGCACACCCATAGCATACACACGGCAGGACTTTTCTGCAAACTTTCCCAAATCTTTCCCAACATCACTTGGTTTTTCTGCTCTTTTCTGCTCTTTACCGCCACCCTTTGGTAAACTTCTGCTATTGTTGGTTGATTTTAACATTGGTTCTGAACATGCGTGTTTGTACTTCGGAAAAAAGTCAGATGGATTTCTGTACACACGATAGGACTTTGCACTGTAGAACTTTTGTTGCCAAAAAGTTTGTCCGTTTGCAGAGCGAACTTTTGTCCGATGAAAACCAAAAAAGTGTGTCCGATGGAGCGTACACACGGTAGGAATTTTTTTTTGAAAACTTGCTAATTTTGAAGTTTGTTGTCAAAAAGTCCTACAGTGTGTATGGGGCTTAAAATGTATATTAAACTAGGTGTGTCAGAGGGGCTGAGTGTGTTATTGGAGTCGGGGAGCAGAACAGAGAACCCAATTTTCCTAGAAGCCCCTTTGGGAGTGGCGCTACATACCTCTAATAAATAAAACATACAAATACAAAATGACTTCTGTTTTCTGCATTATCTGAAATTTAATCTAGAAGCTAAGGCCTATTCCAGTGTAGCATGTGATTTTGTGTTTTAAAGTATCCACCTAAACTAACCCACAAGCACTGTTCCTTGCTATACAACATTAATGTAATGTAGTTTAATTCAAGATATATATTGAAGATTTATTGGGAGTAGAATTTTTACATGTGTTTCTGCTACTGAAGACTTCATACACTTATATCTACCCCTGGGGACTTGAATTTAAACATTATTTGACTTCCAATACACTTTGATCTTTGTAACAATGTTTATACACAGGCCTAATTGTGGAGGAAGAAAAAATTCACATAATTGCTGCTTTTCCTTCTTAGTCTTTAGGAAGTATTACATACAAAGAGATGTTGTCAGGTTCAGAGGTTTTCAAAGTACAGACTGAATGACTGCAGTCCCTCCAAGAGGCAATGTGAAAATCTTGCTTGATTTTATTTTCAAACATCATGAAAAATTTGTTATAAGCTGACATCAAAGTAAATTGAGTGGCCTTTCTAAATTGACAGTGCCAGTGTTTATTGCATTGCCCTATAGACTTACTGAGTGAACTCACTCACTGCCTGTAGTTATTTTTTGAAGTTACGTTTCCTCTTAACACATGTAGGGCCAGATTCTCAGTGGAGATACGACGGCGTATCTCCAGATACGCCGTCGTATCTCTGCGTTGTGCCATCGTATCCATGCGCCTGATTCTTAGAATCAGTTACGCATAGATATCTATTAGATCCGACAGGTATAAGTCTCTTACGCCGTCGGATCGTAACTGCATATTTACATATTAACGCTGGTCGCTAGGGGCGTGTACGCTGATTTACGCGTAAAAATATGTAAATCAGCTAGATACGCGAATTCCCGAACGTACGCCCGGCCGACGCAGTAAAGTTACGCCGTTTACGTTAGACTTTTCCTGGCGTATAGTTACCCCTGCTATATGGTGGCGTAAGTGCGGCGTACTAATGTTAAATATGGCCGTCGTTCCCGCGACGAAATTTGAAAATTTTACATCGTTTGCGTAACTCGTCCGTGAATGGGGCTGGACGTAATTTACGTTCATGTCAAAACCAATACGTCCTTGCGGCGTATTAGGAGCAATGCACACTGGGAGATTTCCATGGACGGCACATGCGCCGTTCGTGAAAAACTTCAATCACGTCGGGTCACAGAACATTTACATAAAACACGCCCCCCTGTTCCAAATTTGAATTAGGCGGGCTTACGCCGGCCGATTTACGATATGCCGCCGCAACTTACGAAGCAAGTGCTTTGAGAATACAGCACTTGCCCGTCTAAGTTGCGGAGGCATAACCTAAATCGGATAGGTTACGCCGCCGCAAAGATACGCCGCTGGACGAGAATCTGGCCTGTAGATTATAATTTAAAAACCCTTTAAATGCTTCAGTTTATCTTTGTGGTTATTTTGTATTTGTAAGGGAAAATGTACTGCATTTGTGCATTCATATAGTGAAACTACAATGGTTTAGGGTCACTTTTATTTTAACTGTTATCTTGTTTTATAGGTTAATAAACCATATAGATAGCACAATAGGAGTTTTTTCCTTTCTGGCATGGGTTCACAGGACCCGCTACATATACCCAGTAAAGTGACTGGCCTCAGGTGATACACAGAGATAAAACTAATCTTCCTATATAAGATGTAGCAGTTTATCTGCAGTCTAATCTTCTCTACAGCCATTCAAAGCCCATATTTTATAACACTTGTCTGAGCTGTCAGAAAAAAAGGGGGTGAACAGCTAAAATTACACACTGCAGAGTTCAGTGAGTAGAGGTCTGATTGGTGGAAAGGGATATACACCCCCTGCCCCCCTTAACACAGCACAACATATCTGAGGCTGCCAATCATCTGGAGATCCATCCCCTGTCACCTTTATTCTCTTGGTGTCAGGAAAACTTGCCATAAGTTAATTATGCTGATAGCAGAGGAAAGAAGCAACAGACAAAAATTACACTTACTGCTCCTAATAGAGAGACGTACACACTATGGAACGATATGCTTTGTTCATATTTTATGTCTGAGGTTTACAGCCACTTTAAAAAATTCACATGTTCTTAGTAAGCTGCAAAAAAGCATTAAAAGAAGGCCTCTAAATCTGTATTTACTGGGACGTAGCTTATTCTCAAAGATCACATTTCTACAGTTGGGTTGAGATGCATAAAAATGGACGGATGACTACACACTGATAAAACCACTTCTTTATTGTCACATATCCCTGTAGACAATGTACATCAAGACGAATGAGACTGCATTCATTTCTTTTACTGTACTGCATTATCTTCATGGATATGTTACATTAAAGAAGTGGTTTTATCAGAGTGCAGACATCTGTCCAATTTTGCATGTATTCTTCAGTAATGAGCTGGTCCAGCACCTGATTTGTCCAGCAGATAAGGGTGGACTGACCTGGAGCCATATATATTTTTTCTGTAATTTTTTGTTAGGTTCCAGTTCTAACAACTTAGAAGCACTTGATGTGCTCATATTAGAGGGCAGACAGGCTGTCAAAGTTCTGGCGCAATAGAAAAATAGAGAACTAGGTAAGGGCTCTTTTATGTGGGTGCAGAGGCCCGTACAGTGTGCAAGAATCATGTACAGTATCTCACAAAAGTGAGTACACCCCTCACATTTTTGTAAATATTTTATAATATATTCCCTCCTATTTTTTTTTTTTTTAGAGCATCGGATTGGAGGTAGGCGGGCTTAAACAGACACAAGTCTATTTACATCTGCCGCTCTGTAAAGTCAATTGAGGGTCCAATTGGGTAGAGCCAATCGTGTGAAAAGGGCCTAAGACTGCTTTCACACTGATGTGCTGTAGTTTATCCACACCACGGGTGCAGTGTTGTGCACCCATGTCTATCCTGCAGGTTAGCTGAACTTTGCCATAGACTCCACCTGTGGCAAAAGCCGTCGATGTACAGGAAGCATCGGCTTATGAGGCTGTACTCCACAGCCGTTTTCTTCCTCTACCACCAGCTTCATTCACAATACTGATGCTGCAGTATGACAGGTCGGCAATCTGCGATCTGGGCTTGCAAACCTGCCATTCCGGGGCGGGAGGTCGCGGGCCACATCAGAGGGCTCCGTGGTCCACATGTGGCTCCCAGGCCACTGGTTGGCCACCCCTGCTTTACATAATGATGGCCTAGGCTATAAGAAGATTGCCAGGACCCTGAAACTGAGCTGCACCACGGTGACCAAGACCATACAATGGTTTAACAGGACAGGTTCCACTCAGAACAGGCCTCACCATGGTCAACCAAAGAAGTTGAGTGCACGTGCTCAGCGTCATATGCAGAGATTGTCTTTTGGAAATAGACTTATGAGTGCTGCCAGCATTGCTGCTAAGGTTGGAGGGGTCAACCTGTCAGTGCTCAGACCATATGCTGCACACTGCATCAAATTGGTCTGCATGGCTTTCATCCCAGAAGGAAGCCTCTTCTAAAGATGATGCACAAGAAAGCCTGCTTTTGCTGAAGACAAGCAGACTAAGGACATGGATTACTGCAACCATGTCCTGTGGTCTGATGAGACCAAGATAAACTTATTTGGTTCAGATGTTGTCAAGCGTGTGTGGCAACAACCAGGTGAGCAATACCTATAGTCAAGCATAGTGTTGGGAGTGTCATGGTCTGGGGCTGAATGAGTGCTGCCGGCACTGGGGAGCTACAGTTCATTGGGGGAACCATGAATACCAACATGTACTGTGACATACTGAAGCAGAGTATGATGCCCTCCTATCAAAGACTGGGCCACAGGGCAGGATTCCAACATGATAACGACCCCAAACACACCTCCAAGACGACCACTGCCTTGCTAAAGAAGCTGAAGGTAAAGGTGATGGACTGACCAATCATGTCTCCAGACCTAAACCCTATTAAGCATCTGTGAGGCATCCTCAAACAGAAGGGGGAGGAGCGCAAGGTCTCTAAGGCCTCGTACAAACGACCGAACATGTCTGCTGAAACTGGTCCGTGGACCAGTTTCAGCAGTCATGTTCGGTCGTGTGTACGGCCGACCGGACAAATGTCCGGCGGATCGGACAGGTTTCCAGCGGACAAATGTTTCTTAGCATGCTAAGAAACATGTCCGCTGGAAGCCTGTCCGTCGGACATGTTCGGTCGTCTGTACGACTTACCGGACATGTCCGTTCGGCCGAAAGCCCTCGCATGCGTCGAAGTGATTCGACGCATGCGTGGAAGCATTGACCATCCAGGGTCGCGCACGTCGCCGCGTCATCGTCGCGGCCACGTCGCGACACGTCACCGCGTTTGTTTTCCGCAGGGATTTTGGTCTGATGGTGTGTACAGTCATCAGATCAAAATCCAGCAGCGGACCGTTTTCATCGGACAGATCCGCTGGTGTGTACGAGGCCTTACATCCACCAGCTCGGTGATGTCGTCATGGAGGAGTGGAAGAGGACTCCAGTGGCAACCTGTGAAGCTCTGGTGAACTCCATGCCCAAGAGGGTTAAGGCAGTGCTGGAAATAATGGTGGCCACACAAAATATTGACACTTTGGGCCCAATTTGGATATTTTCAATTAGGGGTGTACTCACTTTTGTTGCCAGCAGTTTAGACATTAATGGCTGTGTGTTGAGTTATTTTGAGGGGACAGCAAATTGACACTGTTATACAAGCTGTACACTCACTACTTTACACTATAGCAAAGTGTCATTTCTTCAGTGTTGTCACATAGATATAATAAAATATTTACAAAAATGTGAGGGGTTTACTTTTGTGAGATACTGTATTTATCCATCTGGAGCAGTGTGGAGCTGTGTGCAGGCAGCCTATCTAAAGCCCCGTACACACGATCAGACCTTTGTCAGACCAAAATTACATCGGAATTCTGACGGAATTTCATCGGAGTAAAAGAGAACGTGTTCTCTATCTAAACTCTGATGGAATTCCTTGGAATTTACGATGGAAATAATCCAATGAGGTATACACACGGTTGGAATTTCCGATGGAAAAAGTCAGTCGGAGATACATTGACTGTGATATAAAGAAAAATTCAGCGCTGGAATAATAAACACAAAAAACAAAAGATTGCAAGCCAGCACTAAGGATAAATTCAAATAAAAAGTCCCAAAGTCAAATAGTGTATAAAATAGTGCAGCGCAAATAAAATCTAAGACAATACAATAATAATTAAATATTGAAGAAAGTCCATATAGTGCACAAGTGAAAAATCCAAATGGTGCTCCAATGTAAAGTGATTGAGTGCAGTAAATCAGAAATTCTGTGATCCACAGGTAAAGAATCCTCCACCGATTAACTAAATAGATAGATGGCCTCTCACCTCAGCCATTCGACCATGGCTAGGTCACAAAGCGTTTTACACCTCCCAGGTGTGAGCAAAGAAACCTTTAAATCCCAATAGGCAGGCAGCTACCAGCAACTCAGCTCAGCCAATTTCCAGGTCAGCAGGAGGGTATATGTGAATGAGAGAGGAAACAGACTAGTGCTCTCTGTCTGGTAAAACTAAGTATTTATTAAAAAAACAGGTAACAACTTACAATTAGTGGCACTCAAAGCCGAGTGTGAAGCATCAATAGCATGTATCGGAGCTGCAGGCTTCCGATTCTACGATCTGTTCACACACCAGCATGTGAGACGGCGAGCGCGGGTGATGTCACGTAACTCCTCCCCCGTTTTAAATTTTGAATTCTATCCCATGTACAGCTAATACTATACTGGTGACCGCAGATGTGGGATCTTTGTATACAATAATTGGTCATGATGCTGCTTTGGCATCAGTTGCATGGGCTCTGGAGGCTACTGATTTAAAGCCAGAGCATGTATGTTTTCTTTTGGACAGTTTGAGATTTTGCTTGGAGAGTAATTACTTTTGGTTTAACATGGAGTTTTTTCTCCAGCAGTGCGGTGTTGCGATGGGGGCCCGTTTCGCTCCCAGTGTGGCCAATTTGTTTATGGCCCGCTGGGAGCGAGACGTGGTCTTCCTGGACATGCCACCACAATTACTTTGCTATCGCAGGTATATTGACGATTTGGTGATGATTTGGGAGGGGGACCTGCCTTCATTGGAGTTGTTTATGAACAGACTCAATTCCAATGATCAGGGGATTGTCTTAACGTGGACGGTCTCTTGTGAACAGGTGACCTTCCTGGATCTTGAAATATTCAAATCTGGGTCCAGATTAGTCACCAGAAATCATTTCAAAACTGTAGATAGAAATGGGTATATCCCATTAACTAGTTGCCACCATCGATTGTGGTTGTGCAATATTCCTCGAGGCCAGTTTGTGAGGCTGCGTAGGAATTGCACACTAGAATCTGATTTCACAGTACAATCTCAGGAATTGGCTGCTAGATTTGTAGGAAAAAAAAATTCTATGCCTGTGATCAAGGAGGAAATAGAAAAAGTCAGAAATACTGACAGGAGCTTGATCATAAAAGATAGACCCCCTGATGTTAATTCAGAAGTAGCCAATTATAAAATGCTATTAGATTACAACATACAACACAAAAAGTTTGAGAAAATAGTGGCCAAACATTGGCCTGTGTTAAAAGGAGATATGGTCCTTGGCCCTGTTCTCCCTGAGCGTCCTGCATTTGTGTATAAGAAGGCTCCCTGTCTTAGGGATCGCCTGGCCCCAGGAGTGATAGACCCGCCAGTTATCCCTCGGCCAAAACTCTTTAATTTTTTGTCAGGCTTTTACGCGTGTGGCAGATGTGCAACTTGCAAACATGCTAAATCTAATATCAAAAAGCGCAAGTCCTTTGTTTCTACTGTCACTGGGACAGAATATCCTATTAAAGATTTGATCACGTGCTCGACTGTAGGTGTGGTGTATATGCTCGAATGCCAATGCGGGTTGCAATATGTAGGGCGCACCTCACGTGAGTTACACGTGAGAGTGGGAGAACATGTTAGCAATATACGACGGGGTATTCGAAACCACAGCGTATCAAAGCACTTTAGAGAATGCCACAATAGGGACCCTAAAGGTCTCAAATTTTGGGGCATCGAAAAAGTTGCTAAGCATTGGAGAGGGGGACATTACATCCGGCAACTTAGCCGACGAGAATCATTCTGGATATATGAAACTAAAGTTTCCTCCCCGGCCGGCCTTAACGTGGAGTTTGATCTCAATTGTTTTATTTCCAATCGCTAAGTAATTTTTTTAAATTTTTTTAATTTTAATATTTTTTATTAATTTTGTATCTTGATTGTGTATTGGGGAATTTTATATGAATTTTATATGAATTATTTATGAAATAATTTTTATATATGATAGAAGCTTGGTTTTTGTATATGATTCTGTATGGATTACATATGAATTTTATATGAATTTTAATTTAATTCTATTTATATACTGTATATTATATACTGTTCTAATATGCTGGTATTGACGGATTGAGATATTATCTTTTATTGGTAATTTGTTCCGTGCTGCATGATATGGCAAATTTTGCTATGTTAGGCAGTAAATGAATGTCCTTGGTGTCATTCACAATATTTATTTGTTAGTGAGAAGGCGACCGTGGCTGATGTCACTTAAATCTGATTATATTTATTAATTAGTATTAATTTTTCTAAAGAATATCGTATCTGCCCCCATTTTTCCACTTTATGTTGAGCATAGAGTTGTTCTCGGTCTGCTTGGCAATCTGTTAAGTATGACCGGCCGTCTTCTATTATATAGACACAAGATGGCGCTGTTGGCAGGTCTTTATTTGTTGTGCTAGGTTGCCGAGGCAACGGCATACTATATAACACGCAGCGGGACGCACACGTTGATCTCCCCACCCTATGCTGATGAAGTCCCGCCTATTGGGACGTAACGTATGAAAGGGGGAGGAGTTACGTGACGTCACCCGCGCTCGCCGTCTCACATGCTGGTGTGTGAACAGATCGTAGAATCGGAAGCCTGCAGCTCCGATACATGCTATTGATGCTTCACACTCGGCTTTGAGTGCCACTAATTGTAAGTTGTTACCTGTTTTTTTAATAAATACTTAGTTTTACCAGACAGAGAGCACTAGTCTGTTTCCTCTCTCATTCACATATACCCTCCTGCTGACCTGGAAATTGGCTGAGCTGAGTTGCTGGTAGCTGCCTGCCTATTGGGATTTAAAGGTTTCTTTGCTCACACCTGGGAGGTGTAAAACGCTTTGTGACCTAGCCATGGTCGATGGCTGAGGTGAGAGGCCATCTATCTATTTAGTTAATCGGTGGAGGATTCTTTACCTGTGGATCACAGAATTTCTGATTTACTGCACTCAATCACTTTACATTGGAGCACCATTTGGATTTTTCACTTGTGCACTATATGGAGATACATTGACTGCATGGATCCAAACACATTACTGAGCTTGACAGGTGTACAGGGAATGGGTGCACTGCTCCATATGCATAAATGTCTCTTGCACCCTGGACAGTCCTCTAATAGGGTGACCACGTGTCCCGGTTTGCCCGGGATCGTCCCGTAATATACACTTTTGTCCCGTGTCCCGGGAGCCTTCAAACCGGGACAATGGAGAGTCCCGGAATCAACTGCCTGCCACACTCACTGCCGCTGTAATTAAATGATTCTAAATCACTGGTTGCTAGGGAAGCCCCGCTTGGCTTGTAGCAACCAGTGACGTCACCGCAGTGTCCCGCTCTCTCTGCGGCCTCCGACTCCACCCCCATCTCCTCCTCCTCCAGCGGCCAGCCGCGGTTCTTGCTGCAGAGAGAGCAGCAGCGTAACAGGCAAGTGAGTCACTCACCTACCGCGGCACAGACCAAGACCTCCTCCTCCTCCCCTCCAGGCCTCGGTTGCTCAGCTGGACTCGATCCGCCGCCCGTCCTGAGTCCCGACCTCCCGCGAGTCCCGACTTCCGCTGCGCCGCGGCGCCGGCCATCCTTGGAGCAGGGGCAGAAAAGGTAGGTGCAGGGGAGGGGGGGGGGGGTTGACCATGCAATGGGGGGAGATATTATACAGTACAGATTACAATTTGCAGGGGCAGCAGAGGTGACAGTGAGGGAGGGGGGAGGGGGGGTTGCATGGTGCACCCCCCTTTCTCTGTCACCTTTGCTGCCCCTGCAAATTGTAATCTGGACTGTATAATCTCTCTCTACCCAGTCCCTGTCACCCAGTCACTCTGTCACCCAGTCACTCTGTCACCCAGTCACTCTGTCACCCTGTCCCTCTGTCACCCAGCTCTCCGTCACCCAGCTCCTCTGTCACCCAGTCCCTCTGTCACCCAGTCACTCTGTCACCCAGTCACTCTGTCACCCAGTCACTCTGTCACTCTGTCACTCTGTCACCCAGTCCCTCTGTCACCCAGTCCCTCTGTCACCCAGTCACTCTGTCACCCAGTCACTCTGTCACCCAGTCACTCTGTCACCCTGTCCCTCTGTCACCCAGCTCTCCGTCACCCAGCTCCTCTGTCACCCAGTCACTCTGTCACCCAGCTCTCCGTCACCCAGCTCCTCTGTCACCCTGTCCCTCTGTCACCCAGCTCTCCGTCACCCAGCTCTCCGTCACCCAGCTCCTCTGTCACCCAGTCACTCTGTCACCCAGTCCCTCTGTCACCCAGTCACTCTGTCACCCAGCTCCTCTGTCACCCAGCTCCTCTGTCACCCAGCCACTCTGTCACCCAGCCACTCTGTCACCCAGTCACTCTGTCACCCAGTCACTCTGTCACCCAGCTCTCCGTCACCCAGCTCCTCTGTCACCCAGTCACTCTGTCACCCTGTCCCTCTGTCACCCAGCTCTCCGTCACCCAGCTCTCCGTCACCCAGCTCTCCGTCACCCAGCTCCTCTGTCACCCAGTCCCTCTGTCACCCAGTCCCTCTGTCACCCAGTCCCTCTGTCACCCAGTCACTCTGTCACCCAGCTCCTCTGTCACCCAGCCACTCTGTCACCCAGTCCCTCTGTCACCCAGTCCCTCTGTCACCCAGTCACTCTGTCACCCAGCTCCTCTGTCACCCAGCTCCTCTGTCACCCAGTCCCTCTGTCACCCAGTCACTCTGTCACCCAGTCACTCTGTCACCCAGTCACTCTGTCACCCAGTCACTCTGTCACCCTGTCCCTCTGTCACCCAGCTCTCCGTCACCCAGCTCCTCTGTCACCCAGTCACTCTGTCACCCAGTCACTCTGTCACCCAGCTCTCCGTCACCCAGCTCCTCTGTCACCCAGTCACTCTGTCACCCTGTCCCTCTGTCACCCAGCTCTCCGTCACCCAGCTCTCCGTCACCCAGCTCTCCGTCACCCAGCTCCTCTGTCACCCAGTCACTCTGTCACCCAGTCCCTCTGTCACCCAGTCCCTCTGTCACCCAGTCCCTCTGTCACCCAGTCCCTCTGTCACCCAGCTCCTCTGTCACCCAGCCACTCTGTCACCCAGTCCCTCTGTCACCCAGTCCCTCTGTCACCCAGTCACTCTGTCACCCAGTCACTCTGTCACCCAGCTCTCCGTCACCCAGCTCCTCTGTCACCCAGTCACTCTGTCACCCTGTCCCTCTGTCACCCAGCTCTCCGTCACCCAGCTCTCCGTCACCCAGCTCTCCGTCACCCAGCTCCTCTGTCACCCAGTCACTCTGTCACCCAGTCCCTCTGTCACCCAGTCCCTCTGTCACCCAGTCCCTCTGTCACCCAGCCACTCTGTCACCCAGTCCCTCTGTCACCCAGTCCCTCTGTCACCCAGTCACTCTGTCACCCAGTCACTCTGTCACCCAGCTCTCCGTCACCCAGCTCCTCTGTCACCCAGTCACTCTGTCACCCTGTCCCTCTGTCACCCAGCTCTCCGTCACCCAGCTCTCCGTCACCCAGCTCTCCGTCACCCAGCTCCTCTGTCACCCAGTCACTCTGTCACCCAGTCCCTCTGTCACCCAGTCCCTCTGTCACCCAGTCCCTCTGTCACCCAGTCCCTCTGTCACCCAGCTCCTCTGTCACCCAGCCACTCTGTCACCCAGTCACTCTGTCACCCAGCTCCTCTGTCACCCAGCCACTCTGTCACCCAGTCCCTCTGTCACCCAGTCCCTCTGTCACCCAGTCACTCTGTCACCCAGCTCCTCTGTCACCCAGTCCCTCTGTCACCCAGTCCCTCTGTCACCCAGTCCCTCTGTCACCCAGTCACTCTGTCACCCAGCTCCTCTGTCACCCAGCCACTCTGTCACCCAGTCCCTCTGTCACCCAGTCCCTCTGTCACCCAGTCCCTCTGTCACCCAGTCACTCTGTCACCCAGTCACTCTGTCACCCAGTCACTCTGTCACCCAGCTCCTCTGTCACTCTGTCACCCAGTCCCTCTGTCACCCAGTCCCTCTGTCACCCAGTCACTCTGTCACCCAGTCACTCTGTCACCCAGCTCCTCTGTCACTCTGTCACCCAGTCCCTCTGTCACCCAGTCCCTCTGTCACCCAGTCCCTCTGTCACCCAGTCACTCTGTCACCCAGTCCCTCTGTCACCCAGTCACTCTGTCACCCAGTCACTCTGTCACCCAGCTCCTCTGTCACCCAGCTCCTCTGTCACCCAGTCACTCTGTCACCCAGTCACTCTGTCACCCAGCCACTCTGTCACCCAGCCACTCTGTCACCCAGCCACTCTGTCACCCAGTCACTCTGTCACCCAGCCACTCTGTCACCCAGCCACTCTGTCACCCAGTCCCTCTGTCACCCAGTCACTCTGTCACCCAGCTCCTCTGTCACCCAGTCACTCTGTCACCCAGTCACTCTGTCACCCAGTCCCTCTGTCACCCAGTCCCTCTGTCACCCAGTCACTCTGTCACCCAGTCACTCTGTCACCCAGTCCCTCTGTCACCCAGTCCCTCTGTCACCCAGTCACTCTGTCACCCAGTCACTCTGTCACCCAGTCACTCTGTCACCCTGTCCCTCTGTCACCCAGCTCTCCGTCACCCAGCTCCTCTGTCACCCAGTCACTCTGTCACCCAGCTCTCCGTCACCCAGCTCCTCTGTCACCCTGTCCCTCTGTCACCCAGCTCTCCGTCACCCAGCTCTCCGTCACCCAGCTCCTCTGTCACCCAGTCACTCTGTCACCCAGTCCCTCTGTCACCCAGTCACTCTGTCACCCAGCTCCTCTGTCACCCAGCTCCTCTGTCACCCAGCCACTCTGTCACCCAGCCACTCTGTCACCCAGTCACTCTGTCACCCAGTCACTCTGTCACCCAGCTCTCCGTCACCCAGCTCCTCTGTCACCCAGTCACTCTGTCACCCTGTCCCTCTGTCACCCAGCTCTCCGTCACCCAGCTCTCCGTCACCCAGCTCTCCGTCACCCAGCTCCTCTGTCACCCAGTCCCTCTGTCACCCAGTCCCTCTGTCACCCAGTCCCTCTGTCACCCAGTCACTCTGTCACCCAGCTCCTCTGTCACCCAGCCACTCTGTCACCCAGTCCCTCTGTCACCCAGTCCCTCTGTCACCCAGTCACTCTGTCACCCAGCTCCTCTGTCACCCAGCTCCTCTGTCACCCAGTCCCTCTGTCACCCAGTCACTCTGTCACCCAGTCACTCTGTCACCCAGTCACTCTGTCACCCTGTCCCTCTGTCACCCAGCTCTCCGTCACCCAGCTCCTCTGTCACCCAGTCACTCTGTCACCCAGTCACTCTGTCACCCAGCTCTCCGTCACCCAGCTCCTCTGTCACCCAGTCACTCTGTCACCCTGTCCCTCTGTCACCCAGCTCTCCGTCACCCAGCTCTCCGTCACCCAGCTCTCCGTCACCCAGCTCCTCTGTCACCCAGTCACTCTGTCACCCAGTCCCTCTGTCACCCAGTCCCTCTGTCACCCAGTCCCTCTGTCACCCAGTCCCTCTGTCACCCAGTCACTCTGTCACCCAGTCACTCTGTCACCCAGCTCCTCTGTCACCCAGCTCCTCTGTCACCCAGTCACTCTGTCACCCAGTCACTCTGTCACCCAGTCACTCTGTCACCCAGCCACTCTGTCACCCAGTCCCTCTGTCACCCAGTCACTCTGTCACCCAGCTCCTCTGTCACCCAGTCACTCTGTCACCCAGTCACTCTGTCACCCAGTCCCTCTGTCACCCAGTCCCTCTGTCACCCAGTCACTCTGTCACCCAGTCACTCTGTCACCCAGTCACTCTGTCACCCAGTCACTCTGTCACTCTGTCACCCAGTCCCTCTGTCACCCAGTCCCCCTGTCACCCAGTCCCTCTGTCACCCAGTCACTCTGTCACCCAGTCACTCTGTCACCCAGCTCCTCTGTCACCCAGTCACTCTGTCACCCAGTCCCTCTGTCACCCAGTCCCTCTGTCACCCAGTCACTCTGTCACCCAGTCCCTCTGTCACCCAGTCCCTCTGTCACCCAGTCCCTCTGTCACCCAGTCCCTCTGTCACCCAGTCACTCTGTCACCCAGTCACTCTGTCACCCAGCTCCTCTGTCACCCAGCTCCTCTGTCACCCAGTCACTCTGTCACCCAGTCACTCTGTCACCCAGCCACTCTGTCACCCAGTCCCTCTGTCACCCAGTCACTCTGTCACCCAGCTCCTCTGTCACCCAGTCACTCTGTCACCCAGTCACTCTGTCACCCAGTCCCTCTGTCACCCAGTCCCTCTGTCACCCAGTCACTCTGTCACCCAGTCACTCTGTCACCCAGTCACTCTGTCACTCTGTCACCCAGTCCCTCTGTCACCCAGTCCCTCTGTCACCCAGTCACTCTGTCACCCAGTCACTCTGTCACCCAGCTCCTCTGTCACCCAGTCACTCTGTCACCCAGTCCCTCTGTCACCCAGTCCCTCTGTCACCCAGTCACTCTGTCACCCAGTCCCTCTGTCACCCAGTCCCTCTGTCACCCAGCTCCTCTGTCACCCAGTCCCTCTGTCACCCAGTCACTCTGTCACCCAGTCCCTCTGTCACCCAGTCCCTCTGTCACCCAGCCCCTCTGTCACCCAGTCACTCTGTCACCCAGCTCCTCTGTCACCCAGTCACTCTGTCACCCAGTCCCTCTGTCACCCAGTCCCTCTGTCACCCAGTCACTCTGTCACCCAGTCCCTCTGTCACCCAGCTCCTCTGTCACCCAGTCACTCTGTCACCCAGTCCCTCTGTCACCCAGTCCCTCTGTCACCCAGTCACTCTGTCACCCTGTCCCTCTGTCACCCAGCTCTCCGTCACCCAGCTCCTCTGTCACCCAGCTCCTCTGTCACCCAGCTCCTCTGTCACCCAGACACTCTGTCACCCAGCCCTCTGTCACCCACTCCCCTGTCACCCAGCCCCCTGTCACCCAGCCCTCTGTCACCCATCCCCCTGTCACCCAGCCCTCTGTCACCCAGCCCTCTGTCACCCACTCCCCTGTCACCCACTCCCCTGTCACCCACTCCCCTGTCACCCAGCCCTCTGTCACCCAGCCCTCTGTCACCCTGCCCTCTTTCACCCTGTCCCCTGTCACCCTGTCCCCTGTCACCCTGTCACCCAGTCCCCTGTCACCCAGCCCCCTGTCACCCAGCCCTCTGTCACCCAGTCCCCTGTCACCCAGTCCCCTGTCACCCAGTCCCCTGTCACCCAGCCCTCCGTCACCCTGTCCCCTGTCACCCAGCCCTCTGTCACCCACTCCCCTGTCACTCAGCCCTCTGTCACCCTGTCCCCTGTCACCCTGTCCCCTGTCACCCTGTCCCCTGTCACCCATTCCCCTGTCACCCATTCCCCTGTCACCCATTCCCCTGTCACCCAGTACCCTGTCCCCTGTCACCCTGTCCCCTGTCACCCAGTCCTCTGTCCCTCTGTCACCCAGTCCTCTGTCACCCAGTCCTCTGTCCCTCTGTCACCCAGCCCTCTGTCACCCAGCCCTCTGTCACCCAGCCCTCTGTCACCCAGTCCCCTGTCACCCAGTCCCCTGTCACGGGCCCGCTGATTTCATGATACGCCCCTGCCCCCAAAACTGGCAAAAAAAATATGTAAAAAAACGTATTTTTTTGGGGGGGGGGGGGTGTCCCTGAATGGCAGTTTGGAAATGTGGTCACCCTATCCTCTAAGTCTGTGTGAAAGAGCCCTAAGATGTCAGTGCTTCTGTTGTAAACAAAGACACATTTCTCCACAAAGCCTATAGCCAAAGAGGTAAATGACAGCTTGTTTTAAAGTGCTTTTAAAGTTTGTTCAGATTATGTAAAAATGTTATTGTGCATAGTCTGAGCACAATACCTTTCCTCAGTAGTTTATCTAGAGTAGGTTGGCTAATGGTGTTATTAATATGGGGGATTGCTATATGGGATGAGCAAGTTAAAGTATAACTAATAGTAAAACCTCTATTTTGTTTTTATTTAGAGTGGTGAGGGCCTAGAACCACTGTCAGGTTTTCACTGCGATCAATTGTAAGTTCCACACTATGGTGGTATATCTTAGAGCCCGTATCAGCTGCCTGCACCAAGACCACTATTCTTCAGAAGAAAATGTAATCTGGAAATGTGTATATATATATTGTGTGGCACTTTGGGTTTGCCAAAATTATAAACTGTGCTATCACACTCTAAGGCCTCATACACACGATAGGTTAACCAGAGGACAACGGTCTGATGGACCGTTTTCATCGGTCAAAACCGATCGTGTGTGGGCCCCATAGGTTATTTAACCATTGGTTAAAAAAAAGCAAACTTGCTTTAAATTTAACCGATGGATTCCTAACCGATAGGTCAAAATCGATCGTTAGTAGGCACGTCCATCGGTTAAAAATCCACGCATGCTCAAAATAAAGTCAACGCATTCTTGGAAGCATTGAACATCATTTTTTTCAGCACGTCGTTGTGTTTTACGTCACCGCGTTCTGACATGATCAGTTTTTTAACCGATGGTATGTAGACGCGACGGACCATCAGTCAGCTTCATCGGTTAACCGATGACAACGGTCCCTCAGTTCGTTCTCATCGGATGGACTGATCGTGTGTACGAGGCTTGATATGAAACAAATTACCGGTAATCATATATGCTAATTATAAACCCTGCATCAACATATTCCAATATCCAATATAAATAAGCAGATAAGAATTCAAATTAATCAAATATAAAGCGCTAGTGATATCAACAGACATATACAAATGTGCAGTGGTGAATGTATAAATATATAAAACACAAAAAGTCGCAATTCATATATCCTTGTAATAAAATGTAATGCACTTGATTCAAAGTGCTTAGTGTTGATTTAGATCTTTAGCTTGTGTATTACACAGTCCACCCAAAAGTGCTTAGTGCTGACCCTTTACATTTCCAAAACCACGCTCCACGCCATGCATCCCCTCTTTTCACCACACTCACCAGAGTTTGACGATCCCTTATTCTCACAAGCGGGTCACAAGCTCATTTGAATAGCTGCCCATCCACTCTTGGGTAAAGATGTTCACTCCTTTTGGGATCCCTCTATGGCCTGTAATTACTGCATGAGTGTATGTAAGGAGAAATAGAAGAGAGACTCAGAACAGTCTCTAATGCCGCGTACAGACGGTCGTTTTTTGTGATGAAAAAAAATTTAACCACTTGCCGTCGCCGCACTGTCATAATACGTCCACAAGGTGGCTCTCCTAGGCGAGACCACGTAATATGACGTCCTGCCTTTTTTCCGCCACTAGGGGCGCACACGCGCCGCCGGAGGCGCGCGCGCGCGCCCCCCGCTCGCCCCCGAATCCCGTGCGTGTGCCCGGCGGGCGCGATCGCCGCCGGGCACACGCGATCGCTCGGTACAGAGCGGGGAACGGGAGCTGTGTGTGTAAACACACAGCTCTCGTTCCTGTCAGCAGGGGAAATGCTGATTTTCTGTTCATACAATGTATGAACAGAAGATCAGTGTTTCCCCTAGTAAGGCCACCCCCCCCCCCCACAGTAAGAACACACCCAGGCATACTTAACCCCTTCCCCGCCCCCTAGTGTTAACCCCTTCACTGCCAGTGGCATTTTTATAGTAATCTAATGCATTTTTATAGCACTGATCGCTATAAAAATGCCAATGGTCCCAAAAATGTGTCAAAAATGTCCGAAGTGTCCGCCATAATGTCGCAATACCGAAAAAAAAATCGCTGATCGCCGCCATTACTAGTAAAAAAAAATATTAATAAAAATGTCATAAAAATACCCCCTATTTTGTAAACGCTATAACTTTTGCGCAAACCAATCAATAAACGCTTATTGCGTTTTTTTTTTACGAAAAATATGTAGAAGAATACGTATCGGCCTAAACTGAGGAAAAAAAATGTTTTTTTATATATTTTTGGGGGATATTTATTACAGCAAAAAGTAAAAAATATTCATTTTTTTCAAAATTGTCGTTCTATTTTTGTTTATAGCGCAAAAAATAAAAAACGCAGAGGTGATCAAATACCACCAAAAGAAAGCTCTATTTGTGGGAAAAAAAGGACGCCAATTTTGTTTGGGAGCCACGTCGCAAGACCGCGCAATTGTCTGTTAAAGCGGCGCAGTCCCGAATCGCAAAAAGTACTCTGGTCTTTGGGCAGCAATATGGTCTGGGGGGTAAGTGGTAAAAATGATCGTGTGTGGGCAAAACGTCGTTTTATGTCTTCAAAAAAACTACCAAAAAAAAATTCGAACATGCTCGAATTTTTTGTGTCGTTTTTCAAAACGTTGTTTTTTGTTTCACAGAAATTGACCGTGTGTACCAAAAAACGACGTTTCAAACAACGTTTTTAAACCCGCGCATGCCCAGAAGCTAGTTATGAAGTGAGCTTCAATGGAAAAAAGTGGTGAAACGTAACCTTGCTTTGCTAGAGCATTGTGAAAAAACGATGGTGTGTAGGCAACATCGTTTTTGAAAATGATGTTTCAAAAACGTCGTTTTATTTCATGATTTAAAACGTCGTTTTGTTTCATCACAAAAAACGACCGTCTGTACGTGGCATTATAGTGTGATTCTGTTTATTAAAAAGTTCAAATCAATAAAATTACAAATAAAACATAAAACCATATACAACGCCTTCTACTGAATAAATAGAGAACTCATCGCTATGGTAATATTAAATATATTAAAAAAGCTGCTCCCCTAAAGTGGTGTGAAAACAACTTTAGCAATGTGGGGGGTGTATAATAATAAGGGGGCGTTAATAGTAGGTGATAAATAAATTCAAAATTCTAGCTTGAAACAATATATTAACTATAAGGTCAACAATACAATAGTGATTTAAAGTGCAAGTGCTTATATAATAACAACATCAAAAAATAGGTGCAAACAGGTTCAAAAAATGCAGCAATGGTCACTAAATTGATAAGTCCATGCATCAAATGGTTGACTTGAAAGTGGACACCATCACCACGAAACAGATATCAAACTGGCGACACCCCGTGAGAGGTAGAGGTAAGTGCCTACTTACCAGACCACCATGATCCTTTGTTTTAAAAAAAGGATCAGGTGGAGCTTTAATACAGTTGGTGGCCTAAGGTCTGTACTGGTACCTGAATGGGACTGGCCAGGAATGATGAGGGTGATGGTGTCCAATTTTTAAGTCAACCATTTGATGCATTTAGTGACCATTGCTGCATTTTTTGGACCTGTTTGCACCTATTTTTTTTATGTTGTTTTTTATATAAGCACTTGCACTTTAAATCACTATTGTATTGTTGACCTTATAGTTAATATATTGTTTCAAGCTAGAATTTGGAATCTATTTATCACTTACTATTAACACCTTCTATTACTTCCCCTATACTCATCTACGGTCCACAGACCGGATGCTGCAATAAGGAAGTGACGTAATATGCCTCCCAATGCGTTTCATCACTCTGACGTCATCAGGAGCTGCCTCTTCATAGAGGGATCCCAAAAAGAGTAAACATATTTACTCCAGAGTGAATGAGTAGCTATTCAAAAGCGCTTATCACCCGCTTATGAGAATAAGTGGTCGTCAAACTCAATTGAATGTGGTGGAAAGAGGGGATGCGTGGAGCATGGTTTGAGAGATTTAAAGCAACAGCACTGAGCACTTTTGTGCGGACTGTGTAATACATAAGCTGAAGATCTAAATCAACACTAAGCACTTTGAATCAAGCACATGCAATTTTTTTAGAAGGATATATGAATTGGAACTTTTTGCGTTTTATATATTTATACATTCACCACTGTACATTTGTATATGTCTGTTGATAGCACTAGCACTTTATATTTCATACATTTTAATACCTATTTGCCTATTTATATTGGATATTGGAATATGTTGATGCAGGGTTTATAAGTAGAGGATATGATTCATTTGTTTTCTATTAGAGTGTAATAGCACTGTTAATGATTTTGGCAAACCCATAGCGCCGCACAATATATATATATATATATATATATATATATATATATATATATATATATATATATATATATATATATATTGTAAGGGGTTAGCTCGGTAGCGGGGTGTGTGACCCCCTGGATGGGTTCACTACACACTGAATTTATACAGACAGGCAGTCGAAGAAGGTTGAAAACAAAGATTGTGGTTTATTCTTCCATCTTGCTGGAAACAGTTGCAAGCATCCAGACAGCATAAACAAAATCAAACATAAAATAAACCCTGGCCACTTTGGGCGTCTACCTTCCACACAGGAACCTATCTATGGAGTCTGGCACAGCCTAGTGCTGGGCAGACACTGCTGGTCATACAGCAGAAAAACAATAGTCTCTTTTTGATTTTTATCACACAGCTCCTCACCTCCTCAGAAGACTTTCAGCTACTGCTCTCCTTCACTCAGAAAGCCTCAGGATGCAGCAAATCAGTGGTAATCCTCTGGATTACTTATAGAGGCCTTAATTGCCCCATTCTGAACAGCTGAAGTTTTCCAACACCCTTAGACCTTTTCTGGCTACTTTTGTAGCAGACGCCTAATAACAATTGGTGTACTGTCTAAACAAGGCAGAAATGTATGTCCCGTCTGTGACAACACCCACAGATTTACCTGACTTCCTGTCACAATATATATATATATATATATATATATATATATATATATATATATATATATATATATATATATATATATATATATACAGTATATAGGTTTTCACTGCGGTCTGTGTATCCATTAAAGAGATTTTGTTTCACTGCCCTGGTAACCAATGTTACTGTCTCTAAGAAAGTTACCACTGAAAGAAGAATAGAGGGGAGAAACTGACAGAAAAATGTAACCCGCCTTTACTCAATACAAAATGAAAAAAAAAAAAAGTTTTGCTTTAAATATGCTTTAATCCAAAATAAAATATGTATATAATTTGATATGATTTCTATTCTCGGTATAACTAAACAGTAACTAGTCATATAACAAGATCTTTACATACAAAGCTGTCTCATGTAGAAGCCAGTGTGAACAGTTTTGATGTGAATGAGTCTGCTGTAGGGTGCAGGCTGAAAGCATTTCATCAGTTCTACATCTAACTGAATACAGACTCCTTTGTGTCTCCTACATAAAGCTGCAATTATATAAGAAATAGAAGTTCACAGTCAACAATGTTTAGAATTTTTCAAGTCACCCCATCTTATTCTTCCACCGCTTGTAGAAGAGACCTAATATTAGTAACAGGGTGTGCAGTGACAGGCCCAGGCCATAGACATATAATAAGCTGCTTGTATTGGCAAACACATGAGAATATGGGCTTATTTTGTCCCCAGAGCACACAGAATTGCTGTACGTATGTAAGTTCAGTAAATGAAGTGCTTCACAAATCTAATCGCTCCATTAGCCCATTCTTTTATTTTAATGGCCTTGCTTTGAAAAGCAGGGCTATATTCATAGTGCAGCATCACAGCAACCAATTAGAATTCCTTTTCAAAGGTTTTGGCTGTTCTAAGGTGACAAAATCTGACTAGCTGTTGTGGGTTATTGTTCTTTGCACTGCCTTATTAACCAGAGCCACAGGGCTTTCGGCCCCTATATGACCAAAGTGTTTTTTTTTTTTCCAGAGATGTGCTGGCTCAATGCAAAGTAACATAGGGATTCAAAGCCAAATTGCAGTCAGAGAAGTGAGGGGAGTGGAACGTGGACATATTATGGTTGCCATTTCTGTAATAAAACACCCCAGATATTTGGGGTAACAGCAAAGAATAGTGCATGTATAAGAAGAGGCCTGTGTTAGTCGCTTAAGGACCAGTGCGCAACGATATACGTCGGCACAATGGCACAGCTGGGCAGATTGACGCACCTGCATTGTGGGGGCGCGCCGCGAGATCCGTGAGTCCAACCGCAGGTCCTATGGACTCGATTTCCGCCGGGATACCCGCAATCGTCTCACTGAGAGGAAGAATGGGGAAATGCTAGTGTAAACCAGCATTTCCCTATTTTTCCTAGTGACAGGACACTGATCACAGCTTCCTGTGATCAGGAGCGGTGATCAGTGTCGTGTCACACGTAGCCCACCCCCCCCCCCACAGTTAGAACACATCCCTAGGACACACTTAACCCCTTCAGCGCCCCCTACTGGTTAACACCTTCACTGTATCAATGACAATGGTCCCAAAATGGCGTCAGAAGTGTCCGATGTGTCGGCCATTAGGTCGCAGTCACAATAAAAATCGTTGATGGCCGCCATTACTAGTAAAAAAAGAACTATTCATAAAAATGCCATTAAACTTTCCCCTATTTTGTAGACGCTATAACTTTTGCGCAAACCAATCAATAAACGCTTATTACGATTTTTTTACCAAAAATATGTAGAAGAATATGTATCAGCCTAAACTGAGGAAAAAAAAGTTTTTTTATTTATTTTTTGGGAATATTTATTATAGCAAAAACTACAAAATATTGTTTTTTTTTTTTCAAAATTGTTGCTCTATTTTTGTTTATAGCGCAAAAAAAAAAAACGCAGAGGTGATCAAATACCACCAAAAGAAAGCTCTATTTGTGGGAAAAAAAGGATGTCAATTTTGTTTGGGAGCCAGTCGCATGACCGCACAATTGTCAGTTAAAGCGACGCAGTGCCGAATCACAAAAAGTGCTCTGGTCTTTGGCCAGCCAAATGGTCCGGGGCTTAAGTGGTTAACAATGCTGCCAGATCAGTATAGGTAAAATCTCACAGGTAAAATAAAAGCAGAACTCCAGTCAAAAATAATATAAAATAAATAGCCCATTTAGGACTGGATCACACTAGGAATTGCACAGGAATGCTGTGTGTGTGTGTTCCTTTGCGATTCCCATGCAGTTCTGTGCAAGGCGATTTCAGCCCATTGATTTTGAATGGGCTGAAATCGCACTGCACCAAAATGAATGCATGCCCTTCTTTTGGAAACGTACTGCAATTAGATTTCATGGTACTTTTGTACCATGCGATCCAGTCCAGGCAAAAGCATTACGTTTGCAACTGGCATTTGGGGTGTCATTACCATTGCACTGACACCTGCTGCAGATTGCAAGGGCAGAGCTTATACAATGAGGGTTTCCTGCACTGTGTTCTAGCGTGAACAGGCCCTCAAATAAAATAAAAACAGCTTTTGTTTCAGTTTCAATGAAGACATTTCCCCAGCAGTACTTCATTTCTGCCACTAGATGTCCCCAGTTTTATAGTCAGCATCTCTCCTTGTCACTCTTCTTTCTCTTTCTATCATGATGCTTCTCGTCAGCACATGAACTGATTAGCTCCTTGTGTTGCTTCTCCCTCTCACATTTCAGCACTGCTGTACAGGGATTGCAAGACACTGATACCAGGTCACATTCAGGTACTTATAATGCTTGCATTTAAAAAATAAATTTCATGGTGTGTTAATGGTTACAGAGTTGCTTTATTTGTGACATTAATATCTGCTTAGTTCAGTTCAGCTTTAAAGAGGAACAGCACCCATAAACAAATCTTTAGCTTTCTTCCTCTTAAAAAAATAGCTGTTACTCTTTTTTATACAAAAATGTACAGTAGCTTTTTTGTACTGCACTGTATCACTTTTCCTGCTTTCTGGCCTAGGTAAGAATGACTTTGGCCCTCCCCCTGGCTCCTGAGATCCTCCATGATTTGCTGTGGAATTTTGCCTGCTACACGTCTGTGATAAGGAAAGACAGAGGCACCAAATAGTAGCGGGTGGAACACATTATCCTCCAGGGTAAATTCTGCATTAAAGCAGCTGTAACCCTAAAAAAAAGACCCTGTTCCTTTAAAGCACGATAAACAGCATAGTGCTTCTGCAGTGTCATTTGTCCCTCTTTATGCTGTAAAAATCTGGATAATCCTGCCTGTTCCTGGGCCACTGATCCATGATACTGTGGTCAGTTTACGTGCCTCTGTCATCCCACTCTCTTTCTCTCCCCATCCCTTCCTGCCTGTCAGCTCAGTAATCTGTGTGTGTTTGCCCTTTCCTCCCCACCCCTCCCCTTCTTCCACTATTCTGCTGTGGCTGTAAAGTCACTGAGCATAATAGTTGATATCTTCTCTGATATAGCAAGATACACAGTGCAGTGTCTGTGTTTTAAAAAAAAAGCAGCTAAATACCTTATTTCCGCTGAGCAGTCACGTGACCTCCCAACTGGCATCAGGCGGGAATCTCAGCCTGTGAAATAAGGTATTTAGCTGCATAATTTTGATGCAGCGCCCTGGAGTTTAGTCAGGAAGCTCCTCACCAAACTCATTGTCAGGGGTAGCTACCATAGTTAAATTGTTAGAGAGCCATTGATTTCTCCCTAAGTTTGGCTTTGTTGTACTTTTCTCTTCTACCACTAGGTGGCCGGGCACTTGGTGGTACTAGATATGAGATGGACAACTCAAGGTTAGGTTATGGGTATATGGGGTAGCTCAGCCAATGGGCAGGGGTTTTCTTGAATCCCTTGGCCTGCTGGGAGAGCCTATATATTTGGGTGGAGTCAGGTGATCTATGTTCTGTGCCACCCGGATTGCAGTCTGGGTGGACATGTGTCGTCTGCCCCGGGCTGCTAGGCCAGAGATTGGGCCTATCCCGGGGACATCTGCCCGTCAGGCTGTGTGAGGGCCTATCCAGAAGTAACAGGGCAGCGTAGGGTTGGGACTGCGGCTTGCAATCCAACCAAAAGTGATGGTTCTTCCGGCCGGAGAATCTGTTGGAGGTAGAAGGGAAGCTGTCGCCACTAAGGGACCAACCACCTTTACCAGGGACCACAGTGAGTAACTGAAGCAAGTACCGAAGCAACATTCTCACCAAACAGGCACGGTGGAAACTTCAGGCGGTGATCAAGTCAGGGACCCAACCAGCGGAGGTGACACTTGCAGAGAAGCCTTGTGTGCCAAGCTAGGGACCGATCTAGTCGGCAGGGGTGAAGCTTGAAGGTATCCAAAGTGCCAAGCTAGGGACCCAGCAGGGAAGTGTGGGTGATGCTTAAGATACCACCTCAAAAGCCTTGAGAAGCTCACAGGATTCAGAGTTAGTGAATCAGAGGGTCCAGTGAGAGACCAGGAGCTCAAGGGGCTGAAGAACTACAAGTAGAAGTTGTAGTAAAGCTGAGAGAACTGCTACATTTGAATTAGGAACTGTAGTCATAGGAGACAGCAAACCTGCACGTGCAGAAGTGGCACCTTGCTGGGGCCTTTCCCTGTACGGCTGTCCTCCTATTGAAGTCTCAGAGTCTTATTGAACTTGCAACTACTTAAAGGGTCACTAAAGGAAAAACTTTTTTTAGCTGAAATGACTGTTTACAGGGCATAGAGACATAATAGTTAACTGATTCCTTTTAAAAATTATTAAAAATAGATAAAAAAAACAATCATATAATGTGCCTGCAGTGTAGTTTCGTTTTTGCTGTTGTTTGCTGGTTCTCTGATGTACAGAGAGCCACTAGAGGGCAGTCAGCCAATAGAGAGCAGTGATACTTTGTCTAAAACTCCTCAGCACCAATCCAGTTTCGTTTTACACACAGTAATCACACCTCCTTGATTAGTGACCACCGTGGGAAATCTCCCAGTACTGTGGTTATCAGGAAACAGGCAACCAGGAAGTGTCCAGAACAGAGAGGAATTACAGCAACATCAAAGCAAAAACGAACAATGAGGACATGAAACCAGGACTGCAGTAAGGTAAAGGAAGCTATTTAGCTAAAAAAAAAAATTCCTTTAGTGACTCTTTAAGGGTGTCCTGGTCCCAACCCTCTTTCCCTTGCAATATATAAAAGGACTGTTAAAAGAAATAAAACCTCTATTGCAGGGCTCAAAATTTCAAGTCCTAAGCTACTAGCCAGGCCTCAAGAGTTACTCGCCACCAGTTGCCCCGCCTAATTCATACACTGCCCTGCGCCTAATTGCACCCGTAAACACGCCCTCGTAGATTATCTCATGGAATGACAATGTTTTATGCAGAATCAAGCTACAAAATTAAATATTACCAACAACAACCTTAACAAAAGGGGACAGGGCACTGGGGGCAGACCAGAGGGACAGGGCACTGGGGGCAGACCAGAGGGACAGGGCACTGGGGGCAGACCAGAGGGACAGGGCACTTGGGGCAGACCAGAGGGACAGGGCACTAGAACTGGGTCTCTTCCCCATTCTCTTGCTGTCTCCTCTGCAACTCCCATCCATCCTCTCTCTCTCTCTCTCCCATTCATCTCATCATCAGGAGCCTGTGTGTGCGGCTCCACGCTTGCATGTCCCCACTTCCCCCTTTTATTCAGGCTGGCAGTGAGGAGAGGAGGTGCAGCACAGCGGGAGGGAGTACAATCCAGCGCTGAGATCCACACAACTGCACAGCCATTGACACCATAGCACAGCGCACACTGATAGCGCACAGCACACATTGAGACCAGTCTGTTCACAGTGCTCAGGCTAAACTTACATAGAGCACAAGGAGAAGAAAACTGCACAGACTAGAAGGCTGCCGCTCTCATGTCAGGGCAACTTTCAGTGAGCGCTGCACCAGAGTGGTAATTTTTGCAATCCTCACTCATTACTTTCTGCTCTCCAGCTACATTGGTCGGGGCCCGGGGGAGGGGGGCAGGCTCAGAGAGGTCATACTGTTAGGTCCCATGGCTTAATGAGAATTGTAAGGAGAGCACCTGTGTACTGCTCTGCCTGTGCGCGGCTCACCAGACTACTTTTCCCGAGCTTGCACCTTTCCTCTTTGGCCGCCAATCTCATCTGGACTCTAAGTGTAGGCACAGATTGGAGGGAGATTGGTCATGCAGCCCTGTCATCACTCGCCCCCAGCTTAAATCCACTCGCCAAATGCTAGTAGGCGAGTGGAAATTTTGAGGGCTGCTCTATTGCATCCAAGAAGTGTCTGGCGCCCAATAATTTTTAACATCTTCACACCCACTATGCCTCACAACCCACTACATATTGAAGGATGTCGGTGGTCTGTAGCCTCAAAGGTTCTCATTAGACTGGAAGATGATAGCGATTCTGCTACGTTTAGAAAACACAGTCACTGCACTGTATATCTTGCTGAAATAGAGGGGATACCAGTAATTGTGCTCAGTGACTTTATAACCACATTGGGCTAGATTCAGGTAGGGGCGCGCATTTTAACGGCGGCGCAGCGTATCGTATTTACGATACGCCGCCGCAACTTACAGGAGTAAGTGCAGTATTCACAAAGCACTTGCTCCGTAAGATGCGGCGGTGTAGCGTAAATGGGGCCGGCGTAAGCGCACGTAATTCAAATGTGGGAGGGGGGCGTGTTTAATGTTAATGTGTGATGACCTGATGTGATTGACGTTTTTTACGAACGGCGCATGCGCCGTCCGTGTACATATCCCAGTGTGCATTGCTCCCAAGTACGCCACAACGACGTCATTGGTTTCGACGTGAACGTAAATTACGTCCAGCCCTATTCGCGAACGACTTACGCAAACGACGTAAAAAATTCAAAAATCAAAGCGGGAACAAAGTCCATACTTAAAGGGGTGGTTCACCCTAAAAACTACTTTTTTTTATTACACTGGCCCCCCACATTACAATACGATTAAGGCTATTATTTTTTTTTTTATGCTGTACATACCTTTGTACAGCATATTCACCCGTGGCTTCTGGCTTGCGAGTCCCGCGGGAGTGGGCGTTCCTAACATGTCTGTGATTGACGTTTTGACCAAAAACGCCCCCCCCCCTTCGCGTAAGCCGCGTCACGATTGGCGAAAAGAGCCGAACGGCGATGGGCAGTATAGCGCCGACTCGCCGTTCGGCTCCTTTCGCCAACCGTGAGGCGGCTTACGCGATGGGGGGGAGCTCGTTTTTGGTCAAAACGTCAATTACAAACATGTTAGGAACACCCACTCCCGCGGGACTCGCAACCCCGAAGCCACGGTTGAATATGCTGTACAAAGGTATGTACAGCATCAAAAAAAAAATAATAGCCTTAATCGTATTGTAATGTGGGGGGCCAGTGTAATAAAAAAAAGTAGTTTTTAGGGTGAACCACCCCTTTAACATTGCGTGCGCCTCATATAAGCAGGAGCAACGTTACGCCGAAAAAGCCTTACGCGAACGACGTAAAAAACTACTGCCGGGCGCACGTATGTTTGTGAATCGGCGTAACTAGGTAATTTGCATACTCTATGCCAAAAACAACGGAAGCGCCCCTACGGCCAGCGTAAAAATGCACACAATTATATGCCGTCACATTCAAGTTACGTCGGAGGAGGAAGCCTATTTTTTGGACGTATCTGCCTTGGAGAATCGGCGTAAGGGTACGCCGACGCAGATTTGAAATGCTCGCTGAATCTAGCCCAGTGAGTCTGTGTATTAAAGCTGTGGATTGTGTGCTCCTTAAGCCTAGGTTCACACTGCTGCAAATTCAAAATCGCGGTAAAATGTGCGATTTTACCGCGATTTCGCGGCCGCGATTTTGCCGCGATTTGCCGCGATTTCGGCCGCAATTTAATGTAAATCGCGGCCCGAAATCGCAAAAAGTAGTACAGGAACTACTTTTTGAAATCGCAGATGCGGCGTCGCACTGATTAGGACAGTGCCATTGCCGACAATTGCCGCCGATTTGAGATGCGATTTGACATGTCAAATCGCATCTCAAATCGTTTCAAATCGTACCCAGTGTGAACCAGGGCTCAAGTTTATAAAGTACAATCTTTTTTGTTTCAGACAATTTTCTAATGTTTGAGTCTACATGACAAACACCTTGTGATGTGAGAGACCTCCGGAGTTTCCAAATCTCATTCACTGGTATAGAATTATCTTTCCGTGTTGCTGTAACATAAGTCCCAACTGCACATGTACACAAATCATTGATTTCCATGGACACAGGACACAGTCCTGCTTGTCATTCCCCCTGCATAATTCTGATGCAGGAATTTTCTGGTAAATGCACCTGCACATAAAAATGACATCGGCAACGCTTCCTGCTCCATCAATCAGTGGAACCTAACAACAGCTCCGCTTGAAAGCAAAGGTGAAACAAAATCCGAAAATTGCAGAGAAGCAGAGAAGGAATCAGCTAACAGAGGGCTCCTGATGAAACTCCATCTTAAGTATAGAATTTCTGGTGTGTTTTTATGTTTTGATCAGCTGACTACCCTTCTGCCGTACGGTTGGCTCTTTGGTTTAAAGACTAAGTAATGATGTAACCAGAGTGTGTGGGAACCAGAATGGTGTGACAGATACCATTTTCCCCAGTCATTTACCAGACGTGGATTCTAATTCTACAGGCTAACCTGGTTCTCCTACCTGCTATCAGGAAATTCGAACTTCTGCCAAAGTACAGAATGTCTGGCTTCGCTCCTAGATTTCCAGCCGTATAAAATCAACAACAGAAAACAACACCCAAAATCAACGGCATGACAGCATTTTAGGAAATGAAATCATATAAAACAATGGACATGCAGAAGATCATTTTCATCTAATGCCGCGTACACACCATCACTTTATGTGATGGAAAAAAAACGACATTTTCTGTGAAGTAAAAAACGACGTTTTTGAAACTTCAATTTTCAAAAACGACGTTGCCTACACACCATCGTTTTTTCACAATGCTCTATCAAAGCGAGGTTACGTTCACCACTTTTTTTCATTGAAGCTCGCTTCATAACTAGCTTCTGGGCATGCGCGGGTTCAAAAACGTCGTTTTAAACGTCGTTTTTTGCTACACACGGTCAATTTTTGTGAAACAAAAAACAACGTTTTGAAAAACGACACAAAAAATTGAAGCATGCTTCAATTTTTTTTTGTCGTTTTTCACAAGACATAAAACTACGTTTTCCCCCACACACGGTCATTTAAATTGACGTTTTTAAAAATGTCGTTTTTTTTAATTCACATAAAGTGATGGTGTGTACGCGGCATAATACATTCTGATTAAATTTAGGTGATTGACTAGTCATAGTGCTAAATTCACTAATATTTGATATAGAGCTGGATTTTTTTTCTTTAAGCCTCAAAGCTGTAATAGCTATTCACACAATTATTAGCACCTTGATGACAAATACAATTAAAAATGTATAAAAGTTACAGTTTATATACAGCAAGCATAGACCTTGTTTTCTAAAAGGAAAAATACATTTATTACGCAGTGTATTTCTAAAATACATGTTATTATAACATATAGGGGCACATGTTATTTCATTTTTTATGAAGCTCATTATACCCATTATCTCATCTGGTGGGCGCTCTAGAAACCTTTCACGTCATTATTATTTTTGTGGCTATATCCTTTACTCCAGCTGCTCCCAGTACTCCTTCTTGGGCAGAAGGTGGGGGTAAAAGCGAGTATCCAAGGAAACAGCTAAATGCCCAGATGAAATCTATGTAAGGCAAAGTTTACACTTGTGGCTAATACCACACAACACAACTAGAAGGTTTCTGCTACGAGTGGTATCATTTCCCAACCCTCACTCTGTTGATTGGACAGTAAAAGAGCAGCAGAAAACTGATGAGGTCATCCATGCTCATCGCATTTTCATGTAGCCTACCTGACTGGCTAGTACTGCCCCTTCTTCCTCCAGTTTGAGTGCTGGTTTAGGCCTCATGCACACTGCAGCTTCTAAACGCAATCTTTTTGAGCTTTTGGCGTTTCTTTGCCAATACCCCTGAATCCAACGCAATAAAAGCCTATGGGGGTTATTTACAAAAAGCAAATCCACTTTGCACTACAAGTGCAAACTACAAGTGCAAAGTGCACTTGAAATTGCACTGAAAGTGCACTTGGAAGTGCAGTAGCTGTAAATCTGAGGGGTAGATCTGAAATGAGGGGAAGCTCTGCTGATTTTATCATCCAATCATGTGCAAGCTAAAATGCTGTTTTTTATTTCCTTGCATGTCCCCCTCGGTTCTACAGTGACTGCACTTCCAAGTGCACTTTCAGTGCAATTTCAAGTGCACTTTGCACTTGTAGTTTGCACTTGTAGTGCAAAGTGGATTTGCATTTCGTAAAAATTATCGTATATGGGCGAAAAACTGTGTGGGCGTAACGTATCTGATTTACGTTACGCCGCCGCAAGTTTTACAGGCAAGTGCTTTATTCACAAAGAACTTGCCTGTAAAGTTGTGGCGGCGTAGCGTAAATCACCCGGCGCAAGCCCGCCTAATTCAAATTAGCCGGGTAGAGGGCGTGGAGCACTTAAATTAAGCGCGTTCCCGCGCCGAACGTACTGCGCATGCGCAGTCTGAAAAATATCCCAGGGTGCATTGCTCCAAATGACGTTGCAAGGACGTCATTGGTTTCGACGTGAACGTAAATGGCGTCCAGCCCCATTCACGGACGACTTACGCAAACAACGTAAATTTTAAAATTTTGACGTGGGAACGACGCCCATACTTAACATTGGTTGCCCCTCATGCCCCCTTTACGCGGCACAAATCGAACGTAAACGTCGTAACTGCACTGCGTCGACCGCGCGTACGTTCGGGAATTCGCGTATTTTGCTAATTTGCATACTCGACGGGGAAAACGACGGAGGCGACACCTAGCGGCCAAAAATAAAAATAGCATTTAAGATCCGACAGCGTAAGAGCCTTACGCCTGTCGGATCTAATGGATATCTATGCGTAACTGATTCTAAGAATTAGTCGCATAGATACGACGGCCCAGATTAGGACTTACGACGGCGTACATTGCGTTTCGCCGTCGTAAGCCCTTTGAGAATCTGGGCCTCTGTGTTCATGCATACACAGACTTTTACCAGAGTTTAGAAGCAGCAGCGTTTAGGGGCAGTAAATGCTACTCTTCTGAATACAGAGGAATCGCATTCAGGAGAGGAGAGTGTTGGCAGAAAAATGCTTAACGTGGCAAAAAGAATGCGTGTAAATGCGTGTTAACGCTAGTGTTTTTCTCTTGAGCAGTAATTCATTTCAATGGCCTTTTTATTCTGGTCAATTAAGCCCAAGAGACTGTCAGCGACTGCATACATGGCTCAAGAGACTGTAAGAGACTGCAGACATGACAAGAGACTGCATACATGTGATGGGTGACAGAGAGAGACAGGGGGTAACAAAGAGAAAGGGGGGTGACAGAGAGAGGGTGACAGAGGGGGTAAAAAGCGTGACCGAGGAGGTGACAGAGAGAGAGTGGAGGGTAACAGAGAGACAGAGGGGTGACAGAGAGAGAGAGAGGGGGTGACAGAGAGAGAGGGGTTGACAGAGAGAGAGACAGAGGGGGTGCCAGATAGAGAGAGAGGGGGTGACAGAGAGAGACAGAGAAGGCGACAGAGAGAGAGAGGGGGGTGACAGAGAGAGACAGAGGGGGTGACAGAGGGAGAGAGGGGGGAGACAGAGGGGTGACAGAGAGAGACAGAGCGGGTGACAGAGGGAGAGGAGGTGACAGAGAGAGACAGAGCAGGTGACAGAGAGAGACGGGGTGACAGAGAGAGAGAGGGGGGTGAGAAAGACGGAGGGGTGACAGACAGAGAGAGAGAGAGGTGGTGACAGAGAGGGGTGGTGGGTGGTGAGAGAGAGAAGGGTATCTGAGAGAGAGATCCCTACCTAGCCCGTCTGCAGTCCCTCTAGTGCCCCTATGCTCCAGTGGTGTGTGTAATGCTCAGTAGGGTACCTTGCATGATAGTAGGTTGTCCATGATGGCCAGCAGCTTGGAAGACTCGTTTTTATCCTGGGTGAGGACAGGAGGTGCTTTGTTCCTTCCATCTATGATGTGGAGCGGTCCCGGGCTGCTTACATTTCCTTTTTTATGTATGTGAATGGGTGCGCTAAGTTAATATTAATAACAATATTTGTGTAAGTGATTAAACAAATACTAAAACACCTAGAGAAAAATAAATAAATGTGATTCAAGCCGGAAAGTCCAGAAACACTAAAATGCTTGCAGCAGTAGTGTTAATATATCAAACGTGAATCTGCTATAAAGAAGTCCAGTGAAAACATAAATGGCTGGAAAGATGCTTCCCATAAGTAATTCTTAGTTGAAAGATATGGTGTGCTTCCAATCAAAGTTGTGATCCACCTTCACCATAACGTTATCAAACACCCAATGTGAATGGATATACAGGCTCCTTACCAGATGGAGTTGCCCCCAATTTTTATACCAAAAAGGGAGGACAAATAAAGCTTGTAACAGGATCACCTGTGTATGGATTTGATGCGTCCTGACAGCAGTGATGATTGCAATCAATGATTTTCCGATGTATGCATGTAAAATCAATTGTGGCAAAACATAGTGTAACTTGTTTTAATAGATCAATAAAATATGTACAAGGGGAGCCAAGTGGCCGCTTACTTTTGGGGTGCCTCAAACCCGGCACTGAGGCTTGGTAGTGTAGGGTCAACTATGAAGGATCCTGAGCACTGTGAGCTGTGTGCTCTATTGGTCTCCGGAGCGTGCGTTCCACGACCGCGATGGTTTGGAGCCAGCGATGCAGGAAGTGACAGGTACTGGTGCGTACGTTTGCGTGGTTGGGTGCTGCCCCGACGTACGTTTCGTGATGAACGTATGCCTCCTGAAGACGTTCATCACGAAACGTACGTCGGGGCGGCACCCAACCACGCAAACGTTTAATATATTAACACTACTGCTGCAAGCATTTTAGTGTTTCTGGACTTTCCGGCTTGAATCACATTTATTTATTTTTCTCTAGGTGTTTTAGTATTTGTTTAATCACTTACACAAATATTGTTATTAATATTAACTTAGCGCACCCATTCACATACATAAAACTGCATAATCACTTGATTATTTTGGGTAGCAGCTTATCAGATTGTTTAGCATATTGGCGCGTAGCACCCCATTTCCATCTGCTTACATTTCCAGTCTGTCCTTGTTCTCTAAACCCCCAGTCAGTCTGTCTTTCAAGCCTGGGAGCGGTGAGGAGGTTTAAGGAATCCAGGGGTTCCAGGCTCTGGGACGCTGTGCCCACTGTTACTGGCATCTTGCTGCTCTCCTTTCCCACAGTCTCCGACTCCTGGGCAGCTTGCTCACACTATGTAGACCGGTTGATGTCATCCTGCCCACACAGGGCCGCCATCAGGAATTATGGGGCCCCTTACACAGCTTCAGGCATGGACCCCCTGGGGGGGAGTGCTGCCGCCTGAAATTGAGAACCGGGGGGGGGCTGCCGCAAATTGAGAAGCGGGGGGGGCCTTTACAAAAACAGAAGAAATACACCACATTTCTCTTGGTTTGGAAGGGCAGCAATTCTAAAAATGAACACACTCCCCCTATTCATCTTACAAACCTTGCCCATCAGACTCCCCCCATCCTTCTTTCTAACTTACAAACGACTTTGTACTAAATTCTTATGGAATCAGAAACGACCTAGAGTAGCTTACGAACAGTTAACACAACCAAAAACGAAGGGGGGCATTGGGCTACCTGACCTCAAAAAATACTATTGGGCATGCCACCTCGCTAGAATTGTAGACTGGTCAATCCATAGCCACAGTAAAGATTGGGTCTCTCTTGAACACACCTTCTCCCCCCTACCATTACGATCCATTCCTTGGACCCCACGCAAACACACCCCGAAGAGTCTAAATGATCACCCTCTCATTGCCCCGACACTTCACTGTTTTAAAGAAGCCTGCCGAAAGTTACGCATTTCCTCGACCCCTGGGCCCCTTACTTCGGTAAAGCTCAACCCAGAATTCCCACCTGGTATGTCCACAAATTTTCTGGCAGACACCTGGCAACATCCAGAAGTCTTGGCACATCACTTCTACCACTCAGGCACTTTTCTAGAGCGCTCTTCGTTACCAGCCAACACAGAAAACGTTGCGTTTCCTCTCTGGACGTATTTCCAGATCAGACATTTCCTGAAAGATGCTGACCGCACATCCTCTGTCTCTCGCCGTCTCACAACATTCGAACAGCTATGTTCCCACTCTGCACCACAGCAACACATGATATCTAACATTCACAACATACTCTCCTCAGACAGCTTACTGAAGACTAACAAAGCCTGCTCAAGTTGGGAAAGAGACCTACAGATAGAATTGACAGAGGCACAATGGGAACGCATATCTACAATAACTCATAAAGGCTCTCTCAATGTCTCGATACAGGAAAACAATTATAAAGTCTTAACGCGCTGGTACAGAACCCCGGTTATCCTTCATAAATACAACCCAACCCTTTCGGACAAATGTTGGAGATGCTCTAGCGACACAGGTACTCTGGAGCACATTTGGTGGTCTTGCCCCCTAATCCAGCCATTCTGGACCCAAGTCCGAGAAATTACATCGCAAATCTCTACATACACCTTAGAACACTCTCCGCAGCACAGCTTCTTCTACACCACTCTGACATGCCAGCTCAGCGATACTGCAAAACGCTAATACCACCCCTACTAAACGCAGCCAAACTATGCATCCCCATACATTGGGGAACAACACAGGTTCCAACCATTTCTGAATGGCTCAATCGCATTGGAAAAATTGCAGAAATGGAAGAACTAATCTCTATAGCCAAAGATTGTCCAACCAAATTCTCCCACACATGGGCCTGCTGGACCCACTTCTGTACAACAGCCAATTACAAACTTCTGATGGACCAAACAAATGGGAATCATCCACCTCCAGACGATTGAAGCCCCTGGTAATTGTACGATTACATTCTGTACTCTTATCTAATCAAAATAAGCGACACCTAGCCTCCCTCCCCTACACAAGGGAAGACTGAGGGAGGACCTCTATTGACTCATCCTGATAAACATACTGTCAATTATCTATAAAACACAAAACTCTTGGTATTCACCATATCCCAACACTTGGGATCTGGCGGCGGAGACTGAGGTACCCCCCCCCCCCAGCCTACCCCTCTCCACTCACCCCCCCCTCCTCTCTTTGATTCTAAGTGTGGATATCTACACATTATATTGCTCTCTTCCTATACTTTATATTATTTTACTTTACTCTTCCTTCTCTCTTTCTTCTTACCACGGCTCTTAATCTCTCTTCCTCCCTTTCTCCCCTTGTTCTTCCGCTCCTATACCCATCCCTCCTCCCCTCCCCTTGAGGAGTCTACAACCGGATTCAATCCCCTCACCCGCTACAGCCCACTCCATATAGTACCGATAGCTGACCTACTTCAGCACCCAAATTATTAAAACAGAGTGAGTCTGCATAGTTGGTCAGCTCCTTATGAACTAGCCATCCCCTGCCTTCTTCCGCTGTTTACACCTACATAGAATTCGATAGGAGACATACACACGATTACCGTTGGAAGCGCAGATAATCATTAAACTAGTCATAAACTTTGCTCGCATCCCATAACTTGTTAAGTATGTCGACAAATGCTGTGCTTTTTTCTGTACTCCTGTTTACATGCTGGTTCTGATTATCAATGCTGTAAAACCTACTGTTTTATTTCAGACTCCTTGTCCAAATGTAATGTAAGCATTATTCTGTTCACCAATAAAATGTATTATGGAAAAAAAAAAAAGAAATAAAGAGAAATGTATATAAAAAAGGGGGGTTGCCATCTGGGACCTCTGGGCCCTTTAATAAAAAAAAATTCTACAATAAAATAAACATTTATAAAAAAAAAAAGGGGGGGGTTGCCATCCAGGGCCCTGGGGACCTCTGGGCCCTTTAATAAAAAATAAATAAAAAATAAATATATAAACAAAAATAAACATTTATAAAAAACAAAACAAAAGGGGGGTCTGCCACATGGGGCCCTGGGGACATAAGAAATAAAATATATATATATATAAAAAAAGGGGGGTTGTCATCCGGGGCCCTGGGGATCTCCGGGCCCCTGGGGACCCCCGTACCCCTAAAAAAAATTGTCCCTTTAATTAAAAATAAAATAAAAATATAGTAGAAAAAATATATATTTTTTTATAAAAAATAAATAAAAAAAAGGGGGGTTGCCATCCAGGGCCCTGGGGGCCTTTGGGACCCTGGGGACATCCGGACCTCTAAAAAAAAAAAATGGCCCTTTAATTGGCCCTCCGGACCCCTAAAAAAAGGGGGGGTTGCCATCCGGGCCCCTGGGGACCTCTGGGCCCCTTACAGGTGTACTGCCTGTACCCCCCTGATGGCGGCCCTGTGCCCACACCTTGAGACCTTCACTGTTCTGCTCCTCGCACCAGCTGTCACTGGCCCTACTAAACTGTGTACAGGTGCAAGCAGGGCCTGCGCTAGAGTAAGGATCGAGTGGGGAACCCCGGATCAAATCCCTGATTCCAGGGCACTTGCCCCCCCCTTGTCCCTACCTGCAGAAACCCATGGATTCAAAGGTGTTCCATGGATCAATGTGCAGTTAGTCCCATTCATGTCTATTGGTAAGCAGTGACTTCAAGGTCACAGATGTCGACCTCAATCTGACAGCTGTGCGGGTACGTGTCTGCTTTTGGGGAAATGCATGCACACTATGTTTGGGGACATAACACTACACCCACAGATGTCAAATTGGCACCAGCGGCCGTGCAGTCTCTACATCCCAAAAAATATGAGTGGACCTGCCTGCACATGGATTCACAGAAACCATGTGCCTCCCATGCTGGTAAAGACAGCTCTTTGCACATATGTAAACATAGATATGCCCATATGAATGCTGCCTAAGGGGTCTATGTACTGATGTCTTAAGCATTCGCACAACCACCACAATTTACCGTTATATTTTTTGTAATATGATTCTCTCCTATGATTGGCAGCTCCATTTATTGGCCATGCTGTATTCTCCTGAAATATCTCTGTGACGGGAGTCATTTTGGGCGGAGGGCTTGGGGAACTCAGGTTGCCTTGGAGAGCACTGAAAGCTCTTTGTCCAGTTCCCCCAGCCCCTCCTATGTGTAATTCATCCTGTGCCCTGTATTAGGGGCACAGGGTGACCAAGAACCCCAGTCTGACCTCAAGAATATATGAAGATAAAGACCATTGCTAGATGGTTTGAGGTGGGATGGGGGTTGCTAGGTCTTTGTTAGGTGTGGCTGTATCCCTTTATTCTATTGTGTCTGTCTGCCTTAAATTAACACTAGGGGGTGGGGAAGGGGTTTAGTATGTTCCTTGGGTGTGTTCTAACTGTAGGGGGGGTGGACTCACTAAGGGAAATGACTGATCGCTGTTCATACATTGTGTGAACAGATGGTCAGGCATTTCTCCCCTGACAGGACCGGGAGCTGTGTGTTTACACACACAGCTCCCGGTCCTCGCTCTGTAACGAGCAATCGCGGGTGCCCGGCGGTGATCGCGACCGCCGGGAACGCACGCTGGAGTCAGGAGCGAGTGGGGCCGCTTCGAGAGCCGACGTTATACTACGGGCTCTCGCGCAGGAGAGCCGACCTGCCGCCGTAGAACTGCGGCGGCTGGTCGGCATGTAGTTAAATGATGCACTGAATCTAAGGTTTTACATAATGAGCCCTCAACCTTATTTTTTACCATCATAAATGAGTATTTACAATTTAATATGTATAATGAAATGCTTTCAATAAACACAAAATATGAGTATTATATATTTTGTACATGAAAGCATGTTTCCTGTAGGTCATCATTTATTTTGCAGTACGTAATTCATTGTTAAAATTTTATTTTCTATATGCAACAGTGCGTTTTTACAAGAACAATATTTAATACACACAAAAGTGATACTTTAGCTATAGGTGGAGCCTGGTGGGCTTAGTCAACCCTTGGTTTCTTCTCTCCTTGATACCAAAATAGCAAAAATTTCCAACCTCACCTAGGAGTTTAGGTTGTTCCTGTTTTCCTTTGTTATAGCACACCCTGTTGTAGTCTCCATTAGGTAAAATATATAAAAAAAATTCCAGCAGGGTGTGCAGACCTGGGAATCTCATTGCAGATATCTCATCAAAACCTCCCAAGTGTAAAGCTGGCCATATCGTTATTTTTTTATTTCAATTTTTTTATTCAGCTAGCTGAAAAACAAATGGATTACCTCATCCACACATTCAAGGTGTATTAAAAAATGTCTCCTCGCTGCGCTATTGTATTCTGACATCAGGACTTCTCTCCTCCCCAGAGCTGCAGCCAATTGGCTGCAAGCATTGATGAAACGATAATAGACAAACAGTTCCGTTCAATAGGAGAGGATCATTAGGAGCATTCACCAAAAACTGAAATATCAGTTTTGGGTAGACCAAAATCTATTTTAATTTATCTAAAAGTCCTGCAAGCAGCATCTTTGGGGCGGGTTATATAGGCATGGGGCGGGGTCACCGGGTGATGTCACTCGGTGACCCCGCCCCATAGGACGTCACAGTCCCATCATTCCACAGGACTGTGACGTCCTATGGGGCGGGGTCACCGGGTGACATCACCCAGTGACCACGCCCATGACTATATAAATCGTTGCACACTGCACACACGGCATTACAGCAGGAGAGATCATCTTGTCAACATCAGGAAAAGAGAAGAGGGAAGAAGCCGACGGGGAAGACCGGGCTGCCGCTAGTAAAATAGCTGCAAGAAGATAGCAGAGTCCTGCAGAAAGCATCGGAGAACGCAGAGAAGGCACCGGAGAGCGGGAGAAGAGAGGGGAGAGTCGGAAGAAGACCCCCGAAGTTGAAAGAAGACCCTTGAAGTCGGAAGAAGACCCCCGGAGCTGCCTAATAAATTACTTTAAAAATCTGTGTACAGTGTTTTTTTCTTGACACCTTCCCCCCCCCCAGGTGAATGAGGAGGGGTATGATGAACCCCATACTCATTCACATAGGGTGGGGGGCTGGGATCTGGGGGCCCCCTTATTAAAGGGTACTCCCAGATTCCGATAACCCCCCCGCCCGCAGACCCCAACAACCAACGGCCAGGGTTGTAGGGAAGGGGCCCTTGTCCTCATCAACATGGGGGCAAGGTGCTTTGGGGTGGGGGGGCGCAGGGCCCCCTGCCATAAAGCACCCACCCCCCATGTTGAGGGCATGCGGCCTGGTACGGCTTAGGAGGGGGGGCGCTCGTCCCCACCCCCTTTCCTGACCGGCCGGGCTGGTGCTCGGATAAGGGTCTGGTATGGATTTTGGGGGGACCCCATGCCATTTTTTCGGCGTGGGGGTTCCCCTTAAAACCCATACCAGACCTATGGGCCCAGTATGCTCATAAAGGGGGAACCCATGCCGGGTTTTTTTTTTTTTAAATTGGCGTGGAGATTCCCTTCATACACAAGTCGTGTACAAGTCACATGCCAAAGTCAGATCGGTTAATACGAAGTCCGACTTTTATCCGACTTCAGAAAAAAAGTAGTGCAGGAACTACTTTGAAGTCGCCATGACTTAAAGTCGTGCCAATATGAATGGTAGTCATTGAAAATCATGGAGAATGACTTGTCATACGATTTTGCCATCCAAAATCGTGGTACAAGTCGTATAAGTGTGAAAGGGGACTGAGTGACCCCTAAAGCTGCTTTTTTAGCTCCAGTGTAGTACTGGTGATAAATGTGTATTGCCTACATTTGTGTGCAATTTGCAGTTCAAGCAATGAAGGCCTACACTGATGAAAGACAAACAATTCCATGTGGTTAACTATGGTACTTCATTGTTAAAAAAGCCCCTGGGTGGTAAGCCACAGCAGTCGTAAATGTTTGCATATTATTTATCATTATTGCTATATTTATAGGAAAGATACATTAAACAAGTAAAATTCCCATAAAAAGGCCATTTGTGGTAGTAAATGGAACACTTAGTAAACTGTATTCCCATTGCTACCCAGGAAACATTGCTTCGTTCACATTAGCCTGCAGGGTAAAATGCAGAATTTTACAATGCAAACTAGTTACAGTACCGGATCACGCAGGGACCAGTGCGATTTGCGTTTCAGTGGACGTTAGGGTTGCCACTTTTTCTTCAAGTCAAACCCAAACACTTTAGCGGCGCACAGCAATTTTTTTTTGTTTAGTATACACTAGGATTGTAACAGACCTGGGACACCTTTGGGCACTCCAAAGAGAATAGAATTGTGGTGTGCATCGTGTCCCCTCACCCTCCTGTCAGGCCCTGCTCTGAGCCACATTCCTGTCTTAATATTGTGTCAGGCAGACTAAAACCGGGACACATGATTCAAAACCTGAACTCTCCGGGTGAATCCCGGACAGGTGGCAGCCCTAGTGGACGTGTAGATCTGCTTTTTAAAGCCTACTGTGTATAACTGTCTCTCTCTGCTTGATGTATCACCAATCAGATTAAAACTTTACATGACATGTTTGATTGTGATTGGTCCTTGTGATAAAGTAATTCCATTGTATGGGAAATGATACCGAAGTCAAATTCACTCCTTGTATATAAAAAATACTGAATGCAGAGCTGCATTATTATTATTAATATACAGGAGTTATATAACGCCAACAGTTTCCGCAGCGTTTTGCAACATGTTAATTTGTTTTTTTTAATATCTGCCTGGAGTTCAGCTTTATCAAGCAAATCAATGCAAATGACAGCTCATCGGATGGAATAAAATAGTACAGTACTTACCCTGTTTCTACAAAAAAAGGACCTACCCTGAAAATAAGACCTAGCGCTATTTTCCAGGATAGTTGCAATATAAGACCTACCCTGAAAATAAGCCCTAGTTTAAATCCTATAATCCACTCTACTACAGTAGTATATAATGTACAATGTGTGTGTTTCTGTAATATAATTGGGGGGAAGAGAGCTCCGTCGGGTCACAGAAGCACAATATAAATAAGTTATTTGCCACAATTATATTACAGAAACACACACATTGTACATTATATACTACAGTAATAGAGAGGATTATAGATTTTTTTCAAGTATTTTAACTCGGTTCACACTGGGGAGTCCTGTCAGGCAGGGAAAGAGAAGAAAGTACATTACATGGTAAGACCTACCCTGAAAATAAGCCCTACTGAGTCTTTTGTTGCCAAAATTAATACAAGACCCGGGCTTATTTTCGGGGAAACACGGTATTTATCTTATGTTCAAGAGCAAAAATTATTAATAAATAAATGATTATTCTTTCACAAAAATTTATTAAAATATTTTCTCTATATACATTTGTTCCAGTATTTCCTAGGCTGGCACACTTCAATGCCTTTTAATTATTGTATGTGTTTCTATTGCATTTCACTGGGCAGAATATTGTGAATTTCTATTGTTTTGTGTACTTTCCCCGTGCACCTGTTACCTGTATTGACACTAACACTGTACAGATCACTCCAAACACTTTGCAAGACCATTGATCAGGTGAAGGTTTGACTTTGAACATGCTATACAAAGAAGGCAACGGCTCTTCAATTAAGTGTTACATGTAGAGGGTTAAACGTATATGATTCCCGGTGTATCGGCAACAGATCTGCCTCCTGACAGCCATTCAAGCTCCTTTGAGACCATTTATCAAACATTAATGGGGATTAGTGTTAGACCTGGTGTAAACATAACAAACAATCTACTGAAAGTGTATACTCATATTTCCATAGGTTATGAGGTAAGCAGATCCATTAGCGAGGAGAGTTACTGGAAGGCATTGTCTACTTAATTACTATTTGGACTGGAAAGAAGAAGACACAGGTTCATTGCTATTTCATAAGCATATGTTTCTTGATGGATAATTCAACCTCATGTTTCTGATTAACATGGAGGACTTTTATTAGCGTAAGTTCTAAGTTACATTGTCACCATGCAAGAATCCCTGGGAGCGCCCTCATTCTCTGACAGTAGACATGTGGGTATTATCGAGAAAATAAAGAAAAACAGATCTCTGTAATACATGGACATTTCTCTGGGTTTTATCCCTTTAAACACATTGTAAATACAAAAAATAATAACTGTCCATGTACCAGAAATATAGTGTTTTCTTATCTTCCTCTTTGACATGACAACATCAGTGTATTTTTGGTTCTGAACTTCTGAGCATGTGGTGTCAGCCCTGCCTACTTTATTTTTGATGCAATATAGAAAGCACAGACCTCTCCTCATTTCCTCCCTTTCCTCCTTGCCATACCTGTTCCTTGTGCACAGGCAGAGAGCAGAGAAAGTTACCATCTCACAAAATTTCTGCCCTGATTATAGGGTAGGCGGATGACACTTCCTCCATGTTCCCCTCTTCGTTGGGCACCAAATGTGGGTCACATAGGAGGCCTAACCTGGGGTGGGTTCTTCTGAGCAATGCTAGGCTCCTTGGATAGGGTCACTTGCCTTGCACATGGGGTGTTTTACACAACTCTCTTGTCCCCGTGTAAATGTACATCATACTGTCTTTGTTGCATTTAGGCTGTCGTTTTTTCTAGTGTTCCTTTTGGCGTTTTTAAAGCATTTTTGTATAAGCGTTTTGAAGCTCAAAAGGTCACCAATGTAAAAGCAGTAAAGCGACAGAAAGCTCAGATGTGAACAGGGGCAATTGAAATGATGGGGATTAGTCTTGTTTGGTGTTTTTAGAGGCTTACAGCAGAAAAATGCCCAAAAACGCCTAGATGTGAATGGAGACTTATGAGGGACAGGCTGAACCTACGCCCTCTCTATCTGTCCAGCATATCTTCCCTACCTCACTACCAGTAATGGAATGGGGTCCCACTAAGCACCTAACACAGATTCCATACATGCTCTGCATTAACTCTTTCTCTTCTGTACTTCTGCACAGACCAAGAACCCCTAGCATTGATCTTCTCCTGTTGCTATGAAGAAAGGACTGCCCAATGAGAGAATGTTGACAAAAACTCCCTCGTTGCAAGAGGTTGTCCCACTCCCACCTGTCACAGGCACACACTTCAGGACAGGCTGCTTGGTAAACCTCCATTACCCATGGTAAGCACTTGCTTTACTCTGCACCACTTTACTCCTGCAGTGATGTCTTCATACCCTAATGTGCTTTACTAACCCATGCTGTAGTGTAGACTCTGTGTGGTGCTGGTTTCTTGCATACACCCCTTTATTAACGTCAGACCAGGCAAAGGACAGTTTCAAAAGCTTTACTGAAACAAAGTTTCATAATGTTCCTAATCCCTAACTCAGGCTTGTGGCTGCCCCAGAGTTCATGGTGGCGGTATCCATGGCTGGTATCTTTAGGGCGGACTGCAGGTCACAGCAATGCCCCTACATGTTGGATGTGACAGCAGGCAGGCTTGCTCTCCAAGGTGGAACTGTTCCCCCTTCTCTCTTATCTGTTAGGCCCCGTACACACGGTCAGACAAAACCAATGAGAATGGACCGAGGTTCAGTTTCATCGGTCCAAACCGACGGTGTGTATAGCCCTTCGGTCTGTTTTCCTTCAGTACAAAATTTTAAAACATGTTTCAAAACCGAACCGATGGTCCGCTGCCCGATCGGTCCAAACCAATGGTTAGTACAGAAAAGCATTGGTTCAAAACCCACGCATGCTCAGAATCAAGTCGACACATGCTTGGAAGCATTGAAATTCGTTTTATTCAGCAAGTCGTGTGTTTGACGTCACCGCGTTCTGACCCGATCGGTTTTTGGAACGATGGTGTGTACACACATCAGGCCACTTCAGCGGTGAACCGATGAAAACAGTCCGTCGGACCATTCTCATCGGTTTTGTCTGACCGTGTGTACGGGGTCTAAGTAGTTGGAGATTACATGCTATGGCTTGTCTGTGTCTTCTTGCCCATGCAGCAGACTGAGTCTGTCTGGGAAGAGCCCTACCACCTTTTATTAAGAGCACAGAGAGAGTCAGAGCACAGCAAAAAGTGTGGAAAACCAGTTTTGTTTTGTTTTTGCACTTATTGAACAGATATAACAAAATGGTATATTTAGCAGACCAAAAGTGAGTAAATGTTAGACGTTTATTGTTAGGGTTTGCATACACTCTAATAGATGGTGATTATTGAAGAGGTGTTTTGAACATGTTAGCAAGCTGACATTAAACAATAAGTATAGTTTTATTCAAGCAGGATTTTTTTCTAGTTTTCAGAGGGGGGAGGTTAGAACATCTTCCTGATTTTATTGTTTATGTGTCCTTTTTCAACCTATATAGCTGTACATGCACAGCTCAGCATACATTTACAGCACAGCTCTGTGCCATTCCGATGCACCTTGCATGCATGGAAGTGACCCAGCCAATCAAACATTCAAAGATGAAAGCATTTGTGGCGGATGGAAGCGCTGACACTGCAGCACTGGAGATGATCATTTTACAGGTAAGTCTGCTACAATGTGCTAATATGCTGTTCACACTAGCACATTATAGAATTAAGCTCCTTGAACCCATTTTTATGTTATTTTGTTTTCGTTTTCTTTTTTGTGGAGGTTTATTTTCGCTACTACACTGCATCTGAGCGCCACAAACCAAAATTATATTTTAATTTCACTTTTATGTAGCCAAGTCCCAAGCCTCTCCAGTCCTAATGGTGACCTCCAGAGTTGGGGACAGCTATAATCCCTCTGTGTAGAGTGGGTTACAAGCAGGCCCAGATTTACTCCCTTTGCCGCCCCAAGGCCGGGCCCTTCAATGCCGCCCACACACACACATCATTACATGTGGTAGAAATGAGGTACAAAAATATAAAAAAAATTAATTACATAAAAAATTCACTTCCGGAGCAAACTGCGATGGGTAGCCATATGTGACGAGACAAGGGGCGAATGCTTTTCTCAATACAGCCCGGCTGGTGTTTTGCCGATTAAGGCCCCCCCGGCAGACAAGGACCCCCTATACTGCGCAGGTGCGGCGCTTGCACATTACGAACCTCAACGGAGCCGCCGAAAATAGCGTGAGAAAATATGTGAGAGTCAGCTCTACACGGCGCCTGCGCAATGACTATGACACATGCCGCATGCTCCCGTTGCTAGTGCTACTCTGAGAGGGGCGGGGTGATTTTAGCAATAAAGTACACGTCTTAGTGGGGCGTGTTAAAACAAATGGAGGGCGGGTTTTGCAATGTTGATGGGTGGGTTTTGCAATTGGGTTTAGTCATAAGCATAATAAGAATAAACTGTGACAAGTATTGAAATTGGCCACCAACATTGAACTACTCACCCTTATCATCTCTGTCCATCATTTTAGAATACTGCCTCTTTTGTGAGTTAAATGGTTTGTGCAAATTCGCCCATCAACATTGCAAAACCTGCCCATCAACATTGCAAATCCTGCCCTCCATTTGTTTTAACACGCCCCACTAAGACGTGTACTTTATTGCTAAAATCACCCCCGCCCCTTGCAGAGTAGCACTAGGTTCGGGAGCGTGCGGCATGTGTCATAGTCATTGCGCAGGCGCCATGTAGAGCTGACTTTCAGCTCTACATCTTTGGAAAAAAACAGGGGGTCCTTATGCACCGGGGGACCTTTTTTAGCAGGACACCGGGACGACAGGATTTTTTCACCCCCCTGTTGCCGCAGTGCCCCTGCACCCACTGCTGCCCCCAGGCCTGGCCTCTGTGGCCTTGTCAGGAATCTGGCCCTGGTTACAAGGCATAGTGGGTGAAATGTAAGGTAGATTAATGGGGCCAGACACTTTTTGAATGCAAAGAGATTTATTTTCTCTTGAACGGAACTGTGGGAGAGAGGGTTAGGGCCAGGACACCCTTCAGTAGTTGCAATGTTAATTGGTAGACTCCAAGACTTCCATAGGTTATTATGCAGGGAAAGGCACCCAGCCAGACACCACGTCTACATGTGTAGAAACGCTGTCTCCTATGGAAACAATCTTGAACAGTTTCTAACAAAAGTTGTAATAAATTATTTCGCTTCCTCCACAATCTCCTTTTTAGATCTTCACTCAACTGAGCTCCCAGTCTATCACTTAGACCCGCTGATCCTCTGCCACTGGATCTCCTGAGCTTTTCCAATCTTCTCACTGAGTATCTTTATTGAACCCTATAGACTAATGCCGCGTACACAAGACCGTTTTTCGGGTTCTAAAAAATGAAGTTTTTAGGGATCTAGAAAAAACGAAGATTTTTTCAACCCGATCATTAAAACGGCCTTGCCTACACACGATTGTGGAAAAAAAATGCTCTAGCAAAGCGCGGTCACGTACAACACGTACAACGGCACTATAAAGGGGAAGTTCCATTCGGATGGCGCCACCCTTTGGGCTGCTTTAGGTGATTTTGTGTTATTAAAAGACGATTCACACTTTTCTGTCTGTGTTACAGCATGATGAATGTGTTTACTCCATTACGAACGGTAGTTTTACCAGAACGAGCGCTCCCGTCTCATAACTTGCTTCTGAGCATTTTTTTCACGTTGTTAAAGCCCACGCACGACCATTTTTTACAACCTTAAAAACTACAACGTTAAAAACGTCATGAAAAAATAGAGCATGTTCGAAATTTTTAATGCACATTTTTTAAATCGTGAAAAATGCTCTGAAGCCCACACACAATCGTTTTTAATGACATTAAAAAAAAACTTCATTTTTTAGAACCCGAAAAACGGTCATGTGTACACGGCATAGTACTGGGATGCCATTAAAGTTCATGTGTGTGTAAAGGCAGGTGTCCCAATACTTTTGGTAATATAGTGTAGCTGTACTTCATTCACTAACCCCTTGGGCGAATTCCCTTTCAAAGTTCAACTTCTTTTGCAATGTGAACAGCCTACAGGACTTGCCTTTAGAAAATCAACCTAAAAGATTATATTCAAGCAAATGTGCAAGCACATATGAAATATCTTGTATTTTTAGAAAGTTTTACTTTTAGGAGCATTAAATGCCTTTTTAAAAACATGTATTCCTTCCACCTTGTTTTAAAAAAAAAAAATAGTTTAGTACAATTTAGGGAATACATTTCCCAAAATGGGAATAAAGGCCCTTTGTATCAAAGTGTTCTTACTAACAAATGAAGTTACTTCTATTCAGCCTCCACTCAGCATCAGTCCAGCCCTGAAACTTTGAATCTGACTATGGGAAATAAAACTATTTTCAAGGATTAAGCTATACTGAAGATTTTAATCTCTAGCTACTGAGTTAACCACTTACTGGCAGTCATCTCATTAGTCTAGAGCGACACTGGACATTTTTAGTAGTTTCAGCATACTCAAATTGCTAGTAAATAATAACTACGAGTACCAATTGCTGGCTAAACAGACTGAACAAATAGCTACTTTTAAAGTAGGCTACACAAGTAGGATGCAGTAGCAATCAGTTTCACATCACACAATGCTGTAGTCATGTACAATTCCAGATTGTGGTCAATCTTTAAGCAGCAAAAGACTAAAATCAAGCACGTGGTTTTGCTGATATATACATTAACTGTATATATGCTATATATACACTACTTGTCTAAAGAACAGTCCAATTTTTTATTGAAATGTACACAGTTTAATGTCGCAATGTACAAATAAAGCATAGAACAAATAAACCACAAACCACTGGACATAAAAAAAAATAAAAAAAAAATAAAAGAATCATTTTAACTAAATGTAATCTAAATTGTTGACTCATTAAAGTAGACACCATTTGCATACACTATATTAGATTTAACATTTTGATTCATCAATCTATAAGACCTTTTTCGAGGCTTCAGTAGTCCTCTGGTTGTGCCTCATGACCCAGACAAACCTCTTTTTTTTATTTTGCCATCCTAATGCCACGTACACACCATCACTTTATGTGATGAAAAAAAACGTCGTTTTTAAAAACGTCACTTTAAATGACCGTGTGTGGGGGAAAACGTTGTTTTATGTCTTCTTAAAAACTACCAAAAAAAAATTGAAGCATGCTTCAATTTTATGTGGCGTTTCTCAAAACGTTGTTTTTTACTTCACAGAAATTGACCGTGTGTAGCAAAAAACGACGTTTAAAACAACGTTTTTACACCCGCGCATGCCCAGAAGCTAGTTATGAAGCGAGCTTCAATGGAAAAACGTGGTGAACGTAACCTAGCTTTGCTAGAACATTGTGAGAAAAACGATGGTGTGTAGGCAACTTCGTCTTTGAAAATTGAAGTTTCAAAAACGTTGTTTTTTACTTCACAGAAAATGACGTTTTTTTTCATCACATAAAGTGATGGTGTGTATGCGGCATAACAATTGATTTCTTACAGCCACCTGGCCTGTCAAACCTGCAGCTTGACGTCTTCTCTTTATAGTTGAAACTGGGACTTGCTTACTTCTATCAGTGTTAAGCTGTGCTTGAAGCTGTTGTCCTGTGAGCTGCCTATCTCACAAGCTGTTAACTCGCAGAAACGTGTCTTCTAATTCTGTTAAGGCTTTAGGTCTGCCAAACCTCCTTCTGTCAGCGCTTCCGCCAGTTTCCAAAGGCCTTTTAATAGTGTAGGAAACTGTACTCACCTTGGCTTTATGTGCAAACTTTTAAGGGTTTGTTAATTGTTTTTTTGCCATTTTGAAAGCATTATACTGCTTCCTGCAGTACAATACTGTCAAAATTTAAACTAAAAAATAATAATTCTCTTAATAAAGTCCTTGATGGACAAAACGTGTTGCTGCATGGCCTAATTGGTGGGCATGTGCAGGCTGTCAGTGAGTCCAAGGAGCTCTGGTTAATGAGTTGGAGAGTTACACAGAGCGACAGCTACAGCCGGCAACTGATCGCAGTTTTAACAGCGGAGACCTGGCTGCTCAGTGAGCTATGTATTCAAATCTCTTGTTTGTGAGTAGTTTTGATGCACAAATTAATTAATTTGTTCTATATGGATTTACACTATTGGGATGTTTTGCACTTTTTAAACATTGGAACACTTTATTACTACATTTTATTTTAGCACATGATTTATGAAATAGATTTTTATAAGAATATGTGATTTTTTTTACCATATTAATATTAATTTATTTTCATACACAGTGCTGCACAGTAGAGATTAGCATTTTATAGTCCACTGATTTTGCACTATACTGTCCAAATATTGCTTAGGAGGATGTAGTAACACAGTTTTAGCACTGCTTTTATACAGAGAGGTTGTAGCTTATAAGTAATCAACAAAAGTTGGGAAATCTGTAGGCATTGTTAGTATGAATTTCTAAGGCTTAGTTTACTTACATTGCTGCAGAACATCTGTGAGGTGTTAAACTATTACTTCTGCCCTGAAAAAAATTCCTTTTTTGTATAACTCTGAAATGTACATTATTTTGTTAACCTAAACTTTTTTTAACCTCTGGCAGTTTACCACTTACCTTTGTACCATTTTAGTTTATTTCCCCTGACTTGAACTGTTTCAGTTTCAATAAAAACTGGAAAAATTGGGGCTTTCAAAAATGTTTTAACCGGTAGTGTAAGGCCCCGTATACACGACCAAACATGTATGCTGAAACTGGTCTGCGGGCCAGTTTCAGCATACATGTTTGGTCGTGTGTAGGCGCGAGCGGGCCGAATTCCAGCAAACATTTGCCCGCCGGGCCTTTTCCCAGCGGGCAAATATTCCTGGACGTGTTTTAAAACCGTCCGCTGGAATCCTGCCCGCTCGGACATGTACGGTCGTCAGTACAGACCTACCGTACATGTCCGAGCGCCCGCCGTCCCTCGCATGCGTCGAATGACTTCGACGCATGCGTGGAAGCCTTTAAATGGCAGGCCCGCCCACGTCTCCGCGTCATCGCCGCGTCATCGCCGCGGCGACGACGTGGACACGCCCCGTGTATTGTTTACGCGCGGTCTTCTGTACGATGGTTAGTACAACCATCGTACAGAAGCCCTCTGGCAGGCATGTACGGTGAAAACGGTCCGACGGACCGCTTTCATCGTACATGTTTGCTCGTGTGTACCGGGCCTTAGTGTCGTAAGGGGCCCCGGCAATATGGAGAAGGACACATTGGGCTCCATCAACTATCCAGTATGCAGCAAGATACCGCACAGCATTTAAAAAAAAAAAAAAAAATTAATTCACAAAAAAACACAACTAAATTACGGCATGCGCTATTTTATGTAGTGAAGCAGTAATTTAGTAGTGAAAGCTTGCTGTAATTTTAATGCCTGCAGTAGCCGGTGTCCTTAACAAACAGCAACTGCCATGGTTGTTAAGTAGCAAGCAGCCTCAGAGAAGAAAAAGTGCTTGGGGATTCCCCTTAAAATCCATACCAGACCCTTATCCGAGCATGCAACCCGGCAGGTAAGGAAAAGGGGGATGAGTGAGTGCCCTCCCCACTTGAACCATAACAGGCCACATGCTTTTAACATGGGGGGGGTGCTTTAGGACAGAGCACCTTGTCTCAATGTTGATGAGGACAAGGGCCTCTTTCCCACAACCCTGGCCAGTGGTTGTGGGGGTCTGCAGACTGAGGGCTTATTGGAATCTAGAAGCCCCTTTAAATAATCGCTCCCCATGTGAATTACATCACAAGGGGAGGGGTCATCTGGCGATATTATTTGGTGTCTCTGCCCCTTAGTTTATTTAGCAGCTGCGGGAGCCAGTGTTGGGTGTGGACTTCTTTTTTTGGACAGCTAATGATGCTGTTAAGGATGTGGCGACTGCCCACTCCTTAACAACTATGACAGTTACTGGTTGTTAAGGATGCTGGCGGCTGCTGGCTGCTGGCTAAACTCATGCACATTCCCTAACTATTGCATGCCTGGATCACTACTTAGTTAACGCATGTATTTATTTATTTATTTCCTTTTGTGAATTGAGTTTAATGCCTTTTTATGTGATATTTACCGAACATTTTGAGCATTTTGAGGTAAATACCGCAAAATGGTATAGTGACTTGATAGTTGCATGCGATATTTAGAGAAATGTGTCTGGACACCTTAATACTGCATGAAATCTGATTCAGTGAATAGAGCCCACCAGCTTTTATTCTTCTCTCCCTGTACTGAGATACTGATCTTATGCTTCACCATTCTCCTCTGGCCAGCAGGGGGAGATCTAAAGCCAAGCAAGCCCATAGACTTCTAGGGATGAGCCGAGCACCCCCGGTTCTGTTCGCAGTAGAACATGTGAATGGGCAAAAAATTTGTTCGAACACGCGAACACCGTTAAAGTCTATGGGACACCAACATGAAATATCAAAAGTGCTAATTTTAAAGGCTAATATGCAAGTTATTGTCATAAAAAGTGTTTGGGGACCTGGATCCTGCCCCAAGGGACATGTATCAATGGAATTGTTTTTTAAAAACTGCAGTTTTTTCGGGAGCAGTGATTTTAATAATGCTTAAAGTGAAACAATTAACAAAATGCCGACCAGCCGGCGCAGTTCTATGGCGGCAGGTTGGCTCTCCTGCACGAGAGCCCGTAGCTCTACGTCGGCTCTCGAAGCGGCCACTAGGGACACGTGCGCGGCGCCGGAGGTGCTCGCGTGCCACCCGCTCGCTCCTGACTCCCGCGCGTGTGCCCGGTCCTGTCAGGGGAGAAATGCCTGACCGTCTGTTCATACAATGTATGAACAGCGATCAGTCATTTCCCCTAGTGAGTCCACCCCCCCACAGTTAGAACACACCCAGGGAACATACTTAACCCCTTCCCCGCCCCCTAGTGTTAACCCCTTCCCTGCCAGTGGCATTTTTATAGTAATCAATGCATTTTTATAGCACTGATCGCTATAAAAATGCCAATGGTCCCAAAAATATGTCAAAAGTGTCCAAAGTGTCCGCCATAATGTCGCAGTACCGAAAAAAAATCGCTGATTGCCGCCATTACTAGTAAAAAAAATATATTAATAAAAATGCCATAAAACTATCCCCTATTTTGTAAACGCTATAACTTTTGCGCAAACCAATCAATAAACGCTTATTGCGATTTTTTATGAAAAATATGTAGAAGAATACGTATCGGCCTAAACTGAGGAAAAAAAACGTTTTTTTATATATTTTTGGGGGATATTTATTATGGTAAAAAGTAAAAAATATTCCTTTTTTTCAAAATTGTCGCTCTATTTTTGTTTATAACCGCAGAGGTGATCAAATACCACCAAAAGAAAGCTCTATTTGTGGGAAAAAAAGGACGCCAATTTTGTTTGGGAGCCACGTCGCACGACAGCACAATTGTCAGTTAAAGCGACACAGTGCCGAATCGCAAAAAGTGCCCTGGTCTTTGACCAGCAATATGGTCCGGGGCTTAAGTGGTTAAAGTAAAATATTCCTTTGAATTTCGTACCTGGGGGTGTCTATAGTATGCCTGTAAAGTAGCGCATGTTTCTCGTGCTTAGAAAAGTCCCTGTAACAAAATTACATTTCTAAAGGAAAAAAAGTAATTTAAAACTGATTGCGGCTGTAATGAATTGCCGGGTAAAAGAATGAACACCAAAAAAATAACCAGCTTTTCTTTGCAATAAACAACTGCACTCTTGATTAATCTATTATCTACATATATCTTGGCCTGAAATTAAAGGATCACTAACGGAATTTTTTTTTTTAGCTAAATAGCTTCCTTTACCTTACTGCAGTACTGGTTTCATGTCCTTATTGTTCGTTTTTGCTTTGAATTTGCTGTAATTCTGCTGTGATCTCCACACTTCCTGGTTGCCTGTTTCCTTCTAACCACAGTACTGGGAGCTTTTCACGGTGGTCTAAGCTGTCATTACTGTGTGTCTAAAACTTAACAGAACCAGATTCAGATTCAGATTCATTTTAAAAACAAAACACTGCCCTGGATTTGTTTGTTTTTGTTCTGTGTGTCTCTCTAGTTCACAGGAACATGAAACCAGTTTAAACGTGAAACTAACCTACAGGCACATTATATGATTGATTTTTATCTATTTGTAATAATTTTTAAAAGGAATCAGTTAACTTTTATGTCTCTATACCCTGTAAACAGTCATTTCAGAAAAAAAAATTTCCTTTAGTGACCCGGCGGTAAAAAGTCAGCTGGGAAAACCGAGAGGAAAACCGAGAACCTGCTCGGTACCTTTTTCCCCCTACACATGGCCAGGATTCCAGGCAGAAAAACTGCCATGAGAGCTTTGGTCAGGAAACCCGGCCGTGTTTATGCTCCACCACAGGTTTTCCCCAAAGGTAAACTGCCGGCTTAAAAACGCCGGGAATCCCGGCGGGACAAAGAACATTTTTTTTTGTTTTTTCCTGTCTGGAAAACTGCGATGGAGCATACACATGGCTGGTTTTCCCAGCCAAAAGCTGTCATGGCAGTTTTCCCAACGGGAAAACCGGTCATGTGTATGAGGCATAAGGCATACAAATTGAACAATGGAACAACATTTCACGGTGCTCTCACCACCCATGAAGATCCTGAAAAAATCACTGGCACAAGAGCAACGTTATTGGCGGAGCTCTGGTAGGTCAGTCTTTGAAACAACAGATTTTCAAAATGGCAGTTTTTTTATTCAGTAGCACAGTCTCCAACAGACACACGGGTCCCTCAGGGGCACCAGACTAGCCTTTCAGTGCACACTCTCTACCAGGAAAGATAGCCAGCAGCAGGAACTCACAAACAGTAACTCGTGGCTTATCAGGATTTTCTACCGCACTCACACCTTTAATACAGCACAGCAGTCATGTGTTAAACTCTTTCTATGGCTGTGACAGATTCTTAAGGAATTACTGCCAGTTCACAGATTAGAAAACTGGCGATAATTAAGGCCAACTTTGAGCTGGCCTACAGAGGTGTGCCAGTGCTCAGAGAGGAATATGTCTATGCTGGAAAGCTGTCATGAATGTTACTCTCTTGCCAAAAGGTAAAGGTACATACAGAGGCGACATTACCTAAATATAGCTATGCTTATACTTGGAAAATGACAAGCTTATAGGGAAGGCAGACCTGATGGGGAGCTGGTTCCATCAGCTGCAACTCCTGTCGGGTAGGAAGAGACTGATGGGCAACCTGAGAGACTAGTTCCCCATCAGGCGCGCCTTGCCTTTGATGACAGAAGTTGACGATAGGGTATTCGTAAGCTGCTTTTGGACTGAATAGTGGATTCACCCACTGCCATGCGTTGTCAATCAAAACGAAGGCAAACTTACTGTGGAACTAGTCTCTCAGTTTAAAATCAGGCTGCGCCACTCCACTATAAAACTTTCCAGTCACGTGCCTGTCTGTGAGAGAAGCACAGACGTCACAGAGAGAGCACATTGAGGAAGGTGTTCCATTATGGCCTTTGTAAGATTTGTGTACCCAGACGACAATAAAAACCAGACAGGGGTTCTAACTCTGCCCTACTCTATCCAAAACGAAAACGAAAAAAACTTTAAATATACTTTAATATAAAACTCAAATCTTGAAATAGAAGTTTGTGTTTCTTTAGCAACACTCAAATCAGAAATAATGTTGAAGGTCTGTTAGACACAATTTGCAAAGCAAATTGTTTTACCATAACACCTGTATTTATATGAAAGCGGTTTGTGATATGACTGGCCAGTATATGGGAAGACTCTGCAGAACAAGCTCTGACTGAGCACGTTAACAGGTTTAGACCTTTCTGAGCCCTCGTCAAGTGATTGGTGCAGCTGTTTCTCTAATTCTTCCATGAGTTACAATGATTTAATGTCCACCTGCACAGCTTTAGCACTTCCAGCTGTTGCCTGAAAGGTGTGGGATTGAACGTTTTGCCTTTTTAAGGAATAAAAAGATGTATGTTTTTATACATATTGGATTAGTTTGCATTTAATTGACTTTTCCAAGTGTAAAAATAAAATCAAGAGCTTGATAAGATATATATCCATATGCGAAATACTATAAAATAACCTAAAATACTTGCTAAAACAAATCTACTAGACAAGAAGACCAGTTTTACAGTACTATAACATTATTACATCACAGTCAAGAGGTCCAGGTATATTTTCTAACTTTAGTTTTGATTAATGGGGTGTACCCATATGCAATAGAGCCAAGCCTTCTTATCCAACATCAGTGCCTGACCTCTTCTTATCCAACATCAGTGCCTGACCTCACAAATGCGCTTCTGGAAGAATGGTCAAACATTCCCATAGACACACTCCTAAACCTTGTGGACAGCCTTCCCAGAAGAGTTGAAACTGTTATAGCTGCAAAGAGTGGGCCAATGCAATATTGAACCCTACAGACTAAGACTGGGATTCTATTGACGTTCATGTGCGTGTAAATGCAGGTGTCCAAAATCCTCCTACTTTCTGTTTTATAAGATAGCAAATAAAAATGCCAGCACAGTACGAAAACCCCAAATATGTCCCATTTTTTTAAAGTAGATTTTTTTTGCCACATACAGGGTAAGGGATGCAAGGAGTTCATATACATGTCAGATCAGAGATAGGATGGTGCTTACATATACAAGAGAGGGGTGAATGACAGTGGAGGATGGATTTTACTATTGCTGGCATTGTACTGTATTGCACTGGTGCTGGCTGGTGTTCAGACACTCTTTTTTCTCACACACAGATATGTATAGTGGCCAGTTTGCAAGAGGTCAAACCGGAATCACGAGAAGTATATCAGACACAAGTTAGAACTGTTATTTCACCAAATGGGAGAACTTTTAAAACCTTATAAAATGTGAGGCACTGGCTGGCAGGATTGTTGACAATGTATATGTGTTACGTATATTTTATGTGTTCCCTAGGTTAATCATCTACACATAGTGAGGGGCTCCAGGGTTTATGTCTGATATTGAGAAACATTTTTGTTTTTTTGGATCTTAATAAGGTCTTGTCTGAGTGCTAAAGCCCAGAGACTTTGTAGAGCTTTGAGTGAATTAAAGCCTCTATTCCTAGGTCCACAGCCTAACTAGTAGTCAGAACTCATTATTAAGCTGGCAATACACTATAAGATTCCTCTGTTCAGTGGACAAATCTCTCTTGCTAGCTATTGTATTCTGGCAGCTGGCATTCATGGCTGTCATAATGACTGAACAGTAACTTCAACTGATTGGATGCAGTTACTGTTCAGCCAACAATTTTCTGCCTGTAGTAGGGATGAGCCGAACACCCCCCTGTTCGGTTCGTACCAGAACCTGCGAACCCACCAAATGTTTGTGTGAACTTTAGAACCCTGTTAAAGTCTATACTCGAATGTTTGAAATCTAAAGTGCTAATTTTAAAGGCTAATATGTAAGTTATTGTCCTAAAAAGTGTTTGGGGACCTGGGTCCTGCACCAGGGGACATGTATCAATGCAAAAAAAAGTTTTAAAAACGGACGTTTTTTTCGGGAGCAGTGAATTTAATAATGCTTAGTAAAAGTAAAAAGTAAAACAAGTGAAATATTCCTTTACATTTCGTAGCTAGAGGGGGTGTATAGTATGCCTGTGAAAAGGCACATGTTTCCCGTACTTAGAACTGTCTCTGCACAAAGTGTCATTTCTGAAAGAAAAAAGTAATTTAAAACGGACTCGCGGCTATAATGAATTGTCGGCTCCCGGCAATTCAGAGAGAATTCATTCATAAAAAAAAAATAAAAAAAAACGTGGGGTCCCCCCAAATTCAATTACCAGGCCCTTCAGGTCTGGTATGGATATTAAGGGGAACCCCGCCATCAATTTAAAAAACATTACGTGGGGTTCCCCCCAAATATCCATTCCAGACCCTTCAGGTTTGATGTGGATTTTAGGGGGAACTCTACCCCAAATTAAAAAAAAAATGGCATGGAATTCCCCCAAAAATCCACACCAGACCCCTTATCCGAGCACGTAACCTGGCCGGCCGCAGAAAAGAGAGCGCCCCCACCCTCCAGAACTGTACCAGGCCACATGCCCTCAACATGGGGAGGATGTCCCCATGTTAATGGGGACAAGGGCCTCATCCCCACAACCCTTGCCCGGTGGTTGTGGGGGTCTGCGGGTGGGGGTCTTATCAGAATCTTGAATACCCCTTTAACAAAGGGGACCCCCAGATCCTGCCCCCAATGTGAATTGGTAATGGGGTACATTGTACCCCTATCATTTCACGAAGGAAGTGTAAATAGTTGTAAAATAACACACACACTGTGGAAAAAAAGTTCTTTATTAAAAAGGAAAAAAATAATAATCCAGCGGTGGTAATCCACTCTCGATCCCGGCTCCCCGCTCCAACGTTGTCGGTATCTAGCGACGGGTGATCTCCTCTCCAGTCCAGCGATGAGAAGATCGTCCGGAATCCAGAGCACAGCATCGCCGGCCGCCTGTCTCCACCAGAGACAGCCCGGCGAATGATGCTGCTGAAGCTATGACATTTCTTATATTGGTTAGGCGGGGCCACCAGTCACATGACCCCGCCCCCTCTGACGCAAGGGGGAAGCCTGGGCTTCCCCAGTGACGTAGCAGAGGGTGCGTCAGAGGGGGATGGGGGTCACGTGACGGGTGGCCCCGCCTCACCTATATAAGAAATATCATAGCTTCAGCAGCGTCATTCGCCGAGCTGTCTCCGGTGGAGACAGGCGGCCGGCGATGCTGCGCTCTGGATCCTTTATCCCGGATGAATCTTCTCATCGCTGGACCCCGGTGGAGAGAAGATCACCCGTCGCTGGATACCGACAACGTTGGACCCCCCGGGATCGAGAGTGGATTACCACCGCTGGATTTTTATTATTTTTTTTAAAAAGGGAATTTTTTCCACGGTGTGTGTGTGTGTGTTTTTACAACTATTTACACTTCCTTCGTTAAAATGGTAGGGGTACAATGTACCCCATTACCAATTCACATAGGAGGGCCAGGATCTGGGGGTCCCTTTTTGTTAAAGGGGTCTTCCAGATTCTGATAAGCCCCCCGCCCGCAGACCCCCACAACCACTGGCCAGGGGACATCCTCCTCATGTTGAGGGCATGTGGCCTGGTACAGTTCAGGAGGGGGGGGCGCTCTCTGTCCCCCCTCTTTTCTACGGCCGGCCAGGTAACGTGCTCGGATAAGGGGTCTGGTGTGGATTTTTTGGGGAACTCCACGCCATTTTTTTTTAAATTTGGGATGGAGTTCTCATTAAAATCCACACCAGACCTGAAGGGCCTGGAATGGATATTTGGGGGGAACCCCACGTCATTTTTTTTTTCAAATTGACGGCGGGGTTACCCTTAATATCCATACCAGACCTAAAGGGCCTGGTAATTGAATTTGGGGGGACCCCCACGCTTATATATTTTTTTATGAATGAATTCTCTCTGAATTGTCGGGAGCCGACAATTCATTATAGCCGCAAGTCAGTTTTAAATTTATTTTTTTCCTTCAGAAATTACACTTTGTGCAGAGACAGTTCTAAGTACGGGAAACATGCACTATTTCACATGCTTACTTTACACTCCCCTAGGTACGAAATTTAAAGAAATATTTCACTTTTATTGTTTCACTTTAAGCAACTTTAAAAACATTTTTGCATTGATACATTTCCCCTGGGGCAGGACCCAGGTCCCCAAACACTTTTTAGGACAATAACTTGCATATTAGCCTTTAAAATTAGCACTTTAGATTTCTCCCATAGACTTTAACAAGGTGTTCCGCGGCTTTTCGAATTTGCCGCGAACACCCCAAATTGTTTGTTGTTCGCCGAACAGGCAATGTTCGAGTCGAACATGAGTTTGCCTCGAACTCAAAGCTCATCCCTACTCCTTAGATTATCAGATTGAATGATGCTGAGTGGGAAGATGCCAACAGGGACCCCCATGGCTCAAATTTTGGCTAGTTCATCAGGAACCAGCCAAAATTAGCTTTGTGTATGCCCAGCTTTAGGCTTCATGTACACTGCTGCTGGTAAACGGATGTTTAGGAGCAGTTGGGTGTTTTTTTCAGCTGCCCCTGAACTCTTCAGTACATGTACACAGGGTCGTTTATAGTCGTTTATAGGCAATTGAGTTTATAAGCATTTTTTGGAAACCAAAAAAATACTTTCAGGACAGATATTTAGAGGCATTTAAAATGCCAAACGCTGGTAACAGCTTGTAAACGTGGTAACCCGCGTTTAGCCGCATTTCGTTTACAGGCATTTTTCATTTTTTCATTCGACGCATGCGAGGGACGGCGGGCGCCTGGACATGTACGGTAGGTCTGTACTGACGACCATACATGTCCGAGCGGGCAGGATTCCAGCGGACGGTTTTAAAACACGTCCACGAATATTTGCCCGCTGGGAAAAGGCCCGGCGGGCAAATGTTTGCTGGAATTCGGCCCGCTCGCGCCTACACACGACCGAACATGTATGCTGAAACTGGCCTGCGGACCAGTTTCAGCATACATGTTTGGTCGTGTGTACGGGGCCTTAGTCTGAGCTGTCCACAGAACTTTATGTATGTGAACCGTCAGGACCGTGTAGTGCTCCTGCTCCATCACAGCTGCTGGTCTCATTCCATCATCCTGGTTTTGGCTGTGATGCATTCTAAGGCCCTGTACACACGATCAGTCCAAACTGATGAAAACGGACTGAGGTTCAGTTTCATCAGTCCAAACCTACCGTGTGTATGGCCCATCAGACTTTGGTCCTTCAGACCAAAGTTTTAAAACTTGCTTTAAAATCGGACTGATGGACTGATGACCGATCGGTCAAAACCGATGGTTAGTACGCAAAAGCATTGGTTCAAAACCCGCGCATGCTCAGAATCAAGTCGACGCATGCTTGGAAGCATTGAACTTTTTTTCAGCACGTCGTTGTGTTTTACGTCACCGCGTTGGACTCGATCGGATTTTGAACTGATGGTGTGTAGGCACATCAGACCATCAGTCCATCAGACCATCAGACCATCAGTCTGTTTTCATCAGTTTGGACTGATCGTGTGTACAAAGCCTTACTGTCTGCTTGTTCACCCGCAAGGTGATTGAAGTAGCCAGTCTCTGGGTGTTGACCAAACCTGATTTAAGCCAGCCAAGCCTGCATTCCGATGCTTGTGATATTGTGTTTAACACATGTGCCAAGCTCCCTGTTTGTCTGCCCTGTCTGCTAGTTTGGATCCCCTTTTGACAACCTGGGATCGGATATCGAATGCGCTCAGAACTCTGCCAGCCTTTTGACTACAGATTTGACCCTGACTATTATAAACCTTGCCTGCCTTGTACCTGCACTGTCATTGAACTACTCTGCCTGACTGCCAACCTCAAGTTTGCTGTGCTCAGCTTGCGCCTGCCCCAGCATGGTGGCCAGACACTATAGCATTTTGTATATGCCCTGGGGGCAACCGAGTACTAGTAGGCCTGCTAGCCTTATAAGGAAAGGAAGCTGCTATAGGTAAATAACCCAGAAGCTATCTATAATGCCTGACCACCTGCATTAGGGGTAATAGTGACATTATCACAAGCTTTAACAAGCAAAAAAGGTCTGTGAAGATGGACTCCTCAAGTCACAGGCTAATTTTTTTTTCTGCGGAGGAGCTTTGCAAACTGACACACCAAGTCCAGGAACTGTCTGTGCATGTGAACGCACCTCCAGCAATAACCAAAGCACAAAGTTAACACGCCTGACCTTTTTTTCTGGTGAACCCGATATGTTTTCCAACTTTAAAAATAGTTGTATGCTATACTTTAAGCTTAGGTCACACTCTTCTGGTTCTGAAGCACAACGGATTAAACTGATTACTACATGGTTACAGGGGGAGCTCCAGTCTTGGGGTTTTAGTCGCCCTGCACATGACCCAGTCTGAGGGTCAGTCAAAGCATTTTTCAAAGCCATGGGTTTACTCTATGATGATCCTGGCCTTGCCCACTCAGCAGAAATTAACCTTATGTCATTATGCACTGCTGAATAATACTATTCAGCAGTGCATAGGGCCACCACTGGGCACCTGACTCAGGGTAGAATGACCCAGTTCTTAGAAGCCAGTGCTTCAGACTCCATCAAGGACTCCTTAGTACACTACCCTGAACCAAAGTCATTGAATGAACCTATGCAAGTAGCCAATCTGTATAAAACAGGCGTTTACAGGAAAGGCATACTGAGAGTTTTGTTTCTCTGCCCTCTAGTTCTTCTCCATCAGACCTTCCTTTGTGCTCTCAACCTCTCCAGGAAGAGGAGTACATGCAAATTTGTTCTACTTATTTATCCTCTGGGGAAAAGGCTAGAAGAAGATCCCAGGGTCTCTGCTTATACTGTGGTGACCAACTGCTCCAATAAGCCTGAAGTCTAGTGCGGGTGAGGTCTGCTTCTCTATACTATACGGTGCCAGGTTTCCCCCGAGACAAACTATTTGTTCCTGTGCAACTTAGTTCTGCCACGTTTTCCTTGACTAATGTGCATAGACCCTTTTCAGTCTTAGCTGTTGATAGCTCTCCCTTGTCCATGGGCCTGGTCACTTTGTGCACTGTACCTATTACTCTGATGCCGCGTACACACGATCATTTTTCAGCATGAAAAAAACAACATTTAAAAAAAATTTCATTTAAAATAATTTTTCGGGTTCTGAAAAATGACAATTTTTTTTTTGAACATGCTGCATTTTTTAACAACGTTTTAAACTATGTCGTTTTTCGGGTTGTAAAAAATGATCGTGTGTGCGCTAAAATGACGTTAATATTCTGCGCATGCTCAGAAGCAAGTTATGAGACGGGAGCGTTCGTTCTAGTAAAACTACCATTCGTAATGGAGTAAGCACATTCATCACGCTGTAACAGACAGAAAAGCATGCATCGTCTTTTACTAACAGGAAATCAGCTAAAGCAGCCCCAAGGGTGGTGTCATACGCATGGAACTTCCCCTTTATAGTGCCGTCATACGTGTTGTACGTTGCCGCGTTTTGCTAGAGCATTTTTTTAAAATGATCGTGTGTGGGCAACGTCGTTTTAATGATGAAGTTGGAAAAAAAAATTCTACATGAATGTAGGTCCTGGACCCAGACTTGCCTCCAGAACTGCATTAAAACTGCTGACCAGTTGCCTACTTCTAACTTTTTTGGGGCCTATACTAATAATTTGCCTTTATATGACTCTGTTTTAGCAGGAGACACTGGAAAGTTTTATAAATCCTCTGCAGGCCACCTCTTCAGCCCACTGTCACAGTCTAAATCTTTTCTTCCTAGAGGCTAAATGTACCCGCTATTTTGCAGCCATGAGCCCTGTTTGGAAACTTCCTCTAAGTTTCACAATATCTTACCTTCAGCACACGTGTATTGGGGGCCCTTTCCCCTGACCTTTTGGATACCTATTGTAAAGACTCGGTCTAATTCTCCACCCAATCTACCCATTGGAAAGTTGTTTGTTCCCCTCCATATTAGACTTTACGTGGTTTCAGAATCACATGATGCTAAGACGGCCTTGCAGTGGCACCCAAGGATTACTAAAACTTTTTCTTTGGTATCTCATGGTCCTTAGTGGCCATCTCTCCATAGGGACTCCTGTTCCTATGTAAAATCTTGCAAAACCTGTGCTCACTATAAGTCCTCTAAAGTGAAGCCCTTTGGATTACCTATACCTTTGCCTGTCCCTAAACACCCTTGGATGCACATTCAGGCTAACTTCTCCTCAAGTTCTGCTGCCTCTACACCTGCCGATGCTGTCCAGTCTGCCTCTGCACCCATTTTTTCAGTCCAGCTCATGCCAGTCGAACCTGGCTTCATTACAGCAAGTAAATCTGCTCAAACTTGTCCAAGAAGTTCCATCTATCCTTTGGATAGATTGCCCTACTCGGCCAGATGGGGGCCTCAACCTCTTCTCCAAGCCACTCTACATCCAGCCTGTGTTCCAACTATCCAGCTTGACTCCAGTGACATTTCTGTCTACTGTCCAGTTTGGGTCCATAGACTCTCTGCCTTCTAACCAACCTGACCTCACTGTTCCCTTGACCATTTCCCGACTGATGATCCAGTACCAGATGCCCAGTTTGATGGTCCTATGCCAGAGGCCGAGCCTGATGGTCTAGTGCCCAATATCCAGCTTGCCTTTCAGTCCGGTGCCAATGTTCAGCCTGCTCAAAGGGGTCCGGTGGCCCCTCCTCAGAGGGGGGTAATGTCAGGAGTGTGGAGAGCTCCTGCTCCATTACAGCTGCTGGTCTCATTCCAGTATTCTGGTGTTGGCTGTGATTGATTCTCCCTTTCTGCTTGTTCACCTGCAAGGTGATTGATGTAGCCGGTCTCTGGGTGGAGACTAAATCTGATCTAAGCCAGCCAATCCTGCAGTCTCATGCTTGTGACATTGTATGTAACACATGCGCCAAGCTCCCTCTTTGCCTGCTAGTTTGGATTCCCTTGTTGAAGAACTAGGATCAGATATTGAATACTCTATAGCATTGTGTATAAGTCCTGGAGGTAATCGAGTACTGGTAGGCATGCTTGCCTTATGGGAAAGGGGCTATTATAGGTGAAGAACACAGAAGCTATCTATAGTTCCTAACAACCTGCGTTAGGGGTAAGCATGACAAAACTGACTGAGATCTCTCTCTATATCACACTCTCTGCTGTGAGGGACTGCTGCTGGGTAAAAAGGCTGACAGAACACTAAAAAGGTACATGTGATGCCTGATTGTATTGGGGAACCCATTGGGCAGCACCCTGTTCGTTCGAAGCGGACCTGAGTTTAGTTAGTGGCAGATGTTTTGTTTGTTGCTATACAAAGTCTTCCAGCATTGAGTATTGGTTTGCTGGCTTGCTTAATAAGGCCCTGCTAGGACTGTACTTACTTGTTCCTGTCGCGTGCATGGCTTACCACTGACACTACCAGTTGAGCCTGTCCATCTTACAATAAACATATAATCATCACAAATTTTGTGTGAGTATAAACTGTAACTTAACTTGAACAATGTCTTCAAATGATTGTCATATCACATTTTAAGACCCTCAAGTGGTAACCCCCCAGTTGTTAGCACTGACTTATACACCAATAATTCAATACCGCAAAACAATTGTGCAAAGCAACAAGCAAATACACCAGTGTTAAGTTGTATGTTTTTTCCATTGAAATGGAGGGGACCCACACTAGGAACATAGCATAGAACAAAATTATACCTTGCTTTGTACAACCTGACAGCTGCTTTGACTTACGGGTTCACTAAACAAACAAGCAAAGCTATGCAGGTGAAATGCATAGAAGGTTCTATAGAAGAGCTATGTTTATGTAATATAGAAGCATTTGAATGCATGATTGGGTGGATACTATTGTCTGAGCAAAACAAAAGCATTAACTCAGGAGGGGGCTGAGCATTTCATTGTTACTATGATGTTAATTGATCAGACATTTTCTCTATATGTAAAATTGTTACTGTACATTTTGTGTTAAAGGATTCTCCTCTGCATGTTCAGCTCCTAAAAGTATATGTAAACTGCATCACAAACATATCACATTATCTTTAACACTGTTAATATATTTTAAAAGCCTTTATCAATCTTTTTAAATCTGCCTCATTTTTTAAATAAAATAAATATATAAAAAACCTTGTATCCCTGCTATGTACTGGCACTTCCTATCATAGGGTGACAATGCTGTGTCCTCAAATTATTTACTTACCCTTTTACACTATCACATGCATTTCCAGTGGAGGCTTTAACAGGCTGTTCCAACTTGCGCAAGCATGTTCTGCTGTTGTCACCACAATGTAGCCCACATTGAGTAATGACATGCAGTTGCTGCTGGATCACATGCATGTAGACAGAAAGTGACTGCAGCAGATCAGCAGCACTGAGATGCAACAAATTAAAAAATCTAAAAGTAAAAAACATAGTGAATGTTTATGTTAAATGTCACTTACTGCAAAAAGACACAGGAGGGCACAAATGTCTAATGCATTACCGCCAAAACCATGTTTATTATTAAAAGCGCCAAAAACATACTCCCAAACATGAGAAGATACAAGCTTGTCAAAGCACAACCCCAGCATGTGTGATTCCCAAAAACGCTCTAAAGTATTTTGGGGGACAGGCCCCATTCCTCAAACAGTGGATATAAAAAGGTGTTTTCCACCTTTAATGTGACCTATAAACTGTACAACTCAATTTAAAAAACAAGCTGACATCTTTTAGGTGGTAAGTAAAAATAAAAAAATTAAATAATTGGTTGCATAAGTGTGCACCCCCTCTTTTAACTGTAGCTGTGTTCAGAATTAAGCAATCACATCCAAAATCATGTTAAATAGGAGTCAGTACACACCTGCCATCATTTAAAGTGCCTCTATTTAACCCCAAATAAAGTTCAGCTGTTCTGGTAGGTCTTTCCTGACATTGTCTTAGTCGCATCCTACAGTAAAAGCCATGGTCCGCAGAGAGCCTCCAAAGCTTCAGTGGGATCTCGTTGTTAAAAGGTATCAGTCAGGAGAATTGTTCAAAAGAATTTCAAAGGCATTAGATATACCATGGAATACAGTGAAGACAGTCGTCATCAAATGGAGAAAATGTGGTACAACAGTCACATTACCTAGAACTGAATGTCCCTCCAAAAATGATGAAAAGACAAGAAGAAAACTGGTCAGGGAGGCTTCCAAGAGGCCTACAGCAACATTAAAAGAGCTGCAGGAATGTATGGCAAGTACTGGCTGTGTCGTACATGCGACAACAATCTCCCGTATTCTTCATATGTCTGGACTATGGGATAAAGTGGTGAGATGGAAGCCTTTTCTTACGAAGAAAAACATCCAAGCCCGGCTAAATTTTGCAAAAACACATCTGAAGTTTCCCAAAAGCATTAGGGAAATGTGTTATGGTCTGATAAAACTTGTTGGCCATTATTCAAAAGATATGTTTGGTGCAAAAACAACACTGCAAATCACCAAAGGACCACCATACCCACAGTGAAGCATGGTGGTGGCAGCATCATGATTTGGGGCTGTTTTATTTCAGCTAGAACAGGGGCCTTAGTCAAGGTAGAGGGAATTATGAACAGTTCTAAGTACCAGTCAATCAACAAAGGATGTAGGTGTGAAAGAGGGCGCTAGGGACTGGTGGACTCACTGATGAAGATACCCTCACACGAAAAAGGGGGGCCTCTCAGTAGGTCTGATATATTAACTATATTAAACACTCCTGTGACAAAAAGAATATAAAAACACAATACGATAGATAACTATATAAAGACAATATAGTGCTAAATATTGTGAATTAAATGCTGAAAAAATGAGAAAATATAAATATTTCACGATCCCGTGAATGTGCACAAAAATGCTATGAAAAATAAATGAAGTGTCTCTCTTTGGCACTCTAATTAGTGCAGTCCATAAGGTGTAATTTCCCGATGAAATGAGTGATCATACGATACGCGGTGAGAAATCATACAGCCATCACCAATTAATTACAGCTTCACCCGATGTGTTCTGATTTGCAAAACTCTTACCAGAGGGTGTGGACCCCTTTAATTAAAAAGGATGGTCTGTTGAGCTGAACAGGTTAATGTGCCTGCACACTTGGACACCATCTATTCAGACTGTTGTGATTGGCTCAATCGTATCTCAGGATTCAAAAACAAAAGGGAACTGATAGTGCATTATCGTTTATTAAAATACATAAAAACAAAGTGGCTGAATGGCCCCTTACTTGGTAGGTGCCAGCCCGGCACTAGGATGGCATGCGCTGGATATGACTCTGGCTTTGCGACTGCAGAAATCGTCCGCTGTGCGGGGAGTCCTATTGCCAGCTGTAGCGTCTATGTGCGGGATCAGCTGGGGAGCAGGAAAAGTCAGACTGCCTCCGACATATGTTTCGTGGTCTACCACGTCATCAGGGGGGCGTGTCTGACCGCCGGGGATTCTGGTATATGTAGGCTTAAAGAAGCCAATGAGACGGTTAGTGGGCGTGTACTTCCGACGAATGCAATCCTAGCACCGCGCGGCGCCTTACCTACACTCCCGCACATTACATATATTTATTAAGTGTGGACATCAGTTGCCAGGAACACGGACATTAGAAACGTTCAAAACATGCTTAAGTCACAATTGTTCAGCTGTCATTACTATATATATTATTCATTAGTATTCTTTGGTTGTTTTAGACCTTGGCATAGCGCTACTGTCTAATGGTATATTATTAGCCGATTACATCTTACCAAAGATCATAATAATAAAATATTCTAAAACTGTTAAAAAATTGTTAAAAAATCCGTAAGAAATTAATATGGGTAAATATTGAGAAATAAATTCTTAATAAGAAATTATATTAATTACAAAAAGTGTTACGTTAATAGATGTTACTGCCATCTTGTGGAGGAAATATATATTGTTCCTAGATTTTCTATATAAAATTCATACTATTATTAATTGATGTAATAATTAGATAAGTGTCTTGCAAATATGATGAATCTTAGTATACAATAGATTTCAATAAATTCATGATGATTACCAGAATAAACTGATAATCATCAGTAAACATTAATAGAGGTTGTATATAGGGATACATTAAAAGGATCATTATTCGTTGGACAAAAAACAGTTGAGATCCAATTCGATATTTAACCCTGTGGGGTGCATAGTCTGTAATTTATGTATCCACATGGTTTCGTTTTGTGAAATACTCCGGGTCATATGTGTTCCTCTCCAGTGTTTGGACACTTTATCTATCCCATAAAATGTACACACCGTAGGATCACTGTTCCTACGGTGTGTACATTTTTGTCCAACGAATAATGATCCTTTTAATGTATCCCTATATACAACCTCTATTAATGTTTACTGATGATTATCAGTTTATTCTGGTAATCATCATGAATTTATTGAAATCTATTGTATACTAAGATTCATCATATTTGCAAGACACTTATCTAATTATTACATCAATTAATAATAGTATGAATTTTATATAGAAAATCTAGGAACAATATATATTTCCTCCACAAGATGGCAGTAACATCTATTAACGTAACACTTTTTGTAATTAATATAATTTCTTATTAAGAATTTATTTCTCAATATTTACCCATATTAATTTCTTACGGATTTTTTAACAATTTTTTAACAGTTTTAGAATATTTTATTATTATGATCTTTGGTAAGATGTAATCGGCTAATAATATACCATTAGACAGTAGCGCTATGCCAAGGTCTAAAACAACCAAAGAATACTAATGAATAATATATATAGTAATGACAGCTGAACAATTGTGACTTAAGCATGTTTTGAACGTTTCTAATGTCCGTGTTCCTGGCAACTGATGTCCACACTTAATAAATATATGTAATGTGCGGGAGTGTAGGTAAGGCGCCGCGCGGTGCTAGGATTGCATTCGTCGGAAGTACACGCCCACTAACCGTCTCATTGGCTTCTTTAAGCCTACATATACCAGAATCCCCGGCGGTCAGACACGCCCCCCTGATGACGTGGTAGACCACGAAACATATGTCGGAGGCAGTCTGACTTTTCCTGCTCCCCAGCTGATCCCGCACATAGACGCTACAGCTGGCAATAGGACTCCCCGCACAGCGGACGATTTCTGCAGTCGCAAAGCCAGAGTCATATCCAGCGCATGCCATCCTAGTGCCGGGCTGGCACCTACCAAGTAAGGGGCCATTCAGCCACTTTGTTTTTATGTATTTTAATAAACGATAATGCACTATCAGTTCCCTTTTGTTTTTGAATCCTGAGATACGATTGAGCCAATCACAACAGTCTGAATAGATGGTGTCCAAGTGTGCAGGCACATTAACCTGTTCAGCTCAACAGACCATCCTTTTTAATTAAAGGGGTCCACACCCTCTGGTAAGAGTTTTGCAAATCAGAACACATCGGGTGAAGCTGTAATTAATTGGTGATGGCTGTATGATTTCTCACCGCGTATCGTATGATCACTCATTTCATCGGGAAATTACACCTTATGGACTGCACTAATTAGAGTGCCAAAGAGAGACACTTCATTTATTTTTCATAGCATTTTTGTGCACATTCACGGGATCGTGAAATATTTATATTTTCTCATTTTTTCAGCATTTAATTCACAATATTTAGCACTATATTGTCTTTATATAGTTATCTATCGTATTGTGTTTTTATATTCTTTTTGTCACAGGAGTGTTTAATATAGTTAATATATCAGACCTACTGAGAGGCCCCCCTTTTTCGTGTGAGGGTATCTTCATCAGTGAGTCCACCAGTCCCTAGCGCCCTCTTTCACACCTACATCCTATTGCACATTATTTTCTTAATAATCTGACCCAGAGGAGCAGCTTAAATATTTTAGTAGTTATTAATTTGTCACTTGGTGATTTGTATTAAGTAACTCATTTTGGCGCGGAAGCACACCCCTTCACAATCAACAAAGGAATGGCTTCACCAGAAGAAGATTAAAGTTCTGGAATGGCTCAGCCAGAGCCCAGACCTGAATTCTATTGAAAATCTGTGAGGTGATCTGAAGAGGGCTATGCACAGGAGATGCCCTTGTAATCTGGCAGATTTGGAGTGTTTTTGCTAGGAAGAGTGGACAAATTGGCACGTAATATTGTTGCGCAACAATCAGGGCAGAATTGCACTGCGATTGAAGGACAATGGCACCCAAAAGCACATTGCGCATTGTGCAGCAATTTCCACTCTATACGGAAATGCAAGGAGAATTGTAGTAATTCCATTTCTTGTGGCACTCGCTGAACAACACAAGGCGTGCCTTTGGGTGCCATCATCCAAGTTACGAAGTGTGAATTGCGCTTAACTATTTTTAATCCTTATTCTTCTAGCATTAGTGAAACAATAGGAAGGCATATTATATTTATTTAAAAAAATATTAAATTCAGTTGCTTTCTGGTTTGTGATCTGACCTAGGCCAAAATGATGGCATCCCATAAGTCTTCTTGGGCATTTTTCTTTCAACTGGAGGGGCATTCTCAGCTAAGAACACCCTCCTGTCTCTATGCCTGAGCTATGGTCAGATAGAATCCAGGAAGTAAATGCTACATTAATCATCTGCCTTTACTCAAGATGACTAGAAATGCTAGGAGGCTGTTTTCAAAGTGATTTCTCTATAAAATAAAGCATGGAAAGAATGGGTGGGTGAGTTTGTTTTCAATATCAAAAATGAATTAAATAGCGTTTTCAGTTTCTGTTGATCAGATACAATTGAGTTCCCCTTTACTCCTACATTGTAAATACAGCAGGACCTATATTTGTATTGGATTACGCTGATAGTGTCATATGATTTACAGTAATAAAAGCTTAAAATAAATAATTTGTCATTAACACACAAATAAAGTGAAATCAACCTATATATATATATTTTATTCATAATATTTTGTTTGTAGCATTGATCCATCAAGCAGCGATAATCCAAAAAGAATGCTAAATTGTACCAAAATGACATACATCAGTAGTGATAGACCGGCCTTTTTAGCACCCCTTGAGCACTACTTAGAATACCTCAAGTCTTACTGAAAACTGATTATGGTGCATGTTTTTTTTTTTTCACTGCAATATTTTAAAAATGCCAACTGAAAGTTCTCAATTATTTAATCAAGGGAGAACAGTGAGTAAGGCCTTGTACACACGACCGAACATGTCCGCTGAAACTGGTCCATCGGACCAGTTTCCGCGGACATGTCCGACCGTGTGTAGGGCCTACCGGACAGTTTTCCGGCCTCGCGGACAGGTTTCCAGCGGACAAAAGTTTCTTAGCATGCTAAGAAACTTGTCTGCTGGAAGCCTGTCCGTCGGACATGTCCGATGGTTAGTACGACTCATCGGACATGTCCGCTGGCCCGAAATCCCACACATGCGTCGAAGTGATTCGACGCATGCGTGGAAGCATTGAACTTCCTGGTTCGCGCACGTCGCCGCGTCATCGTCGCCGCTACGTCACCGCATATTCTGTCAGCGGGGAATTGGGTCTGATGGTGTGCACACACATCAGACCAAAAGATCCCAGCAGACATCTCCAATGAAAACGGTCCGCGGACTGTTTTCATCGGACATGTCTGGTCATGTGTACGAGGCCTAAGAGGAAAAGTACAATAACTCCAGTGCACCATTGATGTAAGTGTAGCACACCACATGAAAGAAACAAACTACTAAACTTCTTACATTGGTAACTTCATTGTGGACTCACAATACCATCCAGTACTGCTGGGATTTTTTGTGATAGTGGTGTCAAGATTGATTACTTATATTCCAGTAAAGTAAGTTTAGATGCTTGGCACTGTCCTAGAAATGTAGCCAGTTATACCTTGTTAGTTTAATATATGCAAAGTAGTGGTCACCACACACAAAAAGCATGCAGGGATGTCATTTTCTTGTATGTATGTCTGTACAAATGCAAATATGCTTTATCCCACAACAGCTGTTAGTTCATCACTCCTGGGTTGTGAAAGTGTTGTTGGAACCAAGAAGGTGATTGATCCTTTTGTCAAAATCTTTGCCTCCAGTGGAGGCATTGTACAAGCATCACTTGTAAACAAAACTGGCTGTCACATAACCACAGACATAATGCCAAAGAGCCCTCAAATATCTATATCTCTGAGTGCTTCTCACTTCTAGAATTACACTATTTACATTACCAGTAAGGTTGGTATGTTGCTTCTGCTATATTTCTCTAGAAATTAAAGGGGTCTACTTAAAAATGTGCACACATATTTATGCATTTACATTATGTAGATGTTAGCATTTTTTACTACATGTTTTTGTGAAAAAAATCTTTACACATACAGTATATTAGTAGGGCAAGTGATTTCTACCTTTTCACAGCATAGTCATTCATTTCTTTTTTAGCATAGTGAAAAAACAATATACAGATGCCCCTTCCTTCCTTCTTTTTGCCTTCCTTTCTTCCTCGTGCTGCTCTTCTATCCTTCTTCTTTCCACTATCCTTATTCCCATTATCTTACCCTTCCACTGTCCTATCCTGTCTATCTTTCCTTCCTCCTATTTTCTTTTCCATTCTTCTCTCCTTCCTCCCCTTATACTATCTTCTCCTTCTTTCCGATACATTATTCTATCCTTCCATCCACCGGCTACCCTTTTTTTATTCTTCTCTCCTTCCTATTCTTCAGTCCATCCTTTAATTATACCAGCCTATCTTTCTTACTATTATACTATCCTACCCTGTCTTGACCCCACTATAGTTTCCATTTTTCTCTCCTTCCGATCCTTCCCTCCTTCCTCCCATTCTACTGTCCTATCCTTTTTCCCACCACACTATCCTAGCCTTTCTTCCTTGCACAAACTTTTCCATTCCTTTCTCCGTCCTATCCTTCTCTTCTTGCTTCCACTATACCATACTATACTATCCCTTTTCCCACTACACTATCCTACCCTTAATTCCTGCCACTATGCTTTCTGTCCTTCTCTTTCTTCTTTCCTTCCTCCCACTATCTTATCCTTCCATTGTCCCTTCCACTACCCTTTCCATTTCTCTCTCCTTCCTATGTTTCCCCACTTTCTCCCACTATACTATCCTTTCCTTCCTTCCTCCAACTATTCTTTCCTTCCTACTCTCCCTTTAGCTGTCCTTCCTTCTTTTCCCTTTTCACTTTATTATCCGATCTTTCGTTTCTCCTTTGGTTCATTTATTTACTCCACATTCAGCCTCCTTCATTTTTTAAGGTTATCTCCGATATAATATAATAAACATCTTCATTAAACCAAGCAAATTTTACCTACGATAAATATCTGCTCATTATTCCAGAAACTGCACTCCGTAAATGCAGGAAGATTCAGCTTTGAATTTGCTGTCTCAGTTTTGTTGTCGGATTTTTTTTTTTTCATCTGACAGTGACATCACTAATGCGTCTGAACAGCCGTGCATTATGTGAACAAAACATCTGACCTGATTCTTTGTATGGGTGACAGAGCAATGTACATGGAGGTCAAGCCAGGTCCTCCATCAATGTGAGAATTATTATGGGTGAGCAACACAAAATGTGTCCAAGACAGAAAATTATGTTTCAAGATCACAACTAATTATTAATTACAAAATGTCTGCTGTTAATAAAAAAAAAAAGTATTGCAATATTTGTATCATTTGTATTTCTTTAAACAATTTAATATTTGGGGTTATTTAGCTTTAGTGTAGAGCTTACCAGTGAGCTTAGACACACCAGATATGCTGTTTAAGGGAATTTTGTTGGCCCACTTTTATTAAACAAAAAAAAATAGTCCATTCAGGGGTTTCAACTTCACAGCAATAATGTAATTACAAACACAAAATACCAAGCCACCTGACTCTCTGGTCAGCACTGCTGCTCGGGCTTTGTCCTCGGTCCTCCTGACCCTGTAACAGTGTCCCTGTTTGGTACACACTCTGTGCCTCTGCTGACACTCTCTTTTCCAGCTTCCTTGCTGCTACCTTCCACAGGTTTGGGCCCTTCATCTGTTCTGACAGACTGTACCGTGCAGACATGCACGCTTCTCCCTTGTGCACACCAGGACTCCTCAGGAGAGTGGAGCCCAGAACCTTGGTCCTGTCTCCTCTAAAAGACCCAGACATACCTGCACAATCAATGTGCCGGCTGTTCCCAAGACCTTGGTCCCAGGATTGGAGTTTTTATACCACCCAGATCGCTGGTCCACAACTGGATTTTACCAACCACAGAGGAAACTGATAAAACAGTTTCCTCCAAGTTAACTGGTTGCCGACCAGCCGCCGTTGTTTTAGCCCGTAGCTATACATCGGCTCTCACGCAGGCCACTAGGGGCGCTCGCGCTCGCCCCCGACTCCCGTGTGCGGGATCGCCGCCAGGCACACACGATCGATCGTTACAGAGCGAGGACCGGGAGCTGTGTGTGTAAACACACAGCTCCCGGTCCTGTCAGAGAGAGAAATGTTGATCTTCTGTTCATACAATGTATTAACAGAAGAGCAGTCATTTCCCCATGTCAGTCCACCCCCCTACAGTTAGAACACACCCAGGGAACATACTTAACCCCTTCCCGCCCCCTGGTGTTAACCCCTTCACTACCAGTGGCATTTTTATAGTAATCCAATGCATTTTTATAGCACTGATCGCTATAAAAATGCCAATGGTCCCAAAAATGTGTCAAAAGTGTCCGAAGTGTCCGCCATAATTTCGCAGTACCGGAAAAAAATCGCTGATCACCACCATTACTAGTAAAAAAACAATATTAATAAAAATGCCATAAAATACCCCCTATTTTGTAAACGCTATAACTTTTGCGCAAACCAATCAATAAACGCTTATTGCGTTTTTTTTAAACGAAAAATATGTAGAAGAATACGTACGGCCTAAACTGAGGAAAAAAAAAATTTTTTTTATATATTTTGGGGGGATATTTATTATAGCAAAAAGTAAAAAATATTAATTTTTTTCAAAATTGTCGCTCTATTTTTGTTTATAGCGCAAAAAAAAAAAACGCAGAGGTGATCAAATACCACCAAAAGAAAGCTCTATTTGTGGGGAAAAAAGAACGTGAATTCTGGTTGGGAGCCACGTCGCACGACCGTGCAATTGTCAGTTAAAGCGACGCAGTGCCGAATCGCAAAAAGTGCTCTGGTCTTTGACCAGCAATATGGTCCGGGGGTTAAGTGGTTAAGCAATCCTCCGGGAGCCTCTCAACTAACCTATTTGGGAACCCTGGGCGACAAACACCATGATAGGGAATCGTACTGTCACAACGTATATATGTTTTTTCAATTTTGTGTATTGAGCTGAAGTGTTTAAGTAACTTTATCATTATTCAGAAACCTAACAACATCGAACAGTGAAAACTGAGAAGTAGCTAAAGACTTCATTATGTTAAACATATCTTTATAGAACAGAATTTTGTCTTTCATGTAGTGCTTAGATTTTATAGTATTTTATGGAAATTCGATTTTTATTCTTTTTGCTGTAAGTAGTGTATATTTGCGGTGTGTGCTTTGATGTAATGAAAAATGCCTTGTTATGTAGACAACTTCAAAATTAACCAAGACAAGTCCTTCAAAACAAAAATGGCTCAACTGAAAACTAGTCAGGTCTTTTGTCTTTTTCCATGAGTCATGCTCTAAGAGAGTACATACAGTATAGTATAGGACATGGATTAAGTATTAAACAGAGATAAAACTGACTGTAAAGTAATATCAAAGAAAGTAAAGGCCTGCAATTCACCCTCTACTGTAGCCTTATTTTATAAGGGCTCGTTTACACTTGCTTCGCCTTCAACACACATTAATGGCTAGTTTAGGCTTCCTTCAAAACAAGGCTTTGGACAGGCTTTGTTAAAGCTCTCTGAATGCCAGTCAAAGCCCCTGTCACTAAATAAAATGGTTAGTTTCCAGTCCTGTTTACACCTTGCTTATGCTTTGCTTCGCATTTGCTTAAAAAATGATACCCCATGTCACTTTAGTTGTGCTTCAAAGCGCCTTCAAAGCCCCCATAGAAGTCCATGGCAAAGCTTGCTTGAAGCCCCACTGAAGCCTCACCAAAGCTTTATTAAAACCCCACCAAAGCCTCATCAAAGCCCCACCGAAGCTCCACCAAATCTTCATCAAAGCCCCACCGAAGCCTCATCGAAGCACCAAGCAAAAGCAAGGTGTAAACAGGACTGTAAGCTAACCATTTTATTTAGTCACAGGGGCTTTGACTGGCCTTCAGAGAGCTGGCCTTCAGAGAGCATTAACAAAGCCTGTCCGAAGCCATGTTTTGAAGCAAGTGTAAACTAGCCCTAACTGTGAATTTTTTTTTTTTTTCTGTTTCAGTGTTTTTATTAATGATATAAAGTACAAAAACCTGTTGTGGTAGTTTCATTTACAAGAACTGATACGGTATTCATAGTGTAATTATTATGAGGTAAATAGTAATACTTTGCCAAACACCTGGGATGAGATATAGCAGATGGTCTTACATAGATCGTGATCAATTCCTATGAATTGGACTATTAACCCTTGTGCATTATGTAAAATATGGGTGGAAGAGGTAAGCTGTATATTGGTGAGGACTTATACAGGTTATTGAAATTGTGGAAACCCTACGTCATGTCTAAATTTGTCTCTTTTCTATGAGGAATCCACAACACTGGAAGTTAGTAGAAAGGTGATTAAGAAGGTTGGCTTTGTTAGAGGGGGATATAAAGATTTGAAACCATAAACAGAAAGGGAGAGTTAAGGCTAGCAAGAACAATCATGTAACTGTCCACAGGCACATCAGTTATGTATTATTAGGCCATACGATCTCATCAAATACCCTGTTAAAGCACCTTAACAAATTCCTCACAGAAAAAATAAACGTATTTAATTTTTAGTCACCACAACCAAACATATAGCCACCTCCTGGAAATGACCAAAAATAAATGTAAATGAGAACAAAATACCGTAAAAAGATACTATGGTGAACAAAATTTTATGCCAAATTTACAGGACAACCAAGAGAAATTAAAAACATTCTGGTCTCCCTTATTGAGATAAACCCATATTGATGTCACCCCTGCTGGGACATCTATTTAGATATTTTTTGTATATTTAAGTAAATAACAGAAACCCATTCTGAGCTAAATATATACACTGTAAGTACATGCTTCTTAATGAAAATTCTGCCATCCTAGCTGCCATGCTGATCTTCAGGCTTCATGCACCTTGACATTTTAAAAAACACTTCTAGAGGTGTCTTATGGTTTTTTTTCTGCCTCTATAAGTCCCTCAATGTTAGCCTATGTGTCCATGCTCACATAGGCATTTACAGGTGTTTAGAGGCAGGAAAAAAGCCCAGGGTCAGCGCATTCAGAAGGGAAATGGTTCAGTGTTAAAAATGCTTGATGCGCCTATGCGCGTTTAGGCGCATCTGAGTATAGAAAAGAATCACCCCCCCCCCTTTAAAATAATCACCTTTTGTTGTTCTTCAGCCTGAAATGAAGACAGACGCAGGTTTTGTTTTATCCAGCTGTTCAGTGCAACTCATGACATCCAGTTGAAAGATATAACACCTACATGGAATAAAAAAATAATAATTAACAGATCACCCCTTTGTGTCAGTATTTTGTTGAACCACCTTTTTCTTTAATTACAGCCTTTACTCTGTTGGGATATGTCTCTGCTAACTTTCAAAATCTAGACTTTGCAATATTTTCCCACTCTGCTTTTCAGGACTACTCAAGTTCAGTTAAATTTGATGGCGATTGTTCATGGGCTACAGTCTTCAAGTCATTCCACAGATTTTCAATGGGGTTTAAAGTTTGGCAGGTCAACCTTCTTCCCATTGACAACTTTTTGACAGAGGGCAACAGATTTTTCTCAAGAATTTGATGGATTTTGCCTCATCCATTTTTCCTTCTATCCTGACAAGTGCTCCAGTCCCTGGTAGAGAGAAACCCCCCATAACAGGATATTATCACCTCTGTGCTTTACTGTAGGAATGGTGTTATATGTATGGTGAGCTGTAATGGATTTCAGCCAGGCACATTGTTTAGTGTTGAGGCCAAATAATACAATTTTAGTCTCATCTGACCACCTTAAATGCAACTCGGAGATTCTGAGGCCACATGGAAAAAGGTGTTATGGTCAGATGAGACTAAAATTAGGTAGTTTGTAATTTTCCGAGTATGGGGTAATAATATTAATTTTGTAATCTTTTTACAGAATGAAGTATTAAACTTTTTTTTTTTCAAACAAAAACACTGCATACTCGCTGTAAACTGCAGGACTGTGTCTGACCTCACAGCTGAAGGACAAAGCTTCAGAACCGCAGAAACAGCACATATACAGTGCACAGCTGGCTTTTCTTTGGAGGGCAATGTTGACCAATAGGAGACAGTAAATATTATTTTTTTCTTCAATATTAGATCATTTTTTTCTTGGTTAAGGTTTCGAATTTAAGGATACATTTGTTTTAAATAGTTTTTCTACTTTTTTTACGATTACCTTTTGCTACCCTATTTTTTTTTTAAATGTTTCCATTTAAAACATTTTTTTGCTTCCTAGGTCCACATTGAGCTGGTCATCAAAGGAGAGGGAGCAGGTGAAAGAGCGCTCAGTTAAGCTGTTCATATCCGCAATGGCAAGTCACCACCAGTCACACCAGGCAAAATTTCACATCTCTCTATCTATCTATCTATCTATCTATCTATCTATCTATCTATCTATCTATCTATCTATCTATCTATCTATCTATCCCTATATGTATATCTTTTTATCTATCTACACATATCTATTTGTCTATCTATCTACAGTATGTACCTTTTATGTATTTTGTGTACTTGTTACATTTTTTAGGATGTGGAAGAGCTTCCAATTGGCACATCTATGTCAAAAGGGGGACGGAATGTTTCAGAAATATGAAGAGAGAATACTGCCATTTAACAGGAGGTGTAGCAGGAGAGGCATTCCATGGATGTCTTTTTGAATCCTGATAACCCCAACACAATGTTCTGCCTGAACCTCGTTTCACATGCTTGAGGACAAAAATGAAAACTCAAAAGAACAAAAATCCGAAAATAAGAACAAAAAAATTTGAAGACTGAAAATTTGAAAATCTGGCTGTTATTGAGCGTAGCGAATACAAATGTATCCAAAGTTACAAATAATCCGAAATAACGAATGCCACATCTAAACAAATGGTACGTAATAATAATAATAACTAACTAAAACTTTTTATTATTATTATTTATTATTATTATTAATTTGTTGCGGTCCATTACTTTAGATGCAGCATTTGTTATTTTGGATAATTCAAAACATTGGATACATTTGTTGTCGTTACGTTCATAAACAGCCAAATTTGAAAGGAAATTCTAATTTCCGAATTTACGTCTAACGCAATCTAAACAAATGGAAGATTGTGAATTTCGAGTACTCTCTGTCTTTATACCATGTTCCTCCACCATGCCTACCCCCACCTATGTATACACACTCCAACATTGAACCACCGGTTCTCTCCTACCACAGTGACCGCCCCCAATCCCCAAAAGATTATTCCCAAGGAGATCATTTTTCTTATCTACTATGTCAGAATCTTTATTTTTAATTTTTTAAATTAGGGTTAATGTTCTTGTGCCCTTTTGGGCAATTTGTGCATTTGTCTATAAAAAAAAGGAGAAAAAAAATGCTAATTTTATAAAAAAAACTGCAAAATGCATCAGGTTGTCATGTTGTTTTTTAAATCTGCAAATTGATTTCTGATGCTCATTACCCATGCAGTGTAACTTAAAGGAGAAGTACAGCCTAAGCTTGTTTGGCTGGGCTTCTCCTATGGGTCACAGGAGTTCAATTCGTTTTGCACTCCCGTGACACATTTTCTGTAGAGAACGGACCACGTTATCACAACAAAAAAAGTCTAGATCTGCCAGGTGCCTGGACTGACACACGGCTCAGCCACCTAGTGAGCCGCTGAAAGGCTGAGACGGCCACTACCCACCCCTCCACAGCTCGGCGCTCCAGTGAGCGCGGAGGAGCAGAGCAGAGAGCTGCTGATTGACAGTCAGCAGCTCTCTGCCCGAGGAGCTGTGAGAACCTGTGCTGCATCCATATAGGTAAGTATAATGGAGGAAAAAAACTCATACTTCTCTTTAAAAGTCCATAACCTGGACATCCTGAGCAGGATTTGGTGATGCTGGTGCCTCTCTCCTTTTTACGAAGAAAATTATGTAGAACACCGCAGGCCAGTACGACTTTGATCATGTTTCTTAAAACCACTTTGTTGTGCAAATGCCAAATATGCATTCAAAAACATTATGGGCTTGGCTTAGATCAGTGTTTCTCAACTCCAGTCCTCGGGGCGCACCAACAGGTCATGTTTTCAGGCTTTCCATTATTGTGCACAGGTGATTTTATCAGTTTCACTGCCTTAGTAATTACCACAGCAGTTTGATCTGAGGGAAATCCTGAAAACATGACCTGTTGGTGCGCCCCGAGGACTGGAGTTGAGAAACACTGGCTTAGATGATATATAAATATATTTTGCTTGTGGTTTAGTTTGTACCCACTGTATGGGTGCATTTGATTCTCAGCTAGTCCGAAAGCCCTATCCGCCATAAGGACCAGTGAAAGACTTGGCTCTGCTGTGTATGGGAGAAGCCTGCTTGAGAGAATAAGGAGAAGTCCTTCATATAGGTGGTGCTCCATCACAGACTCTCAGAAGAATTATGCATGACCTTGGCTGCTATAGGCTCAGGCGTCAACTGATATGAACATAAAAAATGAAATACTGTATTAAAAATAACAAAAAATAAAACATATGTTAAAAATTCAAAAAGAAATATGAAGTATTACATATTTTTAGCATAATAGCATACTGGATTGTTACCAGGAGATGTTCCTCAGGTGACATGCTATTCCACATCTGGGTGTCTGTATGAGTCAGTCGAGGTTGCAGCCTCTCTGCAAGCCAATCAAAGGTGTCCACGGACATCTCTGTGAGGTGGTAGAATTTTTGGGGATAAATCCACAACTCTGCAAACATGTTGACAAAGTATTTTCAGAGGATGATGGCTAAGACATCAAGAGATGAAGTTCGGTATCGATGGCGGCCACTCCACCTATCCAAATCTCTTAGTCTCCTCTCTCTCTGCAGCAGAATAAGCAGAATTGCTTCCTTGATTTTGTTGATGACGGGATCCATGAACGCAGCCTGGAAACACAGAAAGTTAGCTCCCTGCTAAACAATCCCTGCTCTTTCTCTTTTTTTTTTTTCTCTTTTTTTTCCCCCTTCAGTAAAATGACGCCTAAAATGTAACAATTATTCTTTTTGCAATGCATTGTGGGCATTTGGGAGTTGAAAATTAGCAGAGGGGAGTGATTTGTGAAAAAAACACTTGTAATCGCTAACACGCCTAAACGGACAAGCAAAATACAGCGGAAGTTGTTTTTACTGACGCGTTTTGCTGCCTGGACTTCTGACGTTGAGAGGAGCTTCAGGCCTCAAGCTTCAGCACATTCTGAGTCACTGTCTTGGAATAAGCATGCAATTGAGACCATGGTAAGATATTGTAAGCCAGTAACATTCTGGATACAGTCCATCTATATTATTACTATCTCTATTATGTAACGATCCCAGAGAATTTGCTCTATCCTGTACTCCCTTTCCTATCCTATTGTTTTCATCACTTTCCACTTTTTATACTCCACATTCTGTCCTTTTTCTTTCTTTTTATCTCTCACTTCTTCAAATATATAGCTCAAGCTATCTCATTATATAAAATGGTAAATGTGAATATGTAAATACGATATCTAATTTTGCTCCTATTGTTTTAATATTTAACATGAATAAGATCCTTCTCCCCCCTATTTCGGCCAGTTTTTGAACCGATTCATTGCTAAAATTACAATTGCTCCATAGCTATAGTTCATATCATAATTATATCCGGTTCCATTTATATCACAATATTCTATAATATTTTATATGAGTTTAAATGCAATAGACTAACACGATTGGTTTGACTATAACCTGCTTTAATGATTCCTTTAATATTCCTCATAGGATCTACAAATATTTATTGGATTTTTCTATGTTTCAAATACTCTTTTATTACATGATACCATTTTTATGTTTCTGTAATCTTTTATTGTCAATTGTATCTACTGTTTTCTCTTTACTTTAAACCCAATAAACTAATTTGACAAAAAAAAAAAAAAAGGAATAAGCATGCAGATCAGCCTATCACTTGCTGCAAGCATGTTCTGAATCACTAACTAAGAACTATGGGCCAGATTCACGTACCCGCGGCGCAGTGTAACGTAACCCGTTTACGTTACACCGCCGCAAGTTTTCCGATTTAGTGCCCGATCCGCAAAGCACTTACCTGGAAATTTGCGGCGGTGTATCATAAACACGTCCGGCGCAAGGCCGCCCAATTCAAATGGGGTGGGTACCATTTAAATTAGGCGCGCTCCCGCGCCGGACGTACTGCGCATGCTCCCATCGCAAATTTCCCGACGTGCTTTGCGTGAAATTACGACGCGCCGACGTTTTGTGAATTGCGACGTGATCAAATGACTTACGCCGGGAAAAAGATTTTTTTTTTAAAAAATTCAAAAGCGACGCGGGAAAGACGGGCATACTTTAACATGGTGGAGTACTTTTCCACCATATTAAAGGTGCCCTATCTTTGCGACGGAAATCTAACACTTGCGACGACGTAACGACAGGAAAAATCTTCGTGGATCGCCGTAACTCCTAATTTGCATACCCGACGCTGGTTTACGACGCAAACTCCCCCCAGCGGCGGCCGCGGTATTGCATCCTAAGATCCGACAGTGTAAGTCCATTACACCTGTCGGATCTTCTGGCTATCTATGCATAACTGATTCTATGAATCAGTTGCATAGATACTCTGAGAGATACGACGGAGTATCTGAGATACTCTGTCGTATCTCCTTTGTAAATCTGGCCCTATGGACTCCAGAGACAGGTAACACTTCAGAAGGTGATCAGCAATGGCAGACCAAATGCTTCTTCCAGCATAGGTTTCTGCTGAAGGTGAAAGTTCCTCCAACATTCAGATTTTCAGTGTCAGTACAGCATTAGAGCCATTTAGAGATCTTTAAAAAAAAGCCATTGAACTTAAACACAAAAAAATTCATCCTTCATCATATCACCAACTGATTGTACGCATAAAAACAACTGAATGTTATAGTACCTGCATATGCTCTAGTATTTTGTATCTTTAACATAGTATTAAATCCTCAGTGTTTTTTTGATTAACATACAGTAGGTATTGGAATTTCCTTTCAAATTTGGCTGTTAGTGAACTAATTTATCCGAAGTTACAAATTATCCGCATCTAAATGCATGAAACATAACAGATTATTAATAAAAATAATAATAATAATAAAACGTTTTGTTTTTATTATTATTATTATTATTATTATTATTATTATTATTATTATTATTATTAATTTGTTGTGTTCCATTCGTTTAGATGCGGCATTCGTTATTTTGGATAATTCGTAACTTCGGATATATCCATATTACTTACGTTCACTAATAGCCAAATTTGAAAGGAAATTCCAATACCTTTAATTTAATAGTTAGTAATAGTTATGATTAGTTAATTATTATTTTAGATTTTAGAATTTTCGGATTTTGGAATTTTCTGAGTTTCACTCTTATTTTCGGATATTCGTTCTTTTGACTTTTCGGATTTTCATTCTTATTTTCAGATTTTAGAATTTTCCTTTTTCGAATTTCCTGGTTTTCGTTAATTTGAATCATTCCAAATTAACGAATTTGTCAAATTCCGTTGGAAAAACGAATTCGGAGCAAAACTAATTGCACATGTCTAAGTAACATGACTTGGTATAAAAAGGGCATCTTAAAGAGTCAGAGTGTCTCAGAAGTAGAGATGGGCAGAGAGGTTCACCAATCTGTGAAGAGCTGCGTTTAAAATTTGTCAAACTATTTCAGAATAATATTCCTTAATGTAAAAATACAAGGACTGTGTTTTACAATCTTCTTCAAGAAAACACGTTTTTGAGAGGTCTCTCCCATTTACCAGGTGCTTTCTGAGATTACAAAGACCCTTGTCTCCTCGTCTCCTGGTCTAGCGTTACTTGAATGAATGAATGAATGAAAAACTTATATAGCGCAGCACATGCGAATTAAATCGCCTCTGGGCGCTTGATATCAAAAGAGATGAGTTTTGATCTTTCTTCTGAAGGTCAGGTGGTTTTCCTCCAACCGAATGCTGGTTGGTAAAGCATTCCATAGTCTAGGACCTTGGAGCGCAAATCTTCTTTCTCCTTTGGACTTGAATTTGGCTTTGGGTATCTGAAGCAGATTTTGGTTGGTGGATCGCAGAATGCGATTGGCGTTGTGAGCTTTTATCTTGTCGCAAAGATATTGCGGAGCCTTTCCATGGATGCACTTATGTGTCAGACAGAGTGCTTTAAAAGCAATTCTGTCCTTTACTGGCAACCAGTGAAGGGTTCTCAGCGAAGGTGAGATTGATTCCCATGTTTTTTTCCCAGTCACAAGTCTGGCGGCCGTATTTTGTACGACTTGCAGGCAAGCGATTTGGTACTTTGGGAGTCCGAGGTAAAGGGCATTAGCATAGTCCAATCTGGAGTTCACAATTGTTCCCACCACGACTGCTATGTCCTCTTTGGGGATAAATGGAATAAGTCTGCGTAGTAGGTGCAGCAGATGGTGGGATCCGCTGACTACTGACCCTATTTGTGCGTCCATTGTCATGTAGGTGTCGAAGATGACCCCGAGACTTTTGACTTTGGAGCTAGGGGTGATGATTTGGCCCAGAATGGGCGGGGGGGTCCAGGTTTTTGTCCGTTGACTCTTACGGCTGGCGTGAAACAGAAGAAGTTCTGTTTTGGAACTGTTGAGTTTAAGATAACTCTTAGTCATCCAGTTTTCTATCAAAGAGAGGCATGTCTCTAGATTTGGATGATGATCCTTTTTGTTGCGGATGCGAAAATACAGTTGCGTGTCATCTGCATATGAGTGATAAAGTAGTTTTTGGCTACTGATGATTTCAAAGAGAGGGCGAAGGTATATATTGAACAGCACCGGTGACAGAGGGGATCCCTGGGGGACTCCGCATGAAACCGTGCGTTTTTCAGAAGTGAAAGGTCCCAATTTCACTGTTTGCGATCGGTTTTCCAGAAAGGAGGAGAACCATGCTAAATCACCTTCTGTGACTCTGGCTACTTCAGCTAGCCGAGTCAGTAACAGTTTGTGGTCTACCGTGTCGAAAGCTGCGCTTAGGTCCAACAGAACCAGGAGACAGGATTCTCCTTCGTCTGCGGCCTCGAGGGCGTCATCCCAAATTTTGAGCAATGCTGTTTCCGTCCCGTGTCCGGGACGGAAACCCGATTGAAATGGATCAAGTAGATTATGGGTGTCCAGATGCTGTTGCAGCTGTTGTACCACTACTTTTTCCAATACCTTGGAGAGGGCTGTTAGGCCTGTTATCGGACAGCGGTAAATTGGGTCCTTGGGGTCTAGGGTGGGTTTTTTCAAGATGGGCTGAATTGTGCCCTCTTTCAGCTGTGAGGGCTCTATGCCTTCCTTGAATGACTGATTTATAAGCTGCGTGATAGGCGGCGCCAGGATATCGGCACATTCCTTCAGCAGTTTAGCGGGGATAATATCATTAGGCGCTGTGCTGTTTCGCAAAGTACTGATGATATTTTTAACGGCATCGATGGAGATGGGTTTCAGAGTGAACTTTGTAGATTCTACCAAATTTCTATGGGTGTTGTGTGAATGATTGAGGGGGGGGTTGAGGGGGGTATTGATTTGCTGAATGCTTTCCCGGATTCTCTCGATTTTATTGATGAAGAAATCCGATAATTCATTACAGAATTCCTGGGTGTCTGAACTGGGGGGTTCAAGACATCCTGGATTCATGGTCTGAGTGACCAGTTTGAAGAGTTCGCGAGGGCGGTTTATGGCAAATTTGCAAATAGAATTTGTTCCTCCTAGCTATCAGAAAGTGGTTACACATGTTCTTCTGGCAGCGGGATTGTCTATCAGGCCATGAATAAGCACTAACCAAGTGTGAAACGCATCGGCTGTTTATGATTCTTGCTGTGAATTTGCGGCGTTTGCTTATGTTTCTTCAATAAAGACAACTCAAGAGTTCTTTGGTGTGCGGCCGTCCATCCGTCTTTTGCCACTTTCCATTGCCTAGTGCACTGTCAGCACCCACATCTACCTCTACTTATCCATGATTGCATACGGATTTCCCTGGAGCGGTGAACAGCATCGGTGACAGAGGGGATCCCTGGGGGACTCCGCATGAAACCGTGCGTTTTTCAGAAGTGAAAGGTCCCAATTTCACTGTTTGCGATTGGTTTTCCAGAAAGGAGGAGAACCATGCTAAATCACCTTCTGTGACTCTGGCTACTTCAGCTAGCCGAGTCAGTAACAGTTTGTGGTCTACCGTGTCGAAAGCTGCGCTTAGGTCCAACAGAACCAGGAGACAGGATTCTCCTTCGTCTGCGGCCTCGAGGGCGTCATCCCAAATTTTGAGCAATGCTGTTTCCGTCCCGTGTCCGGGACGAAAACCCGATTGAAATGGATCAAGTAGATTATGGGTGTCCAGATGCTGTTGCAGCTGTTGTACCACTACTTTTTCCAATACCTTGGAGGGGGCGGTTAGGCCTGTTATCGGACGGCGGTAAATTGAGTCCTTGGGGTCTAGGGTGGGTTTTTTCAAGATGGGCTGAATTGTGCCCTCTTTCAGCTGTGAGGGCACTATGCCTTCCTTGAATGACTGATTTATAAGCTGCGTGATAGGCGGCGCCAGGATATTGGCACATTCCTTCAGCAGTTTAGCGGGGATAATATCATTAGGCGCTGTGCTGTTTCGCAAAGTACTGATGATATTTTTAACGGCATCGATGGAGATGGGTTTCAGAGTGAACTTTGTAGATTCTACCAAATTTCTATGGGTGTTGTGTGAATGATTGAGGGGGGGGTTGAGGGGGGTATTGATTTGCTGAATGCTTTCCCGGATTCTCTCGATTTTATTGATGAAGAAATCCGATAATTCATTACAGAATTCCTGGGTGTCTGAACTGGGGCGTTCAAGACATCCTGGATTCATGGTCTGAGTGACCAGTTTGAAGAGTTCGCGAGGGCGGTTTATGGCAAATTTGCAAATAGAATTTGTTCCTCCTAGCTATCAGAAAGTGGTTACACATGTTCTTCTGGCAGCGGGATTGTCTATCAGGCCATGAATAAGCACTAACCAAGTGTGAAACGCGTCGGCTGTTTATGATTCTTGCTGTGAATTTGCGGAGTTTGCTTATGTTTCTTCAATAAAGACAACTCAAGAGTTCTTTGGTGTGCGGCCGTCCATCCGTCTTTTGCCACTTTCCATTGCCTAGTGCACTGTCAGCACCCACATCTACCTGGACTTATCCATGATTGCATACGGATTTCCCTGGAGCGGTGAACCCCACTTCGGGATTGTCTATTAGGCCTGATTCACACCTATACATTTTTATAGCTTTTTGCATTTTGCAGATTTTCACTACAGAATGTTCGATAGGAAACCATGTTAAATGGACTGTAGTCAGGGGCAGACTAACTAACTGTGTGTATATTGTGTGTCTGTGTGTGTATACTGTATATGTATACTGTATGTGTGTGTGTAAACTGTGTGGCCCCATAATCTATTGCCTGGGGGCCCCATAATCTCCTATTGCCCGGGGGCCTCATGATCTCCTATTGCCTGGGGACCCATATTCTCCTATTGCCCGGAGGCCCCATAATCTCCTATTGCCCAGGGGCCCCATGAGTTGTCAGTTCACCCCTGACTGTAGTATAAATCTGCAAAATGCAAAAAGCACAAAAAATGCATAGGTGTGAAGCCAGACTTACCTGAGCTCCATCTCGAGTCAGTGATGCCTCCTGGAACCTCGGCTGTCTGGGACTCTCCCTCCTGATTGGCTGAGACACAGCAGAGGGTGCCATTGGCTCCTGCTGCTGTCAATCAAAGTCAGTGAGCCAATAAGGAAAGGGGGTGGGGCCAAGCCACAGCCCGTGTCTGAATGGCCACGCAGAGCAGTGGCTCGGTTGCCCCTCATAACAAGCTGCTTGCTGTGGGGGCACTCTGCAGAAGAGAGGGGCCAAGAGCGTCGGCGAGGGACCCGAGAAGAGGAGAATCTGGGCTGCTCTGTGCAACCACTGCACATAGAGAAGGTAAGTATAACATGTTTTTTATTAAAAAAAAATCATTTTAGCTCCAGACAAAACGTTATTTTGCGTTGGATAGAGTCAGGAAGGGTTAGAGCTTCTTACGTGTTTTCATTGCCCTGTGTTCCTACTGGGAAGGTTTCTCCACACTTCCTGTAAGCGCAAGGGACACAATTGAAACGCAGATGAAAAAACACGCCACTAAAACAGGAAAAGAAGGGGGCAGAAATCAAAACCTGACATGCATTTTAACAATAGCTTACTATATCCAAAAGAAAAAAATTAAGTTAGGGCGAGTTAATCTTTAATAGAAATCATTTCTTAGACATCATGAACTCGTGCATATATTTCTATCTTCTGAAGGCGAATACAGCTTTTTTGTCAAACATCAGGAAGCTGTACAATACAGGTTGATCTAGGAATGTTGTGAATATTGATTTTCAGATGGAAACTAGGTACATTTTACAAGTAAACAGAATGTTCAGTACATAGTTGTGAGCATAACAAATGTAATATAATTACATGCTTGAAGCTGACAAAATATGAATGAAATATAATCCCTAAGTTACCTCACATAGAGAAAGTCGTTAAGAGAACCTGTTAGGCTAGAAATAATATATCTGCTGTTCCGGGCTTGCTTTTAATGGCACAAGCTCTGAGGCTGCCATCTGTCACGACTGATTGAGTCACTTGACCTGTAATAAGCATGTAGCCAAAGAAGTGTTGAAACTGGCATGGCCTTCAAATTTGTTCAAGGTCTTCTACGATTTAATAGTAGGTTGAAGATGAAAAGGCCGCGTGGGATGGCACCTTTAAAAAGATGTAAACAATGGAAGCTTTCTTATTTCTAGCTGGTTCCTCATACTGCTTCTGAACTTTGGCTGTGCACCACATGCCATGAAAAACTTCAACACTCCCACAACCACTCTCACCAGCAAATCCCTGCTGTCAAAATGACAGGCTCTCTATCACAGCAGGGGCTGCAAATATTTCTATGTAAAATGGAACTTCTGAACAATGTTTGGAACAATGTTCAGGCCTGGCTCACACAAGTGCAATTTCAGATACAACTTCAGATCGTGCGTACGGACCATTAGAAACTTCATTCAGTAATACAATGTAACAACATTGTTACTAATACTTTGTATTTTTTTTGTTCATCTGCAGCTCAAAATAGTGACCTACTGTATGATTTGCACATGATGTTGATTAACCACTTCTCTACTTCGGGTGTTTTTCAGATTTGGTGTTTACAAGACTAAAACATTTTTTTTGCTAGAAAATTACTTAAAACCCACAAACATTATATATTTATTTTTTTCTAATACCCTAGAGAATAAAATGGCAATCATTGCAATACTTTTTGTCACACCATATTTGCGCAGCGGTCCTACAAGCGCACTTTTTTTGGAAAAAAATCACTTTTTTGAATAAAAAAATAAGACAGCAATAAATTTGGCCCAATTTTTTTATATATTGTGAAAGATAATGTTACGCCGAGTAAAATGGTACCCAACATGTCATGCTTACAAATTGCGCCCGCGCGTGGCATGGCGTCAAACTTTTACCCTTAAAAATCTCGATAGGCGACGTTTAAAAAATTCTATAGGTTGCATTTTTTGAGTTACAGAGTAGGTCTAGGGCTATAATTATTGCTCTCGCTCTGACGATCGCGGCGATACCTCACTTGTGTCGTTTGAACACCGTTTTCATATGCGGGCGCTACTCGCGTATGCGCTTTAAAAAATGTTTTTGTTTTTTTCTTATTTATTTTTATTTATTTTATTATTTTTTACACTGGAAAAAAATAAATGATCACTTTTATTCCTATTACAAGGAATGTAAACATCCCTTGTAATAGAAAAAAGCATGACAGGTCCTCTTAAATATGAGATCTGGGGTCAAAAAGACCTCAGATCTTATATTTAGACTAAAATGCAAAAAAAAAAAAAAAAAAAAAAATGAAAAAAATGTTTCTTTAAGAGGCTGGGCGGGACTGACGTTTTGACGTCACTTCCGCCCAGCAGAGCTATGGGGACGGGCGAAGGAGATTTTTCCTTCAGTCTCGTCCCCAGTCAGCAGCCGAACGCACCCGATCTATTCCGCCGCTACCGACAGCTCCGGTAAGCAGCGGAAGGCGCGGAGACCGCCGTTATCGTTAACAGATTCGCTGACACTAAAGATGGATACCTCGGTTGTGGCAGCAGCTGCTGCCGTTACCGAGATATCCATCTTTAAAGTTAGGCCGTATAAAGACGTACAGTGGTTTGGAAGTGGTTAAAGCAATTAAATAATTAATTAAAGTAGTTAAAAAATAAAAAAAATATTAGTTGGCTGATCTAAGGATGAAAACTGCTATGTGGTGTCAGGCTAGGTTCACACTGCGGCTGCGTTTTTGCCGTGATTTCAGGGAATGCCAGTCTATAGAGCTGAATTTGCATCGCACATGGATCAAACTAGCACAGGACCCTTTTTTCCGCAGCTTATGTTCACAATGCATTGATGTGAATGGCACTAATGTAATATAAATTACTTGCGAATTTGAGAAATCGCACGGCTCAAATTCGCAATAGAATTTGCAGCAGTGTGAACCTAGCCTCAAGCAATACATTTTTCCCTGTGAGAAGCAAAATTAGATATAGTTGCTTATATATAGGGCTTTTGTTATATTATCCTGTGCTGAATATTTTGTAACCTAAAAAACTGAAATGTACATATCATAGAAGGAATATCTACACGCAATGTTCCATTCCTGTTCTATTTCTATAGGGATAAGTTCAAATAAAAAAAAAAAATTGAAAATGCCCTTTTTTAGTAGTTAAAAAATATGCATTTATTTATTTATTTGTATGTCAGTAGCCTGTAAATTAGAGCTGCACAATTCTGGCCAAAATGAGAATCATGATTTTTTTTGCTTAGAATAAAGATCACGATTCTCCCAGCGTAACATCATCTTTCACATTTTACAAAAAAAATTGGTCTAACTTTACTGTTTATTTTTTTTAATTCATTAACAAATTCACAAAAATGCGTTTGAAAGACTGCACAAATACAGAGTGACATCAAATATTGCAATGACCGCCATTTTATTCTCTAGGGTCTCTGCTAACAAACAATATATATCGTTTAGGGGTTCTAAAAAAAATTTGCGCAAAAAATACTGGGGGTAATCCACAAAAGGGATACGCCGGCGTATCCCTGTTTCTATCTATGCGGCTGATTCACAGAATCAGTTACGCATAGATATTCCTAAGATTTTTTTTTCCCGCCGCAACTCGTATTTTTTTTTTTTACGCCCGTCGCGATTCTCAAAACCCGGCGCAACGTAAAACCGCGCTAAGCACGTCGGGAAAATGACGTCGGGAGCATGCGCAGTACGTCCGTTGCGGGAGCGCGCCTAATTTAAATGGGACTCGCCTCATTGAATTAGGAACGCCTTGCGCCGGACGGATTTAAGTTACACTGCTCAAGCTTTCTTGGTAAGTGCTTTGTGGATCGGGCACTTAGATAGAGATTTTGCGGCGGTGTAACTTAAATGCCAAAAGTTAAGTTACGGCCGCTCTTTGTGGATTACCCCCTCTGATTTTAACTTGTAAGCAATAAGTGTCAGAAAAAGGTTTAGGGGCAGATCCACCGACAGAGTACGCCGGCGTATCTACTGATACGCCGGCGTACTTTCAAATTACCCGCGTCGTATCTTTAGTTTGAATCCTCAAACCAAGATACAACGGCATCTGGGTTAGATCCGACAGGTGTACGTCCTCGTACACCTTCGGATCTAAGATGCAATACTTCGGCGTCCGCTGGGTGGCGTTCACGTCGTTTTCCACGTCGGGTATGCAAATTAGCTATTTCCGACGATCCACGAACATACGAGCGGCCGGCGCATTTTTTAACGGCGTCTCTAGTCGGCTTTTTCCGGCGTATAGTTAAAGCTGGTATTTTGCGGCGTATAGTTAGACTTGTCATGTTAAGTATGACCGTCGTTCCCGCGTCGAAATTTGAATTTTTTTTTTTTGCGTAAGTCGTCCGGGAATCGGGATAGACGTAATTCACGTATAAGTTAAAAAAAATTACGTCGTTGCAACGTCATTTAGCGCAATGCACGGCAGGAAATTTAGAAACGGAGCATGCGCAGTTCATTCGGCGCAGGGACGCCCTTCATTTAAATGAAACACGCCCCCTAATCGCCGACTTGAATTCCGCCGCCAGAGATACACTACGCCGCCGTAACTTACGGCGCAAAATCTTTAAGGATCACTCGCTCTTTGAATTGTGACAGTGAGTACAGGGAAAAAATTCCGGCCTTGCTGTATCAAGGAGGGGGAGAATCAGGGGGAGAGGGGTCTGAAGCTGAACATGTTACATGTTACACCCTTAGGGGCAGATCCACGTACATCGGCGCATATTTCCGTCGGGCGTAGCGTATCTAAGATACACTACGCCGCCGTAACTTTACTTTTTTTTTTTTAATCCTTAAAGAATGCACGCCGTAAGTTACGGCGGCGTAGTGTATCTTTGGCGGCGTAAGGGCGCGCAATTCAAATTGATGTTTTGGGGGTGTGTTTTATGTAAATACGCCGTGACCCGACGTAAACAACGTTTTTTTTTAACGGCGCATGCGCCGTCCGTGGGGGTATCCCAGTGCGCATGCTCGAAATTAAACCGGAACAAGCCAATGCTTACGACGGTGACGTCATTCTACGCAAATCCCTATTCGCGAACGACTTACGCAAACGACGTAAAAAATTCAAATTTCGACGCGGGAACGACGGCCATACTTAACATTGAGTACACCACCATATAGCAGGGGTAACTATACCCCGGAAAAACCCGAACGCAAACGACGTAAAAAAATGCGTTCGTGGATCGCCGTATCTAGCTAATTTGCATACTCGACGCGGAATTCGACGGAAACGCCACCTAGCGGCCAGCGTAAATATACACCTACTATCCGACGGCGTACTAAGACGTACGCCTGTCGGATCGATCCCTCATTCCGTCGTATCTTGTTTTGTGGATACAAAACAAAGATACAACGTGGGAACTTTAAAAATCAATAGATACGCCGGCGTAATTTATTTGTGGATCTGGCCCTTAATATGGATGTAACATGTAGCATGTTCAGAAACGTGAATTTATCCTTTAAAGTATAACTAAAAGCAAATCTTTTTTTTTATTTTGGACAGAGGAGAGATGGATTAGAACACCTGCTAGTTTTTTTTATTGCTGTCTGTGCTGCAATAAGGGTGATTTTATTTAAACTTGGCTGCCTGCAATTATCAATGTAATTTTGAATATCTACAGTAAATGACTCAACTCTTTTTAAACTCTTTTTAATATATATCCGTGGTAAAGTATTCCAAAGCAGTGACTCAGATGTTGTAGTCTGGATGGATCTTAACAATGATTAGTGATAAATGATGTCTTTGATCATCCTAAAAATAATTAGACTCTTGCTATGTTTGATGTCGACCAATACAGTTCCGAAACATTTCAAAATTAGTGCTAAGTAAGTGGGTTCTAATTTTACTATGCACGGTAACCCACAGGATGTCTTGGATGACATTTACCTCATAGCAAAGCTGTGGTGCTTCATGATTGAAAAGACCCCCAGGGAGAATTAAATCTAACAGAACTTCTGCTACTGTAGGGCTCTGGAGTCTAGTCAGGGAAGAGTGGGTGGGTTCCTTGGCCATCACCAATGCACTCTTAGGGGCAGATCCACAAAAGAATTACGCCGGCGTATCTATTGATACGCCGGCGTAATTTTAAATGTCCCGCGTCGTATCTTTGTTTTGTATCTACAAAACAAGATACGACGGCATCTGGGATCGATCCGACAGGCGTAAGTCTTAGGCCTGGTACACACGATAGGATTTATCCGCGGATACGGTCCGCCGGACCGTATCCGCGGATAAATCCTCTGCGGATTTTAATCCGATGGAGTGTACACACCATCGGATCGAAATCCGCGCCTAATTCCCATCGCGGTGACGTGTCGCGCCGTCGCCGCGATGATGAAGTGGCGACGTGCGCGACGCTGTCATATAAGGATATCCACGCATGCGTCGAATCATTACGACGCATGCGAGGGATGGGTTCGGACGGATCGATCCGGTGAGTCTGTACAGACCACCGGATCGATCCGCTGAAGCCGATTCCAGCGGATAGATTTCTTAGCATGCTAAGAAATTTTTATCTGCTGGAAATCGGTCGGGCCGAAAAAAATCAGCGGAAAAAGATCCACTGGGATGTACACACCAGCGGATCTATCCGCTGGAACTGATCCGCAGATCAATTCCAGCGGATAGATCCTCTCGTGTGTACGGGGCCTTAGTACGCCGTCGGATCTTAGATGCAATTTTTCGGCGGCCGCTAGGTGGTGTTTCCATCGAATTCCGCGTCGAGTATGTAAATTAGCTAGTTACGCCGATCCACGAACGTACGTCCGGCCGGCGCAGTTTTTTACGTCGTTTGCGTTCGGCTTTTTCCGGCGTATAGTTAAAGCTGCTGTTATGAGGCGTACTCAATGTTAAGTATGGCCGGCGTTCCCACGTACAATTTTGAATTTTTTACGTTGTTTGTGTAAGTCGTTCGCGAATAGGGATTTGCGTAGAATGACGTCACCGTCGTGAGCATTGGCTTGTTCCGGGCTAATTACGAGCATTCGCACTGGGATACCGCCATGGACGGCGCATGCGCAGTTAAAAAAAAACATTGTTTACGTCGGGTCATGACGTATTAACATAAAGCACGTCCCCAATACATCCATTTGAATTCCGCGCCCTTACGCCGCCAAAGATACACTACACCGCCGTAACTTATGGCGCAAATTCTTTGTGGATTCAAAATAAAAAAAATAAGTTGCGGCGGCGTAGTGTATCTTAGATACGCTGCGCCCGGCGGAAGATTACGCACAGGTTACGTGGATCTGCCCCACAGTCTTCAATGTAATGGAAGAAAACAGGTGGTTGTAAAAAAAGCTGGGGCTGTCTCTGAGTTGGGAAGAAAGACTAAGGTAGAAAGCAATGGCCCCAAAAATGACATCTGGTGAATAAACTGATCTTTATAAGTTCTCTGTCTGATGCTGAACTTTCACCCAACTTATTTACCAGTGATAACATGTCCAGTTTAGTAAACTTAAAGAGTAACTGTACTCTAAAAGCTGTGCCCATTAGGCAGGGGCATTTTATGAAATCCGTGGGCCTGTGTGCAAGATCATACATTGGGCCCCATTGCTTGATGAAATAAAAAGTTTCATTGTGCTTAGTGCCCCACAGTGAAGAGTGAGTATGGTATTCATTGTGCCAGGGGCATGGTTTGATAGCAAAGGACCTGGGGCACCTTTGGGCAAGCCAAGTAGAAAAGGAATGCAGTGTGCCACGCATGCCACAGGGGTCAGTGGCTGTGACCATATTGTGATAACAGTGAGAGCAGAAAAGGGGCATGGTTAAATAAAAGAAGGTCAGTGTGTCCCCAATTATAATACCCCTCCCCCCAGGTAAGACTGTCCCCTAGTATAATACTTTCACCCTCAGTTCAATCTGTCCCCCAGTATAATGATTTCCCCTGTCCAGATCAAGCTGTACCCCAGTATAATCCCCCCCAGGTCAATCTGTCCCCGAGTACAATCGTCCCCCCAGATAAGTCTGTCCCCAGTATAAGCCTTCCCTCTCATCCCCAGTTCAATCTGTCTCCAGTATAATCCCCCTCCCCCAGATTAGTCTGTCCCCCAGTATAAATCTGTCCCCCGGTATAATCCCCCCAGCTAACTCTGCCCCTCAAAACAATCCTTCCCCAACCACAAGGTCAATCTGTCTCCCAAGTATAATCGCCCAGGTCCATCTGTCCCCCCAGTATAATCTTACCCTCATGTCAATCTGTCCCCAGTATAATCCCCCCAGGTCAATTTTACCCCCCCAGTGTAATCCCCCCCAGGTTAGTCAGACTGACATGAGTGGATTATACTGAGAGACAGACGGATGCCGCGTACACACGATCAGTCCATCCGATGAGAACGGACCGATGGACCGTTTTCATTGGTTAACCGATAAAGCTGACTGATGGTCTGTCGCGCCTACACACCATCGGTTCAATAACCGATCGTGTCAGAACGCGGTGACGTAAAACACAACGACGTGCTGAAAAAAAAGAAGTTCAATGCTTCCAAGCATGCGTCGACTTGATTCTGAGCATGCATGGATTTTTAACCGATGGTTGTGCCTACTAACGATCGTTTTTTTCCCATCGGTTAGGAATCCATTGTTAAATTTAAAGCAAGTTGGCTTTTTTTTAACCGATGGTTAAATAACCTATGGGGCCCACACACGATCGGTTTTGACCGATGAAAACGGTCCATCAGACCGTTGTCCTCTGGTTAACCTATCGTGTGTACGAGGCCTGACCCTCAGTACAGTCCACAAAATAGTTGATTTTTTACGCTCTGCAATAGTTGTACAAATACATCAAAACTGCTTTCACTAAAAATACACTAAAATCATTATTAGGACACATGAACACAATATAACTTATACAATTCTTGTTAAATTTCTACTTAGACCTCATTCACATGGGGCGTACTATATTGTACACCTGTGTGAGGGCCATGATAATGCATATGGTGATGCACAGATGTTCTATGCATCTCCATGCAGGTAGTCCAATTCACATCAATTACAAACACAGAAACATAGAAAAGTGGCGGCAGAAAAAGACAGTCGTCCATCGAGTCTGCCCACTTCTTTTTTTTTTTTTTTTTTTCGTTAACTTTATTGTCTGACTATTGACCTATGTTTGTCCCAAGCATATTTGAAGCCATTTACTGTTGACTGTCTCACTACCTCTGCTGGTAGTTTATTTCAACCATCTTTCAGTAAAATAATACTTTAAAAGAGCTTTCCTCCGGTTAGTTGGAGATCATGTCCTGTGTATATGATTTTGGTTTCATATTAAAAAAACAACCCTCTTGAACCATATTCACCCCCTTGATGCATTTAAAGGTGTCAATCATGTCTCCCCTTTCCCTTCTTTCCACCAGACTGTACTTATTAAGTTCCTGAAGTCGATCTCAATATGTTTTATCCCCCAAACCCTTCATCATTTTTCTTACCTGTCTCTGGACCTGTTCTCTTTTAATAATATCTTTGTGTAGTCAGGGCCATTTGAAGGAATTTGGGGACCCCAAGCAAAATGGACAACGACAGGGCGGGGGTTGAGAAGCTTGGGGATGTGCTGCTGTCGGAAATTACATCCGAGTCTTTTCAAGTTCAGAAGCGGGGGTGGGGGGGGGGGGGTTCGGTCGCTACCGAAAATGGCTTCTTAGTTCTTCCTCCTCCCTCATCCTACTTCCTCCTCCCGTGCAGCGAGCGAGTTGCAAGGGAGGGTGGCCCAGCATGCCAGCTCGGGGCCCCAGGCCTGCTCTGGGGCCCCAAGCAATTGCTTGGTTTGCCTGTCCTGTCGCAACGGCCCTGTGTGTAAGTGAGGTCTCCAGAACTGGACATAGTAATCTAAATGAGGTCTCACTAAAGCTCTATACAGGGGAACCAGGACCTCCTTCCTCCTGCTGGTGATACTTCTAGTGATGCGTCCTAGAATTCTATTTGCTTTTCCCACTGCCTGGTAACACTGTTTGCTCATTTAGCAATCATCTGAATTGAGTACCCCCAAATCTTTTTCTTTTGCAGTGTTGGCTAACACTGTACCCCCAATGCTGTACTCTCTAAGGAGATTCTTTTTCCCTAGGTGCATTATTTTACATTTAGAAACATGGAACTGCAATGACGCAGTGGCTGCAGGGTTTCTGCTCTCTGTCTGACATCTGTGTGGGTGCGAGTCCACATTCCTGAATACAGACAGTGTAAGTTCAGGTACATGCACCTGCATGAATGTCAGATCAAGAGCAGCAACTGTATCCATGCAGCCGCTGCTTCCCAAGGAAGGCACGGAACACCTATGCATCCCTTTGCAAGTAAACACAGCTTTGCATGGATATACAATGTAGTATGCCCCAATGTGAATCAAGCCTTACTTTGTTTTTGTTTTTTGTACAACAGTTTAAATATTTTTTACCTTTTTTTTGGGGGGGGGCTTTGGTAAAACATCGGGAGTATAAACAGAACACTCAGGTCTCATTTGTGAAACCGAGAAAAGGGCTGAGGACACATTCCCCTTCTGAGCAGCCTCAGCTGCAATACAGATGAATGAATAGAGATTCATATTTATTTACAAATTGAAGCATAGTAAACACAGTGTACTATGTTTCAGTGATCAATAAACACAGGAGCGATGAGTACCAATCACTCACTGTGTTCATACACAAAGGGGCTGGTAAACATTAAGACCCCTTTCACACTGAAGACACTTTTCAGGCTTTTAAGAGCTACAAATAGCACCTGTAAAGCACCTGAAAAGCGCCTCTCAATCCTGCTTTCACATTAGGGCAGTGTGCTCTTAGGACTGAAAAAAAAGTACTACGGCTAGGGGAGCATCAAGGGATCAGTGGGGGTAGAGGGCAGTACAGGGCAGGTCAGAGGTCTATTTTCACCGTTACATCCCACTTAAGCCGGTGTCTTGTCAATAAATGCCCCCTGTCGAATAATGCTTGCCCGGTACTGTGCATGCACAGTACCGAGCCGCCCAAAGCCTCCAAACATCCAAATTGACAATCAGCTGTAGACAGCGCCTGCGCACTACAGCCGCCATCATGCCACATGCTCCCGAAGCTCATGCAAGTCTGCAAGGGGCGGACTTGTTCATGATGGGAGCGTGTGTGTGTCCGATGCCAACAGAAGGGGGCATATTTTGTAACTATGTGCAGTACTGTTACGATGGGGACACAATTTGTCACAAAACTCAAACACATTTCCTAAACAAATATATCTCTGCTATTCTTATTACACGTTTTGCCCTTAAAGGGGTTCTAAAGGAAAAACATGTTTTTCATAATAAGCATGCTTTACCTGCAGATATTCCTCTTTTCACTTCCTCATTGTTCGTTTTTGCTCAGAAGGTGCTCTATTTCTTCTCTGTTCTGTTCACTTCCTGCTTGTCTGATTGTAACTCACCACCGTGAAGGGAGGCTTTACTGTGGTGGTCAGTGACGTGCTCGCCCCCTTCTGGGAACTACATCTGTGTGGCAGGACGCTCTCCATACGTGTTGGAGACTTCAAGGAGGTGTGAATTACTGGGCGTGCCGCAATGCATACTGGGAAATGTAGTTCTTACATGAACGAGCGCCGCAAACCAGGAAGTGAATGAGAGAACAGAGACTAGCTAGAATGCCGGAGGTGATATAGATGAAGGAATTTAATAGGTATTTACTTGTTTTTTAACTGAATCATTACACTATTCTGTCTGTCTACGTTACAGACATTAATTTTCGGCAAAAAAAAATTTTCCTTTACAAGTCCTTTAACATGTGTAGGAAGAATAGCAGAGACATATTTGTTTAGGAGATGTGTTTTGACTTTCATGACAAATTCCGCCCCCATCTTAGTAGCACTGACCATCATTACAAAATACACCCCTTCTGTTGCCATCTGCCCCTTACTCGTGCCCATCATGAATAAGTCCGCCCCTTGCATGAGCATCGGAAGCTTATTCTAATGTTCTGCGGTTTTTGGCCACTCTGTGCTGCGCATGCGCAGTACAGGGCGGGTATTATTCGACTGGGGGCCTTTCTCGTCAGAACACTGGCAGCTGCAAGGAGGCCACAGAGGATCAATGCTGCAGGAGTGGGGACTTCAGAGGAGAGGGGGAGTAGCGGCAGCTCCTCCATTAATGCATTGTGTGTTGGTGCACAGTGGACTCCACCCAAGCACCCCCTCAGCAGATTATCTTTCCCCATTAAATTCCCAAAAACTGTGCTGCCCTGTATCTCAGTGTGGAAGCAATCATCTTTGTAGAGGCAGGGCTTTGCTTCCACATTTCAAAGTCTCCGAAAAAGAACAGTGAGCCGCACAGTAGTGATATGACAAAATCTCACTACATACCTCATGATACTAGAAGTCAGAGGCAGCAGTGCCTTTGATCTCAAACTGCAGATATACAGCCATGAAGCCATAGGTACAAGAGTGGCTAGGTACCCGCACGTAGAAGGAAGTGCACTGCTATTTTTGTAGGATCAATTCAAGATAAATAGTTCTTTTTTAGGATAATGTGCAGGCACAATTAATATTCAGAAATGCATCCTATAACAGAGCAAATCTTTGGGTTTTGATTTCAAATGCACTTTAGGTATACCATCTTCTGTGTATTTGGTTGCCTAGAAATGTAAAATTCTATTCCAGGATCGGTGTCCCCCCTCCCCGTTCAGGCACCTCCTGGGTTAAAAAAAAGTAAATCTGTATACATGTCATTATTTCAGCTATCTTTACCAGGAACATGAGCAGCAATGGACTTTGGAGAGGACTTTGAAGGAGGTAAATCATTTCTAACATGCTTGGCTATGGAATTTGTTTAGTAAAAACTGGAGTTAACTCAAACACTGTGCAGACTTCTGGAAAAGACAGTGACCCAATTACGTTAGCAGCGTGTGAGAGTTTGGGAATAGACTGTGTAAAATGAATGAACATTCGCTATTTTTTGCGATTATAAAAATCGGGACTGACATCATTTTATCATTGGAGATCTATTTTTATTGCTTCACTTCTTTAAAGCCATGGTAAAATATACTATTATTTTCTTCAAAAAGAAGGTATTTATATGTCTACACTTCCAAAAAAATATCAGAAAAGCAAGGCTGTTATTCTTCCCTTTGAGCTGTGACCGGAACCATAGATATAGGTCCTTTATGCTTCTGCAGCTAACCATACAGTCAAACTGTTTATATCAAACACATGGCTTACATTTACATTTTATATTCATCCCAACTTGCATGCAACTGTTTCATGCAATTTGTTCATCATCTTGCAAGGTATGTTTACCACGGCTATATGCGCTATGTCTTGGCAGTTATGGTAGTTAGTTTTTTGGTAGATGAGCCAAATGAACACCAAACATAGGTGTGCGCAGCCTATTGCATTAGGGTGTGCACCCCAAAGCACACTAGCGTTTATAAATATATATATATATATATATATATATATATATATATATATATATATATATATATATATATATATATATATATATATATATAGATATATAGATATATATATTTATATATTTATTTAGCAGTAGGGCAATGGACAGTGTCAGTAGAGCAGTGGATGGTGTCAGTAGGGCAGATATTGGTGTCAGTAGTTTACTATTTTTTTTATTTTTACAATTTAATTTTTTTATTATTAAAAAAAAAAGATATATATATATATATATATATTATTATTATTATTTTGTAAACAAATTTTAAGGAGCCCCATTGGGGGGCTTTGGGGAAATATCAGGGGTCTAAACAGACCCCTGATGTCTCACTTTTTGTGAGAGCGAAAGGAACTGAGGACAGAGATTCCCCAGTCTCTTTCTCTGCTGCAGCAAAGCAGCAGGGGGAATCTGTGCAGCACAGGGTGATTAGGGTGTGCCCAGGCACACCTGGCACACCCGATGTGCATGCCTATGACACCAAAAAACTCACTAAAGCACAGACATGAGGGGTGGATTTACTACAACCGGAGAGTGCAAAAAGGGGCATGGTAGCCAGTCAGCTTCTAAGCCCCCTGTTCACATCGGTGCAACTTGTCATACAATTTGACAGTTTAAAATCTCATTACAAGTCGCACCTTACTTGTGCCTATGGAACCATTCAAATCAGTACGATTCCAGCTGCCATCCATTTAAAAAACGTTCCTGCACTATTTTTTGTCGAATTCATGTACGATTTGTATAGACATCTGTGCACGAAGTTGCACAGATGTTGGAAAACTGCACATTAAATAGCACTGAAGTAGCGCAAGTTCAAAGCCGCATTCAGTGTGAAAGGACTGTAACTTCAGCTTGTTTAATTAAAGTGATTGTAAAGTCACTACTGAGAAATCTTGTAATCCCCTCTCTTAAAGGAAGATATAGTATGTGCAGTATCTGTGTTTTTTTTTATATATATATATTCTGCAAAATACCTTAATTATAGCGTCGCTAGGCGCTCACGTGACCTGCTGGTGCGTTCCTTCCCCGCTCCAAGTACTATAGCGGGAGGGCCCGAGATTCCTTGCTGACATCAGCCGGGAGGAGAGCTGCAGGAGGTGACGTGAGAGCCAAGTGGTGCTGTTAAGGGAACATCCTAATGCATTTTTTCTTTTTTAGTATATTTTTCTCTTTAATGATATGAACAAAGTATAAGCATAGATACAAACTGTATAAATTGTGAATACAATGGTTGGTTAAACAGCAATGTATGAAAGTTGACAAGTATAAATGCAAATGTATTACATGAAGATACTAGGACATTAAAAGCATGAAATAAAATCATAACTATTTTCCAGCATGTCTTATGTCATTTTGAAAAGAAAGTAAGAAATGAAGAAAGAAAGAAAAATAAAAAAAAGGGAGGGGGGGGGCAGATGACAATCAAAGGGATACTCAACTTAAAGGGGTTGTAAAGGAAAACATTTTTTTTTCATAATAAGCATTCTTTACCTGCAGACATTCCTCTTTTCACTTCCTCATTGTTCGTTTTTGCTCAGACGTTGCTCTATTTCTTCTCTGTTCTGTTCACTTCCTGCTTGTCTGATTTTACTGACCACCGTGATGGGAGGCTTTACTGTGGTGGTCAGTAACGTGCTCACCCCCTCCTGGGAACTACATCTGTGTGGCAGGACGCTCTCTACGTTTTATAGACTTCAAAGAGGTGTGAATTACTGGGTGTGCTGCAATGCATACTGGGAAATGTAGTTCTTACATGAACGAGCGATGCAAACCAGGAAGTGAATGAGAGACCAGAAACTAGAACGCCGGAGGTGATATAGATAAAGGAATTTAATAGGTATTTACTCGTTTTTAACAGAATCATTACACTATTCTGTCTGTCTACCTTGCAGACATTAATTTTAGGCAAAAAAAAAATTCCTTTACAACTCTAACCAAAAGGACAGATGAGGTACTCTTTGTTTTACAATTGTTTACAAATAAATATTCCAAAAACTAATTTGTATAAACTTTAAAAATTCGTCCTCCTCACACAAACAGCAACAATCATATAAAAGAGGTGTATATCCTAAATTCCCATTTTATTTTCATAATCTCCCACCTTGTGCCATTAAAAGAAAGAAAGGGGGACAGAAGGAGGGGTGGAGATCTTCTAAATTGGAATTCATAAAATAATAAGTTACTCTGCCCTGCCATCTACTTCCCATAGCCTCTGTTTCCCTTCCTCCCACTGTTTTCTCAACCTCCACCTATTACTTGTGTTATGAAATTACAGAACAACTCAAGAAAAAAAAGGGGGGTGAAATCTAAATTTTCGCCCTACCCTCCCACTCTTCCCTCTCACCTCTCTTCAGGCCCCAACATGGGCATTGTACATCCAGTGAAAGTGTGAAATCTTATTAACTGAGAGAAAACAGATTTTGTACCCTTTATTTACTAATTCACCTACCTATCTCACCTTTAAGGAGAAAACAAAAAAAAAGTGAATCTTTGTGAGATTTTTAAAGTGATAGTACACTGTACATTATGCACTGGGATTTAAAGTGCACCAGCATTGTGAGTGGTATTCCCATTGGCTTTTTATTGAAATAAAGTAGTTTTTAAAAAAGGTGAAGCACTATGGGCCTAATCCTCAAAAACCCGGCGCAACGTAACTTTTTCCATTTAAGTTACACCGTCGCAAAATCGCTAACTAAGTGCCCGATCCACAAAGCACTTACCTAGAAATTTTGAGCGGTGTAACTTAAATCGGGCCGGCGCAAGGCGTTCCTCTTCTCCAGGGGGCGATTCCCATTTAAATGAGGCGCACTCCCGCGCCGGCCGTACTGCGCATGCTCGTGACGTCATTTTCCCGACGTGCATAGCGAGAAATTACGTTACGTCGGGCTTTGTGGATTGCGACGGGACAATAAAGTAGCGTCGGGTAAAAAAAAAGATACGGCGCCAAAAAATATTTAAAATTTAAAAAAAATTGCGTCGCGAGCAAGAAAGGTCTGTTTTTACAAGGTGTAAACAGTTTACACCTTGTAAAAGCAGCCCTAATTTTGCGTTTGCAAAATAAAACTTACGGAGAAAAAACGAAGCTGAAAAGCTTTGTGGATCTCAGTAAGTCCTAATTTGCATACCCGAGGCGGCATTTCGACGCGAAATGCCCCCAGCGGCGGATGCGGTACTGCATCCTAAGATCCGACAGTGTAATTCAATTACACATGTCGGATCTTCGTCCTAACTATGGGAAACTGATTCTGTGGATCAGTTCCATAGTTAGGACCAGGGATACGACGGAGTAACAGCAGTTACTCCGTCGTATCTCTTTTGAGGATTTGGCCCTATGTTGTTGTTTTTTCTTTTTTAAAGAGGAGGAGCCATTCTTGCATGCTAATTTGGAGCTATTGTAATAATATATACTGAAGATTGTATTTGAGGTGGAGGAGAAGGCAGAAAACACCAGCTGTCACTTCCGGTCTGGCTTAAAAAAGTCACAATTTGTCTCATCCTCCCATGAGTTCCTTAAGGGTATTGAGAGTCAAGAGCCTTGAATTTAAGAGGAGGAGCCATTCTTGCATGTTGATTTGGGGCCATTGTAATAATATATACTGAAGATTGTATCTGAGGTGGAGGAGATGGCAGCAAACACCAGCTGTCACTTCCGGTCTGGCTTAAAGGGGTTGTAAAGGAAACAAATTTTTTCCCTAAATAGCTTCCTTTACCTTAGTGCAGTCCTCCTTCACTTACCTCATCCTTCCATTTTGCTTTTAAATGTCCTTATTTCTTCTGAGAAATGCTCACTTCCTGTTCTTCTGTCTGTAACTCACCACCGTAACACCTGGTGTGGAGAAAGACTCTTGAGGGGGCGAGCAGGCAAGTCAGGACACTCTTTACTTTGCAGATAGAGAAAGGAGCTGTGTGTTAGTGGGTGTCCTGACACCCCTGCTGGTCCCCTCCCCCCTCAAGAGGCTTTCTCCACACCAGGAAGAAAGCCTTGCATTACGGTGTGTAGTTACAGACAGAAGAACAGGAAGTTTGGGTACAGCATTGCACGACTATTATCAGTTAAAGCGACCCAGTGCCGTATCTTAAAATCTGGCCTGGTCAGGAAAGGGGTAAATCCTTCCGGGGCTGAAGTGGTTAAAGAGGAACTTCAGTCTTTTTCTTTTTTTTTTTTTAAGTCAGCAGCTAAACATACTGTAGCTGCTGGATTGTAAAAATCAAGCACTTACCAGTGCCTGGAGCCCAGCTCTGTCCTGTTGCAGACAGTTCTTCCTACAACCTAGGATCCCCAGCACCACCATCTTGGATATTTTAGCTTCCTGCAGCTTCCTGGGAGAAGTGGTGTGTCACAGAATTCTGGAGGTGGTGGGGAAAGTGAACAGAGGGTGTGCCTAAGCAAATGCTATTCTCACCTAAATGAGAATTCAGTAAGTAGGCGCAGGTACCTGTCAAAACATATCTGCCCCCCATAAAAAAATGTAATAACATCTAAAACGTTTTAGGAACAGAGGTGGTAAGAGGAATAGCAGCACTTTTACTTTTGAGTGATAGTTCGTTTTAAGAACACTGAGTGAGTGAGAGACTTGTAAAGCGCAACACGTGTGAACTGAATCGCCTCTGGGCGCTGGATGTATCATTCATGTTAAAAAAAACTCACTCCTCCATTCTATTTATGAAGGGGCAATGTAGGCAATAGGCACCCATGGACAGCAGCATTGTCGCCCTGTGGAGAGGGTAGTGTTAGATCAGTGGTTCTCAACCTTTCTAGTGCCGTGACCCCTTGATAACATTTCACAAATTGTGGGGATCCCTAACAGTAAAATTATTTTCGTATGATGGAACCCGTACTACAGTGGTGTCTCGCAGCAGTGACACCTTTGCTGAAATCAGGAGATAGGGTCTCCTTCAGCCCCTCCCACTTCACATTCCTCACCAGTCAGCTGACTTCTAGTCTCTGCCCCCCAGGCATGCTGTGAACTGAATGGGCGGCTGCAAAGAGGCTGAGTGGGCGGCCGCGGGCTCTAGGAACAGCCCAGCTGGGCGACCGAGAAAAGGCTGTGAGAGCGGTGTGAGCTTCAGAAACAGGCCAGGATTTGGTGACCCCTGGCAAATCATCATTCGACCCCCAAAGGGGTCCCGACCCCCAGGTTGAGAACCACTGTGTTAGATGGACTAGTAGATTTAGATAGACTTTACATAAGTGACTAACAAAAGTTTGCATCTGTACAAGAACTGTACTTGAAGTTGCCAAGCAGTTCTAATATGTTATTTTGAACCTCAAGATTCAGTTATCACTACTGTGCACTATCTTCTGTGTCCACCATTAAAAACATTATAAGAATAATACAGGCCTTCAGTTAGGGTTTACCTCTACTTTGATCTCTGTTTTATCATGTAAGCAAGCAGTGAAATGGGGGTTTTCATTCTTCAAACACAAGCTTTACCTAGTGGTTATACCTAAAAAATATTAAGCTTAAACTTTTTATATCCTGCAAACTAGTCCATCAGAGAGGATGCAGAGTTCAACCAAGACAGTCAGTGTTTCCTTGCATAATAAGGAGGCAGATGTTATGTTGGAAGTAAACACAGTGAGCACCCAACACCTGCTAATTGATTTATTTGTAGTTACAGCTCTCGGATCAAGGGCAGTGGGATAGAACATGAGCATGAAAATAAGAGCCTCCTAAGTGAGTAGATCCATAATTACATGGTCTTGAAAAGCTCTTCTTAAAGCAATTAGGTAGTCCTGATGACCTCACCGCTCAACCAGAGTTTTTTAATTGCCTGCAGCCTTTACTGGCAATTGCTCCCTTAAGTAAATTTCAATTTATAAAGTTTTTTATTGTATATATATTTATACCGGTAATTAACATATTAGTGACAACCCCTCAGCGTTTTAATTGTACTATCGAAGAAAACTTTTTTTTTTTTTTTCATTTTGCATGATTCTTGAAAGTAAAACTAAGGAGTCACTTTATAATCTGCTACATTTTGATGGTTGTTTTAAAACATATTTATGAAACGCCAAAATAGTATGAGGTGATGGCAAAGTTCATCATAAACAAGCAGGTAAAATGCCATCAGGAAACCAAGTTAACATAATAAATTACTTATTGCGGGGGTTCACCCTAAAAAAAAAAAAAAAAAAAATTTCTACCATGCCATCCAGCATACTAGCACGAGCTACAGTATGCCTTTATTTTATTTTTTTGCGCCGTACTCACAGTTTAATCCCGTAGTTAAGTTTCAGACTCCCCGCGGGGAGTAGGCGTTCCTATGCAGAGGGGAACATGATTGACTGCCGGCTATGGCTATTCCCGAAAATAGCCGAAATAGGACTTGGCTCTTCACGGCGCCTGCGCAGTCAGCTCCTAGTCTGTGCGCAGGCGCCGTATAGCGCCGTGAAGAGCCGAGTCCTACTCCGGCTATTTTCGGGAAGCGTGACGTGCCATAGCCGGCCGTCAATCATGTTCCCCTCTGCATATAGGAACGCCTACTCCCCGCGGGGAGTCTGAAACTTAACTACGGGATTAAACTGTGAGTACGGCGCAAAAAAAATAAATAAAGGCATACTGTAGCTCACGCTAGTATGCTGGATTTCATGGTAGAAACTTGTTTTTTTAGGGTGAACCACCGCTTTAAAGGGGTTGTAAAAGTTTTTTTTTAATTTTCTATATAGGTTTCTGTAAGCTAGTGCATTGTTGGTTCATATACCCTTTCCTTCGATTTCCCTTCTAAATGTATTTTTTTCTTTGTTTGAATTTCTCACTTCCTGTTCCTCCTCAGTAAGCTTGTCACCATCATCCCAGCGGTGGTTAGTCAGCCAGAACAGCTTAATGAACACCTTACTGAGGAGGAACAGGAAGTGAGAAATTCAGACAAAGAAAACAAAGAAAAAAAAACAACAATGGAAAAAATGTAGTTGCGCAGTGATACAAAATAATATGTGAAAGAATACTACTACGAGTAGTAATGCAAATACTAATGAAACAATAACATATGTGCTAAAGCATTGGTACAGTGAAGTCCAAAAAAACAATCAGCACAAAATCTTCTTAGAGGTTCAAAAAATGAAGAAATCCACCACCGAAAGTGAAGACACCATAAAGAATGCAGGCTTACCAGATGGCAAGCAAGGATAGCTTGCGGCTGTATACCCCAGCCCAGGCCTTTAACATGAACTGCAGCAACTGCCAGTAGTACAAGGCAATCAATGAATCCTCAGAGCACAGATGTCCCCAAGCAGGTGAGATACCGGAAAAATAATATGGACTCACAATAGTGAAATACTGTAGAAATATTGTAAAATTTAATGAGATAAAAAACTTACAAGAAAACGATTGTATAAACAGCATATAGGATAAAGCCGGCCGGCTAAGCGAACAAAGGAAAAGGTAAGTGAACCAACAATGCACTAGCTTAAAGGAAATTATTTAGAAAATAAAAAACATACCTTTACAACCTCTTTAATGGATTTCCATGAAGGCTCCACTTCGCACCCAATCAGCATTACTACACATGCAGTGTGGTATTCTTTGAATTAATGTGTGTTATGTTAATTTTTAAACGTATCATTATCAATTTAGCATTAAAAATGGGCTGCCAATAAAGGGAAACCAAAGAAAAATGGACCAGCTCTTTTTTTTCACCACAGCACACCACAATGCACTGCAGTGTGGGCCTATTGGTACCCAAAGAATTTATGTATTACTATTTAATGACAACCAGGGGCGGACTGACAACTCATGGGGCCCCCGGGCAATAGAAGATTATGGGGCCCCTGGGCTTACAGATGGCCACCACGCCAGGAGGCAGTGCAAAGGCGGGGCAGCTAAAATCTCGGGATTTTCACATCAAAAGCATGTTGGTTTCAGACATATCAGGGACAGATGTAATAAAAACATAGATTCATACATACTGTCCCTGGTTTTAATGGGCCTAGCAAGCCTGATGGGGCCCCCTAGTGGCATGGGGCCCTCGGGCAGTGCCCGAGTGACTCAATGGTCAGTCCGCCCCTGATGACAACACAACACAACACATGCGTTACCATGTGTTGTGGTAACACATGGTAAAATGGATATTACTGCCATGCATAGCTATAACACCAGCTTTTGTAAAGTCTGGCTCTGTTCCATTCTTGTAATGTTTTGTTTTGCTTACTGTATATCTACACAGTAAGTTGCACATAGCCCGCTAAAGACTATAAACCCCTCTGGTATCAGAAGACCTTGGTATCTGTCAGTAGACAGTGATTTAAGAGACCCCCTCTCTGTATTGAATAGTATAAGGTTTGGCATTAATATGGCAGATAGTCCTCTGTTTACTAACTGCCCCAGCCAGCATGATGTACCAGCCTGACATCACTGTGCTCTATTTTACATTTTTTGTTTGCTGTCGAATTCCAGTATTAAACTTTTGCTGCGGATAGACTGAAGAAACAGCAGAAACTCTGTTGGCTTTTAATTGCTGTGACAGTTCCTGGTGGGAAGGTTTTTCCCTATTTCCTGTACAGGTGACCACTTGTGCTTGGCATAAAGAGTAGTAAAAACTGGCAATAATTCTAACCCTCTTAGGTAGATATCAAGTTGAAAACCAGAAAAAAAAGCTTTAAAAAAAATAGCAAGCATTACAATAGTAGTAAAGTCTATATTCACTAAAATGTGAAAAAAGAAAGGCTTTTCCAACATGAAAAAGTAAAAGCTAATAATTCAGCAAACGTTAGATCCAAAAGAAATGGAGTTACATAGTAGTTGGCGAGGTTGAAAAAAGACACCAGTCCATCCAGTTCAACCTATGATGTGTGTGTGTATGTGTTTATGTCAAAAGGTGCATTGTATATCCCTGTATGTTGTGGTCATTAAGGTGCCCATCTAATAGTCTTTTTAAACAATCACTCCCCACTGATACCACTGCTTGTGGAAGAGAATTCCACATCCTTACCGCTCTGACAGTAAAGAACCTTCTACGCAGTTTAAGGTTAAACCGCTTCTCTTCCAACTTTAGTGAATGGTTGTTGTGTCTTTTTAAATCCCCTTTCACTAAATATTTTTTTACCTATGCTATGGTCACCAGTACTGTATTTGTACATTGATATCATATCCCGTCTCAAGCGTCTCCTTTACAAAGAGAATAAGTTCAATGCTTGTAGTTTTTCCCCATAGCGGAGCTCCTCCATCCCGTTAATTAGCTGTGTTGCCCTTCTCTGGACTCTCTCCAGTTCCAGCACATCTCTCCTAAAGGACTGGTGCCCAGAACTGGACGGCATACTCAAGATGCAGCCGGACCAGAGTCTTGTAGATTAGCTCTTCAATTCACTTTTCAGATAGTTATGCTGGTTATACATGATGATCAGTCATAGATTCAGTTGTTTGAAAGTATTTTTTACTCAAAAACAACTGTCCAAAAAAAAATTATTTTATTTATTTTGTCTAATTAAAGCTTTCCTTTTCAATAAGAATTATCATTTAGGCCCAGTTCACACCAATTGCTATGTAGGAGCGCACAAGGAAGCACACTTTTCCCCAGAACATGCTGCCCTCTGCAGACACGCAAGTGATCCATTAATTCTTAAAGGCATCCATATGCATTTCACAAAGCCAAATATGTTTGTGGCCACCAAAAGGCATGGAACCGCAGTACAAAGCCGCGACTCGATTAAAAAAATTGTACCTGCCATACATTTTGCACATTCCTGCACATTTGGCAGCTCATTCAAATGAACAGGATGTAAAAAATGTGCTGCATTTTTGATATATACAGTTCTTTCAGCAAAATGTCATTATGTCAGAAGGTTATCATATTTCTTTTATAGCCAGTACTATATAGTACCAATTTTATGTTTATGTAGTGGTGACCGCTCTGAAAAAGGATGAATTTGTTGGAGATGTAGCCAAGAACAAAGTGTAATCCACACAGCCAGCTTTTGCAATGTGGGTTAAGCCAGCCACCAGTGTTGTTTGCTGAATAACAGCAGCAGGAACCCAAATACTGCAGAGTCCAAATCTCAGCAGGTTTGTTTAAGAAAACATGAACCAGACCTGACACACACTCGGCACTACTCCGGCCTATTTAATTAGGTAGAAAAAGGGCACATACTGTATATGGATGAAAAATACATTTTAGCTTACTATAGTCATGTTAGAAAAATAATGATTCATTGTTTTGATTTAATACTGTTTTCACTAAATCGGTGCAATTATTAAAAATGAACCTGTGCTCAAATATTAAAGGACAACCAATAAAAATGTATTATTCAGTTTTTGGTAGATGCTGAAGAATTAAACCCCCTACTAGCTTCTATCTGTCTGTTGCCTTTGAGAGCTCTGCACTTTGCCCATTGTAAGCAGAGGCGTCCCTAGGGGGGGGCCAGAGGAGGCCCTGACCCCCCCAACATCATGCTGTGCCCCACCATGTGCCCCCCCAAACCAGACAACCAGATATTCTAGCCTGGGCCGTGTTTAAGTGTGTGCACTGCAGACTGCAGTACACTGTAATCACTGAACTACATTATCTCCATCCCTTCTGTCCCCCCCGATCTGTCTCCCTCCCCCTCTCCTGTTCTTTCAAAACATTCACAATTTACTTTCACTTTCAGTTAGGCAGATAATATACGGTGCAAATTTCTTTCCTGCATCCACAGATTGCAGAAAATAAACTTGCATGATTCCCCCATCAACAGACAGTGGTGACAGGGGAATATCCCTCCTGCCCAGCAATTATATTCTCCCGACAAACAGTGATTATCACTAGTGACTATACAGCAACCACTAGTGATAATTATAAGAGAATCTGCTCATTAATGGTTCAAATCTCAGCCAGTTTCTGCTGAAGCAGCTGAGATTTAAACTGTCTATGGCTGGTCTTAGCTCTTAGGCAGCCCATACATTGATTAGCACTGTGGAGTGTTGGCTTCCTGGCGGGATCGGGCATGTGGGATTTCAAACACACCCATGCCCATCTCTATTGGTTGTAGACAGTTGAGCTCCCTGCAGGTTGCTTAGCAGCAGTGGACCCTTCTCTGACATGCTGATCGGGATGCAATCCAGGTGATGCTCTTAGTCAAATCCTAGTCATAAACATCAGTGATTTTATTGATCAAAGCCCACACTTTACAGGCATAGAGCCCACATGGCTGCTGATCATTGCATTTTATAGTTGGCCCCCCCTACTTTTGTCCCTGTCCCCCCATGTGCCCCCCCTAAATATGAAAGCTGGAGACGCCACTGATTGTAAGGGGTTCCTAGTCTCTCTGATAGATTGTTTTATTTATCTTATATTGTGAAGAATGAAAAAAGAAGATTTGATACATGGCGCAGGAACACAGAAACGTGAATGGGAACACTCAAAATCCAAATTCTTAGGCCTCGTACACACGATAGGTTAACCAGAGGACAACGGTCTAATGGACCGTTTTCATCGGTCCAAACCGATCGTGTGTAGGCCCCATAGGTTATTTAACCATAGGTTAAAAAAAAGCCAACTTGCTTTAAAATTAACCTATGGATTCCTTACCGATGGGAAAAAAACGATCGTTAGTAGGCACGACCATCGGTTAAAAATCCACGCATGCTCAGAATCAAGTCAACGCATGCTTGGAAGCATTGAACTTCGTTTTTTTCAGCACGTCGTTGTGTTTTACGTTACCGCGGTCTGACACGATCGTTTTTTTAACTGATGGTGTATAGGCGTGACGGACCATCAGTCAGCTTCATCGGTTAACCTATGACAACTGTCCTTCAGACCGTTGTCCTCTGGTTAACTTATCGTGTGTACGAGGCTTTACAAGTCGCCAAGTATGACAGGCAGAGCTTACTGTTCGAGTATCATTAGATTGGGTGGATTGACCCTTCACCTTAAAGCAGAACTCCAGCCATTACAGCCCTTTTAACAATATGCTGATCTTTAAAGTGGTTGTTAACCCTTGCGATCCACTTTTTATTACAGGTAAGCCTGTATTAAGGCTTACCTGTAGTTAACGTGGATATCTCCTAAACCTGCACGATTTAGGAGATATTCCCTGTATCAGCATGTGCCGACATCATCAGCACATGTGCACTGAAGCAACGGAACGTTCGTGCCATTGCTTGAGCTTACGTGCCCTTACCGGTGGCTCCCACGCACATGCGCGGGATTGACGTCATCGCAGCTCTGGCCAAACACAGCGCCGGAGCCCGCGATACCCGGAATTAACTCCAGGAGCCATGTCGCCAGCCGGAGCAGTGTGCGGGGACTGCTATGGAGGCTTTGTACTAATGTGAGCATTTCATAATGAGCTAGTATGCTGTACATACCAGCTCATTATGCCTTTGTCTTGCTGTTTTTCTTTTTGTTTTTTTGCTTTTTTGTGGGTTTACAACTTTAAGGGAGTACAAAGCAAGCAAAAGCAGCTGCAAACAACTCTGCAACTGCAGGATCAGAGACCAGAATGTCAGGCATTAGAGCACCGAACACAGAGTGATAGCAATGCTCCTGGTGTTTAATAAAAATAGTAAATAAAAGAGATATGTTCACAAGGTGGCATATACCTTGTTGTACTTAACCCCTTATAAGCCAGCACATTTTTAAAAGTGCTGTATATCCTGGAGTTCTCCTTTAAAGCAGTAGTAAACCGCACTTTTTTTTTAAACCCTGCAAGACATTGGCATAATGTGCGATGTATACTAGCACATTATGAAATACTTACCTTAGAATAAAGCCCTCCAGCGACAGGCTTTCACCTCTGACAGGGCTTCCATCTTCACCTGATCTTCCTTCCGGGTTAGTATCCTCTAGCCGTCTGGTTGGCCGTGCCGCAATGACGTGGAAGTCATGGACCGCTGCACTGAGCTCTGAAGGAACCGCACGGGTATGCTGTCCCTTCAGAGTGCATGCGCTGGTAACATCACTATCTGCATGCAGTGTGAATATCTCCTAAACAGTGCAAGTTTAGGAGATATTCACTGTACCTACAGGTAAGCCTTATTATAAGCTTACCTGTAGGTACAAGTAAAAAAAAAAAAAAGGTATAGAATAGAATGGAATAGAATTGGGAAGGATTAAAAACTCTGCCATTTTTTGGAGGCAATTTCCCTTCACTTCCTGTCCTAGAGATGCAATAGGAGTTTAGAGAAATTTCTTAAAGTAAGGGGAATTCCCCTCTTACACTGGGAGCCAGTGTAGCACAAGGCTACTTGCTGTACGCACTGGTGCTGAGCGTCCGGTCTATGGGAGACAGACCAAGGCCTAAAGTGTAAGGCCTGAGCAGGAGAGCTGCGTTTACAAGCCAGGAGGGCTGAATGTTGTTTATTTCGGTAGCAGGACTGATATGCTGAATACCCCAGTGAGGGAAACTACTCTGTTTGTTGGAACTTTCTTTTAAATAAATGTAGGCAAAACCAGCCCCGAATGTAATGTGAATGTGGAGGCGCTAAAGAGTTACATAAAACATTTAATTAATTACTGAACCCTATAATTATTGAGGAAAAATATATATAGTAAAAAGAAACTGCACTATATCCAAATGCATTAGTACACATCTACCAAATGTGGCTGAACATCAAAATTGTAAAATTAAAATAATAATATAGAACATAAAGTGCATGTGCTAGTAACAAATCATAAATCGAATTATGCAAAGTCCTTAGATGAATAATTAAATGGATAGTAGTGAATTCTTAATAAACATCCAAAACAATCCGCAGATGCAAATCCAGTCATTTCTATCACCGTTCACCAGAGTTCCTTAATTTTCTCACACTCCCAGAAAATATGTATTAACGTACCCTCTGCTGCCTTGCACCTCCAACAAACATCTGTCTTCTGGGGGTAGATTCGATGTAGTACAGATGGTGTTCTGTACCATCTAGTTAAAATGTAATACCCTCCCTCTTGGTATCTGCTCGCTACTGAGGCCTTGTGGTTAAATACCAGAATACGGTTTCTCTGCTCTTGAGAGAATGTTATCCCCAAGGGGCAGATTCACAAAGAAATTACGCCGGCGTATCTATTGATATGCCGCGTAATTTCAAAATTCCTGCGTCGTATCTTTATTTTGAATCCTCAAAACAAGATACGACGGCTTCTGGGTTAGATCCAACAGGTGTACGTCTTCGTACGCCTTCGGATCTAAGATGCAATACTTCGGCGTCCGCTGGGTGGCGTTTTCCGTGTCGGGTATGCAAATTAGCGATTTACAGCGATCCACGAACGTACGCGCAGCCGTCGCATTTTCTAACGTCATCTGTAGTCGGCTTTTTCCAGCGTATAGTTAAAGCTGGTATTTTGTGGCGTATACATAGAATTGCCATGTTAAGTATGCCCGTCGTTCCCGCGTCGAAATTTGATTTTTTTTTTGCGTAAGTCAGTCGTGAATAGGGATGGACGTAACTCACGTCTAAGTTAAAAAATGACGTCCTAGAGACGTCATTTAGCGCAATGCACGGCGGGAAATTTCGGGACGACGCATGAGCAGTTCATTCGGCGCGGGGGCGCGCTTCATTTAAATGAAACCCACCCCCAACCTGCCCAATTTCAAATCCAACGCCAGAAATACACTAGGCCGCTGTAACTTACGGCGCAAAACCGCTGAGGATTCGAAAATGCGCCAGGTAAGGTACGGAGGCGTAGTGTATCTCCGATACGCTGCGCCGTTCTACATGTATGTGGATCTGGCCCCAAGTCTCTATCCCATGCCTGCCTATTTGTTTTTTGATTTTCTGTAAAAAAATTAATACAATTCAGGGTGGAACTCCACTTTAAGCTGACCACCCATAGCTCGAATTTTAGCCAGTTCCTGGAAATTGCAACAATTTGAGCAGTGAGTGGTCCAGCTGACACCACTCTGCTCAGAAAAGTTTGAATTAGAAGCCAAGTGGAAAATTCCACCAAACAGTGACTGCAGCCAATCAGCAGCAGTCAGGCCTCGTACACACGGCCGAGTTTCTCGGCAAAAACCAGCAAGAAGCTTGCTGGGTTTTTTTTGCAGAGGAAACCGGTCGTGTGTACACTTTTCAACGAGGAAACCGCCGAGGATCTCGTCGGGCCAAAAAGAAAGCATGTCTTCTTTTTCCTCGACGGCAATGGGAAAATTTGGCTCGCCGAGATCCTTCACAAGAAACTCGACGAGCAAAACGATGTGTTTCGCCCGTCGAGTTCCTCGGACGTGTGTACGAGGCTTCACTGTTTGAGTATTCTGACAGCCACGGTGCCCGGTGTCAGAATACAATAGTTGACAGCTGTAGATTCGTCCAAGCCTGGCAGCCTTTGCTGTGAGTTCTCTTTACAAAATCCACTGAGCTCTGGAAAACAAGTAATTTTTATGTAAATCTGGAAGACTGGTTATATAGCAAAACAACAGATAGAAAACAATGGTTCAAAATTTATAAACCTAGAAAAAAATAAAATCATAAGTTTTCCTTTAATTTGTCAACTGTAAATACTGGAAGTGAAGTCTGGCTTTGTAAACACCCAGATGTATCATATGAAAAATAGAAATACTAATACTAAAGTTATGTAACATACCAAAAAATTAAAACAAAAAAGGAAACAAAAAAGAAATCAAACTGTGTTTCCAAGGAATAAAGCAAAACCAAAAGTATTGAAGCATAAACATTTCCGAATTTTTAAGTTACATAGTTTTGTGCAAATAATTACAAATATTCAGTGGAATGGCATGTTTTGCCATTCTTGTCTCAAGATATTGTGGGAAAGTACACGTTACAAGCATAAAATTAATCTCCTCTAATGCTGCTTTGGAACATGCTTTGATTTCTACCCTGAGTTTTATTTGCTTGGTTGCTAAGCATCCACCAATACAAAATGTTAGGAAAGCAGTTCAAAGGCTGGCAAACTTTGTAGACCATATTACTGTTATCTTCCAAGACCCACTTCAAGATCCTGCTAAGTGAAGCATTTATTATAAACAACAAGTGCTAAAAAGATTGCTATCTTGTATTTTCCTGTTCAGGAATGATCTAATTGCTGAGCATACTATGTTTTTGTCTTTCTGAATTACACTGGAGTACCATGAACACCTTTCTGAGAACGTTCTCCATAAAACAATTGAAATCATTCAGACTGATAGCTCTCCATTGTTAGGCAATGCATAGTTATTTATTTTTATATTTCTTTTGCTGTAGCCCTCAGTACTCCTGTCCACTCACTGTTTAACCACTTGCTTACTGGGCCCCTTCCTGCCCAGGCGAAATTTCAGCTTTCAGCACTGTCACGCTTTGAATGACAATTGCGCGGTCGTGCGACGTGGCTCCAAAACAAAATTGACGTCCTTTTTTTCCCACAAATAGAGCTTTCTTTTGGTGGTATTTTATTATCTCTGCGGTTTTTATTTTTTGGGATATAAACAAAAATAGAGCGATAATTTTGAAAAAAAACAAAATTTTTTACTTTTTGCTATATCCACAAAAAAAAAATTCTCAGTTTAGTCCGATACGTATTCTTCTACATATTTTTGGTAAAAAGAAAAATCGCAATAAGTGTATAGTGATTGGTTTCCGCAACCGCCTACAAAATAGAGGATAGAATTATGACATTTTTTTTTTATTATTATTATTTTTTTTACTAGTAATGGCGGTGATTTTTGTCAGGACTGCGATATTACGGCGGACATATCGGACACTTTTGACACATTTTTGGGACCATTCACATTTATACAGCGAATAGTGCTATACATATGCACTGATTACTGTATAAATGTGACTGGCAGGGAAGGGGTTAACACTAGGGGGCGAGGAAGGGGTTAATGTGTGCCCTGCAATGTGTTTCTAACTGTGAGGGGAGGGGAGTGACTGGGGGAGGTGACCGATGGTTATCCCTATATACAAGGGACATACCATCAGTCTGTTCTCCCTGATAGGACGTGGAGCTCTGTGTGGGCACCTGAGTGACGCGGTGGGCGTGCACGCGCTGGCAGCGGCGCTCGCCCCCCAGTGGCTGGAGGCCGGATATAGATGGCCTCCCGCCAATTAAGAGCCACATTGTGGCCATAAAAAGTCGTCGGGCGGGGGGAAAGTGGTTAATATACATTGTCATTTCTATTTCTGTATGTGGATAATGGCACTGTAATTATTTTAATAAATGAAAAAATATATAAGTACCTTTTTCCTATGTGATATACAGCTGTCACATGACCGAGCACTTTCCCAGTCTGTCTGCAGGGAAACATAAGCCAGAGGAGCTTTTATTCTTCTGCTGCTGGTAACATGTTAAAAAAATGAGGTTTGGAAAATAAATAAATAATATTAATAAACAACTTTAAATTTGAATACAAATATATATTTAAAATTAAACCTTCATTATTTTGTGGGGAAAAAATGGTGTGGGAAGATATCTGCCAGTCACAGGCGGTGTCACGCCCCTCCGGGCTGTGTCTTAGAATAAGAGGGAGATGAAGCCTCCATTAATCTACAGGTACTATATCCAGCCCGCATTGTGTTTAGCTGGTTAGTGGACATGGAGGAGGAGGGAGGGAGTGGGCTGTCATTTACCACTGTGTACTGTATATGCCCACATGTGTGACTCTATAGTCACATGGGCTGCTCAGATGTGATAGGGAGGAAATGGTCAGCATAGAAATACACTAAGCATGTGCAGAGTTACCATCACAGCTGCAAAATCCCTAGTTGAATTCAGAACAGTAAGTGGAGACATAGAGCAGCAGGGTCAACCAGAATATGATTATGCAGAATACATAAAATGAATTTCATAGTGACTGAGTATGAACAGCATGTAATACACCATTGATTGATAGCTTTTTATGATGTGGGTTTAGTGACACTTTAAAACTGAATCCACCCATTTCTCATTTCATAATAGGTCAGTACTCTTGTAAGAGATGCAACAGATTTGTGAGAATTTGTTGCAGAATTTGGACTATATAGGGGTTCATTCTGATACAATAACAAACACTTTTGTAAGACACAAGCACTTAGCACGCAGATTTATGTTGCAAAATCTCTGTGGTTGCTTATTAAAGTTCAAGTAAAGCCAAAACTTTTTTAATTCTGGAGAGGATGTGGAAGTGTGAGGCCCCATACACACGAGAGGATTTATCCGCAGATACGGTCCAGCGGACCGTATCCGCGGATAAATCCTCTCGAGGATTTCAGAAGATTTCTATGCGATGGCGTGTACACACCATCGCATTGAAATCCGCACTGAAATCCTCTGCCGATGACGTGTCGCGCCGTCGCCGCTATTATGACGCGGCGACGGGCGCGACGCTGTCATATAAGGAATTCCACGCATGCGTCAAATCATTACGACGCGTGCGGGGAATCCCTTTGGGCGGATGGATCCGGTAAGTCTGTACAGACGAGCGGATCCATCCGTTGGAATGGATTCCAGCAGATGGATTTGTTGAGCATGTCAGCAAATATCCATCTGCTGGAAATCCATCCCAGGGGAGATTTATCTGCGGATAAATATCCGTTGGCGTGTACACACCATAGGATCTATCCGCAGAAACCCATTTGCTGGGATTTATCTGCGGATAGATTCTATGGTGTGTATGGGGCCTGAGAGCACTCTAATGCTCCGTACACACGATCGGAAATTCCGACAGCAAAAGTCTGATGTGAGCTTTTGAACGGAAATTCCGATCGTGTGTATGCTCCATCATACTTTTGCTGTTGGAATTTCCGGCAACAAAAGATTGAGAGCTGGTTCTCAAATTTTTCGACAGAAAATCCGATCGTCTGTATCAATTCCAACGCGCAAAATTCTGACGCATGTTCGGAAACAATTTGACGCATGCTTGGAAGCATTGAATTTAATTTTCTCGGCTCGTCGTAGTGTTGTACGTCACCGCATTCTTGACAGACGAAAGTTCAGAAAACTTTTGTGTGACCGTGTGTATGCAAGCCAAGCTAGAGCGGAATTCCGTTCAAGGTTTTTCCGACAGAAAATCAGATCGTGTGTATGCGGCATTAGAGAATAATGCAAAAGTGTATATTACAATAAAATAGTTCACTAAAAATCCACAAAGATAACCAATGCATTTCGGGGGATCCGGGGGGGGGGGGGGCATTTCACCAGGCTTAAAATGAATAAAAATATATATTATATGAGAAGGGTTTGCACAAAAGTCTGCAATAACAATTTACAAATGATGTGATTTCACCATTTTTATTTATTGATGTGATTTTAATTTTTTTATTTTTTTTTTATTTTTTTTTCAATATTTTATGTTTTATTTTAGAAATGTTTTTGATGCAATTAAATTGATATAAATGTAGTTCTTTTTGCAAAATTAAAAGGGATATCTCCCAAATCAAATGTATGTTTGCCAGGGTGGCTGATGTTACATGTATTTTATTCATTCACAGGAAACTGTAAAAGAATGACGTAGCTGTATAGCCGCGCTCAGGGCTGGACTGGGACAGAAATTTGGCCCTGGACTTAATCCAGACTGGCCCACTTTGACAGATCTCTCCCATGGCGGCCGGACAACTCCCGCACCCCCCCCCCCCCCCCCGGCCACCCAAGCCCCCTCTCCCCCCTCACTAGCCACTAGCCGTTCTACTTTATTAGAGTAGAATGGCTGGTACTGGTACTCTTATAGGCAGTACCAGTGGGGAAGCTAGACATTATAGACATTATTTCACCCGGGGCAAAGAATCAGTTAGGTGCTCCCCCTTATGAGACAAGATTAGGCAGAAGTGAGAAACTCCCAGGCCATAGCTGTTGAGTCAGCTGTCTGTCCCCTCCCCCTATGCTCCTCTGTTGTCTCCCCTGCTCCTCTGGTCCTCCCCCCTGCTTCTTTGTTCCCCCCAGGTGAGCGCTGCGGCGAGGGAGAGACAGAGGAGCGGAGGGACGCGGCATTCCGCTGTCACTGAAGCCGGCCCACCGGGAAACTCCCTGTAGTCCCAATGGCCAATCCATCCCTGGCCGCGCTACTTTTAAATAGTGACAATGGGTGCATTAAGAAGATCGTGGTGAGAAGCTGCACAAGCTGGTACATGTTATACATGTTACATGGAGCATGTTCCAAATATGAAATTATCCTTTATTGCAATGAACAGAGGTAGTATATTTTACTTATTTAAAATGTTGTAGAAATTATCCTCACTTTGGGCAGATTTCATAACAGGAACAACCCAACATTTTGATCCCTTATTTTCAGTCCCTGGAGACAATGGCCCACAAGAATAGAGATCAGGGACACCGACAGCAATAAAAATCCAACAGAGGTTATAATCCTTCCTTCACTCCTCACTCGTCTAAAATTTAAAGTGGATGTAAACCCACTCTCATCCTTTGTAAACTACATTACATATTGCATACATTGATTTACAAAAAGTGATTTCTATCTAACAGCAATGAGCCATAATGGTCTACTTGGCTGTTTGGCCCATAGTTGCATGAGCAGCCATGAATTTTGGGCCAAATTCTCAAAAACGCTGCCTAACTTAACTTTCAGCAGTTAAGTTACACAGGCGTTAAATTTCTACCTAAGTGCCCGATCCACAAAGCACTTACCTAGAAATTACACGCCGTGTAACCTAAGTGCCTCCGTCGCAAGGCGGTCGTCTCCTCGAGGAGGCGATTCCTATTCAAATGAGGCGCGCTCCCGCGCCGGACGTACTGCGCATGCGTGTGACGTCATTTTTCCCGACGTGCAGCGCACGAACGTAATTTACGCCGGGCTTTGTGGATTGCGACGGGACAATAAAGTTGCGACGGGTGAAAAAAAAAATACGCCCCGGGAAAAAAAATTCAAATTTAAAAAAAAATCGCGGCAATCGAAAAAAAGGTCTGGTTTTACATGGTGTACTAACTTTACACATTGTAAAACCAGCCCTAATTTAACGCGTGCAAATCGTAACTTACGCAGAAAACACAAAGCTTAAAAGCTTTGTGGATCTGCTTAAGTACTCATTTGCATACGCTAGCCGGCATTTCGACTCGAAATGCCCCCAGCGGCGGATGCGGTACTGCATCCTAAGATCCGACAGTGTAATTGTCTTACAGATGTCGGATCTTCTGACTATCTGTGGAAAAATCCTTCTGAGGATCAGTTCCAAAGATAGGCACAGGGATACGCAGGCTGAACAGCAGATCCGCCTGCGTATCCCTTTTGAGGATTTGGCCCTAGATTCCTAGTAAGATTTTCATTACATTATTTTGATGTGATTCTTAACCTCCCTAGCGGTATGATTATTTCAGAAAAAAAGGTGCTGAAAGCGGTACCATTATTTCCAAGGAAATTTGGCGTTTTATACTGTAGGTCTGTAATTCTTAGGAATAACTCACTTAAATCTGACCAAACAAGAGTCTAGTAGGCATCCCGGGTATGAAATTTTTTTAAAAACAAAATGATAAATTATAATATAATAAATAATTATAACAAATAATAATATAATTATAATAAAAATTATTCAATAATGTAATCAACTCAAAATCACTGAAATTTGCTCAGTTGCAGAATTGTCGCTGTCATTACTTTTATTTTTTTATGACGAATTTCCCCACAAATCACTATCGCACAATTCTGCAAGTGATTATAATTTAATATCGCTGTTTTTTAGCTGCTCTAAAACCATTTTGGACATAAAGGGACACTTTTGGTTGCTATGGACAATCTACAGTTTGCAGGGAGAAAGAACAGTTTTTATTATATAAAAGTACATGTAGGGCACTGGGCAGACCACTAGGGACAAGGGGGGGGGGGTGTATTTTTTACATACAGTACTGTAATCTATAAGATTACAGTATACTGTATGTATTGTGTTTGTTTACCTTTTTGAATTTGTCGCCGTTCTCCGCCCCGTGCGTCGTAACGTCGCAGGGAACGGAGATCGGCGGCACACAGAGGCACTGTGTGAATCGAGCGAGCACCCGCTCGCTCACACAGCGCGGTGGCATCGCTGGATCCAGGGACAAGGTAAGTAAACCATGCCTGTGGATTCAGCGAGGCGAGGCCGAGTCTGACTCGGGGTTACCGATCGCAGCACAAAAATGTAACCCCGAGTCAGACTCGAGAATACCGCCAGGGGGGTTAAGGCCCGTACACACTATCGGATATTCCGACAACAATTGTCCGATGGACGTGTTTTGACGGATAATCTGACCGTCTGTATGCTACATCGGACAATTGTTGTCAGAATTTCCAACAACAAATGTTGGATGGTCATGCTCTCAAATTGTCCGACAACAAATGTGTTCCGTCGGATGATCCGATAGTGTGTACACAAATCCGTCGGATTAAAATCCAAAGTACAAACACGCATGCTCCCAACCAATGCTAAACATCAGACAACAATAGCAGAAGTTGCCCAACGGGTGACGGTAAAGAGCTGAAAAACCACGTGGTTTGATGTATGTTGACTGAAAATGTTCTGCCGTCTGTATGCAGAACAAGTTCACAGACAATGCCCTTAGGACAAAAATCCACGGATTTGTCCGATGGAAGTCCGATCGTCTGTGTGAGGCTTTAGATATACGTTTGTTGTGTTTGTATACTTAGATATATGACATTAGACACATTTTTCATAAGTAGGCTCTCTGGCCTCACAGATGCAGCAGACACGTATAGGACAAATGCAAGTGTCCACAGTAGGGTGAATTGATTGTATGGGAAAATTTCAGCAAATTAAGGCTATACCATTTATGAGAAGACTCAGAGGCAATGGGAGGTGAAGCAAGTGATCTAGAAAGGAGAGTTCCATGGGACAGTGAGGTCAGCATTAAAATAAGACAAAAGAATGAGACATAGGGGGAGACCCCCGTGTAATATATTCAGGGTCACAAAAAGAATGAGCAAGGTCAGAAGGGTCACTCAGAAAGTCAACCCCTTACTGAGAGGGAACTGGAGTTTTTATTTCAGTAACCTACGCCAGACTGCCTTCAGCCTGGACTGTGAAATCTCCTGTTATCTTCCATATGCTATGCCCCTTATAACCTTATATATATTGCTTTTCTAGCATCTTGCATGGAATATCAAAGATGTTTGGCAGTTTAAAAAAGGATTTATACACTAATCTTACACAGTGAAATATATGTCACACTGTATAAGGTTTAAAGTGACCTCCAGCCCTTCACTTCAGTCTCTCACAGTTATATAGACTCCTTCACTGTACTGAAATTGCTTACTTTGATTTCACTGCACATTATCAGATTCTCACAATGGGCTCCATTCACTAAAGCTGATTGCAAGGGAATAAGTAAATAAATACATGTGGTAAATAAGTAATGGTCCAGGCATGTGATAGTCAAAGAACCTGTTTAGCTGGTAGTTAAGGTGCCGTGGGCCACCAGTGTCCTTAAAGTGGTTGTAAACCCTCGGGGACAAGTTACACCTACAGGTAAGCCTAGATTAAAGCTTACCTGTAGGTGCTTCAAATATCTCCGACACGGTCTCGGAGATATTTGCAATTTCCCTGAGCGACGACTTCAACGGCGCATGCGCCAACTTGAAAGGGCACACTGTGCTGTTTTGCTGTTTCAAGCCAGGGTCATGCCGTCAAAGGCGACTCTTTTGTCCCGCGACACGCGACTCTGGGCTGACAGCGAGCCGTGAAAGGCGGCCCCGGAAGAAGAACGGTGAAGATGGATGCTCTCTGCCAGCGTGGAAGACGGTGACATTGCGGGCTTCTACTGCAGGTAAGTGTCACATAATGGGCTACTATTCTATGCATAGTAGCCCATTATAATTTACCTTTGCAGGAAAAGATAGAGAAAGTAAACCCCATCAGGGGGCCGCCGTGTCCTTAACAACCATAACTCATCTGCTGTCAGTGGGTTCCCCAAATTCCCAACATTGCCAGCATTTAAAAATAAAACAGTGGGTCTGATATGAATTTTAAAGGTAATCCCACTCTAAAATTTTCGAAAAATGGCATGGGATTCCCCCAAAAGGCATACCAGACCCTTATCTCGGCATGCAGCTTGGCAGGCCAGGAAAAAAGGGGATGAGGAGGGCCCCCCTTCTGAACCATACCAGGCCACATGCCCCTTCCCAAAGCACCTTGTCCTATGTTGATGGAGACAAGAGCCTCTTCCCCACAACGGCCTCTTTGAATAAAGGACTTGTCAAAAACTGGGTGTGTGATTTTATTAACTTTGCACTTTTTTGGTTAATGAGTAACGGTACTATTTGCTCATACTCATTCACATGTGGGGGGCATGATCTGGGGGCCCCCCTTGTTCCAGATTCCCATAAGCCAATGCCCACAGACCCTTACAACCACTGTCCAGGGTTGTGGGGAAGAGGTCATTGTTCCCATCAACATAGGGACAGGGTGCTTTTGAAAGGGGCACCCCTCATGTTCAGGGCACCTGGCCTGGTATGGTTTAGAAGGATGGGGGCTTGCTTGTCTCCCCCTTTCTCGGCCTGCTGGGCTGCATGCTCAGATATTTTGTGAGGAACCCCTTGATAAACCATCTAAAAAACCCGGCATGTCTCCTCTGGGCTCCACTGAATGTTTTGCAATGCACATCGCATTGCATTTAATTCTTTCCCGGCTAAACTAGCCAGGGAAAGTGACAGGGTGATCCACAAGTGAAGTCATAAACTTAGCTTTCTGGGCCACAGCATGAAGGGGAGGAGAGTGGACGTGTGTCCGCTCTTTTCCTTCCCCTCTACCAGGCAGCGAAGCCACCTGAATGCTTCTACCCCACAGGCAGAAGTCTGCCTGTCAGTTTTACACACAAACCCGGTGGCTGCAGCCACCGGATTGTGTGTAAAACCCCTCGCTGTCAGTGAAAGAGTTAAATGTTTGACACAACATGGTTTGCATTAAAGTACAAGTTTTATTTAAAAAAATAACAAACATGTTATACTTACCTGCTCTGTGCAATTATTTTGCACAAAGCAGTCCCGATCCTCCCTTTTCTCGGGTCCCCCGCCAGTGCCCTGGGCTCCTCCTCCTGCCGAATGCCCCCATAGGAAGCCCCTTGCTATGGAGGCACTCATGGTGCTTGCCCCTCTCTATGTGTCCATGAGACACACAGAGGGGGCAAGCCCCACCCCCATTCCCTCCTCACTGGCTGTTATTGATAGCTGTGTCTGAGCCAATGAGGGGGCAGAGAGCCAAGAGAGCAGTGGCTCTCATGCATATCACTGGATCGAGAACAGGCTCAGGTAAGTATTAGTGGGAAAGCAAGGTAAGAAATCTTCAGCCTTTAGAACCATTTTAAGGGTCCTTTCACACAGGCGGTCCACCCAGCGGACTTTGCTTTGCTCAGTGGGGGATCCCTCCACTGAGCAGTAGACATGTGCACACTGAAATATTTTGTTTCAGAATTTCGTTTTCGTACGGAAAATACATTTATTTAGTTACTCCCAAAATTCTTTTTTAATTATTTAGTTTTTCGTTAGAAATTGTATTCGTCCGAAAATCCGAATGAATTAAGGTTGAATCTGCCATTGAATACTTATGGTGTCTGTCGAATGTTCGAAGAAGATTTGACGGAGCAGCGAAACTGTACGTCGAATCGTACATTTCCGGTCGAATGTTCCACCTACAAGCTATAGAAGAATTCTAATGTTGTATGACTAGTAATAATTATATTTATTAATTATTATTACTAGTCAACCAACATTAGAATTTTTCTATAGCCTATGGGCCGAGCATTTGAGCAGAAATGTACGATTGCAGCGTCGTACAGTTTAGCACCTTAAGCCTTCAATGACAGATTTGACGTGTGTATGTTTTTCGATGCTTTGTCGAATCTTCGTCGTTCATGTTGAATTAGTTAGTTCTAGCTATTTTACTGCTCCTCCTCTTTGGTTACAATTAGCCAATAACATTCATCATCATCATTATTTTTATTTTACTTCCCCCACCCAATTCCAGCAGCGATCTTTTCTCTCTATAATGTTGAATCTTTTCTCTCTATAATGTCGAATTTTTTCTCTCTATAATGTCGAATCTTTTCTCTCTAAAATTTTGAATCTTTTCTCTCTATAATGTCGAATCTTTTCTCTCTATGTAGAATAATCTTGGACTAATAGAGTTAAGGTTAGGTACATTTGACCGACGAAAACGAAAATAAAGCATTTGTTTATGTCGGATCTTTCGGTTTTCGTATTCTGCACTTTCGTTTTCATTTGTTAAACCAATAACGAAAATAGCTGAAATTCGGACGAAAATTTATTCGTCTCCGCTTACTATGCAGAGCCCCGATGTCCGCTATGGGGAGATCGGATGAAAACAGACCAGGTGCCCATTTTCATTCGATCCCATCCTCCAGATAGCTGGAAAATAGGGTCACCATCCATCTAGATTTCACAGACAGGAGCAGATCGAATAGCAGCGGGTGTCAGTGGGCATTAGGATTGCCACATCATCCCTTTAATCCAGGACACATATGAATTGCACCAAGTGAGTTTAATTACCATCTTAATCAGCCACAGAATTAATTAATGCGTGTCCTGGATTAAAGGAATGATGTAGCAACCCTAGCGGACATGTCACCGCTAGGGTTGCCACCTCATCCCTTTAAAACAGAACACATATGAATTACACAGGTTCTGTGTCTAATTAAGGTGGCAATTTGACTCATTTGGTGCCTTACCTGCATTAAATCAGCCACAGAACTTGTGTAATTCATATGTGTTCTGTTTTAAAGGGATGAGGTGGCAACCCTATTCACCGCTGACATCTGCCGATCCATAGGAGTGAATGGAGGTTCCGATCAGGTCCGCCTGAAAAACTGACAGCCGGACCTTATCGGAAAGCCTGTGTGAAAGGGGCCTTTGGCAGCCTTTTTATTTGAATGACCTGTCAAACAACAATAGATCAAAGTTTCAACTTTTTGCATCTTTTTAGAACAGGGGACCGTAAAACATGAAAACATGGTACTTTGCAGGTCCATTGTGAAGGTTCATTAGGGTGCCAAAAAAAATACATACATTTGTTATTTATTTTCTGTCAATTTATTATTTAACTTTATTATATTCCCAGAAGTTCAAAAGATTATTTTTTTTTGTTTCACAAATTAAAATAATTGATATATATATATCTATATACTATAGATATATATATCTACCACAATAAATTATACATTGTTACTTATTTACAAAGATTCATAACAGTTTTACAGATTGAAATTTTCAAAAAAAAATTCTGTTAGCGTCTGTGTAATTTATTTAAAACATACTGCATGAAACCCTCATGGCATTTTAATCTCTTTGTATTAAAAATGTTGAAAAGTGAGATTTTATTCTATTGCAGTAGTTTGCTGCCCTAGATAAAATGACAGAGTCGCAGAGATGAGCCCGAAAATGGCATTTAGAGAAGGAGGTGAGAGGGGCTGCTACTTTAATTAATGGATGATCCACTAGAATCACAAGGAAAGGTCTGAGTTGTAGATAGTGGCCTCCCTCTGAGCCTCTCTGGGATATAATGAGAGAGCTGTGTTCATTACTGGCAGCTGAGGGCTAGGGTCACTGGGAATGGATTTGCAAGGCCCTCATTGAGGGATCACTACATGCTGAGAGGAGCTGGCCATGCTCAGGGACACCTGGTCATTAACATTGCTAATTAGCAGCCATTAATCAGGACTCTCGGTTCTTTCTCTCTGTATGTGTGTGCATGTTTCGCTGGCTCAGGCCAACCAGCTGAATAGGAAGATTGTTTCCGTACCTCGGAAAGAGGTGGAATGACAGTAGTTCCCATCCACTGGAGATGAAATGGATTAAGGAAAAAGGTTAGACAACAGTTTAAGATGAGCCGGGAGAGACTGCCATGTAAGAAGACCTGAGCAGGACGGAATCAATCACCTATAATTAGCAGCATATTCTCTAAGCCATTGCTAATCAGTGTGCGAGCTTCCGTGTAACCTCTGCATTTGTTAAATAGGCGCGTCTTCACCTTGGAGTTTTTATGTGCCGTCATCTGGCAAATGGTTAGACGTTGGCAAATGTTTCTGGTTCTTTCCTGAGATACAGCGTTATACGCAAATAGCCAACTTCTCAAAACGATAGTTCCTAGTCCAACAGCGAGTAATGTAATAATGATATAACTCACAGCTATAAATTCACTTCAGCTGATAAAAAAAAAAAAACTGTATGTGGATTAAATGGCCATTTTTAATAGCGTTGCCTGCCGTACAAAATTAATACAGTATAATCATTAATAAAATCCAAAGCAAAAGGAAAACAGACATTGTGCTTGTAACAACCACTTAGCATTGTTTTTATAGCATGCAAAGAGGAGGGGCAGCTCTAGTTTTTATAAAGTAGGGTAAAATAATTCAAGTAAACTTGTTCAGCTTTTAAATTAAATGTAAACATAACGTAATGAGTGATTTATTTTGTTAAAAATAAATGAAACATATTAGAATTTTTTGTTGGCATTAGTGAAATTGTTGCCATTAACCACTTACAGACGGAATATTTTCCCGCTTCATGACCATGGCATTTTTTTGCAATACATTGCTTTAAGGCCCCTTTCAGACTGAGGCAGGAGCTGCGGTGGCGGTATAACGCCGCTAAAAATAGCGGCGCTATACCGCCGGAATTGCCGCGGGTATCAGCCGCTAGCGGTGCGGTATTAACCCCCGCTAGCGGCCGATAAAGAGTTAATATCGCCCGCAATGCGCCTCTATAGAGGCGCATTGCGGGCGGTATTGCCGCGGTTCCCATTGTTTTCAATGGGAAGGAGCGGTGAAGGAGCGGTATACACGCCGCTCCTCTCACCGCTCCAAAGATGCTGCTGACAGGAGATTTTTTTGTCTCCCGCCAGCGCATCGCCTCAGTGTGAAAGCCCTCAGGCTTTCACATTGAGTCTGCAGTGCAGGAGTTTTTCAGGCGGGATAGCAGCGCTATTTTTAGCGCTTTACCGCCTGAAAAACTCCTCAATGTGAAAGGGGCCTAACTGACAATTGCGCGGTCGTGAGACATTGTACCCAAATAAAATTGACATCCTTTTTTTTTTTTCACAAATAGAGCTTTCTTTTGGTGGTATTTGATCACCTCTGTGGTTTTAATTTTTTGCGCAATAAACAAAAAAGAGTGTAAATTTTGAAAAAAAATATATTCTTTTTACTTTTTGCTATAGTAGATCATCATCACCAACACCAGCTGACATCACTCCCTTACCGTACTATATCTTTAAAGGAGCAGTACTGTCACCTTGCTGCTTTCCTGACCTGAACCAAAAACACCCCCCTGAGGTGTTCCTCCTCACCTATAATATATATATATATATATATATATATATATATATATATATATATATATATATATATATATATATATATATATATATATATATACATATATATATATATATATAGGTATGAGCCTTTTACAGAATTGCCTGGATGATTTATCATCATCATTTGGAAGTGTCCATTATTACCATCTGGCGGGCTTCCTATGAATTGGTTTCGTATTGAGTAATATCCATCCGTTACTGATAAAAAAATCGCAAAAGTATATTGATTGGTTTACGCAAAAGTTATAGCATCTACAAAATAGGGGATAGATATATGGCATTTTGTTTTACTAGTAATGGCGGCGATCTACGATTTTTAGTGGGGCTGTGACATTGCGACGGACAGATCAGACACGTTTGACACTTTTTTGGGACCACTGACACTTATACAGCAATCAGTGCTATAAAACGCACCGATTACTGTGTAAATGTCACTGGCAGGGAAGGAGTTAACATGAGGGGGCGATCAAGGGGTTAGATGTGTTCCCTGGGAGGTGTTTCTAACTTTGGGGGGATAGGACTGACTGGAGGAGGAGACATATCGCTGTACCCAATCACTAGGAACAGCAGATCTGTCTCTTCTCCCCTGTCTGGCTATCTTTCCCGCACTCGTGGGCTGCCAGCAGACATTGTGGCCGCTGGCTACGCGCAACAGGTCCCCTGCTATGGCTCTTAAAGGAGCCAACGTACACCCTGCGGAAACAAGCTTACCTGCCACTGTATAATGACGGCGGCTGGTTGGCAAGTGGTTAAAGGAGAAGTGCAGCCAAAGCTTGTTTGTGTGGATCATAATAATGCAGTTTGTTCTGCATTCCCGTGACCCCTTTCCAGCAGACAGCAGCTGATGGCTGACATCACAAGGCCAGTGAGCGATCAGCAGTGTTTGATCACACAATTTTTTTCTACAGCAATAACAATATACATACGTACATTAGCACATCTACTTTATATTTACAACTAATATTTTCTTCAACATTACCAATTACTACCACATATTCACACAGTTGTATTATCTTGACAAACCTATACTCATCATTTACTAATGTTTCCTCCTAATTCTAATACAACTCTGTAATGTTTCCTACTATTATTGCAATACATTTTCCTTAACCAGGGATAGCCCTGGTTATCCTCCCAGATACAAGTAAAATTATTAAAGAGACATAAAAAAAGAGAGAAAAGAAAAAAAAACACACGTTAATATTGTTAATACATTCTTAATGGCATCCCAAAGCGCTAACCCAATGGATTTGTGAGGCACATGCATTGTGGCAGACCACAACCACAGTATAACCCCAATTGCAAATACACTACACGAGGCACGGCCTGAATGAAAAGCCAACACCAGCATGCTGCAAAAAAAGAATCTTATAGCTAGATTCGCATAGAGTTAGGCCGGCGTATCAGTAGATACTAACTCAGAATCGAAATCAGAATCTGTGCCGACCTAAGTTTAAGTGTATTCTCAAACAGAGATACACTTAAACCTATCTAAGATATGACGGCTTGCGCCGTCCTATCTTAGGGTGCAATATTTAGGCTGGCTGCTAGGTGGCGCTTCCATTGCGGTCGGCGTAGAATATGTAAATCACTAGATACGCCTATTCACGAACGTACGCCCGGCCGACGCAGTACAGATACGCCGTTTACGTAACGCATTATCAGGCCTAAAGATATTCCATCAAATAGTTGGAATAGTAATGTTAAAGTATGGCCGCCGTTCCCGCGTCGAAATTCGAAAATTTTACGTTGTTTGCGTAAGTTGTCCGTGAATAGGGATTTACGTCATTTACGTCCACGTCGAAATCAATAGGACCGTGTGGCGTACTTAGCCGCAATGCACACTGGGATATGTAGGCGGACGGCGCATGCGCCATTCGTAAAATATGTCAATCACGTCAGGTCAAGCCCCATTAACATACAACATGCCCCCTCAGCCGAATTTGAATTAGCCGCCCTTACGCCTGCCCGATTTACGCTACGCCGCCGTAACTTAGCAGGCAAGTACTTTGAGAATCATGTACTTGCCTCGCTAAATTACGGCGGCGTAGTGTAAATGCCATACACTACGCCGCCGCAACTATGCGCTCGCCATCCTGAATCTAGCTATTAATCTCTGTGTGGAAGCAGTGGTCTATCTGCAGAGGTTCAACATGCCTGATACTAAGTCAGAGCTTGCACCAAGAGCAAGGGTTCTCCTCGGTAGCATGCTGGTAGGGGACAGACTTTTCTACTCAGGAGCCTCCAGTTGATACCTATTACGGAGAAATGCACCATGTGGGGCCACAATTGTGACGTCATTGCGCACAAGCTGGCGGGTGAGGCCTGTGACCGTGTCTGCATTTGTGTCTAAAGCCCTCTGTTTTTATCTTCTAAGTGTAATGCCGCGTACACCCGACCGTTTTTCGGGTTGTAAAAAACACTCAAAGAATTTTTCTCAGCTCTAGCAACAGTGGGCAGGGATCTGAAGTCTCACAGTGCAGATCTCAGTAAGGGCAGCTCTAAAAGGAGGAGCCCTGATCGGAGAGAAGGGACACTTCCTCCCCTCACACTACTTGGGAACATGCAGAGTTGTGGCCAATGGTGTATTTAGATTTTGTGCTGCCCTAGGCCTGACTAAACTTGCGCAACCCCTAATTTTAAATATGACCCACCCCTTCCTGTCAAGACCCACCCTGTCATCTTCATGGGAGGAAGACAGAGGGATGCCGTGGGTGAAGGACAGAGGGATGCCGTTGGGGGAAGGATGCTGTGGGAAGAGGACAGAGGGACGCCGTGTGAGAAGGACGCTGTGGGAAGAGGACAGAGGGACGCTGTGGGAGAAGGACGCTGTGGAAGAGGACAGAGGGACGCTGTGGGAAGAGGACCGAGGGACACCGTGGGAGGACGTCGTGGGAAGAGGACAGAGAGGGATGTTGTGGCGGTCAATAAGGCCTAGAGAATAGCAGGCTAAGCACTTCCTAATGGCTCAGTCCCTGGGAATAGTAATGGATAATGGCCAACAGGCCCTCTTACTAGACCCACCAAAAACGCAACAGTGATCCCTCTGGCTGGACGTTCGCTCACTCTGGGTTGCCCGGGGTGACTCTAGTCAGTAGTGTAGCATGTCTGTATCCTGGCAGTGGCTCTGTCTTTCTTCCTCTCTGGTGGTGGGGGTACAACGTGGCTCTCTCTCTGGTGGTGCGGGTACAGTGTGGCTCCATCTCTGGTGGTGCGGGTACAGCGGTTACAGCGTGGCTCCCTCTCTGGTGGCGCGGGAACAGTGTGGCTCCCTCTCTGGTGGTGCGGGTACAGCGTGGCTCTCTGGTGGTGCGTGTACAACGTGGCTCTCTGGTGGTGTGGGTACAGCGTGACTCTCTGGTGGTGGGGTACTGCGTGACTCTCTGGTGGTGCAGGGTACATCGTGGCTCTCTGGTGGTGCAGCGTGGCTCTCTTGTGGTGCGGGTACAGCGTGGCTCTCTGGTGGTGCAGCTTGGCTTTTTAGTGGTGCGGGTACAGCGTGGCTCTCTGGTGGTGCGGGTACAGCGTGTCTCTCTGGTGGTGCAGCTTGGCTTTTTAGTGGTGCGGGAACATAGTGGCTCTCTGGTGGTGTGGGGTACAGCGTGGCTCTCTGGTGGTGTGGGTACAGGAGTACAGTGTGGCTCCCTCTCTGGTTTCCCCCAGCACAGTATTCTCTTTTTCTCCTCTTCTAACACCCCTTCCTCCCCTCCAGCGGAGTGCTTGCTTGGTGTCTATGGACACACTGGGGCCGGAAATCAGACTGCATTTCCCATGATGCCCCCAGAGTCTTCTGATTGGCCCTCTGCTTTGGCCAATTATGGGGAGGGAAACAACGGGCAGAAAGCTGGGCAGCGGCGCGGCAAATCCAATTAGAGCCGCTCTCTCTCTCTTTTCTCCCTTCGGCTTACAGAAATGGAAGGGGGGCGGCGGGGGAGATACAGACAGCCCACAGCTCTCCTCTCCCTGTCACATACATTTGGTGAGCTTTGGTGGATCAGAGATTTATCTTTGTACATTTGATTAAAATAACTTTATGTTGGGGACAGGGGAGGACTAAGAACTTTCAGCCTGGGGGCCCATACAACCCAATAATAACTCTTTCAAGAAAGTAACATTTTTCAAAAGGCTAAAGTGCACAATGCAAAGTGGGTTGGAGTACCACAGCGATTGGTGGGTAGAAGTCCTTGAAATTGGATTGGTATTGGACATATTTGATGGATATAAAAGTGCAACTGCAGTCACACATAGGGTAAATAATGGGAGGGCAGAATTAATATGGATAGATAGATCATATATAGACTAAACCTGCTCTCTGTTCAGACTTGCAGTCTTAGGCTGTATTCACACGTGTGCGGTGCAAATTCCAGCTCTGTTATCTCTGCAAAGAGATAAGAGAGGTGTTCAGTAGATCATCTGCGAATTTGGAGACCTGGGAGAGGGGAGGGGGAAAATGTATTGAGGAGAATGAGAGAAATCCTGATGAGAAATTAACACATCTGCAAATCAGATGCGTGCCCATAGAAGATAATGGGCCTGAATTCGCACCTGAGTCGCACCGCAATGCCTAGAAAACGCACACGTTTTTTGGGCAATGCGCAGTGCGAATGCATCGCACATATGTGAATCAGCCTTGTTAAAATCAATGTATTTTATAATGTTATGCGAATTGGATGCAGTTAAATCCGCACTCAATTTACATAGGTGTGAACCCGGCCTTAAGCCTCGTACACAATATTGGACTTCCATCTGACTTTTCCGTAGATTTTGGTCCGAAGGGCGTTGGCCGCGAACTTTTACCAAAGCATGTGGTTTTTCAGCTCTTTACCGCCACCCTTTGGGCAACTTCTGCTATTGTTGTCTGATGTTTAGCATTGGTTTTGAGCATGCGTGTTTGTACTTCGGATTTTAGTTGGACGGACTTGTATACACAATAAGATAAACCGATGTAACAGATTTATTGCCAGACAGTTGGTAAACATGAACAGCCAACATTTGTTGTCGTTAATTCAGCCAACAATTGTCTGATGGAGCATACACACGCTCGGATTATCTGACACAACATGTCCATCAGCCAATTATGGCCATAAAATTGGATCGTGTGTATAGGCTTTAAGCATTTCAGCACCAACTTTCTTTGTACCTCATGGCATTAAGTCACCTAATCTTAGAAAGCTGGTGCTATAGGACTCTGCCAGGTTCTGTGATCGCATTATGAATGGGGTGCAGGTAGCTATATAATATACAGAGACTTTCACTGACTGCAATCCCTGCTCTGATAGAGTTCACTTATGGCAGTAGTCCAATATATCTTATTTGTAGTGGCTTGGGGAGAAAATGCTCCCTGAGCTAGTCCTCCCCAGGTAGGGTACACAATTACCGGACTCAAGCCTCGTACACACGCTTGGTTTACTCGGCAAGAACCAGCAAGAAAACTGCTGGCAGAGCTTTCTTGCCCAGTATACCGAGCGTGTGTCAGGCCCCGTACACATCGTTTTGCTCGTCGAGTTCCTTGTGAAGCCGCCGAGGATCTTGGCGAGCCAAGTTTCCTCATTGACTAACGAGGAAATAGAGAACATGTTCTCTATTTGGCCCGACGAGATCCTCGTTGGTTTCCTCAACCAAAAGTGTACACACGACCGGGTTTCTCGGCAGAATACGGCTCCGATCGAGTTTCTGGCTGAATTCTGCCGAGAAACTCGGTCGTGTGTACGGGGCCTAAGAGGTTTTCAGGTTTCTCGCCAAGAAAACTGCCTAAATTCTCGACAAGAAAAATAGAGAACCTGCTCTCTATTTACTCATTGTGATTCTCGGCAGTGTTTTCCTGCCGAGAAACCCAAGAGTGTGTATACTTACCTGTCGCCATGGAAACCTGCTCATGCTCGAAATGACTTTGACGCATGCGCGGTAGCTTCCTGGGCATAGGTAGGGTGCAGCAAGATGGCGGCGACGGCATCGAATGTGACGAGCGCATGCTCGTCGTACGCGATGACGTCACTGCGTTCTTGCCTTCCAAAAGAACCGCGGTTCTTTTGAAAGGATTGTCTGTACACTCGGGCGGCAGAAGATTCTTGCCAAGAATCTCGTCAGGAAAAACAAAGTTTTTTCCCTGACGAGATTCTGGCCCGTGTGTACAGGGCTTGAGACTCAAGTACAGTCTGCCTCTATCTTTTTAAATTATTTTACGATTAAAATTATATATGTGATAAATAGTGATGATCAAAACATACAGGCCCAGATTCTCAAAGGGCTTACGACGTCGCAACGCCATGTACGCCGTCGTAAGTCCTAATCTGGGCCATCGTATCTATGCGATTGATTCATAGAATCAGTTACGCATAGATATCCATTAGATCCGACAGGCGTAAGGCTCCGTCGGATCTTAAATGCAATTTTTTTTTTGTCCGCTAGGTGTCACCTCCGTCATTTTCCCCGTCAAGTATGCAAATTATCTAGATACGCGAATTCCCGAACGTACGTGCGGCCGACGCAGTAAAGTTACGACGTTTATGTTAGGCTTGTCCCAGCGTAAAGTTGCCCCTGGGTATATGAGGCGCAATCAATGTTAAGTATGGCCGTCGTTCCCACGTCAAAATTTATAAATTTACATCGTTTGTGTAAATCGTCCGTGAATGGGGCTGGACGCCATTTACGTTCACGTCGAAACCAATGACGTCCTAGCGACGTCATTTGGAGCAATGCACCCTGGGATATTTTACGGACGGCGCATGCGCAGTACGTTCGGCACGGGAACGCGCTTAATTTAAATGCTATACGCCCCCTACCCGCCTAATTTGAATTAGGCGGGCTTGCGCCGGGTGATTTACGCTACGCCGCCACAACTTTACAGGCAAGTTCTTTGTGAATAAAGCACTTGCCTGAAAAACTTGCGGCGGAGTAAGGTAAATCAGATACGTTACGCCCGCCCAGTTTTTACGCTATTCTACGAGAATCTGGGCCACAGTGCTCACATGAAGTAAAACACTTTTAGATTTATTAGCTACAGAAATATTGTTAATATTATTATTATTTTTTTTAAATAAAAGTCGATTTATGTGTTTTACAATGCGGCTATAGATAATTATGCCTATAAAAGCTAAATGACTATTTTACGTTCTTCTAGGTATTTTTTGCTATTTTTATGAAGACGGGCTATTAATAAAATAAAAAATAAAAAATAAACCCAGATCCTGGCAATAGGTCAAGTCGTATATACCTTAAGGTTCTTAGAAAACAGCTTGACAAAGAATACAGTGAATTTCATTTCACACTATTCCATTGTAGAAAATCACTTTTATAAGTGGCCATCACAGCAACAAACATGTTCATCCAGTTGTTAATAAATGTCAGCCTTTTCAAGAGCGCTCTCAAGCAACACTTGACTCACAATTGGGACAAATAATTAGAAAGAACAAAATTAACTTTAAGATGGTCTAAAGATTCATTTGGACAAAGTGTTCAGAAAAGGTATTCTGCAGAGACAATCTGTACATCCTTGTAAGACAAATGTGCAATTTTCTTCAACAGCTGCTCCTGCCTACCTTCCACAATAGCAGCCCAGAAAACTACAAGTTGCTTCACGTGTACACAAAGTTTGCAACGGTGAGGCTTAAATAGCAGACAAACCCCCAGCTATAGAGAAATTCAACTGAGCTGTAAAATCCATAATATGATTTCAGCACTTCATGGGAAAGTTTAATGTTGAAGGGAAAAGTGCACAATGAGCAGCTGAGAAAAAGTTGCATTCTGGCACAGAATCATGCAAATGGGGCACATTCTTCAGTATTCTCATGACGGATTGCCTCTGAACCCACTGAGCCAGGCCGCGGAAATGCTAATGAGGGGAGATGCATCAATGATCTGTGTCATCTCAGAGGCTTGGGAAGGGGGCTGCACAGAAGGGTGAAGGGGCAACAGACTTATTTTTTTTTTTTTTTTAGATATATAAGAAGGGTGACTGAATGCATATCTTAAAAACATACCTTGAATTACCATGCAGAGCAGACTGTTTCTGAAACTACAGACATGTGGATTAGACAGCACATCACGCTGATCCTGGTCTTATCCCAACTTAACTCTTGGTAACTGGGTTCTAATTCATTTTGCCATGTTTGAATGCATTTGCTGCACAGCATTCAGATAACATAGTGCCATTTGCCTTGTGAATACCAATGGAACAGAAGCCACTTTCCAGACACTGAAGCTGGTCATACACATTATGGGCCAGATTCTTGTAGTTTTCCCGCGGCGGTAGCGTAAGCCATTTACACTACGCCGCCCCAACTTACAGGAGCAAGTGCTGTATTCCCCAAACACTTGCTCCGTAGTTTGGGGCGGCGTAGTGTAATTGGCCCGGCGTTAGGCATGTGCATTTCGTTTCGTTCCGAATCGAAATTCGGACGAATTTTTCATTATTCGGACATTCGGATGCATACGAATTCCCGAATTGCAATATTAACGAATTTACCGAATCCGAACGAACGTTTTCGATTCCGAATCGAAAACCCGCGCACGAAATTCGATTTTTTTTATTTTTTTATTTTTTTAATTCCGATCGAATTTCGTCCGCGGGTTTTCGATTTGGAATTCAAATTTTTTTTTTTTTTTCGAATTCCGATCGAATTTCGAAATTATATTTGAAAAGAGACTATTTGTTGTCGAATCCAGTCGAAATACTTTCGAATTCGACCGGATTTTTCGAAATTCGGTCGAAAACGAACGAATTCCGAAAACGGTCGAAATATTTTCGAATTCGACCGGATTTTTCGGAATTCGGTCGAAAACGAACGAGTTCCGAAAACGAATTTAACACATGTAACGAACCTAACTTAACGAAATTAATTAAATAACGAATTAAAACGAAACGAAACAAAATTTTCCCTTTTGCACATGCCTACCCGGCGTATCCCCGCGTAATTCCAAGGGGGCGGCTTGCATTTAAATTAAGCGCGCCCCCGTTTCGATCGAACTGCGAATGCGCCGGGCTAAAAATAGCCCAGTGCGCATGCTCCAGTTCTCGGCGGAAAACGTCAATGACGCCGATGTGTGCGTCATTGACGTAAAGTCGTATTCAAGAATGACTTAGTAAAACGACGTACCCGACGGGAAAAGACGACGCGGACCCGACGCAATACTTAACATGGCATACGTGGGACAGGCGTAAGGTTACCCCTCAAATAGCAGGGCTAACCTTACGCTTACACAAATGACGTTAGCGACGGTTACGCGACGCGATTTCGTTCGGGAATCGGCGTATCAGGCTCATTTGCATAAACAAATGAGACCTGAACGTAAACGCCACCTAGCGGCCGGCGGCGAATTACATTTAGGATCCGACAGTGTAAGTGACTTACACTAGTCGAATCCTAGCCTAAATCCGGCGTATCTTGTTTTGTGAATACAAAATAATGATACGCCGGCGGGAAATTCGATTTACGCCGGTGTATCAGTAGATACACCGGCGTAACTTGTTTGAGAATATGGCCCACTGTATAGATTCCTCCATCCACACTACATAGCACGGATGGATGAATCTCCCACTGCAGTTATTGTATTATGACAGCTGGCACAGCCGCTGTTTGGTAGGTTATTTTCTGCCTGACTCTTTAAATAGTTCAATCAAACAATGTTAAGCAGGAGGCAGTAAACAGGGGCCACGACTGATCAAATTTTGGCCAGCTCAGTAAACGGTCCAAACTTGCATAGTTTATGGTTATAAGTTAAAGCTAAGCAGACTCACAGCACCGCTCCAGACCTGTGCTTCACATTCACTGCAGATGCCTAAGGCAATGCTGTATCCTGACCTAGGCCAACAAGGCCCAGGCCTAGGGCGGCACTTTGCAGGGGGCAGCACGAAAAGTGTCCCCGCCGGCTTGCACTACACTGTTAGGCAAATTAGTCTAGCGCCCCCATAAAGTGGCCACACTGCTTCTGAAATGGGGGCGGCCGGCAGTCCGCAACTGTGGGGGGGGGGGCAACTCTTCTAATTTTGACTGTCCTATCATCCTAGACCACAAACCTTCCTCACTGTGCTATATGTTTCTGCTGCACAATTGCCATGGTTATATCTTCTTAGCCCTCTCCATAAAATTATCAGAAATTTGTGCTTAAAGTAGAACTATAGGCAACACTTTTTTTTTCATTTTGGAAAGAGTAAGGGAGCGTTATAGCCCCTGTCAGTTTATTTTTTACCATCCCTGTCCCAGTGCGGAGATTTCCCTTCACTTCCTGCCCCATAGTCAAACAGGAAATGAGAGGAAATCTATGCAAATTAAGGGAATCCATTGCCCTCCCCAAGCCCTCAGAACTAGTGTCCCCACTCCACAGTTTCAGGGTGGGTCTTAAACAACAAGGGGTGTGGCCTTGACAGGAAGGGGTGTGTCATATTTAAATTAGGGGGTGCACCAGTTTAGTCAGGCCTAGGGCAGCACAAAACCTAAATACGCTACTTGCCTATGGTGCTCATTCAAAAAGCCCATCTCCATTCACCATCCAAAGACACGGATGAATAGAAGACGTACACCAAAATCCACTTTTCTAAACTCTTTTAGGGCTTGTTCACATGTGCATCACTACCATGTGTTTAAGATGCATTTATTCCACATTTTTAAAGCCTCAAAACTGCCCTTTAACACCTGTAGTATCATATTACAACACAGTAGCCTTGTGTTGTGTTAAAAATTAAGTAGAATATCACTTTAATGAAGCATTAATGCTTGTCGGCCACCTCCATTGATTTCACCTTAACAGCAACTATAGCAATTATGGTGTGTTAATGAAGTATTTATAAAATGTTAGCTGGGCACTGGGGGAGAGACAGTGGAGGTTCCTATATCCCAGAATGCACTGGGAGATAATAGAGAACTAGGACACAGCAGCTCCAGACACTTCCTGTTTGTACAGAGCAGCTGTCTGGTAAGACCAATTACTTCTGTGTGCAGGTGTTCCGTCCGATATGGTGACCCATCAGGATTGGTAACGGAAGTGAAGTTGCCGCCATCTTGCTACACGCCGCACTCCTCCATAGTAACGAATCACCGAGAAGGGGCCAAGCAGACATCTTGGTACACCTACCCCCTTGATCACCCCTGGTGTTAACCCCTTCCCTGCCAGTGTTATTTATACAGTAAGCAGTGTAAATGTCACTGGTCCCAAAAAGTGTCAAAAGTGTCCGATCTGTTCGCCGCAATGTCGCATTCCCGCTAAAAATCGCTGATCACCGCCTTTACTAGTAAAAAAAAATAATAATAAAAATGCCATAAATATATCCCCTATTTTGTAGACGCTATATCTTGTGCGCAAACCAATCAATATATGCTTATTGCGATTTTTTTTTTTTATGAAAAATATATAAGAATACATATTGTCTTCAGCTGATGAAGATTTTTTTGTTTATTGGATATATATTATAGCAAAAAGTAAAAAATATATATATATTTTTTCAAAACTGTTGGTCTTTTTTTGTTTATAGCGCAAAAAATAAAAACCGCAGAGGTGATCAAATACCACCAAAAGAAAGCTCCTATTTGTGAGGAAAAAAAGTATGTCACTTTTGTTTGGGTACAGCGTCGCATTACCGCATAATTGTCTGTTAAAGTGACGCAGTGCCGTATCACAAAAAATGCCCTGGTCATTAAGGGGGAAAATCTTCCAGGGCTAAAGTGGTTAAGTGCTTCCCACTAGAAAAACAACACTTTCATAGCCATTTATCCAGCATTCTTGAAGCTTTCTCAATGCTTCAAAAATTTTCTTTTTGCTGTCACAATGTAGAGTATAAGATTTCCTATCATCTGTGCCCAGTCTTGCTACAAAGAGTTAATCCAGCTCTGAATAATCCTCTTCTTTTTTTAGTGAGATAAACAGACAAACAGGAGAAAACTTTTGTCCGTTCTTCCCCCGTGCTGTGAATGACAGGTTATTTACATATCTCATGCACTAGCTTAAGACAGGCATTATTTTTTAATTCCCACCCCCACTCATTTTCTGAAGTCATGTGGTTACTTTTTTTTTTGAAAAGGGGTCTGTTTAGACCCCTGACATCTCACCAAAACCCCCAAAAAATATAAAAACAATTATTCTAAAAAAATTCTAAAAAATGAAAACGTGTAAAAAAAAAAAAAAACTGACACCACTCTCCCCTGCCCTACCAACACTGTCCACTACCCCAACCCCTTCCCCACAAAAAGCATTGCGAAAAAAAAATGAAAAAAAAATTAATTGTAAAAAAATCTAATATTAAAAAAAAAACGATTGACACTACCACATACCACCCCCTTCCCCAGAAGCACTGTGAATTCTAAAAATAGTTTGCTGTGCGAGGGGGGCGCAAACCTGAAATTAGTTTTTGCAGGTTGGGATGTCTGCTAGGCATGTGCAAAAGGGGAAATTTTGTTTCGTTTCGTTTTAATTCGTTATTTAATTAATTTCGTTAAGTTAGGTTCGTTACATGTGTTAAATTCGTTTTCGGAATTCGTTCGTTTTCGACCGAATTTCTAAAAACCCGGTCGAATTCGAAAGTATTTCGACCAGATTCGACAACAAATAGTCTCTTTTCGAATATAATTTCAAAATTCGATCGGAATTCGGAAAAAAATAAATAAATCGAATTCCAAATCGAAAACCCGCGGACGAAATTCGATCGGAATTCGAAAAAAAAAAAAATTTGAATTCCAATCGAATTTCGTCCGCAGGTTTTCGATTCGGAATCGAAAACGTTCGTTCGGATTCGGTAAATTCATTAATATTGCAATTCGGGAATTCGTATGCATCCGAATGTCCGAATAATGAAAAATTCGTCCGAATTTCAATTCGGAACGAAACGAAATGCACATGCCTAATGTCTGCCTATTAGGCCGCGTACACACGGTCGATTCATCCGATGAGAACGGTTCGACGGACCTTTTCATCGGTTCACCGCTGAAGCAGACTGATGGTCTGATGTGCGTACACACCATCAGTTCAAAAACCGATCGGGTCAGAACGCGGTGACGTAAAACACACGACCTGCTGAAAAAAACGAAGTTCAATGCTTCCAAGCATGCGTCGACTTGATTCTGAGCATGTGCAGGTTTTGAACCGATGCTTTTGTGTACTAACCATCGGTTTTGACCGATGGTCAGCCGTCCATCGGTTCGATTTTAAAGCAAGTTCTAAAACTTTGGTCTGAAGGACAAAAGTCCGATGGGGCGTACACACGGTCGGTTTGGACCGATGAAACTGGACTTCGGTTTGGACCGGTTTGGACCGGTCGTGTGTACGCGGCCTTAGACCTCTGAGTGACCTCACTGGTTAAGTACTGTATGTATACTGAGTTCATCAGCAGCCACTGAAAGCCTCTAACTGCACAACACTTAAACACATGTCAAAACGCATTTCAAATGGGCCCAGTGTGAACAAGGGCTCTAGGTCTGCACTTAATGAGTGACAGCAGTTTTCTTTTCTTTTTTTGTTGTCACAGAGTACCTTTAAAGGGTAACTCCACTTGCGTTGGAATAGAAATAGCAAATAAAGAAAAAATAATATAGCACATGTAGCACTACCCCCGAAGGAGCTGCTGAGTAATTTTGGGTGGCACGTTACCTCTATTTTCTCGCTGTCCGCCTAGGTTCACACTGCTGCGATTTTGCCGCGATTTCGGCCGCAATTTAATGTAAATCGCGGCCCGAAATCGCAAAAAGTAGTACAGGAACTACTTTTTGAAATCGCAGATGCGGCGTCGCACTGATTAGGACAGTGCCATTGCCGACAATTGCCGCCGATTTGAGATACGATTTGACATGTCAAATCGCATCTCAAATCGTTCCAAATCGTACCCAGTGTGAACCAGGGCTCCAGGGTGAAGTGAGAGTTTGAAGAATATCAATGTCCACACAGTACACTCTTTTTTCTGGAATTTATTTGTAGAACTTATTAGAAAAAAAGTTGGAGGGGTGGAAGGGTAAGTAGGTAGGTTCAGGTGTATAGTCACAAATAGGAAACACTCCTGCCTCCAGCAAACAGTTCTCGTCGCCACTCTAGCCAGAGTGGGTATTACTCACCCGGATAGGTCCCTCTCACTGGCCTAGCAGCCGGAATGGCGCACGGAATAAAGTACAGTCTCTGCCACAGACCTTCCTTTATGAGGAGACACTTTTGGTCCAGAATCCCCTGCCACAGGATTCAGCACCCGGATCTCTCCAGCTTAACTTTAGTAGAACTTTAGACCCAACAGGCGACACTGTCAAGCCTCTCAGTGTATGGTGCATCCTTCGATGAAGTTTCCAGGCCTTCTCCCAAGATACCAGCCTCTTGCATGGTCCTCTCCAGGATAGGTCCTCCCCTGGCTTTCTTCATCAAGTGGCTTCCTCCCACAGGACCGACAGCACAGGATCACCTCTGAAAAAGGCAGACCCCAGTCTGACTACTGAGCCCACCAGGCGAAGCCACGACCCCGGACCAACATGGTTTTAGAGCCAGAATTCAGGAACACACACGCCAGGCCAGGCGGGACATGAGGCGCGAACAACGGACCCCCACGCCAATGGTGTCGTACCTTAAGTACCCCTCCCCAGCATGCACAGCGAGGCAACCACTCCCACTGATTCACTGCCAAGGGGAACACCCAATACACCCTGACTTTGCTGCTGCCACCCTTGGCCTGGGGTGGTAATAACACCCCAAGCGCGCAATGGTGGTTACTCCCAGCACAGCCATGGCTGGAACAGAGGCTAAATTGCCCTTAATTATATCTGTCTGAGCCAAATAACGACTCAGACCCCCTCTAAATTTACAGCAGCACCTGTTCCACAGGAGCAGGGCGCTACACACATATAATTGTGACACTAATCATATTGTAATTGAATGTCATTAAAAATTACCTTTTCAATCTACAGCCACTGTCATTTTCTGAGAATGCATTGCAATATGGCTACATGGAGTTGTTCTGTACACAGAATGTGTACTGACCACTCCCCAGAAACATAATTTCCTGCTTGTGTGATTGGCTCACCAATTTTCCCAGAAGTCTGCCTAAGATACAAGTCAGATTTCAGGCATCCCCTGTAACAAAAATGTCATTTTTGGAGAGATACTTTCAATAGGAGCACATCTAAAGGGATGCAGGCCCAACATATTTCCTCATTAGTGCCCTGCAGCTGGACACCTGACAGTTAATTATAAACCACTCCCATTAGTCCCACTTAACATAGAGGCACAGACAAACACATACGGTAGGAATCTGCAACGAAGGTTGTTATAATCCTTGCAATGTACATAGATCTCCCAGGGGGGGATGTTTTCTCTCTGGTAGGGATGAGCCGAACACCCCCCCCCCTTTCGGTTCGCACCAGAACCTTCAAACAGACCGAACGTTCGCGCGAACATTTAAAAAGCCATTGACGTCTATGGGACTCGAACGTTCGAATTCAAAAGTGCTAATTTTAAAGCCTAATATACAAGTTATTGTCATAAAACGTCTTTGAGAACCCGGGTCTTGCCCCAGGGAACATGTATCAATGGAAAAAAAGTTTTTTTTCAGGAGCAGTGATTTTAATGATGCTTAAATTAAAAAAATAAAAATAAATGAAAAATTCCTTTAAATATTGTACCTGCTGGGTGTCTATAGTATGCCTGTGAAAACGTCTTTGAGAGCCCGGGTCTTGCCCCAGAGAACATGTATCAATGGAAAAGACGTTTTTTCAGGACTTTTTTTCTATTGATACATTTCCCCTCGGGCAAGACCCGGGTTCTCAAAGACGTTTTCACAGGCATACTATAGACACCCAGCAGGTACAATATTTAAAGGATTTTTTTTTGTTAAGCATCATTAAAATCACTGCTTCTGAATCAAACTACAGAGCACATGGCCAGTACACACCAAGTAGCTTTAGGTGCAAACTACAGAGGACACGGGCAATAAACCACTTAAGAATACTGCAGCTAGCACAATCACCTGCCTGCCAGTAAATTAGGAAGAACTGATCTAGCTAAACTATACAGTGTATAAATATATGTACAACACTTGGGATGTATATATATCCTCTACGCACTATAACATTAACTGACTAGCCTGCCTGCCTGCTCTCAAACACTGCAACACACTACACAAGGCCGACCTGCAGGCGGCCTTTTATAGTGTGGGGCGTGTACTAAACCCTCTGAGCCATAATTGGCCAAATCCACCCTGGCGTTGGCCAATTATGGCTCTCCGTTTTTTGCAAGCTGTGATTGGCCAAGCATGCGGGTCATAGTGCATGCTTGGCCAATCATCAGCCAGCGATGCTGCAGTGAATTATGGTCTGTGAAACGTAACTCAAATTTGGCGCGAACGACCCGTTTTGTTCGTATTTCGACGAACGATCGAACATACGATGTTCGACTCGAACATGAGTTTGACTCGAATAAAAAGCTCATCCCTACTCTCTGGCAGCTGTCAGTTCCGGTGCACAATTCAGTGCATCAGACAGCTTCCTTTTTTTTCATCTCACTGAACTTTATTTGAAGTGTACACTTCATTCATGTCACTGTAGACGGGGTGCTGCTGTACAGTGACATGCAGTCCTGTACGGTGCGCTGCGATAAAATGCAGAATGCATACATTAAATTTAAGCTCTGGGATGCATTTCAGTGTGAATGCAACACACAGAAAACAATTGTGTTCTGCGTGTCCTTGTGGCGACCAGCATTTTAGATTTGTGTGTGCAGGCACCTGATAACATTACTGAGGCCCTTTCAGTGTGGCAGATGCATACCACACATTATTAGCACTAGATTACAGTGCTTGTTATGGTGTTGGTCCACTGTTTACCTCTATTGCATTAACATACTATCAGGTTATTGAAATCCAGTGCAAATGAAAAACAGAACAAAACGGTAAAACTAGTAGACATTAGATGCCATACATTATTTTTAGGAAAAGTATACACCAATGGATAATATTAAGCCACAATCGTAGAAACACACATAAACATTAAAGTGTTACTAAACCCACAACAGTAAAATCAGTCTGCATATGCAGTAAAGCATGCTTGTTACACTCACTGTGAAGCTCAAGGGGTTAATCCTCTGCACTGTGTAAAAAGGATGTTTCTTCTCTGATCCTCCCCTTCTTCCACAGTCCTCAATCTATCTCCTGATAGAACAGAGCATTAGGGACACTCTGCACATGCTCAGTTTGGTGTGTATTACTGGAAAGTTTTTTTTCTTTCTTGGAAGAGTGAATGTGATCAGCAAAGGGTCAACCAACACTGTCCAGACACAGGGTCAGGGGTCCTGGAGCCTCACAGGACAATCAGGGGAGAATGAAAATGCATCCTACAAGCTTAACCAGTGCTCTGATGGACATTGATAGAAGTCACAAGACTGCTATATACTACTGATGAGAAAGAGTATTTAGGGCCAAATCCACAAAGACCCGGCGTAACGGAGAATTTCTAATTTAAGTTACACTGCCTTAAAATTTCTAACTAAGTGCCCGATCCACAAAGCACTTACCTAGAAATTTCTGGCCGTGTAACTTAAATTCCGCCGGCCGTACTGCGCATGCTCATGACGTCATTTTCCCGACGTGCATAGCGCGAAATTACATTACGCCGGGCTTTGTGGATTGCGACGGGTCAATAAAGTTGCGTCGGGAAAAAAAAAAATACGGCGCAAAAAAAAATATTCAAATTCGAAAAAAAAAACGCGTCGCTAGACAGAAGGGTCTGCTTTTACATGGTGTACTAACTTTACACCATGTAAAAGCAGCCCTAATTTTGCGTATGCAACTTAATACTTACGGAGAAAAAACGAAGCAGAAAAGCTTCGTGGATCTCCGTAAGTGCTAATTTGCATACCCGAAGCGGCATTTCGACATGAAATGCCCCCAGCGGCGGATGCGGTACTGCATCCTAAGATCCGGCAGTGTGATTCAATTACACATGCCGGATCTTCTCCCTAACTATGGAAAACTGATTCTGTGGATCAGTTCCATAGTTAGGACCAGGGATACGACGGAGTAACAGCAGTTACTCCGTCGTATCTCTTTTGAGGATTTGGCCCTTAGCCTTTACTGAAATCATTGCATTTCCATGTTCTTTGTACTGTGGGATACCAGATATAGTGAATGAAGGGTCCTGGGCTTGGTAACACTTTAAGCCACTGATTTAGAATTGCATTGCCACCCAGGGGTCAAGTCCTGGGGAAAAAAGTGTGGGAACGCCCACCCAAGATCCACTCCCCCACCAAAAAAAAAAAAAATGATACGCTCATATACATAATTACTAGGGCTGTGCAAATTAACTTTTAATTAATCGATTAATCTTTAATTTTTTTGATCGATCAAAATCTTTTTGATCGATTACAATTCTTTTGATTGGTACTCACCTCTCCGCCGGCTTCTGGGCCTTCGGGGAGTTCCGTCGGAGATCCAGTAACGTCATGGACACCGGCGGGGCTTGCCGTGTTCATCTGAAGGGCTCCTTTGCTGTGCCTTCATATCTGCATGCCGGTGGGACCTTACTATCTGCCACACGCAAGGGCTATTACACTTCCCTCTATCACTTCCCTCTATCAACCTGGGATTCTACAACCATCCACTGGGAGTTGTGATAGTTCCCTTCATGGGACATCTACATGCCGACGGACTGATGTTAACCTCTCCTCATCTGGATTCAGCAGTGGTATCGTTGTATACATTTTTATACCAGTATCATACTTGGCTACATGTTTTTATGACTGCTTTTGCTACCGTTTGGTATTACTCACACCATTTTTACAGTTTATGTAGCTACATCGATTTTATGTCCAGTGCAATATTTATTTGGTTACCTACTTGAAGACTATAAAAGTTTTAATGCTATTCCCATCGAGCGCTGCCTTTGTGTGTTTTTTGTATCCTGCTATCCATTTCTCCAGTGGTTGGGAAGCTGCACTGGGAATCAGCCTGCAAGGAGATCAGCTAAAAGTAGTTGGATCTGTATGTGCGTTATAATTCATCGAAATTAGTTGATTAATCGATTAAAAAACAAAAAGATTAATCGAACAGAAAGAATTTTGATCAGTAACAGCCCTAATAATTACTAAAGTGCATGTTTTTTTTTTTTTAATCAAGTTCTTTCTAAATCCCACGATTACTCATGGCAGACCTCCGCAATGTCTCCTGGGAACAATGACAAAAGCTCCCAGGAGACATTGCGGCATCGAGGAAGTGACGGAATACCCACACACTACCCGATGAATCCATATACAGGAAGCAGCCAGTAACATAAAAGATTACTAAGGTTCGCCTGCCCCTGACAGTGAGGCCCCGTACACACATCCGAGAAACTCGACGGGCAAAACACATCGTTTTGCTTGTCGAGTTCCTTGTGAAGCCGCCGAGGATCTCGGCGAGCCAAGTTTCCTCATTGACTCTATTTGGCTTGACGAGTTCCTTGTCGGTTTCCTCGGCCAAAAGTGTACACACGACCGGGTTTCTCGGCAGAATACGGCTCCGATCGAGTTTCTGGCTGAATTCTGCCGAGAAACTCGGTCGTGTGTACGGGCCTGAGTCAAGCTGGGCATCGAGTGGCTCGACTGTTCTAGTCCTGCAAAGGGAACTGGGTTCCTGCTGTAAAAAAAGTGCAGGAACTCCGTTCCCACGCGTTCCCGCAGGACTTGAGCCCTGTTGCCACCTCTGCTCTCTATATAAATAGATACATGCAGTCTATGCACTCTATTTTTATTTCATCACCTGTGTCTCTTTAAATGATTTCAGGAGTTGCATGGAGCATCAATTTTAAAGTGATATATTTTTTTTCTTAATCTGATTTTACATTTATAAGATAGTTTAATTCACATGCTCCAACAAGTGCAAGCAGTACACATATGAGGCACTTCATGCCATTAGAGGCAGTGACACAATACCTTCTAGTGCTCACACTACAATCTTGCTTCATCCTTGTAATTAACCATATAACTAGCACAACCTTGAGAAGACAAACTGGTCCTCAACAGAATAATCTTAACGGCCAGTGTCTATCCACCAGGCTTCATCTCAAGAATTGTTTGAGTCAAGGCAATGAAAAGGACCTATACAAGCGGAAAGTTCCACATGTGCTGTTCTCTGAGTGGTCTTCAAGAGGACCCAGAGAGGAGGGGGAGGGCGGGCTTAGGAATGGAAAACACGCTGAACAAAAAGTCTTCATAAGGCTGGAGCAGCCTGGCTCCATAAGACTAATTAATATGACTAGTCCCTGTTTGCAGAAGATCTTGTTAGTAAAACTAATAAATTGAGCCCTAGCAGTCTGGATCTGTGCAATTACAGTGTGAATTGCATGAGAGGATTATGTGAAGTGCTCTTGGCACGGAGGGGGGAACCAAGACGTTTCAACTCAAGTACAGCAAGCAGCTGGTTAGGGGTTCTGCACCTGCTGGCTAGCAGGCTGCTTTCACCTTTAGACGAAAACAGGACTGGTCTTACACCAAAGAATAAGGACAGATCATAATCTGGAAGAAGATCATATGAAGAAGCATAATACTTTTCAGTCTAAATTATTAAAATGGTTGGGCGGTGTCAACGCAAAGAACAATATTGGAGGGTACCGGGAAGAGGAAGGAATGGGCTTGTCACAGAAAGACTTTGGGCAACGTGTTATTGGCAGAGGTTCAATGTAGATGTGAAAAAAAAACTGGAGATGTGGGGAAGAAAGACTTCTTTTTACAGCTTCATGCCTCTGAGTCTTACTGATCAGCATAATCTGGACTCTACATTCTGGGAATAGCAATGAGGCACACATTACAGTTTACACTCCAAAGTGTTTGATCATTCTGCCTCCTCCTAATACAGTCGTGCCGACAAAGCACCGCTTGACATGAAAGCATTGTACTTTTGTTACTAATAATGGGCATTTTGTAAACTTGGAAATTTTGGATGCATGCAAACTGTTTGCTTCCCTGTTTGTTTTAATTAGGGGTTTTGATCAAAGTCAACTGATTTGAATAACAAGAAAAATAAAACTTTTTTTCTATTTGGTTGATAAATCCTAAACACGTATTGAAGTGAAACTGTATTGTTAAATCAAGTTGTGACTATTTTAACAATATTTTTTAATATATTTATAATCAATTATATTTAAGAATAAATCTAATTGTACTGTAGATACCATAATCATTTATTATAGGTTATGACATGCAAGCAATTTTTTGACTTCACTACTGCTTAACTGAGATGCCGTCCTATTCAGGCTATGTAACAAAGGCTTTATTTGTTTGGTTGTAGCGTTCCCTGGTCATCACAAAAGATCATGCAGTGCCTACTACAAATTAGGAGCATGGATAGGGTATCATGAGGTTGCTTCTCACCTGCCCTAGAAGTGAGCCATGTCCAGGTCTACGCAACAGCGTAAGTGCTTCCCAGCACCTGGCCAACCCATATGCAGTTTAAATAGATGCCTAGGTCGCAGAAAGCATTTGTGCAGCTGCACAGTCTATGCAAATAGTATTTCTGCCCTTATATTGTGGGTTTTGGCAACCCAAACAGTAGGTCTGCTTCGCTGCTATTTTTTACAGAATTGTAGAAGTACAACAGTAGAATCATCTCTGTAGTTGCGCTTTAAAGTCACTGCAAGCTTACTGAGCACATGGGGAACCTTTAAAAGTATACTGTGCCAAAGAAAAAGAAAACTGCTGTCACTCATTAAGTGCAGACCTAGAGCCCTTGTTCACACTGGGCTGATTTGACATGCGAATAGACATGTAAAATCAAAATTCTCGCTCTATTTTTGTTTATAGCGCAAAAAATAAAAACCACCAAGGTGATCAAATACCACCTAAAGAAAGCTCTATTTGTGGGAAAAAAAAGATGCCAATTTTGTTTGGGAGCCACATCGCACGGCCGCGCAATTGTCAGTTAAAGCAGCCCAGTGCCAAATCGCAAAAACTGGCCAGGTCCTTTACCTGCGTAATGGTCCGGGTCTTAAGTGGTTAAAAATAAAAAAAATTGAATGGGAAGCATATAATGAGGACATTTCTGCTTATTGGGCATAGTAGTTCCAAAGAGACCCTGCCACTACCTTCCACTACACAAATTGTGTCAAACAATTGACACTTCCAGGAGTGTCAGATTCTCAAACTTCTGGGCCACCTGCAGTTCTCTTCTTCCCCTGGCATCTACATCATCATTTGTTCCTGTTGAAAAAAAACAATAGCCCCCCCATTTGTCTAAAATACTTTAATAAAAAATATTGTACCAGAAAAAAAACAATAGCCCCCCCAAATCAGCACTACGAGATACATAGTTACTGTTTACAATGCAAAGATCTTTAGTGCAGGGTGACCAGACATCCCCGGTTTCTGGGGACAGTCCCTGGATTGAGGACACTGTCCCCAGACCAAGTCTGTCCCCGGTTTTTTCTCCGGATTGGATTTAAACAGGGGCTGGGGCAATTTCAAAGACAGTCAGTGCAGAATAAAAATAAAAAATCTGAATTACACCCCTCTTCCGCTCCTACTAGCTTGGGGGGGGGGGGTATTTTTTCCATTATCTGTGCCCCTTTCTGATAATCATGTTTTGGTCGAAGCGGAGGAAATATTTTGGGTGCATGCCCATTCTGTTCCTGCTCGCATGTTCTTCTGCCTTGGCTCAAGTCTCAGCCAGCCGCCTGCCTTCCCTGCCGGAGTGATCTTCCACCGCTCCCCACCTGGTAGTAGCCGGGCCCAGAGAGTTGACAGGCTGTGAGGTGGACGGTGGCGACGGGCAGAGAGTCGCTGATTGCCACTATTACCAGTAAAAATAAATATGTCCCCGGATTTCATTTTAAAAATCTGGTCACCTTACTTTAGTGCTAATGTTGGAAAATGTACTTGCAGCAAACACAGCAAACACACTGTGATGACATTGGGGCCAGGGATGGAGTGAGCATTAGACAGCACAGATGTTTCCTGATTAGGCACTCCTATTTATCTTAATAGCTTCCTTTACATTAATGCAGTGCTGTTTTCATGTCCTCATTGTTCGTTTTTGCTCTCAAGTTGCTGTAATTCTTCTCTGATCTCCACACTTCCTGGTTGTCTGTTTCCTGATAACCACAGTACTGGGAGATTTCTCTCTGTGGTCACTAATCAAGGAGGTGTGATTACTGTGTGTCTAAAACCCCTCAGCACCAATCAGTTTTGTTTTCCAAACCATCACTGCCATGTATTGTCTCTGTGGCTCTGTACATCACAGAAGCAGGAAACAACATGCAAAAATGAAACTAGAAACTGCAGGTACATTTTATCAGTGTTTCCCGACTCCAGTCCTCAAGGCACACCAACAGGTCATGTTTTCAGGCTTTCCATTATTTTGCACAGGTGATTTGATCAGTTTCACTGCCTTAGTAATTACCACAGCCGTTTCATCTGAGGGAAATCCTGAAAACATGACCTGTTGGTGTGCCTTGAGGACTGGAGTTGGGAAACACTGCATTATATGATTGATTTTTATCTATTTTTAATAATTTTTAAAAGGAATCAGTTAAAGCGGAGGTTCACCCATAGCCAACACCTTTTCCCCTTAGCTTCATGCTTGTTTTGTCTAGGGGAATCGGCAATTTGTTTTAAAATATGATCCGTACTTACCCGTTTTCGAGATGCATCTTCTCCGCCGCTTCCGGGTATGGGCTGCGGGACTGGGCGTTCCTTCTTGATTGACAGTCTTCCGAGAGGCTTCCGACGGTCGCATCCATCGCGTCACGATTTTCCGAAAGAAGCCGAACGTCGGTGCGCAGGCGCAGTATAGAGCCGCACCGACATTCGGCTTCTTTCGGCTACGAGTGACGCGATGGATGCGACCGTCGGAAGCCTCTCGGAAGACTGTCAATCAAGAAGGAACGCCCGCTCCCGAAGACCCATACCCGGAAGCGACGGAGACTATGCATCTCGAAAACGGGTAAGTACGGATCATATTTTAAAACAAATAGCCGATTCCCCTAGACCAAACGAGCAGGAATCTAAGGGGAGAAGAGAAAAAAAAAAGAATTGGGTGAACTCCCGCTTTAACTATTATGTCTCTATACCCTGTAAACAGTCATTTCAGCAACAAACAAAAAAAATTCCTTTACAACTTCTTTAATAAATGAGGTGAAGAATCTGCACTTTTTTGTTTTCAATGGTTTTTATTCAGAATTTTGAAAGTAAAAAACTTCACTTTTTTAATGAATACCCAGTCACACGCAAGGAAAATTATTATTATTTTTTTTTTAATTGCTCATGATTGGATAATGGAAGCCTGCAAAGCCTCCCCTTATTTACTAAGATTTTGAGCATACTCCCTTGCAAAGTGCACTGTCTAATTGCCTTTAGTAACTCAAGCCCAATGTTTCTATAAGTACACATAGCACATATTGCCTGCCTGTTTAAAAGGCGAAGACAAGGTCTCTTTTAGGTCCCTGGGAACCTGGCTAAACAGAGACTTCAATGATAAAAATATGTCAAGTGCCAAGCACTATTCAAGGTTCACAGAGCCATTTATCTCACTTCCATCTGATCCCACAGTGTAATGTTATTACTACAGCCAACTGTGCGTGAATCCAAATGAATCTGCCAGTATATTTTTCAGATTATGAAAGGAAATTAAGATGCTTCCACAAAATCTATTCCAAGACCATAAGACGATTCCTATGTAGCCTGATCAAAATCCAAATCAGGACCTCACTGCTGCAAGGTTCAGTGGGCATACAAATGTCCAAGCTCCATCTTATGTTTGTTTTAATACAACTCTAATTGTACCAAAAAAGACATTATTTATATTGTTTTATAAAGCAATGATAAAAAAAAAAATAGCCAATGTGATTATGATTTTGACAGTCTAAATTGCTGATAGATTTAATTTATTTGAATTGACAGCAATCACATTCAGTCTTTTTTTTTTTTTTTTTTTACGTAAGTCATTCTACCCCCTGAGGTAATCTTACTTTCCCAAATTAGTTAACTGTGGTGGAATAACTAATGCAGCATTAATGGTGCCAGAGTGGACAGTATTCTTCTTAGTTAGTCATTAATCTGTTTTGGTAATCCCTTGTTCATACTGAGAGACTAATCCATATCGAGCTCTGGATTAGAAGTAGAATGCCTAGAGAGAGAAGATCAGCAGTGACAGAATGCAGGCCTGGATTTTGGAGCACTTGTGAAGTATTAGGACAGGGAGCAAGGAGTTTAAAAATCACAGCTTTGGAATGTTTTAAGAACCGAAAAAGAAGTATGTTTATTAAAAACACTTTATTACTAATTAAGGTGCCCCTAATATTTGCAGGATCTAGTTCACTTTCCCACTATCAGCAGATTTTCCATGGCTGGGGCCATTAAGAATAAATGATACCTAAGCTATTTTGTGCTCTAATATGCTCTTTTCTATCAATAATTATTTGGAACAGATTAGTGACAAACACTGTATGCCTCAAAGCTATTTAAGAATGGTTACATAAATCATATACTGTTTTTTTCAGAGGATTGCTGAAGGAATGTATGATTTCCCAGGATCTATAACTTTAAATGTCTTTATTTAAAGGTTGGGGGAAATAGCTTCAATCAAACAAAAGCCAAAACATTCATTTGAGAATTGAGATAATTTATTTTAATCTTTTATATAGCACATTTTGTAGGACTTTGTTTACAACACCAGACCAGAAAGACATATCACACCACAATAGGCCAATTGCAATGAAAGCCAATTAAACCAGCAGTTTTGGAAGTGTTGGAAGAAAGTAAAACGCTTTAAGAAAACTTGTGCAAATTTAAAGCGGGGGTTCACCCTAAAATATCTATAGAGTGTTATATCCAGCATACTGCTGACATCAACAGTATGCTGGATTATTTTATATTTTTTGGTCCGTACTTACGTTTTTCCGTTGTTTTCACCCGGCTTCCGGGTTCTCGCTCCCCCGGGGAGTAGGCGTTCCTAAGACGACGCATAGTGATTGACGTGCGCGTCATCGCCTTCCGAAAATATCCGAGGGGGACTTGGCACTTTACGGCGCCTGCTCAGTCAGCTCTACACGGCATGCGCAGGCGCCGTATAGCCCCGTAAAGAGCCGAGTCCCGTCGGATATTTTCGGAAGGCGATGATGCGCACGTCAATCATCCATGCAGAGCTCCCCGTCGGGGAAAAGGAGCGACACGCCCACTCCCCGCAAGGAAGAAGACCCGGAAGTGCGGCTGAAGACAGGTAAGTGTACACATTAAAAAAAAAATGACAACGCTACAAGCCTTTATTAAGGCTAGAGATATGTTAGCCAAAAAGTTAATTTTGAGGGTGAACCTCCGCTTTAAGGAAAATATTCAGACTTCCTGAAAACCATTCTAATTCATGCAAGCATTTGTATCGGTGCTAGTAACATTAAGGAAACGTGCAGCAAATTCAGGAAGTTCTTACTACCACCACTTAAAGTGGATTTTACAAAAAAAAATAATAATGTCCAGCCATTCTCATGCCCATCAGCAATGCTATGCTAAAAGTATTTTTTTTTTTTTTTACACTAAATACTTTCTTTGCTATTTTTTTATGCAGCACTTCCAGTCTGTCCACTTGGGCAATGTCTTCATAAGGCTATTGCCTTGGACTCCTGGGATATCAGCATCTTTCCCAGGAGTCCATGGGAATCGCCTAATACTGAAATCTCCCATTATTTCCAAACCCGAAATGATGCAATTGGGAGGAGTTAGGTGCCATTTTATCCTCCGGGTTGTCTTCTGATTGACAGGTTGCAATAACAACGGGAAGGGAACTTCCACGACGCTGCTATTGCTATGGCAACCTGTCATGAGAAACAACACAACGCAGTGGCATTACTGTGTAGGCGCGAGATCGGGAGGTGCATACTGGGTAGCCAGCTGCACGGATCCCGGAAATAAAGACAAGCAGGCTTCAGATGCCCACAACCACAATGGACCCTGCCTGATTCCAAGATCAGGTTAGATTTTTATGATTTAAAACAAACAAGAAGGAGCATATTACTGGCAATATCCAAATGTTAAAGTAGAAGTGGTAACAATGACGGGAGAGCATTTAGAAAAAAATAGAATTTGGGGACTGTAACCCCGCTTTAACAAATCTATCACTGTGGCAGCAAAAAATTCTTGAAGAATTACCACCAGTTCTACATTTAGGAAACCGGCAGTAATTAAGACCAACTCTGATCTGACAGTACTCAGAGAGGGCAGTGCCTTTGCTGGGAAGATGTAATACATGTGACAGTTTCCCGCGCAGTGCTGTATCCCCTGCTTCATTTAGCTGTTTGTCAATGATCCCGCCAAAAGCTAAATTTAAGCAAAACCAGGGATACAGCTGATGTCATTAACCATATTTAGGAATGACTTGTCACTGAATGAGCAAAGCCTGATGGGGAACTGAGAGACAAGTTACAGACCATGTTTGCTTTCCTTGTGAGTGACAGTGCACAGCAGTGCGTAGATTTAAAAGCGCTATTGGACCTAATAGCGACCATGGATATGACCACTTCCAAGCGTTGTCAATCAAAAGTGGAGCAGACCCGATGAGCAGTGACAGGTACACCGGGGGGCAAAAGTTTTGAGAATGACACAAACATACATTTTCACAAAATCTGCTGTTTCAGTGTTTTTAGGTCTTTAGGTCAGCTATGGTATACTGAAGTATATTTATAAGCATCTCATAATTGTCAAAGGCTTTTATGGACAATTACATTAGCGGGGGTTCACCCTAAAACTACTTTCTAGTATTACAATGTCCCGACACATTACAATACAATTATGCCTATTTTTTTTTTTTTATGCTGTACATACCTCGGTACAGCTAGTTCACCTGCGCCTTCCGGGTTGCAAATCCCGCGGAGTGGGCGTTCCTAACTTGCTGGTGATTGATGTGATGACCAAAAACGAGCTCCCCCCGTCGCGTAAGCTGCGTCATGATTGCCGAAAGGAGCCGAGCGGCGGTGCGCAGGCGCAGTATAGCGCCGACTCGCCGTTCGGCTTCTTTCGGCAATCGTGACGCAGCTTATGCGACAGGGGGAGCTTGTTTTTGGTCATCACGTCAATCACCAGCAAGTTAGGAACGCCCACTCCCGCGGGATTCGCAACCCGGAAGCCGCAGGTGAACTAGCTGTACCGAGGTATGTACAGCATAAAAAAAAAAAATAGGCATAATTGTATTGTAATGTGTTGGGACATTGTAATACTAGAAAGTAGTTTTAGGGTGAACCCCCACTTTAAGTTTATGCAAAGAGTCAATATTTTGCACTGTTGACCCCACACTTTCAAAACCTCTGCAATTTGCCCTGGTGTGTTGTCATTCAACTTCTGGGTCACATCCTGACTGAGGGCAACTCATTCTTGCATAATAAATGCTTGGAGCTTGTCAAAATTTGTTTTCTTTTTGTTCACCCGATTTTTGAGGATTGACCACAAGTCCTTAATGGAATTAAGGTCTTGGAGGTTTCCTGGCCATAGACCCAAAATGTCCATGTTTTGTTCCCCAAGCCACTTTGTTATCACTTTTGCCTTATGGCAAGGTGCTCCATCGTGCTGGAAAAGGCATTGTTCCTCACCAAACTGTTCTTGGATGGTTGGGAGAAGTTGCTCTCAGAGGAAAATTTTGTACCATTCTTTATTTATGGTTTTGTGTTTTTAGGCAAAATTGTGAGTGAGCCCACTCCCTTGGCTAAGAAGCAATCCCACACATGAATGGTTTCAGGATGCTTTTACTGTTGGCATGACACAAGGCTGATGGTAACACTCACCTTTTCTTCTCCGGACAAGATTTTTTCCGGATGCCCCAAGCAGTCTATTCATCAGAAAAAACGACTTTACCCCAGTCCTCAGCAGTCCAATCCCTGTACCTTTTGCAGAATATCAGTCTTCGCCTCACTGTACATTCAGATGCACTCACACCTGCCTGCTGACATTCCTGAGCAAGCTCTGCACTGGTGGTGCCCCGATCCCACAGCTGAATCAACTGTAGGAACAGTCCTCTTGCTTGCTGGACTTTCTTGGGCTCCCTGAAACCTTCACAAATGCAGTGGAAATGTTTTTTATGGGGTCAAGTTCATTTTAATGGCAAAGAGGGACTTTTCAATTAATTGCAATTCATCTGATCACTCTTTATACCATTCTGGAGTATATGCAAATTGCCATCATAAAAACGGAGGTCAGCAGACTTTGTAAAAATGTATATTTGTGTAATTCTCCAAACTTTTGGTCATGGCTGTACATGAATTGGTAACAAGAACAAACACTTGCGCCCAAACAGGACATGTTGTAGCGCTCACCCACAGTGTGAACTTGCGAGAAATTACTCAGCAATTCTGGAATTTAGCCAGGTCCTGGGTCATTACTGGATTGCTTACATCTCCAGAATTGTATTGCAGAGATGTAAATAATACAGCGAGGTATTTTTCTGATTCCTGCACACTGTGCCCTGCTAGTAAATTACAGTTAATACTGGCTGTCAGGAGAGGGGGAGAGGAACTGGTACTGGAACTGGAGCTGTAACTAGGGCTACTGCTGAGCCTGTGGATTGAGGGAGGGGTAAACTGCCCCCATGGTGGAAACAAATGTTGTTGACAGGAGCAGGGACACTGGAAACCAAAGATGAGACCAGAGAGGATGTTTACATGTATATTGTATGTTTATTGTATGCAGTCTGTATTCATGTTGCATACTGCATGTTGTGTACTGCATGCACTGTGTATGTATGTTGAATTCATGAGTATGAAGTGTGCATATATGTGTATGTACTCTATGTTGCACATACATGTATGCACTGTGTATGCATGTTGCATGTATGTGTTGTGGCAGGGAAAGCTTATGCCACTGTTTAAAATGGTGGTGTGGGCCAGGTTTTCTGGGAGGCAAGCATGCTAATGATGCCAGTGTGTTGCATCAATGTTAGAGCCAGGGTTGGAGCTCAGAGCTCCACACGCCTTAGGGGGTCAGTGATCTGTAAAGTGGCACAACAGACAACTTCTCAACATGAAGTGGCATGTTTGGGATTCGAACCATCGACCCCAGTGCTGCTAAGCAGAAGTGCTAACCACTGTGCTTCCACATGGATGTAGGCTGCATCTCTGTGGAATAAAACAGTCCTAATTCCCAGGGGTGCAATAAGTTAATCAATGCATATGTACTGTGGAAGGCTGGAGAGCCATTGAACAACCTGCTTCTGGCATATGCCATCTGTTGTGAAGGCTGGTTATGGCTGATTACTGTCAGCATACTGAACTATCTTAAATGTTGTTGCTTTTTGCTTGGTAAGAGGCTGCAAATAGTGCTGGTGGGTAAATCTTTAGGCTGATTATTGTCCTTGCCCATGGAAAACATGGCATGATATGCAATGATGGTGGAACCCTCCTACACATTTGGACATATACCTATAGGTGGTGGCATGACATTAGTCAGGAGTTCTGCTGAATTTTGGGAATGACATTTTGATTTCTGATGTTCATACACATATAACATTTTTTGCGATCAAATTATGATCATTTGAGAATACTAAACAACACACAAAATTGTGACTCATTTAAAATTTGCATCAGCAATACTATTGTTTGTGGTTTGTGAAGAGACCTGTGGGAATTTTGGATACGATTTTTATGAAATAAATATTTTACCAAAACAAGAAAACATTACACATTACTAGCATTCTTAAAAAAAAAAATATGAAGAAGAAGCAACATAAAAAACCCAGCAAGGACAATTTATTTTAGAGAAATTAACAATTCATCTGAAAATTAAAATTTATTTTTTTGTACAATTATATTCAATGGTTGAAACTTGCATTTGGCTATGTAGCGTGCATTTTCATGCTCGGAAACGCATTTTAGCAAAGCGCTAATTTACTATAGCCATTGGTAAAAAAAATTATGGGAGTTAAAATGTATTTTGCATGTCTGAGCATGCGCACTTGTGCTGGTACATAGTTCTAGAAAGAGGGGGAATTTATCTCTTCTCAGACTTTCAATGATAGTTCAGTTTATACATAAATTTTTTCAGCAGTTTAAATGCAGATTATCTTTAAATATACCACACATTAAAGAACCATTTAGGCGATCATGTCATGCTCTAAAAGTTATTTCCATGTGCAATTCCCATGTTTCTAGCAGGAGTAATGATTTAGCCGGTCTCTTTTGTCTGTGACCTATAGTGAATTTGATTTTGGGAATATTTTTTCCTGCTCTAATTTGCGTGATTTGGCTATTTTGAGAGTATTTATTTGCATATTCACGCTATAGTAAATCAACCCCAATGTGTATGCATGTTGCATACATGTATATGTAAATTGTATGCATGTTGTATGTATATGCATTCAGTGTGTACAGTTATATTCAAAAGTTTGCACACCCTTGGAGAATTGGTAATATACAGTATTTACCCATTTAAAGGACACATGAATGAGCAGGTAAAACACATTTATTTTATTTCTTATAGGATTCATATTCAACAGAATGGCACAATCATAAAACAAAACATGCATAGCCTTAGTTCCTAATACTGTGTATTGCCCCCTTTAGCATTAATGACAGTGTGCAGTCTTTTGCAATAGTTGTCTATGAGGCCCCCAAATTCTTGCAGATGGTATAGCTGGTCATTCTTCTTGACAAAATGCCTCCAGGTCATAAAAAGTCTTTGGTTGTCTTGCATGACCCACTGTAATGGATTTTCCCTGGCTCAATTCCAGGAAATGCGTTCTATTCTGCCGCTGAGCCAAATTCATGACGATGTGAGTCTGCAGACAGCAGACAATAACTCAGACTACAGCCATCATCGTTTCCCAACAGCAAAGAGGAAAAGCTTTATTCAAATCACAGTTTTATAGCCAAAGTGACATAAGCAAGCATCATCTCATATGGGTGTATCTGATTGGCTCATCCACATATGGTATTCTCTTGTGACGTCTGTTTCTTGCCACGAGGCGAACATTCCAGGACTTTCAGTCGCCATATCCTTTTGGTCGATGGGAGGGGGAAGGAGTAGTGAAGGACAGTCTTACTCTGGGAGGATTTTAACTCTATAATGACTTTTATTCAAGGAAAATAATACTGTCTTGTCACAGAATACTGAAATACGCATATATATATATATATATATATATATATATATATATATATATATATATATATATATATATCTCAAGAAATAAAACAATAAAAGAAAGGAAAGCAATATTTGAGTGGTTAGGAGAGAAAGAGAACATAGACACAAAATAATCATTTTATCAACTCCATCACATCACATGTTTGAGATTTCCCCAGAGTGGCTCAATGTTATTATGGTCAGGAGACTGATGGCCACTCCAGAACCATCATTTATTTCTGCTGTAACCACTGGAGGGACAACTTGGCCTTGTGCTTAGGGTCATTGTCTTTTGCATGGAACAATGCAAATTGTCTCCCAGTAACATGCTTTATCCATCTTGCCATCAATTTTCACAGGATTCACCATGGCTTTAGAGCCCCCCCACCCCCAAAAAATATCACCATGCTTCACAGTGAGCATTGTATTCTTGTCATTGTTGACTCCTTTCTAAACAAAGCGCTTATGGTTGTGACCATAAGACTCCAGATTACAGTGTGTGTTGTCAGGCATATTGTAACCTGGGTTTTTGTGGCATTGGCCCAGTAAAAGCTTCTCCTTTACTTGATCATGCAGCTCATTTATGTTCAAGTATCGTCACCTGCATTTCTCCTGAGGTTATCAATGGGTTTTTCCATTGTATTTTGCATGTAATTTCTGCCAGGGTATTTAAAGTTCTGAGCACAACTGTATGTATGTTGCATGTATGCATATGTTGCATGTAGTGTGTATGTATGATGTGTGTATGTAGTGTGTATGTATGCTGCCTTTATGTTACATTTATGCATATTTAGTGTGCATACATGTGTATGTATAAACATAGGTGTACTTCTGTGGTATGTATAAGGCCCCTTTCACACTGAGGCGTTTCTCGGGTGTTTTTCAGGCGCTTTGGCGTTAAAAAAAAAGCCTGTAAATCTCCTGAAAGAAGCTTCATCTGCAATCCCAATGTGAAAGCCTGAGTGCTTTTAGAGCCCTTTCACACTGTCAGTGCCCGAAAAATGCTGGTAAAGTGCCGCTAAGACCCCTTTCACACTGGGGCATTTTTCAGGCGCTTTGGCATTAAAAAAGCTCCCTCAATGGGAAGGGGCGCTTTAGGAGAGGTTTATTCAACGCTCCTAATGCGCTGCAAAGAAGCTGCTTGCAGAACTTTTTTTGACGCCCTGCCAGCGCAGCACCTCAGTGTGAAAGCACTCGGGCTTTCACATTGGGATTGCAGATGCAGCTTCTTTCAGACGTTTTACAGGCGCTTTTTTTAACGCTAAGACCCCTTTTACACTGGGGCGTTTTTCAGGCGCTTTAGTGTGAAAGCACTCGGGCTTTCACATTGGGATTGCATATGCAGCTTCTTTCTGGCGCTTTACAGGCGCTTTTTTTAATGCTAAAGCGTCTGAAAAATGCCCCAGTGTGAAAGGGGTCTAAGAAGGTGGAGATGAAGAAAATTACAGAGGTGCTGTGTGCTGGGCTGTCTATAATTCTGACTCCTAAACTATGTACATTACACACACCTGACCCCTGACCTATGTTACCCCTGACTTACTTACCCAAGTTGGTCCCCTGCATTATGTATGTTACCCATGCCAGACACCTGCATTATGTAAGTTACCCAACCCAGACCACTGCACTACAAACATTGCATATTTCTAACTTCTGCACTCTGTACATATGCATGGAACCACAGCAAATAAATATTATAACTACAGCTCAAGTTTCATTAGTGGCATGGTCACTGAGAGAAATGCTTCTTACATTGGTGGTCAGTGGGAAGAATTCTATTTACATTGATAGTCAGTGGGAAGAATGTCCCTTTCATTTGTGTTCATTGGGAAGAACGTCCTTACATATTAGTTGTCAGTGGGAAGAATTCTACTTACATTGGTAGTAAGGGGAAGGAATGCTCCTTATATTGGTGGTCACAGGAAAAAAATGTCCCTTAAATTAGTAGTCAGTGGGAAAAATGCTCCTTACATTGGTTGTTATTGGGAAGAATCCCATCCTTACAGATACTGTTGTGATTTTGTCTCTGTGGTTACTTAGATCTGAGAAGCAGAAATTGCTCATTGGAAACCATAGCAACCTTTGGAGGAACCTTGGTTGAGTAAGGCTGTTCTAAACTGACCACACAAAGCATGGAAGCAGTTCTGTGCTTGTACAGTCCATTTTCATCCCTGGGCTTGCTGTTTAGCTGTATGTGACACTGTGCTGTTTCCTATATATTTCATAGTCTGTTTGGCAGTTATAACCCTTGCCCATCCCTGACCTGTAGGACTGCAGAAGGCATAGCCTTCTGGAAAGCAGCATGCATAGATGGGGAACATCCCTCTATGTGTATAACATAATTAAGTACCCCCCCCCCCCACACACACACACACACACAATCTGGAAGAGGAGATGGAATATTGCTGAGTGAAAAAATGCATTTTTGTAAATAAGAAATTCTGAAAATGGAGCATAAATATTATTAACTTAACAAACATGTCTTGAAAATTATGATTTTCAACTGCTTTATTACTATTATTTAGTTTGCAGACAGACTAATCATAAGCGAGTCTCAACAAGGGATTGCCATGCCACACTGCAGCCACCTATGTACCTTTTTTGTTTTTTACTTATGAGCAGCAATTAGGCAGCATGCACAGCGTGCTGCACTGAATAATGTGGCCAGATTGCACTGGTTGTAGGAAGGTTTAAAAGAGGCATGGTTAAATAAACCCTGAGTCTATTAGACATGTACAACCAGGGTTTTTTCAGCTGGAATTCTCTTGTTATTGGTCCTGTATGCAGATACACTAACCATGTGACATGCACTCCTGAGCTCTGCACATTGTGTAATACACACTTATGAACTCTGCACAACATGCATGCACTCCTGAGACCTTCAGCTTTTGCGCCATGTACTTCTGAGCTATGGGCCTTGTGTTACATGTACTCCTGAGCACTGCACCCTGTGCAACTCACAAACACACATCTGCACCATGTGCAATACACCCCTGAGCCCTGCACCTTGTGCGACATGTGATTCTGAGCACCTAACTAAAATCTAGTGGAACCAATTGCCTTCAGAAGTCACCTAATTAGTAAATAGAGTTCACCTGTGTGTAATTTAATCTCAATGTAAATACAACAGACAGATCAGGGATAAAGTTGTGGAGAAGTTTAAAGTAGTGTTGAGCAGAATCCGCCATATTCGATTTCGCGATACATCACGAATATATAGCCGAATATTCGAGAAATATTCGCTAAATTCGAATATTCGTGATATTTTATCGAAATGAAATTTCGCTATTGCGAATGCGAAAATAATTGCGAAATTTCGACAACTGCGGTAGGAGCACTCTGATTGGCTCAGAATATTCGTGATATTTTATCGAAATTTCTCAAAATGCGAATGCAATATTTATTGCGGAATTTCGACAACTGCGGTAGGAGCCCTCTGATTGGCTCAGAATATTTGTGATATTTTATCGAAATTTCGCAAAATGCGAATGCGAAATTGATTGCGGAATTTCGACAACTGCGGTAGGAGCCCTCTGATTGGCTCAGAATATTTGTGATATTTTATCGAAATTTCGCAAAATTCGAATGCGATATTTATTGCGGAATTTCGACAACTGCGGTAGGAGCCCTCTGATTGGCTCAGAATATTCGTGATATTTTATCAAAATTTCGCAAAATGCGAATGCGAAATTGATTGCAGAATTTCGACAACTGTGGTAGGAGAACTCTGATTGGCTCTGATGCAAAAGAAGGGCGGAGAAAATAATCGCGCAATATTCCTATTGCCGAATATTCGCATTGCGAATATTCGGCAATATAAAATGATCGCTTTAGCTACTCGGCCGGGTCGGCCCAAGGTCTCTAATCATACCAGCAATGCTTTTAGACGTCGATGGAGATCACTAGGATGTGATCTGTTCTAAAAATAAAATTGAAAAAATCCGAATATTCGGAATAGCGAATATTGACCGCGAAATTCGAGATATTCGCGAATACTCGAATATGCCATATTCGAGCCGAATATTCGCAATACGAATATTCGTGAGCAACACTAGTTTAAAGCAGGGTTAGGTTATAAAACAAAAACCCAGACTTTAAACATCTCATGGAGCATTGTTCAATCCATCATCCAAAAATGGAAAGAGTATGGCACAACTGCAAACCTACCAAGACATGGCCGTCCATCTAAACTGACAGGCCAGGCAAGGAAAGCATTAATCAGAGAAGCAGCCAAGAGGCCTGTGATAACTTTGGAGGAGCTGCAGAGAGCCACTGCTCAGGTGGGGGAATCTATCCACATGATAATTATTAGTTGTACACTCCACAAAGATGGGCAAGAAGAAAGCCATTGTTCAAAAAATAGGCATAAGAAGTCCTGTTTGCAGTTTGCAAGAAGCATGTGGGGACCACAGCAAACATGTGGAAGAAGGTGCTCTGGTCAGATTTGAAAATTTTGGCCTAAAAGCAAAACGCTGTGTGGTGGAAAACTAACACTGCACATCACCCTGAACACACCATTCCTACCGTGAAACATGGTGGTGGCAGCATCATGTTATGGGGATGCTTTACTTCAGCAGGGTCAGGGAAGCTGGTCAGAGTTGATGGAAAGATGGATGAAGCCAAATACAGGGCAATCTTAGAAGAAAACCTATTAGAGTGTGCAAAAGACTTGAGACCGGGGCAGAGGTTCACTTTTTAGCAGGACAACAACCCTAAACATACAGCCAGAGCTACAATGGAATGGTTTAGATAAAAGCATATTCATGTATTAGAATGACCCAGTCAAAGTCCAGGCCTTAATCCATATGAGAATCTGTGGCAAGACATGAAAATTGATGTTCACAGACACTCTCCATCCAATCTGACAGAGCTTGAGCTATTTTTCAAGATGAATGGGCAAAAATGTCACTCTTTAGATGTTCGAAGCTGGTAGAGACATACCCAAAAAGACTTGCAGCTGTAATTGCAGTGAAAGGTGGTTCTACAAATTATTGGTCTGAAAACAAATACACGCCACACTTTTCACATATTTATGTATAAATAATTTTAAAAAACATTTATAATTTTCCTTCCACTTCACAATTATATGCCACTCTGTGTTGGTCTATACATTTGCCCATTTTGTCATGTTAAAATCAAAAACGTAAAATTTCAAGGGGTATGAATACCTTTTCAATGTACTGTATGGCTAAACCTTGTACAACGCACAGTCCTAGGTCTGCACCATATACATTTTGTTGTACATTTCATACTCCTGACAGCTGCACTATCTACGGTGGGCTATATACCACAAACTCCTGACCATTGCCCTCTTTATGCTGTATTTTACATTCAAATAAATCCTTGTCCTTTTATTATGTTACTACTACAGAGGGTAAACACTATAATTCATTCATAAATTCTTTTTGTCTCAGGAATTAGCATCAATGACGACTGCCAATCCAATATAAGATGATGTTTTATTTATCAAATATAAGATCTCTTTAAAAAAATAAGAACACAGAGCCCAACCTGCATGCAGCAGCATCATTCCCCAAACAATCCACCCATATACTGTATATTTCTATATGGACTCCAATGTAAGAGTGACACCAGTGAAAACCTGTATCATCAGCAGCGTAAATGTGTTTATATGCATTCATGTTATCATCTACACTAAAGCCAGTTGACAATGCTAGTTCACACCAGTATGTTATTCATAGGGTCACAGGCTGATTCACCACAGTGCCCAAGGAGTGTCTGGTAATGATTCAAATCATACAAAAAAGGACAACGCTATTGCAGAAATTATATATATATAGTTACTCAGCATACCGTATCATAGAATTGAAAATGTCAACCATGTAAATAAGCACAGATCCCAAAGATTTTGTTATCTTCATTTGTGTGATAGATATAACTTACCCATGGGGCATCATAGGCAGATGCTTTTTCTCTTGCCCTTGAGGAACCTGCCAAAATAACGCTGAATGTGCACCTGGTTATTCATATAGTGTAAACAATAATTAACTCCTTCAATTAAAAAGTGAAAAGGTCCTGACTAGTTCTCAGACCATGCGGCAGCCGGTCTTGTTTCTAGAACAGAAGTATGGCAGTATGAATTCATGTTGTAAGGCTAAAAGCTCTGATCTATCTGTTAGGCTCTCGCCTGTGGCACACTAATTAAAGCATATTGTGCTGATGAGGACTGTGGCATATGTTTGCCCTGTGCATGTATCTGCCTTCCACCAAAGATGTAATTGTCAGCCCAATCTGGACAAAAACAGCCTTATTGGGCAACTGTCTTCTCTAATGTATTGGTGGTTAAGTGGACCATGCCAAATGGATCATGCCGCAGCAACTTTTGTGTTGGACATTCTATTCTTGCAACAAGGTTATGGTAGTTAAAGCGTAACTAAAGGCCAAACTTTTCTTAGTTTTGGATAGAGTAGAAAGGGATTAGAACATCTGTCAGTTTTTATTGCTGTCTGTGCCCTCGTTTTACCCTCTCTAATTGCCCTGTTTAGCATTATCATCAAAAGTAAAAGTAAAAAGAAAAAACGTAAACACTAAGGCCTCGTACACACAACCGAGTTTTTTTGCCGAGGAAACCGGTCGTGTGTACATTTTCGCCAAAGGAAACTGTCGAGAAACTCGACGAGCCAAAAAGAGAGCATGTTCTCTATTTCCTCGACGGGAATGGAGAAACTTGCCTTGTCGAGTTCCTCGACAGCCTGACAAGGAACTCGACGAGGAAAACGATGTGTTTCGCCCGTCGAGTTCCTCGGTCTTGTGTACGAGGCTTCTTAGGGGGAAAATCTTCCAAGATTCCCTCACTTTGGAGGGCTTTCCTCTCACTTCCTGTTTTGATTATGGGAAAGGAAGTGAAATGAAATCTCCCCAATTGGACACAGATGGAAATAAAACTGACGGGGGTTTTAACCCCCACCTATTCTATACAAAATAAAAATGTTTTGCCTTTAGTTACACTTTAACAATGTACACATAACATACTTCAGTTAGGGATGATGAAGTTGCAAATGAAATGCACTAATTTATTTTTTACATGTATATAAAATGATAATATTGATATATATATATATATATATATATATATATATATATATATATATATATATATATATATATATATATATATATACACATATACAATATAATTCCGTTTTAGTGCTTATTATTTTGCCCATTTCCACTCAGAACTCGGTTGTGGGCACTGGGATCCTTCAATGGTTGGATTGTTTCCTAACAATTAAACCTATGCTATAGCCAAATCTATGGACACATCAAACATCCCAAAACTAGACAAATACAAAATAAATTCTGTTTGGTCCATGAAACAAGTATTAATTACCGTCTTTTTAAAACCTGATAAGTAAGACTGCAAAAGAGCTTATTTCTAGCAACAGGTGGGAGAAAGACATAAACATCATGTTGTAATGAAAATGAAGAGGTATCTGTTATTATCTCCGGATTGCCTACTTAGTGAAATAAATAATTGTGTAGCTATAAGGAAGATGATGTTATGGTATCCCATCATACTGTTAACATCATTATGGATTATGCTTAAAGTAATAATAGGCTAATTTAGTGCTGTTGTAGAAATTATCGGTATATTTAAACATAATAGAGGTAGTTTAATGTGGTCCACTGGGAAACCCAGGTGTTTAGATCAGCTTTAAAATAATAACCTCCTCCCCCACTGTGCGCTTTCTTTTCACAACAAGCCCAGCTTTTATTCTTAGCAATAAAGACTATCTCCGACAGGAAATTATCCACCTGATTGGCCTTTACAAGGCCTGGAGAGCTGAGGATCTGAGCTGGAGAGGTCATTAGTGGACAGCCATGTGATTAACCTTAGCTGGCCTGTCTCTTTTCACACTTGGTTAACAGCTTCCATTGTAGCTTCTCGGTGTCCCAAGGAAACGCTTTATAGGAAGTATTTAAATACAGTGACATAAAGTACCACCGTGATATTATTTATTTATTAATGGGGTTGGTATTATTCTTGCTCTGAGCTATGTAGGGAAGTCACAGATCAGTACTATAGCATTCAAACAGTCCAATGGATTCCAGTACGAGCAGTCTGTAATTTGGATATAAGCAATAGGCTACAGTTGCCATTTTTTAGCTGGCATGCCTAAATATCTGACAAGGACCACCCTCCCCCACCCCCAACCCCCTTTTTATATTTTTTAGGGGGCATTGAATACCAGGCAGGTATCAACACAACATCAAGCCAAAACATCAAAAGTTGGGGCACTGTATAAAATATACAAAAAAACTGAATTTTCTTGGGGGGGGGGGGGGTGGCCAGCGGCCCCCACCTAGCCAGGCAACCAAATTCTTACTATGCAGATTTAAACCTGGTAAGAAAGTATAACAAAAATCCATCCACTAAACCAGTGCAGAGAACAGGAAAGTTTTCTTGGGACAAGAGGTATTCAAATCCAAATTCCATCACATGTGGCAAAAACAAGGGAATTATCCCTAATTTTAAAATAATCAGCATGGCCATGCAAATCTTTCCTTTACGCCCCAATGGCTAACTGTATGATAGCCAACAAGCCTAAAACAGCTGCATGCAGTTTCGAATAAATGGCTCTATCTGGCCATATGTACATTATACATCACTTTCGCTTGATGTACCGTTAGCCATTAGATTAATAATAATAAAGGAAATATTTGCATGGCTCTGGTCATTATACTTAATACACATTAAACATTTTAAAAGCTTCTAAATCTGGAAAGGAAATATTCAACAGCAAAAATAGTCCTTTTCACAGTTACCAGCTCTTGCTAGTTTTAAAACAGCAATAAACTGGAATACAAGGTTCTTTGTAAAAAGCGAATGTCCAAATATAGTACAATTTCATTTTAATTGTGTTCAGTCTACTGCTTACTGTAAACAAGTAAATATAAAACATTTTATTAGCACAACAGTTTTTGACCATTACAAGTGGCTCCAGCTGCGTCTTGTTCCATCATTCCTCGCGGTATACATTTAAAGCTGATTTATTTTGTCAAATTGTAGCTGTACCTGCACTGCCCACAAACACAGAGAAACAATACCTCAGTTTAGAGTTGAAAAATGTCCTTGTCATACAAGTGTATGTATAGCCAAAACTTTATTAATTTTATGATAGCATGCTAAAAGGCTAAAACCCTAATTAAAGCGGAAGTAAACCCATCCATGAAATAGTTTAATTTCCGGCACGTGCCGGAAATGTAGCACTCCTATTGGTTATGCTCTCAACCAAACTGTCAAACCATCCAATGGCTGGTGTCATAACTGACCACATGTGCAGCATCATGGCAGTTGTAGATTAAACAGAGGCAAAGATGGCAGCTTCCTTGGCTGAAAACGATAAGGGGGTTTACATACACTTTAAGTTGATTGTTGCTGTTTTTGTCACTTCCTTTCAATTACTCTACTGGAGAAACAATCAGAAATAAAGAGGAGATTTATCCAAAGTGAGTGGACTCCCCCCTCTTAGATAGTTGTCATTGTAATAGGTGTCCTTGTTGGTTAATTTACCCCCACCTCTTCTTCTGGTAACAAATCTAAAATGTTGGGTTTCCACTCACAATCCTACTTGTTAACAGTGGTCACCAAAACAAAGAGAGTAAAGCCCCAATATCAGCCAAATATCAGCCATAATAAGCCCTTGCAGTAGAAAATGGCCGACTTTCAGGCCTCGTACACACGACCGAGTTTCTCGGCAAAAACCAGCAACAAACTTGCTGGGAGATATTTTTTTGCAGAGGAAACCGGTCGTGTGTACATTTTCGTCGAGGAAACTGTTGAGAAACTCGACGAGCCAAAAAGAGAGCATGTTCTCTATTTCCTTGACGGGAATGGGGAAAATTGGCTTGTCGAGTTTCTCGACGGCTTCACAAGGAACTCGACGAGCAAAACGATGTGTTTCGCCTGTCGAGTTCGTCGGTCGTGTGTACGAGGCTTCAGCCAAATATCAGCCATAATAAGCCCTTGCAGTAGAAAATGGCCGACTTTCAGCCTGTGCGTACAGCTGCTTATCCAATCTGACTACCTTCTGTCAAACGAGCATGATGTAATCCGCTGCTCGGAATCTGATCAGCACTTGCAGCTAATCACTGCGAGCACTGACCGTTATGTTCTGAAAGAAAACATTAGCACTTTGAGGGAGATTGCTGTACTAACATTGCATAGTTAATATTGTGACCTCTCGTCCAACCTTTTATTAAACCCAGCCCACTGGGTTGAGTGAAAAAGAACGTAACCTGTATACCAGGTTTAAGTGAATCTTTACAGTGGAATGACAGACAGCAAAGAAATTGACCGCAATGGTCTAACCATTTTCTACATCATCAAAATGTTTTACCTTTACATACACTTTCAGAAATGTATAATTCCACCCAAAACTGTACGCTTCATATAGCAGGGGTAACTATACACCGGAAAAAGCCGAACGCAAACGACGTAAAAAAATGCTCCGGTCGGACGTACGTTCGTGGATCGCCGTATCTGGCTAATTTGCATACTCGACGCGGAATTCGACAGAAACGCCACCTAGCGGCCAGCGTAAATATGCATTTACGATCCGACGGCGTACTAAGACGTACGCCTGTCGGATCGATCCCTCATTCAGTCGTATCTTTTTTTGTGGATACAAAACAAAGATATGGCGCGGGAACTTTGAAATTACGCGGTGTATCAATAGATACGCCGGCGTAATTCGTTTGTGGATCTGGCCCTTACTTAGTATTTTCAGTGGACAGCCAGACTAGCCAGAACCCCTATCTATTGATGCTGGTAGTTTTTCAAGCTATGAATATTCAGTAATTATTTTTTCATTCCTTTGTTCTGGTGGCAGTATCTACAAAAATCATTGCTTATGCCTTTTGCCAATCAATAAACATTAATCCTCCCTTAATGTAAATACATACACACAGTCAATACATTTTATATAATTTGAATAAAGGTTACGTTTTAATTCCAATGGCCTTGGTGCATGGGCCCTCGTTCAGTTTAAAAAGTGAAGACAAATCTAGATGAATATTTTAAGCTATACTCCATCAACATTGTTCCAAGTTTATATAGGTTGTTGTAAATTGTGCTGCATTCAGCTGGCATGCAATGGAACCACAAAATTGACAATGTTTCAGGAGAGACACATTTAAGGGTTTGAGAAGAAAAATGGCAAACATATTTGGGAGTATCTCAAAAGAATGTGTGGTCAAAAAGTGAGCTTGGCTTCATGGTTTAGTTGTAGTGTCCAACCTTTCCATCTTTTATTTGGCATGTTTTAGACACCATGGGCTAGATTCAAGTAGCCCGCCGTAAGTTTGTGCGGGCGTAGCGTATGTTATTTACGATACGCCGCCGCAACTTACACGGGCAAGTGCAGTATTCACAAAGCACTTGCTCCGTAAGTTGCGGCGGCGTAGCGTAAATGGGGCCGGCCTAAGCATGTCTAATTCAAATGAGTATGAGGGGGGCGTGTTTTATGTAAATGGGTGATGACCCGACGTGATTGACGTTTTTCCCGAACGGTGCATGCGCCGTCCGTGGAATTTCCCAGTGTGCATTGCTCCAAAGTACGCCGCAAGGACGTCATTGGTTTTGACGTGAACGTAAATTACGTCCAGCCCTATTCGCGAACGACTTACGCAAACAACGTAAAAAATTCAAAATTTGACGCGGGAACAACGTCCATACTTAACATTGCGTACGCCTTATAATAGCGGGAGCAACCTTACGCCGAAAAAGCCTAACGTAAACGACGTAAAAAAATAGCGCCGGGCGTACGTAAATATGTGAATCGGCGTATCTAGGTAATTTGTATATTATACGCCGAAAACTACACCTAGCGGCCAGCGTAAATATGCACCCTAAGATACGACGGTGTAAGAGACTTACACCAGTCGGATCTTAGGCTAATGTCGGTGTACCTTGCTTTCTGAATACAGAAAGAAGATACGCCGGCGCAGCTTTGAATTTACACGGCGTATCTATAGATATGCCGGCGTAAATCAATGCTGAATCTAGCCCCATATCGCCTGGGGATACACCAAAGAGAGAAAAGTATTGCACTAAATATTGGGAATAGGTAAATAAAACCTGAGCCTACTCATAACATACACAGCATACATATGCGACAGCACTTGTACCCTCAAAAATGTGTTTTACTGTATAACTAAGGGCTTCTGGATGATAGCGTAAACAAGTCCTAAAGCCTATAGCCACGACTCCTGCAACATTTTTTGTTGGCATGCTGTTTATGCTTAGGTGCAACAACTGTGTTTAAAGCAGAGGTTCACCCTAAATATTAAATACAGCTTATCGAGACAAGCTCAATATGTACATGAACCTTTGGCTATTACATTTTTTTTAGTGCATTCAAATACCATGAATCTGTTGTTTTCAGAAGACACTTCCTGGTATCCCTTCCGCGGGAGTGGGTATGTCTCCTCTCTTCTCCAGCGCCCCAGTGTTTGCTGGGAGTTGATCGCAATGTCTCCTGGGAGCACAGTGTCGTGCTTTCCAGGAGACAATTCATAACGCCGAATGACGAAATCTCGCGGGATTTCACTCGTCACGTGACTCATGAAGCAGGTCACGTGACGAGGGCGGATCTAATTCCACCATTTTAATTAATGGCTATAGCTGATATTTGGCATGCTGTGCATGCCGTCACAACGGGGCGTGCACTTTTCATGACAACACCAGTTGTGATGGCAACCGTGAAGTGTTGACAGCGCTGCTCGCTGTCAACACTGCTCATGCGTGGGATAGAGAGGTAAATGGGATATCAGCATTCACCACTTCCCGGAAGTATTTGCTTGTGGGCTTCACAATGCCCACAAGCAAAATGGAAAATGCCAGCAGCAATTTTTTTAAATTCTTATTTACTGACGATTCTGACTGAGTAGAAACCTGAAACATGTGAGTACAATGTTGCCAACCTTAAAACACTGAAATGCACATTAAAAAAACAAACGACGGACCGTGAAACCCCCACTTTAATTCTTGTGTAGCACTACCCCCAAAGGAGCTGCTGGTTTAGATTTTGGGGTTTGCACGTTACCTCTAAGTTCATTGTCTAGGGAGAGATGTCTGTAGTAATTGGAATGTCCACACAAGATGTAAAACCTTCAACTGTAGGCTTTATTTTTCGCTGCATAAACTTGTGAAGGAAGTAGAGAGTGTAGAGAGAAGGGGAAGGTTCAGGTACGCGGTACAAAATGCACAATAGTATTAAAAGTTCCAATCTTCACCACTCAATCCTGAGTGGGTATTGCTCACCCGGATAGATCCCTCTCACATGGCCTAGCAGCCGGGATGATGCACAGGAACAGTCTCTGCCACAGACCATTGAAGTACACAGAATGAATATTCAGGTATCCCCTGCCACGGGATTTAAAGTCCCGAACTTCTTTCCTTACAGTCAAAGAGCCTTTAAACCAATCCGGCGGGCTGTAAGGTATTGTAGGTTAACGGTGCATCCTTCAAGAAGTTACCAGGCCTCTCCCAAAGTACCAGCCTTCTGCTCGGTCCTTCCTGGGACAGGTCCTCCCCTGGCTTCCCTCACTGAGTGGCTTCTTCCCACAGGACAGACAGCACAGGATCACCTGCTAAGCGTAGGCCCCAGCCAGGATAGCTGGGCCTACTCGACAGGAACACAGCCTCAGACCAACGTGGTCCTGAGACTGAGATCACACACACCCACCTCGCGCCAGGAGGGCCACGAGGCGAAGGCTCCTGAAAAGTATCCCCTCCCAGCATGCACAGCGCGGTCACCACTCCCACTGTACTGCTGCCGAGGAGAGACATGGGCCTGAAGTGGCAACGCCACCCACAGGCAAAAAAAGGAAAATACTACCAGGTAGTACCACAGCCAGAACAGAGGCAAATTTTTACACAATTCAACAGGTCTGGGCCCAACTATGGGCCCAGACATCCCCTAAATTTGAAATAGCGCCCCCATCTTTGGGAGCAGGGCGCTACACTTGCATAATGTAATGTTCTGCCTAATAGAACTACAGGAGTACAATGTAATTTCCTTTCTCTCTGGGCTCTCGCTTTCCTTTCCTATAAACAAAAGGGCTTAACCATTTGGCCAGCAAAATCTTGACTGGTAAGCATCATATCTGCAATAGCTTTCCAACATTTTTTCATCCTACTGTATTGCAAGTAGGCACAGCTAACATGAGAGTGGCAACTCTGCTCTGAATTCAAAAGCAATGCAGCATCGTGGGCACGCCACATCATGGGAAGCTGCATTAGGTGGGCCTCACTAGTCACTGGCAAGTTTAACATGTATTTATGGGATTTTGCAAGGGGATTAAATGACAAGAGCAGCTGCAGCACATATTTATTTTAACACGGGCCGTAATTCTATTTTAAAGCATATCTAAACCTAAAACTAAAAGTGTAATATATTGCAGCATACCAGTGCCTAGATGTGGTGGCTGCATTAGTATTTTTTTTTTTCTTTTTCCACTGGTGATTCCTATCTAAAGGTAAAGAATGCTAACTCACTGCACTGTATATGTGAAAAGAATAGTGTCATCCTAGACTGAGCTCCTGATTTGCATTACAAACACCTCCTGATTTCCATTACATAGGCAAGAGGTGTCCTATGGTTTACAGAACATAGCTGGAAAGGCTGATAAAAAACTTTAGATTTCACTTTAGCGCACAGAGGCCCAGATTCTCAAAGGAGATACGCCGTCGTATCTCTGAGTCTGAGCCGTCGTATCTATGCGCCTGATTCTTCGAATTAGTTACGCATAGATTTGTATTAGATCCGACTGGCGTAAGTTTCTTAACCTGACGGATCTTAACTGCATATTTACGCTGGCCGCTAGGGGCGTGTACGCTGATTTACGCCTAGAAATATGTAAATCAGCTAGATATGCGAATTCACGAACGTACGCCCGGCCGACGCAGTACAGATACGCCGTTTACGTTAGGCTTTTCCCGCCGTAAAGTTACCCCTGCTATATAAAGGCGTACATGCGGCATACCAATGTTAAGTATGGGCGTCGTTCCCGCGTCGAATTTTGAAAATTTTACGTCGTTTGCGTAAGTCGTTCGCGAATAGGGCTGGGCGTCATTTACGTTCACGTCAAAAGCATTGGCTTCTTGCGGGTTAATTTGGAGCATGCGCACTAGGATACTTTCACGGACGGCGCATGCGCCGTTCTTAAAAAGCGTCATTTACGTGGGGTCACATAAAATTAACATAACACACGCCCACGTCTACTACTTTAGAATTAGGCGGGCTTACGCCTGCCTATTTACGCTACGCCGCCGCAACTTTCGTTTGAGAATACGGCACTTGCCTGTAAAAGTTGAGGAGGCGTAACGTAAATAGGATACGTTACGCCCGCACAAAGGTACGCCGATCTACGTGAATCTGGGCCAGAAAGTTAAAGGAGCACTAACTTTCTGGCTGGATCAACAGATATTTTCAGTATTTACAGAAATATGCTTAGGCTGGAAAAGAAAACGAATGCAGCCACCTCATCAAATGACTAGAACACTAAAATATATAACATCTTTGATCCTGGGTTTGGGTATATTTTAATTACTGTGCTGCAAGCATCCAGATTGCTGGACTGAGGCTAGGGTAAGTATTTCATATATTGAGCATCACTCAGAGAGGTGGGGAGGATTTTATTTTAGGAAATGAATGAAGGTATAGTTGTACTTTAAACCAAAGGAACAAACCTCATTAAAATAACCCACAATAATTATAATGAAAACCTTCCTCTGAAAGTACTTTTCTTCGTTTTTTTCATTCCTTTCCTCTCTAATACAAATGTGTAAAAATCAACCAAAAAAAAAAATGTTCGCTATGAGCAAATAGGAATACAAAACAATTCTTGATCAAATGTGACATGCACTACAGATAACATTTGCATATCTAATTAGCCTTTAATTTACTTGCACCTTTATTATTCACAGAAACTCTTGGGGTTGGTGTCACGTGGTGACTGGTCCAGGTGTGGGACACTTTCTTTGGCCTTAAGATTACTGTTTATCCCCAGGGGGAAGAAAATAGAATTTGGGATTCTTAAGATTAATAGCTTCTTTTTAACTAAGTTGCAAAGCCTGATTAATGAACAGTGTTATCCAACTTCTCTTGCTGAGTTTCAGTTCTTTATGCATTCAACTGTCTGTACTAACTCTCCCTTTTCTGAGGATTACCTGTCTGCAATTAGACATTTGAACAGCTCACTTTAAGAAGCATTAGCAGCAGTTAGACCATGTCAGTACTATATAGGTGATATTTTATCTGATGTTCTTATTTTTTTCTTTACTTGCATTTTTAGAATGTTGTGTTGTTCACCTATACAGCTATCACTTAAAGTAACTGATTTACATGTGATGTACAAGTATAGCACATTATTTTATTTCCTTTTTATTCCTTAACCACTTCAGCCCCCGGAGGAATTGGCTGCCAAATGACCGGGCCACTTTTTGCGATTCGGCACTGCGTCGATTTAACTGACAATTGCGCGGTTGTGCGACGTGGCTCCCACAAAATTGACGTCCTTCCCCCCCCCCCCCCACAAATAGAGCTTTCTTTTGGTGATTGCGGTTATTATTTGTTGCGCTATAAACAAAAATAGAGCGAAAATTTTGAAAAAAATTAAATGGCTCAGATTCTCAAAGGACTTACGACGGCGCCGCGCCATGTACGCCGTCGTAATTCCTAATCTTGCCCGTCGTATCTATGCGACTGATTCTTAGAATCAGTTACGCATAGATATCCATTAGATCCGACAGGCCTAAGTCTCTTAAGCCGTCGGATCTTAACTGCAATTTTTTTTTTGCCCGATAGGTGGCGCTTCCGTCGATTTCCACGTCGAGTATGCAAATTAGCTAGATACGCGAATTCCTGAACGTACGCGCGGCCGACGCAGTAAAGTTACGGCTTTTCCCGGCGTATAGTTGCTCCTGCTATATGAGGGGCAGCCAATGTTAAGTATGGCCGTCGTTCCCGCGTTGAAATTTTAAAAAGTTACGTCGTTTGCGTAAATCGTCCGTGAATGGGGCTGGACGTAATTTACGTCCATGTCAAAACCAATGACGTCCTTGACGTCATTTAGGGACGGCGCATGCGCAGTTCGTTCGGTGCGGGGACGCGCTTCATTTAAATGATACACGCCCCCTACCCTCCGAATTTGAATTCCGCCGGGTGATTTACGCTACGCCGCCGCAACTTTACAGGCAAGTGCTTTGTGAATAAAGCACTTGCCTGAAAAACTTGCGGCGGCGTAACGTAAATGAGATACGTTACGCCCGCACAATTTTGCGGCGATCTACGTGAATCTGGGCCCATATTTTTCACTTTTTGCTATAATAAATATCCCCTCAAAAATATATTAAAAAATTTTTTTTTCAGTTTAGACCGATACGTATTCTTCTACATATTTTTGTAAAAAAAAACGCAATAAGCGTTTATTGATTGGTTTGCGCAAAAGTTATAGCGTCTACAAAATAGAGTATAGTTTTATGGCATTTTTATTAATATATATTTTTTACTAGTAATGGTGGCGATCAACAATTTTTATCATGACTGCGACACTATGGCGGACACATCGGACACTTTTGATGCTATTGTGGGACCATTCACATTTATACAGCGCACAGTGCTATAAAAATGCACTGATAACTGTATAAATGTGACTGACAGGGAAGGGGTTAACCACTAGGGGACTAGGACGGGGTTAAGTGTGTCATAGGGAGTGATTCTAACTGTGTGGGGGCGGGGCTTACTGTGACACAACACTGATCGCTGCTCCCTATGAGAGAGTGACTCTAAACAATATCCCTAATCTGCACAAATCATCGACACGATTCCATTACTTAATGGTCCTCTAATTTATTTTTCATGAAATTGTTTCATACTGTGTTTTCTGTCCTCTATGAGCTTCCAAACGTCTCCTTTCTACCTCACTTTCATTTGTTTGGAACAATCGGTGCACAGGTGGGTCTGCAATGCTCTGTGCACACTATAAATCACATTGTCCAAAGCAAGCAAGAGGCTTCCTACATACAGTGGGGCCATAGAGAATGAATGTAGCCACCAGTGGCGGCTGGTGCTCAAAATTTTTGGGGGGGTGCAAACAAACGGAAAAAAAAACAATTGCAGCCTTACTGTGCCCATTAAACGCAGCTACTGTGCCCATCAATTGTAGCCACTGTGCTCCTCAAATGCAGCCACTGTGCCCATCAAACGCAGGCACTGTGCCATCAATTGTCACCACTGTGCCATGTTATCAATTGTCGCCACTGTGCCATCAATTTTCGCCACTGTGCCATGCCATCAAATGCAGCCACTGCGCCATGCCATCAAACGCAGCCACTGTGCCATCATTTATCACCACTGTGCCCGTCAATTGTCACCACTGTGCCATGCCATCAAACACAGCCACTGTGCCATCAATTGTCGCCACTGTGCCCATTGTCACCACTGTGCCATCAATTGTCGCCACTGTGCCATCAATTATCACCACTGTGCCCATCAATCGTCACCACTGTGCCATGCTAAACGCAGCCACTGTGCTATCAAACGCAGCCACTGTGCCATGCCATCAAACGCAGCCACTGTGCTATTAATTGTCGCCACTGTGTCCATTAATTGTCACCACTGTGCCATGCCAAACGCAGCCACTGTGCTATCAAACGCAGCCACTGTGTCATGCCATCAAACACAGCCACTGTGCCATTAATTGTTACCACTGTGCCCATCAATTGTCACCACTGTTCCATGCCAAACGCAGCCACTGTGCCATCAAACGCAGCCACTGTGCCATGCCATCAAACGCAACCACTGTGCCATCAATTGTTACCACTGTGCCATCAATTGTCACCATTGTGCCATCAATTGTCACCACTGTGCCCATCAATGCCAGCCACTGTGCCCATCAAACACAGCCACTGTGCCCATCAAATGCAGCCACTGTGCCATCAATTGTCACCACTGTCCCATCAATTGTCACCACTGTGCCATGCCATCAATTGTCGCCACTGTGCCATGCCATCAATTGTCGCCACTGTGCCCATCAATTGTAGCTACTGTGCCCATCAATTGTAGCCACTGTGCCCATCAATTGTAGCCACTGTGCCCTGTAAAATGCCCCCGCCCGTCACTTACCTTTCTGGGGTCAGCCATCCTGATTCCACTGTCCCTCGATGTCTTCTCCCGCCCTCGATGACATATCGGCCAATCAGGTTACCGGTAACCAGAACCGGTGAACCTGATTGGCTGAGACGCCTGTCAGTGTTAACCAGGGAACGCACCCCCTGTGCGTCCCCTGCATAACTATTTGGAAGCCAATTACAGCCTGATGCATGAATCTATGTATTGTATTTCAGTGGCGGTGCAGGAGAGAGAGGTGGGCGGCGCTCCTGCGCCCTCTATGGAAGCACTGATAGCCACTCTTTAACAGGAATTAGGACCACAGCAGCAAAGAAAGAAATGGAATGGAATTTTTTATTGGTTGGACTTCTGTCTTTTTTCAACCTAACTATGTAACTATGAATTTGGAGATTTTGGAAGTGGCTTAGACCAACAGAAGTTTTTTTTTTTTAATGAAAAATCTAATTTTTTAAACTAAAGTTTAGTGTGAGGCCTCGTACACACGACAGAGTTTCTCGGCAGAATTCGTCGAGAAACTCAGTGAAGAGCCGGATTCTGCCGAGAAACTCTGTCGTCTGTACACTTTCAGCCCGATGGAGCCGCCGAGGAACTCGTCGAGAAAATAGAGAACATGTTCTCTATTTTCTCGTTGTTCTATGGGAGAAGGCGTCCCGCCGAGCTTCTCGGCGGCTTCATCCCTGAACTCACCGAGGAACTCGACGTGTTTGGCACGTCGAGTTCCTCGGCCGTGTGTACGGGGCCTCACGTTAAAAGCATCATACTACTTTTTGTTTAAAAAAAATATATATATATTTGCAGAATAAACTGGCATGACCAAGATAGGTAGACAATTTGACAAAAGGTCCTTTCATAGCCACTGAGCTGTTACACAGTCAGTCCACCCAAAACAGATATTTTAGGGGTGTTAAACCAATTGACAGTTCTCTCAGGCTCTTTGTTTAATTTTTTGGTTCTGTTTGAAAGGTTTTTATGTAGTTTTCTTTATAATGTAGAAAGCCCCAGGAAGTACCACACCATCCAAAACTCCTGGGTAGACAGAAATATGTTCCCCAATCTAATCAATCACTTTTGCAAGGGGCGTGCACACAGGGAATGCTTTGGTCACTTACAATTGACGGTATGCACTGACCACCTCCTGGTAGGATAGATCAGGCTGGTGGTTCAGGCTTGTATTTGAACATATCTGAGCTAATCTCTTTTAGGGCCCTTTCACACGGGCTGTCCAATCAGGTCCGCCTATCAGTTTTTCAGGCGGACATGATCAGACCCTTCAGTCTCTTCTATGGAGTGGCGGATGTCTGCTGGCACCTTTCCATCCATTTGGTGGTCCGGATCAGATAGGATCGGATGGAAGCGGACAGGCGGTCCATTTCCATCCGATTTCCCTATAGAGGAGAGCGGGACTGTATCTGTGTCTGCTCTGCACAGCGGATGATTAAGCCCTACTGGCCGAAACACGTTGGCTTTCTTTTGACTGCTTTTTCACATGCAATAATAAAACAATGTTTTAGCTGACTTTCATAGCACCAGCCTTTCTCCTTTTTTGCATGGACTATATAGAGGTTTATAGAGACGTCATAGGCTGAGTGCTGTGTTCTTGAGGCTCACCAGGCATTGCAAGGAGAGTAGTTCAGGTGCACCTGTCCCAGGACCTGTCATCTGCCTGCTCGGCAGGGATCAAGGGAGCAATCCCCTGCTGATCAAGTAGAACCTGCTGCATGGAGGTGCCCGTGTGAATGGGACCTGAGGGAGATTGTGTTGTTGCAGTATTCAAAGTATACAGTATATAGGAAAAACAGGGGTTGACTCCAAGACTCCAACTATAACAAAATTATCACTTTAGAGTGGACTAACCCTTTAATTTCTCTATGTCAGTTTAAAAAGAAAAATTACTACTCTTCTTCTGATTTGAATTTTTCACTTGCACTCACAGGATGACAAAAATGGACAGACAGTGGGGTCAATTCACAAAGAGAAACGTTATTGGTTTCCTTCAGTTGTTAAATTACCACCCCTTATTTAACACTAGCAAACATGGTATTCACGAAAGCTATAATCGTTATTCAACATAGTCGTTATGGTTTTCAACTGACTCGTTATCCAATCGTTATGCTAACTACTCAAGAGTTATTTTAACGTCCCAAATCGTAATAATAACGTCTAAGATCATTAAATAACGCTGGAGAGATGCATTCTGGGAGCAGAAGGGGAGGAGAACAGCTGCATGTGGAAAAGAGCAGATGCAGAGAGAGAGAGACACAAGCAAGACACACGTGGAGATGTGCATAACTTCTCTGTGTGCGTTTTTCTAAAGCCATGTGTATTTCCTCATACAGAGAATAAATCATGGGAGATGATAATCGGAATTTAGCCATCACCTGGGTTTCAGAAAAGACATCCAAAATAGTACGTGAACGGAATACACGTTTATAAATCTGAACAACATTCTAATGTGTTCTTCTTCGCCTCTGGATAATTTTAAGTTTAAATAGAGCATGGTTCCATCTTGCCCAAAACTACTAAAAACTTCACTACACTACAAAAATCGCCAAAAGCTTCCTCTAACAACGAAATATCGCCTGGGAAATGTCATAACGACACCCTGAGGGAGGTGATATGTAACGATTGCTTAACGATCGATAACAGTCCAAAAAATCTTTGTGAATTGCACTTCTGTACATATTTAACGATTTGACTTGTTAAAACAGCGATCGAATCGTTAAATAACGATCCACACCTTAAAATATCGGTTCGGTGTAGTGAAACGTTATTTGATGATTTTTCAAAGCGTTAAATCGTTTAGTGAATTGAACTAGCTTCAATAACGTGCAAAATTGTTAAAATAACGACCGGAATCTGGAAATAAAGCTTTGTGAATTGACCCCAATGTCTCCTTCATGTGGGCTCAATTCACACAGAGTTATTTTCCTCTTTAAAATCTGAAACAAAATAACTCGTAGCATTTTTCAATAACAATTTTTGCAATTCACAAAAAAGTACTATCAAAATAAAGCATCATTTATTTCATCAAAATGTGAGGTACCGTATTTAACTCATGAAACCATTTGGTATTTTATCTTATGACATGATATTCAGTGGAATGTATACAGTGGAGAAGGAGTTGAACTCCTGTCAGTTTTTATTGATAATAAAGAGTTAAAATGGTTTAAAACATAGAAATATGCGAATGCGAACCCACTAAGTCAGTGTGGTCACTGTAGCATATGTATTAATACAAGAGAAAAATACCAAAATATCAAAGGGAAGCTGCTTTCACAGGACACACTTTTTGTATAAAAAACAACTAAATTAAGTAAATGCAAAAAATCTTTATAAATGTCAGATATTAAATGTAAATAGTATTAACAAATCACACACATATATCAATATTCTTCTTCCACCAATAAAAAAGACAACATTGTCATTACAGAGATGTACCTTCACTTCCTGCCCCATAGCCAAAACAGGAAGTGAAAGGAAATCCCTACAAATTAATGGAATCCCTTGGGGACTTCTGGGTCACCAGAATTAGTGTCCCTATTGGAAGATTTCCCTTCTATTACTTTTCTGGGGGAAACCCAAAAATTGGGATTTTCTTTTACTTTCACTTTCAATGATAACAGTAAACAAGACAAATAGAGAGGGTGAATCTCCTTAACCACTTAACCCCTGGACCATATTGCTGGTCAAAGACCAGTGCACTTTTTGCGATTCGGCACTGCGTCGCTTTAACTGACAATTGCGCAGTCGTGCGACGTGGCTTCCAAACAAAATTGGCGTCCTTTTTTTCCCACAAATAGAGCTTTCTTTTGGTGGTATTTGATCAATTCTGCAGTTTTTAGTTTTTGCGCTATAAACAAAAATAAAGCGACAATTTTGAAAAAAATGTATATTATTTACTTTTTGCTGTAATAAATATCCCCCAAAAATATATAAAAAAACATTTTTTTTCCTCAGTTTAGGCCGATACGTATTCTTCTACATATTTTTCGTAAAAAAAAAATCGCAATAAACATTTATTGATTGGTTTGCGCAAAAGTTATATCGTTTACAAAATAGGGGGTAGTTTTATGGCATTTTTATTAATATTTTTTTTTTACTAGTAATGGCGGCGATCAGCGATTTTTTTTCGGTACTGCGACATTATGGCGGACACTTCGGACACTTTTGACACATTTTTGGGACCATTGGCATTTTTATAGCGATCAGTGCTATAAAAATGCATTGGATTACTATAAAAATGCCACTGGCAGGGAATGGGTTAACACATAGGGGCGGGGAAGGGGTTAAGTATGTTCCCTGGGTGTGTTCTAAATGTAGGGGGGGTGGCCTCACTAGGGGAAATGACTGATCGCTGTTCATACATTGTATGAACAGGCGGTCAGGCATTTCTCCCCTGAAAGGACCGGGAGCTGTGTATTTACACACACAGCTCCCGGTCCCCTCTCTGTAACAAGCAATTGTGAGTGCCTGGTGGCAATCGCGCCCGCCGGGCACGCGCACGGGAGTCAGGGACGAGCGGGCGGCGCGCACACGCCCCTAGTGGCCGCTTAGGGAGCCGACGTAGAGCTACGGGCTCTCGTGCAGGGGAGCCGACCTGCCACCGTAGAACTGCGACGGCTGATCGGCAAGTAGTTAATGGGGGCACAGAGAACAGTAAAAAGGTATTATACAGGTATCTGCACACCCCTCCCCCTGAAAGGTGCCAAATGTGACACCGGAGGGGGGAGGGTTCCAAAAAGCAGAGGTTCCATTTTTGTGTGGACCTCCGCTTTAAGGCGCTATCCAGGATCCAGCCTGCATTTTGCAGTACTGTTATAGTCACCTTAAATATTTTACTTAATGGCTAGCAGATTTTTTTTTTTTATATAGTGAGACCCACTACACATGCTGTGAGAAGCACTTAAAATTAGGGTTGCACTGATACCGTTTTTTTACAAGTACCGATCCTTTCGGTCAAGTATTTGTCGATACCGAGTACAATACTTTGTCGTGTGTTTTGATCAATACAAAAAAATTGCAAGTAACACTGTAAAGAATTGCATGAAATTTGAACAGGAATACGGTGCGATTCCTGTCCGAATCTGCTCGTGTGTGTGTGTGTGTGTGTGTAGAAAGAGAAAAAGCACCATCTAGTGGACAGTTAATTTTTTTTTAGAACTCACAGAAGGTAGATCCAACCATCAACACAATGATGTGTGATGCATAAAAAAAAAACAAATGCCCATGGAACTTCTGAAGGTTTGTGCCAAAATAAGGTACAAAAACAACAAAAATATATAAAAAAAATGTACATCTTTATTATTTCAATTCACAAATATACAATTAAAACACATATATTCGAAAATATAAAAAAATGTACCAATATACAATATAGTGCATTTAGGTTGAATTAACAGCACACATAAGTACGGCATAAATCAGATACTAGTACAACCCCTCTCTATGCGTTTCGTCAAACACAGTTCACTTCTTCAGGAGAACGGGTAAGTTTCCAGCTGATATACAATATCTGCAGAGAGACTATGTCATCAGAACAGTTAAGAAAAAAAAAAAAATTATGCAAGGATCTCTACGACTATGCTATTGTATTCTGACAGCTGGGAACCCTCCCCATCTAAATACACTGATTAGAATCAAGCTGATTAATTCTGATCGAATGCTGGCTTTCCAGTATTAGGCTTCATTTCCATGGACGTTTTTACAGCCACTTTTCTGAGCGTTTTTTGCAGCTTAAAAACAGCACTCCATGTTAGTATATGGCCTCACGCCCACCATGACGTTTTTGAGCTGTAGATGGCTGAGCCGTTTTTAAGCTGCAAAAAAAAAACCCTGACCAGTGTGTTCTGAAGCTCCAGAGTAGAGCTGTAAAAGCCAGACGTTAAAAAATGTTCAAAAGTGCACAAAAACGCTACCGCTGCGTTTTTGAGCTCCAGCTCAAATAAATAAATAAATAAATAACATGGACAGGCGTTTTTAAGCTGTAAAAAAGGCTAAAGAAAGTGGCTGTAAAAACGTCCATGGAAATGAAGCCTAAATGTTCGACAGAAGCCAGTTATTCGACTGGGTTTTAGTGACTAACAAATTAAAGCCTAAAAGAGAAGTGTGAGTTTAAAAAAACAAAACAATCATACTTACCTAGGTGAATGCAGCATAGGTGCGGTGCAGACCGAGATCCGAGTGATCTCAGTCTTTTTTTTTTTTTTATTAGTGTATTTTGTGCATGTACTCGAGAGAGGAGCCGGACTGCAGGAGTTGGGAGTAGGCAGGCCTCCCCCAGAGGCAATCTGCCACCTTTCTCCATGCCCCGGGTGGCAATGGTGGGTGTGTGAGGGGGTCCTCCCACACAGCCCGCCCTACCTGCTCCGCTTTGAAGCCCAACGGGGCAGAGGGACTCCCTATAAGGGAGTGAGAGGATCTAGCCCGCTCAAACAGCCCCGTTAGTCCTTCGCCCTCTCTTTTTAGAGACCGTGTGGTCAAAGTGCGTGCATGTTAACCCAATTTCGAGTGCGTATAAGTGTGGTGGTTTTTGTGGGAGGGGGGTGGGCGTACTAAGCGCAGGCTTACCTCGCATAGCACACCCACCGGGAGCCGGGCTGAGACCACCAAACTCAATTCACATGTAGCTGAGACCGGGATCCGAACCCCTAGCTGCAGAGGTGAATGGCTTGTCAGCGCAGTGCCAATCGCGTTGAGCCACCGCAGCTCCCCGTGATCTCAGTCTTAAGTAAGCTGTCAGTCATTGGCTCTCTGCTCTGCCCCCCCCCCCAGCGCTCACTGAAGCTCCGGGCAGTGCAGGGGGTGGGGGCTGCTGACTCAGGCTGTCAGCAGCACGGTGAGAGGCTGAGCCAGTTACCTGTCAGGAAGCTGGGCGGGTCCCAAAATTATTGTCGGGATTCCTTCAGAGCCTGGACCAGCTTCTTCATCCAGGACTGATTATCGTTTGCTAACTACCGGTGATCACTCCACGTGCAATTACATAAGAACAGATGCGACCTACATTCACCTGTGACTCCAGCAGCAGGAATATGCTGATTCTTGTTATAGTAATCTGCTGTCCATCCCTAATCTCACATGTGAATGGGGTCCTAGGCCCAGGGATGTATTTAGGTTTTGTGCTGCCCTAGGCCTAAACTCGTTCACCCCCTAATTTAAATATGACCCACCCCTTCCTGTCAAGGCCACACCCCTTGTGGTTTAAGACCCACCCTGAAATTTTTAAGTGGGGACACTAGTTCTGATGGCCTGGGGGGGGGGGCAATGGATTCCCTTAATTTGCATAGATTTTCTCTCACTTCCTGTTTGGCTATGGGACAGGAAGTGAGGGGAAATCTCTGCAATGGGACAGGGATGGTAAAGAATTTGAAGCAACGCCCCCCCAACAGTTGCAGAATGCCAGCCGCCCACATACTAGAAGCAGTACGGCCGATTTATGGGGGTGCTAAACTAATTTGCCTAACAGTGTAGGGAAAGCCGGCGGGGACACTGTCCGTGCTGCCCCCCTGCAAAGTGCTGGCCTGGGTCTTGTTGGCCTAGGCCAGGATACAGCATTGCCTAGGCCTGTTGCAGGACAAAACATATTTTACAGTATGTTAATGTAATGCCTGATTGATGGTGCATTTTGTTGCAGTGCCATTCAGTTTGAACAACAGCCCAACCTGCTTTTCAAAGGCACGTGTATTGCAGCGAACTACAATAGAGATGACGGATCTCTCATAAATGTTAATTAATTGCTGGATTAACAGAAATGTAACCTAACTGCTGATGAATTGCCATAGGTTATTGCACTATTGTAGCTTTTGCGAAACACCAAATCACCTAAAGCGAAAGTAGTGTCAGCGAACCTCAGCAAGTGCCATAAACACACAGCATTTCCCAGCAGTAGTTAAAAGTTTGTGAAACATCCGCTGCAGAGATCAGCTGCCAGCTACGCCAGCACACCATTACTTCCAGGCATGGCCCCAGTACACAGACTTCCCTAATGTCATGCCAAGCGTTTGTTGCTAGGCAATGATTTGGAAAACTTTTCTATTCCTGCTGAGAGATTTAAAAATGTGCACACAACAGCCTTCACAAAACCCCATACACAACTAGCTTGTTGTCTTCTTTAACCTTTCCTTTTTATTTTCATTGCATAGTATAAAAAATAAAATAAAAAATAAAATAAAATAAAAACTCAGGTCCATAGGAATTTTACTACTGTAAATCCAGTGTCAAACAAAATCTTTTCCTGAGACACAGTATATGAGTTAAGTTTATGTACATTTACAGGATATACTAAAAAACGACAGAGCCCGAGGGCTATGAAAGTGTTTTTAAAGTTTTACTGGGGGGCGCAGAGGAACTCTTTAGTTTCAGTATGAGAACAACCTAGAGCTATCCTTTACCTGGGTTCCATTTCAGGAGCCCTTGGCCCTGAATCTATCTCCTGCCTAACAGCAGGAGACCCTGGGAAAGCCTCGAGGCCTGTCTGAGGCCTCCAATCATGTCAGTGATTAATGATGAAAAGTCTCAGAGGTGACACACTGTGAAATTAGAATGCATCACAAAGAGTTAATCCTTGGGCTATATCCAAAACCATCATGCTTGGGATGAAAATATATTTATTCAGCCTATTGTGAATTTTTGCATCTGAGAAGGCTTTTGATATTTTACTGGGCAATACGCCAGCATGGATAACCCCACTGAACTTTGCTAGGTAGGGGCAGAAACTTACCCTTACGCGTACGTTAATTTATTCAGGTTTTGCTGAATAACATAGCAAAGAAATCCGAGCAGACACTTTTCAGGATTATCTACCCGGCATCAAAAAAAGTAAATGAAATGGTAAGTGGGCAGATCATTTAAAAAAAACTTGTCAGACCAGCACAATGAGTTTTAGATCAGCTTTATATCTAGTATAGTGTATGTTTTTTTTTGCCGGTTAAATTCCTAGTAAAAGTTTTACTGCTGACAATGTTTTATAAGAGTTAACCATTGTGTTACAAGAGTTATAAAGCCTTGCTTCGGGATTGTTTCATGAAAATCTATTTTGTGGTCCTTGTCCTTATAATTACTATTATTATTGTTGGTTAATGATATATTGTTATAAGTTGTATAAGCTTGTGTATGTTAACATATACTGCAAAGCTGTCAATGAGCAGGTACACATGCAGTCTGAAAAACAGAGGTCACAGTATATTAGATACAATTTTATTAAAATTAAATACAATTAAAAAGGTTGCAATTTAGTGCAGTACAATAGATTTGGAGGGTATACCAATATTTCACGTACCTCTGTGAGGCCTCGTACACACGAAAGGTTAACCAGAGGACAACGGTCTAATGGACCGTTTTTAACGGTCAAAACCGATCCTGTGTGGGCGCCATAGGTTATTTATCCATAGGTTAAAAAAAAGCCAACTTGCTTTAAATTTAACCGATGGATACCTAACCGATAGGTCAAAACTAGGGTTGTCCCGATACCACTTTTTTAGGACCGAGTACGAGTACCGATACTTTTTTTCAAGTACTCGCCGATACCGAATACCGATACTTTTTTTAAATGTGTCCCCAAATGCAGCCATGTCCCCCCACTAATGCAGCCATGTCCCCCCCATATCCAGCCATGTCCCCCCACAAATGCAGCCATGTCCCCCCCATATATGCAGCCATGTCCCCCCCATATCCAGCCATGTCCCCCCCATATCCAGCCATGTCCCCCCCCATATCCAGCCATGTCCCCCCATATCCAGCCATGTCCCCCCATATCCAGCCATGTCCCCCCATAAGCAGCCATGTCCCCCCCATATGCAGCCATGTCCCCCCATATGCAGCCATGTCCCCCCCATATGCAGCCATGTCCCCCCCATATGCAGCCATGTCCCCCCCCCATATGCAGCCATGTCTCCCCCATATCCAGCCATGTCCCCCCATATGCAGCCATGTCCCCCCCATATCCAGCCATGTCCCCCCCATATGCAGCCATGTCCTCCCCATATCCAGCCATGTCCCCCCATATGCAGCCATGTCCCCCCCATATCCAGCCATGTCCCCCCCATATGCAGCCATGTCCTCCCCATATCCAGCCATGTCCCCCCCATATATGCAGCCATGTCCCCCTTACCGTACATGCTGCCGCATCCCCGCTGCCGCGCCGCATCCCCGATTGGTTAATACGGGCGGCGAACATTACAGCTTTCATTTGAATAGCTGTAGTCTTTCGCGCCGCGCTGCGTATAGACACTCCCCCTTGCTCGGGATTGGACAGTTTACCCGAGCAAGGGGTATTTGCGAGAGTACGAGTACTCCCGCAAATACTCGGAATCAATCCCGATACCGATACTAGTATCGGTATCGGGACAACCCTAGTCAAAACCGATCGTTAGTAGGCACAACTATCGGTTAAAAATCCAGGCATGCTCAGAATCAAGTCGACGCATGCTTGGAAGCATTGAACTTTGTTTTTTTTAGCACGTCGTTGTGTTTTACGTCACCGCGTTCTGACACTAACTTGTTTTTTTAACCAATGGTGTGTGGGCGCGATGGACCATCCGTCAGCTTCATCGGTTAACTGATGACAATGGTCCTTCAGACCGTTCTCATCGGATGGACTGATCGTGTGTACGAGGCTAAAGGAAGGACGACATACAGTAAGTAGGTCTTGTAGGTGACAACGGAATTTCCTTATCATATAGGTGATTGCTGCATCGGAAGATGTTCCCTGTCAGGAACATTCATTTTGGAGTGGGTGCAATGGAAAATGTATTTGCTTTTCCATCACTGAAGACCAGTCACAAGATATTTTCCAGCAATCTAAATTTTTTAAAATACAATACAGTAAAACCTTTGAGAGTAACTTGGTTTGAGAGTGTTTTGCAAGACAAGCTACATTTTTAAATACATTTTAACTTGATATACAAGCGACGTCTTGATATAAGAGTAGGGTCATGTCACAACTGAGTATAAAAGAAAAGTGAGGCGCCTCTAAGTGTAGCAATATGGTTGCAATATGGGCATGAGTTGGGCCTCATGTCTAAGTTTTGCCTAAGGCCTCACAAAGCCTAGAGCCGCCTCTGCTTAAAGGTGCCTCTTTTCTCTTTTATACTCTGTAGCTCCTGCTGGATTTTGCTTCTGATCCCCTTGTGAAGGCTTCCATTTGTGGATGGACATTTTATGGTTACACAACCTGGTCACATTGCTATAATCTTTTTATATGGACTATAAACTAAAGGACCTATGAATAAATGATTGTGGAACGAATGATTTGAGTTTCCATTATTTGTTATGGGGAAATTTGCTTTGATATACAAGTGCTTTGGATTACAAGCATGTTTCCGTAAAGAATTTTACTTGCATTCCAAGGTTTTACTGTATGCATAATATGAGAACATGCAACACATTGAGAACAATTAGAAATCTGAAGAAAAGTAACATTGTTTTATAAAACAAAGGGGGCTATTTACTAAAGGCAAATCCACTTTGCACTACAAATGCAAACATGGGGCCATATTCTCATAGAAGTTACGATGGAGTATCTCAGGATACTCCATCGTATCTCCCTTTTTTGGCCCGTGTATCTATGCGACTGATTCTTAGAATCATTTTCGCATAGATACACTTAAGATCCGCCATCTGTAAGTCACTTACACTGGCGGATCTTAAATGTAATGACGCCGGCCGCCGCTAGATGGCATTTACGTGAAGGACTCATTTGCGTATGCAAATGATCCTTCTACGCCGATTCCCGAACAAGTTTGCGTCACGTAACCGTCGCTAACGTCGTTTGCGTAAGCGGAAACTTACTCCTGCTATATGAGGAGTAAGTTTCCGCAAGTCCCACGTAGGCCATGTTACGGATGGCGTCGTTTCCGTAAGTCGTTCTTGAATATGACTTTACGTCAATGACGCACACGTCGGCGTCATTGACGTATTCCGCCGAGAACTGGAGCATGCGCACTGGGCTTTTTGAAGCCCGGCGCATGCGCAGTTCATTAGAATCGGGGGCGTGCTTAATTTGAATACAAGCCGCCCCCTTGGAGATCCGCCAGGCTACGCCGGGGCATTTACACTCCGCCGTCCCAACTTACGGAGCAAGTGTTTGGGGAATACAACACTTGCTCCTGTAAGTTGGGACAGCGGAGTGTAAGTGCCTTAAGCGCAGCCCGCGGATTTTTAGAGAGAATATGGGCCTACAAGTTCAAAGTACACTCGAAATTGCACTGAAAGTGCACTTGGAAGTGCAGTCGCTGTAAATCTGAGTGGAAGATCTGAAATGAGGTGGAAGCTCTGCTGATTTTATCATCCAATCATGTGCAAGCTAAAATGCTGTTTTTTATTTTCCATGCATGTCCCCCTTAGATCTACAGCGACTGCACTTCCAAGTGCACTTGTAGTTTGTACTTGTAGTGCAAAGTGGATTTGCCTTTAGTAAATAACCTCCAAAATCATTTTGTCTGCCCTGAAATCCCAGCCTTTAAATTATAGCCTAGATTCACACTGGTGCGTGCAGAACACTGCATGAGATTCGCATGGGAATTCCACTGCATTCCTGTGCACATCACATGCAAGGTCTGTGACATTTTGTATGGCTCAAACCACATTGCATCTGCGCCAAAATCACGCAGGGTCCTTTTTTTCCCCTCCCACACCTGAATCGCATTGCATGGGTGTGCACACCCAATGTGATACGATTCTGGTAATCACACTGCGTTTTGGGATCTGTTTTGGGGTGTCGTTAATCTAACATTGACACCTGCAGTATATCGCATGGACGCAACGTGATTGTTGCGCAGTGCGATGTGAATCAGAAAGATGCAGCGAATCTTGTGCATTTCCCTCATCGCATCATTGTGAACCAGTTTGAATCACATACCGCTGATCTCAGCGCTAAATACCAGATTAATATGCCTGTCTTTTATTTGCAGGGGGACCACCTTTGTGACAAGCTGATGCCACTTTTACAGAGTTACTGAATCAAGACCAATCTAGTGCTTTTGTTGGTAAAAAGTAAAAGTGTACATTTTATTGAGTATAATACATACCAAATATGAAAGCTCATACCATTATTAACAAGATATATCCAAATATACTGTACTAATACCTCTGACAGCCATTTAGATGAAGCCCTGAGATAGGTTTTTATGTATTATGAAGTGGACAGGTTCAAATGGTATGGCAGCAGTAAACCTTGCATGAGGCAGGGACACCCAAAAACAGTCCACACAGGTTTGTTTTGCACTTTTTTTGAAAGACAGGAAGCAGCTTTAAAGGAGAACTATAACCAAAGCTTTTTTGGCCGTACTTCTCCTATGGATCACAGGAGTGCAGTTCTACACTCTTGTGATCCATTTTCAGCCGGCAGCAGGCTAAAGCCTGCTGTTGGCTGACATCACTCAGCCGATCAATGCTTTGGAAAGATCCCAATCATATGGTCAGGACCCACTCAGATGACTGTACCGGTGTTCTATTGAGAAGTGCCCACTATCGAATAGTGCCCAGAGAGAACTGCGCATGCGCTGTACGTAACAGAACAACAGCTGAGTTTACAATCAGCTGTTGGGCCAGATCCACGTAGATCAGCGTAATTTTATGCAGGCGTAGCGTATCGTAGTTACGCTACGCCGCCGCTACTTTGAGAGGCAAGTGCTGTATTTGAGAGGCAAAGCACTTGCGTCTAAAGTTACGGCGGCGTAGCGTAAATATGTTGGCGTAAGGGCGCGGAATTCAAATGACAAAGATGTGGGCGTGATTTATGTTAATTCAACTTGACCCCACGTAAATGATGTTTTTTTAACGGCGCATGTGCCGTCCGTGGGGGTATCCCAGTGAGCATGCTCGAAATCACATCGCAAATAGTCAATGCTTTCGACGTGAACGTAATTTACGCAAAGCCCTATTCGCGAACGTTTTATGCAAACGACGTGCCCGACGTCCATACTTAACATTGCGTACGCCTCATAGACCCAGGGGTAACGTTACACCGAAAAAAGCCTTACGTAAACGGCGTAAAAAAATGCGCCAGCCGGACGAACGTTCTGAGAATCGGCGTATCTAGCTAATTTGCATACTCTACGCGGAAATCAACGGAAGCGCCACCTATCGGCCAGCGTAAATATGCACCTAAGATCCGACGGCGTACTAAGACGTCCGTCAGTCGGATCTAGCCCCCATTCAGTCGTATCTTGTTTTGTGGATAAAAAACAAAGATACGACGGGGCATCCTAAAAGTTACGCGGCATATCAATAGATACGCCAACGTAACTTCTTTGTGGATCTGGCCCGTTGTGTCTGCTAGACAGCGTCTGCACACAATAGGCGACTGAAGAAATGTTTCATTTAGATTGTGTCTCGCACTGACGAGGCACATTCATGTAGGTTAAGGGCATATTTTTACATGAAGGGGTGGATTTTTCAATGATGGGCAGTGCTGCAAAGATGGAGGCAGAATTTTTAAAGATGGCCAAACAAATGGGCAAAACAAATCTTTATCTGCTATTCTTCCTGGACGCTTGCAGGGTAGGGACAAAGAATTGTATACTGTATATAGCTGATGCTACATACAGTGTATACAGCGCCCACAGCAGGCAGCCACATCTGTTAGTGAAGGTTATAGTTCCAGCTTGGCCCAAACAAAGTATTTTAAAGTAACAGATACCGGTAACTAGTGTTAGACTTTAATTAAATTCTGATAAAAAAAAAATTTGTTTTCTACACATGAGCCATAAACCCTCACCATTTGTATGTAAGAAATCTAGGTAACAAATACATACCAGGCATAATCCGACTTGTCCGTGTCTCACAGTACATAATAAACTCTTTAAAAAAAAAATGGTGCAAAGAAGGTGTGCATAACGCATGCAGGTTTTATTAAGGCAGTTATTTAAGCAAAGAAATTTGATTCGATTGTATCTGTTATCAGATCTGTTGACATATGTTTTTTTCCAGTGGGTTATCAACATGGACTTTCCACGTGGCAGGCCCACATTTTTTTATTTTACTTCCCTAACCATTTTAGGGCATTTGCTTATTACCCAAGTAGAGACTGCAGCATGGCAACATCTTTTGCTTTAAAAATTGTAGTGGGATTTGTAGTTATAATATATAAGCAATAGTGCGGGAAGTGGCTGTTGTAGTGTAAAGCCAATAGAGGGTACTATTCTCTGTAATGTAAAACCAGTGCATGAACCTCTAAGTACCGTCTCTTTCTTCCTGACCTAGAGTGTAAAAAGAATTTCTGAAGCTATGTCTACTGCCTTTGGCGCTCAGATGTTGCCGCTGGCACAGTGATCTCACGCTGGCATGCCCCTGGAAATAATATATTCTTTATATGACTGCTCAATTTCTAATAGTTCTTCATCTGCTTGCTCATATTCTCTGTAGCACACATGTATCTGTATAAATCCATTTATAGATCCTTATTAGGTTTCATTTTATACTCATATAGCCAGATTCACAAATAGTTACGCCGGCGTATCAGTAGATACGCCGACGTAACTCTGAATCCCCGTCGTAATTTTAAGTGTATTCTCAAACTGAGATACACTTAAACCTAGCTAAGATACGACAGCCTGCGCTGTCGTATCTTAGGGTGCAATATTTAGGCTGGCTGCTAGGTGGCGCTTCCGTTGAGTTCGGCGTAGAATATGTAAATGCCTAGATACGCGATTCACAAACGTATGTGTGCCCGTCGCAGTAAAGATACGCCGTTTACGTAAGGCGTTTTCCGGCGTAAAGTTATTCCATCAAATAGCTGGCCTAGTCAATGTTAAGTATGGCCGTCGTTCCCGCGTCGAAATTTGAAAATTTTACGTTGTTTGCGTAAGTCGTCCGTGAATAGGGCTGGACGTAATTTACGTTCACGTCGAAACCAATACGTCCTTGCAGCGTACTTTGGAGCAATGCACACTGGGATATGTACACGAACGGCGAATGCGCCGTTAGTAAAAAACGTCAATCACGTTGGGTCACCCTCCATTAACATAAAACACGCCCCCTCATTTGAATTAGGCGCACTTACGCCGGCCCCATTTACGCTACGCCGCTGAAAGTTAGGAGGCAAGTACTTTGTTAATACAGTACTTGCCTCTCTGACTTAAGGCGGCGTAGCGATACGCTACGCCGCCTTAAAGATGCGGCGCCCTACTTGAATCTGGCTAATAGTGTTTAATTTTTCATGACTATTATAATCATGTATGCAGATTTAAACATGAATACTAGAGCAGGGGTCTCCAACCCCCGGTCCGCGGCCCACTACCGGGCCGCAGCCTGTTTACTGGTGGGCCGCGAAGCCTGCGGTGGTGGGCGAGCAGCAAGATCACCGCCATCACCGCACTTCCACCCACACAGCCCCGCCGCTGTTAGAGGTGAAGCAGGCGAGCAGAGAGATGACATCATCTCCCACTACTCGCCCGCATCACCGCTGTAACGCCCACACAGCCTGGCCAACGTATCAAGGAGGGGCGAGGGTGCATTCTGCACTGGATGCCATACATTAGGGGGGGTGACAGCCCAGTGCCCCCCTGCCCTCCGTGAGTGAAGCCAGGCGACAGGAAGCAGCAGCAGCGCTCGGCGCTGTGACATCCAGGGCAGGGAGAGAGGTGAGCTGTGGTGGGGGGGTCAGTATGTGCGCTATCACATTACACCACACAGCGGGGGGGAGAGACAGTGTGCATAGCTGGAGAGGGTGGGGGGAAATGTGCAGGGGTCTCAGGCGGGGGGGGGCAATGCGCAGGAACTGTGGCAATCTGCATCTGGTGGCATGTGACGTAGGCATGTGGCAATCTGCATCTGGAGGCATGTGGCAATCTGCATCTGGAGGCAGATTCTGTATTATGGTGAGTTTAACTATTTAATTTTATATTACAATATAATAAAAATAATGTGCTTCAATCATCCTGACACCATAATAACCATGGTGTTGGTTGTGATGATTGAAGTGCAAATTTCCTGACAAATTGGCCGCAAAAAAATGCATCGTCGGGCCTTGGAACAATTTTCATCCACAATGCCGGTCCCCGGTGCCAAAAAGGTTGGGGACCACTGTACTAGAGTATAGGATTGTCCAGACCTTGTTATACATACATTTTGAATCTGGTTTTAAACACCAATGAATATTTGTATGTGTTTAATATTATTAAAGTGGAACTCCAAGGATTTTTTGGGTTTTGAAAAGAGAGGAGAGATCATGAGTTTTCACTGTGGAGGTTTTGGCACAGGAGAGTTATTTTTCAGTGTCAATACTTCAAGCACCCATTTAGGTAAATATAGTCTGTCTGGGTTCAACTGCTTGAACTCCGGAAGATTTTACCCCCTTCATGACCAAAGCATTTTTTACTATTCGGCACTGTGTTACTTTAACAGGCAATTGCGCAGTCATGCAACGCTGTATGCAAATTACATTGTTATCATTTTTTTTATACACATAGAGCTTCTCTGTTGGTATTTGATCACCACTGAGTTTTCTATCTTTTTGATATAAAATGTAAAAAGACGGAAAATTTTGAGGGGGAAAAAAAAAACTAAATTTTTTATTCTCGGCTATAAAAAATATCCAATAAAAAATATCAAAATTACTTTATTAAGTTAACCCAAAATGTATTCTGCTACATGTCTTTGGTAAAATTATTATTTGGTTATCTTGAAAGTTATAGCATTTGGTATAGATGTTGGAATTTGTATTTGTTTATTTTTTTGTACTAGTAATGGCGATGATCAGTGACTTATAGTGGGACTGTGATAGTGGGCAATCTGACACTAGTTGACACTGGCTAGGGGGTACACTAACTGACAATGACATCAATAGTGACACTAATACAGTGATCAGTGCTACTACTATACAGTGTTACTGTAATAATGACACTGTCTGGGAAGGGGTTAACATCTAGGGGCGATCAAGGGGTTAAACGTGTGCTTAACAATGTTTACTGTGTGTTTACTGTGTGTGTTATCTGCTGCTTTTACTATGCAATCTTGCTGTCTTTTCCTGCTTTACCATTGCAGTGAATAAAAAGAATAGCAAGATCAACGGCCAGTGTTCAGAGCTTTGTGTTCTTTACAACACAGAGCTCCCTTCCCTTAATAACAAATTAGTGTTTAATTTTTCATGACTATTATAATCATGTATGCAGATTTAAACATGAATACTAGAGCAGGGGTCTCCAACCCCCGGTCCGCGGCCCACTACCGGGCCGCAGCCTGTTTACTGGTGGGCCGCGAAGCCTGCGGTGGTGGGCGAGCAGCAAGATCACCGCCATCACCGCACTTCCACCCACACAGCCCCGCCGCTGTTAGAGGTGAAGCAGGCGAGCAGAGAGATGACATCATCTCCCACTACTCGCCCGCATCACCGCTGTAACGCCCACACAGCCTGGCCAACGTATCAAGGAGGGGCGAGGGTGCATTCTGCACTGGATGCCATACATTAGGGGGGGTGACAGCCCAGTGCCCCCCTGCCCTCCGTGAGTGAAGCCAGGCGACAGGAAGCAGCAGCAGCGCTCGGCGCTGTGACATCCAGGGCAGGGAGAGAGGTGAGCTGTGGTAGGGGGGGTCAGTATGTGCGCTATCACATTACACCACACAGCGGGGGGGGAGAGACAGTGTGCATAGCTGGAGAGGGTGGGGGGGAATGTGCAGGGGTCTCAGGCGGGGGGGGGGGCAATGCGCAGGAACTGTGGCAATCTGCATCTGGTGGCATGTGACGTAGGCATGTGGCAATCTGCATCTGGAGGCATGTGGCAATCTGCATCTGGAGGCAGATTCTGTATTATGGTGAGTTTAACTATTTAATTTTATATTACAATATAATAAAAATAATGTGCTTCAATCATCCTGACACCATAATAACCATGGTGTTGGTTGTGATGATTGAAGTGCTAACACCAGCCATTTCCTGACAAATTGGCCGCAAAAAAATGCATCGTCGGGGCCTTGGAACAATTTTCATCCACAATGCCGGTCCCCGGTGCCAAAAAGGTTGGGGACCACTGTACTAGAGTATAGGATTGTCCAGACCTTGTTATACATACATTTTGAATCTGGTTTTAAACACCAATGAATATTTGTATGTGTTTAATATTATTAAAGTGGAACTCCAAGGATTTTTTGGGTTTTGAAAAGAGAGGAGAGATCATGAGTTTTCACTGTGGAGGTTTTGGCACAGGAGAGTTATTTTTCCGTGTCAATACTTCAAGCACCCATTTAGGTAAATATAGTCTGTCTGGGTTCAACTGCTTGAACTCCGGAAGATTTTACCCCCTTCATGACCAAAGCATTTTTTACTATTCGGCACTGTGTTACTTTAACAGGCAATTGCGCAGTCATGCAAGGCTGTATGCAAATTACATTGTTATCATTTTTTTTTTTATACACATAGAGCTTCTCTGTTGGTATTTGATCACCACTGAAATTTCTATCTTTTTGATATAAATGTAAAAAGACGGAAAATTTTGAGAGGGGAAAAAAAAAAACTTAATTTTTTATTCTCTGCTATAAAAAATATCCAATAAAAAATATCAAAATTACTTCATTAAGTTAAGCCAAAATGTATTCTGCTACATGTCTTTGGTAAAAAAAAAATCCCAACAAGTGTATATTATTTGGTTATCTTGAAAGTTATAGCATTTGGTAAAGATGTTGGAATTTTTATTTGTTTATTTTTTTGTACTAGTAATGGCGATGATCAGTGACTTATAGTGGGACTGTGATAGTGGGCAATCTGACACTAGTTGACACTGGCTAGGGTGTACACTAACTGACAATGACATCAATAGTGACACTAATACAGTGATCAGTGCTACTACTATACAGTGTTACTGTAATAATGACACTGTCTGGGAAGGAGTTAACATCTAGGGGCGATCAAGGGGTTAAATGTGTGCTTAACAATGTTTACTGTGTGTGTTATCTGCTGCTTTTACTATGCAATCTTGTTGTTTTTTCCTGCTTTGCAATTGCAGTGAATAAAAAGAATAGCAAGATCACCTGTCAGTGTTCAGAGCTTTGTGTTGTTTACAACACAGAGCTCCCTTCCCTTAATAACGAAGCCAATCAGCGGGTGCCGGTGATCAATCATTAGCCGGCACCTGTTGATCGGCTTGTGCTGTAACAAATCACAGCACAGCTGGGGCAGTGGGCACGCGCCCCCTACCCGGAAGCACTAATTACGTATCAGACGTGATCCAGTGCAGAGTGGCTGCCCTGCCAAAGTATATCTAAGTGGGTGATTGGCAAATGGTTAAGGTAATTAGAGATTATTTAAAAGATGGACAACCCACACTGGGTGTATGATGAAAAAATACATAAGAATAGGTTATCCTCAGTAAAACCCATAATCAGTAGGTATAGAATATCAGGAGGGATAAGGGGTGAAAGAGGACCTGAATTTTGAAAGCTGTCCCTTGAAAAACAAAGGCTATGGGCAAATGATTAGTCACCAGTAGTGCCTATAAATTCCCTACAGTTGATGTTTCCACCATTACTCACTTTCCATACTTTGTTCTGCACTGTTTCTTTGTATGAAGACAGACATTTTGGTAGAGCTATACCGCTAATGTCTGGTGACCTAATGACCGGTGGGGTAATATTCTAGAAGCAGGGTTAGGAGCCTCAGACAGCTTGTTTTTTATAATTGCTGTATGGCCATCAATTGGAGAATTCACTTCACTTCCTGTTTCAGTTACCACACAGGAAGTGAGGGGAATGCTTTCAATTAGAAAGACAGCAGTGAAAGTGTTCTGTTTGGAGAGATTTACCTTCCCTCCCTGTCACAGAGTTCATTTATAAAGCAAGAAATTGCACACAATATACATACTGTAGAACAACATCGTACCTGTTCTGTGAACAAAAAATATTTGAAAAGAAAAGCACTATGTACTGCTCCTTGACTATGTAAAGCAGATAGCTCTTTGTATGCATTTCTATGCATCAGTGGACAGATCAGACGTTGTTGGGTGTAATATTTAATATATTGTATAAAATGCTAAATAGTCATTTATGCAGAGTTGATCATAATAATACAAGGTAGCAGCTTCAATTTCACACTCTGTATGCAGAACAATATGTCTGTATGCCTAATAGTTTTTACCCCAGGCCCACCTCATCGAGATTCCTGCCAGTATTGGAGTTTGTGTAGCCCTCCAACAAGCCCTTCTCCTCTAAAAGCCAAGGGGCCCCTTTTTATATTTTGATTTATCAGATAAATATGATCCTAATTATCATTTGACATGTTTAAAATATATTCCCAGTATAATGGTTAGTTAACACGGTCTTCTGATGACAAAGGATGAACAAATTGCCCTACTAATCAAGCATTTTCATCAGCATGTAATCCACAGTATATTCACACTCCATATGTCTCAGCAGGCCTCCATCAGATCCCAACCACAAGCTGCAGTCATAGGTTTCCATAGCGGATCAGATGCAGATGAATCACAGGTCAGAGTCACCCATTAGTTTGCTCATCTCTTTTTATGCACCTAAATCAATTTACCAAAGCTGTATCCTCTATATCCTCTCAGTCTAGTTCACATCTATGCGGCTGCGCTTGATGCATTTTTCAGGCATGTTTTGCAGTGCATTTTGAGTTTCTAAACTCAGTTTTTTTATGCATTTTTGCATGCAGTTTTACGTGTTACGTGTCGTTAACAAGCGATGAGTCATCAGCTGTCAGCAAAGTTCCCCACTGACAGCTGAATGTAAAAAAAAAAATTTCCAGCAAAAAAAACGACGTGGGGTCCTCCCCAAAATCCATATGAAACCCTTATCCGAGCATGCAGCCCAGCAGGTCAGGAAAGGGACAAGGGCTTCCTCCCGACAACCCTGGCCAGTGGTTGTCAGGGTCTGAGGGTGGGTGGCTTATCAGAATCTGGAAGCCCCCCAGATCCCGCCCCCCTCATATGTGAATGGGCAGGGGTACATTGTACCCCTATCCATTCACCTCAAAATAAGTGAAATGTAAGTCCTTTATAAAAAAATAGCACTGAGCTGTCTTCTCCCGTCGCCATCTCCCCCCGCCTCCTTCTCCCGCTGCCGTCTCTCCCTCTGCCATCTTCTCCCACCACCATCTCTCCCTCTGCAGTCTCTCCTGGTGCCGTCTTCCCCCACCTGCCTCCTGCTTATGTGTACTTTCTCGCTGCCGGTTACCCGTTATAAAAAAAAAACGCTCTTCTTCTGTGGCTGTCTTCCCCCATTGTGTTGACGCCCGCTGTGTGGCATCTCTTATATAGCCATGGGATGTGGCCATCCAATGACATCACCCAGAGAGCCCGCCCCTTGTGATCGCACCAGCCTCAAAACGCATAGATATAAACTTGTACTATAGGAAACCATGTTAAATGGACGGTAGTGCATTTTTGCAAACTGCAAAACACACTAAAAAACGCATAGGTGTGAACCTAGGGTAAAAATCTTAGAAGATAGGGGTGAGCCCAATGTACTTTTGTTCAGCTAGAGCAGGGTCTGGAAAACATTAGATAAGTTGGATACTAAATCTAGAGCCAAGTCTGTAAAATCAATGTCATACTCTTTGAATGAAACATTAAAAATTAAATAATAAAAATGTAAAATACCTTTAACCCCTTTTCTGCAAGGAAGGTTCTATTTTTTTTATGTCACACGACAGCACAGCAGTTTCAGAAAAGCCAAATTTCAGTAAAATAAATACACTTAAGTTCCTTTTAGGGCAAATAAATGCAATATATTACCAAAAAGATACCCAACACATCAAGATTTAAAATTGCATGTGCCCTGAAACAACAAATAAACTTTGGTACCCTATATTTACTATATGCTGTGCTATAAAGCCCTTTCAGGCCATAATTTTACAGTTGACCAGGAATAATGGGTCTAGAATTATTGCTCTCACTCGCAAGTGCATGGTGATATGTAACATACTATATGTAGCGCAATAAAAAATTTTCATGAGTAGGTTTCCCGATGCATGCATTTACGTTTGTACAGGTTTGTATGTTGGGGTGGAAGGGGGCAGGGCTCAATATTTTGTGAGGGGATTTTAAGTGCTTGAGTGTAACTTTAATTGTTTACCTTTTTTTTACCTTTCTTTACACTTTTTTTTATCACATAGGGGACAAAAAAAAAACCCTATGTGATGATCAATTTTTTTGGTGACAGGTTCTCTTTAATGAGAAATCAGGGGTATAAAAAGACCCCTAATGTTTCAGCTGTCTTCCAGTGTACAGCAATTAGAAGCTACTTCCGTTTCATTCAGTTTACGTGTAAAAGCATGTGCATGCATTTACATATGTTTATATGCTCACAAAAAAAATGAATTTTTGTGGCCATGTGCATGATCCCTAAATCTGATTCTCAGCTTGCGAGTCAGAGATGAAAGATCAACTGAAGACTGATTTGTTACCCTGTCTGCTACCTACTTCATGGTTTGTCTCTCTTGGAAGAGCAGTTGAATCTTTAAGTGATTGTAAAGGAAAAAAAAATTATGAAAAAAAAATGTCATTCTTACCTGCTCTGCGCAGTGGTTTTGCACTGAGAATCCCCGATCCTCCTCTTCTCGGTTCCCCCACTGGGCCCCTCACCCTTGCCGAGTGCCCTCATAGCAAGCCGTGCTGTGGGGGCACTCGTGCCTGCTCGCTCCCTAGCTGATTCTCTGCGTCCATGAGACACAGAGAGCACAGCTCAGCTCCGCCCCCTGCTCCCGCCTTTCTGGCTGTGATTCCCATGACTTAGCTCCAGGGGCGGAGTGGAATGTGTTGGGGCGTGGCCTGGTTGGAGTCCAGGCTGAGGTTACCACTCCATTCACCTCTCTAGGATCTCTCTGATGTGCGGCACCTGGGGACACCCCTTTTACCTTTGAGTCACTGGCTGTGATTGACAGTGGCTGCTGCATCTCAGCCAATCAAGAGGAAGAGACCCAGGCCTCGTGTACATCGTGAACACTAAACACTATCCCAAACAAGCAGTAAAAACACATTGAAAAGGTTCTCAATCATCTCTGTATCTATAGGCATTGTGGAGAAATTCATTCTTCATGAATTTTCAGGTTGACAGCTCTCTAATGTAAACACACAGCAGGTGTTTCCAAACTGTTAAAAACTTACTGAAACTCTTTTTTCAGTTTTTTTCTGGATCTTTGAGAATTCATAACTTCACATTAAAAGCAGCTAGAGAGATCAGTGATACCTTGTTTTGAAGCTATTTTATTGCATTTCAAGAATATGCAGTTTCCATAATCTGAGCAGAAGTGCACTTTATATTTCAATATTTTTATTGAAAATAAACAAAGTTGTATAAGGCACAAGTGACAAAGACAGAAATAACAATCGAGCTCTGTCAAATTATATTACTTATACAAATAGTCGTAAACATAAAACCTGTAGATAAAAAAGAGACTCAACAAAAAATACAGGTAACGGGAAAGCCCATTAATATAACCATATGACATGAGAATAATCAAGGAAAAAACGTATGTCCCCTTTATACCGTATCTTTCCCCTCTTCAGTAGTTAAACCATTCATGAAATAGTAAAGAAATAGAAAAATAAAAAATAAAATAAGAGTGAAGCTAATGAGATTTATTCTTGACTCCCTAGGGTCCAACTAGTGGTTGTCTCAGGAAGCCACATTAACCCATAATCTTGAGAGTGATGCACACAGGGAGGAAGGGTAAGGGAGGATAAGGAAGAGTAGGGAAGGGGAGAAAAGGGGAACCCTTCATATACTTCTACCAAGAAGTGCACTTTAAGACAATTCTCCTGGTCATGACCAGTTTTTTTCAAGCTGTCAGGTAGCACCAAGTAAACACGAGACCGGTTTGCTTTGCCAAGTCTGAGTGATCTTTCTGAATACCAGTGCCGGTACATCAGAGCCTCCCAACCCCAATTAACAGTTTTTTTATGGAGTAAGGCTGTACATGAGCCCCCTTTGTGACCTGAACGTTGTCACATGTGCCATAACTGATCCAACCTCCTAACAGCATGCAAAGAAAACAAGGATCACCTATTATGACCAACTTGATGTATCTGCTTACACTTCAGCCATGGACTTTGCATCTGAGAAACTAATATTTACATTTTTATGAGGTAGCAACCTCCCCAGCCTTTGATGTCAGGTGTTTATAGTTTCTCTCAAGCCAACTGAAAAAAAAAAAAAAAGACGAATATTTAAAACAAGAACCTTCTCCTTTATGCCGGCATTAGTGTGCAAAACTGAGGTTTTAAGAAGACTTTGTTGCGCGTTCTGTTTAAACTAGCAGAATTTCCGTTTCGAGTGGTGAGGGATTACAGCCTTTTCTGAGAGGGAAGTTCACTGTAAGTTGAAAAGCAAACAAATAACAAAAGAATTTCCACCTACAAAGCAGATGGGTGAGCTGGGTTCTCTCCATGCAGTCACGCATCTCTCTAACCACAGCTTGTTTGTATCAGGGATCAATCTGCACTGCTGATTGTTACTGTACACCTGTATGCTATTTCTCGGCTTCACCCACTTCTACCTACATGTAAAAAAAAACACACACACACACCGCCGCCGATCAAAAAAAAAACAGGGGAAGGGATTTCCTAGCTCTCAAATAGAAATGTGCACAGTTCACTTACTAAGTAAACAGAAAACATGGGCAGCTGAGAAATCAATTTAGCTGAACAAACAAGGTTCCATGTAATGAACTACTAATTATCCTTTTATGCCATGTCAGTCTGAGTGATTACAGAGCTGTGCGCTTTAATTTGACATTTTGGCACTGCCTTGCTCCATTACCCCCAAATAAAGCAATAATGTGATCAAAATTGTGGTCTCTTTACATGTTGTTAGATGTTTCAGAGACTCTCTGCTTTACTATATCCTTCAGGTAGCTAGGGGTTAATAATTGGAATTAAAATAGCGTAGCTATGTGGAATTTCATTTTTTTTAAATGGTCGACACTAACAGCCGTTGGGAAAAGATTCTACACAGAGATTGCGTATTATTATTATTATTATTATTATTATTATTATAATACTGCATTTGCATAGCAGCAGCAGTTTGTGTAGCACTTTACAATATAAAAGGAGACAGTACAATTACAATATATTTGAATACAGAAGGAATCTGCCTAGGGCTGCCACCTCATCCCTTTAAACCCGAACACATATGAATTACACAGGTTCTGAGGTTAAAATTGAATTTAGATTGAGTTTAATTACCGCCTTAATCAGCCACAGAATCTGTGTAAATTGAGAAAAATAGCACAGACACAGACAGTACACCACGTAGCTTTAGGTGCACACTGCAGAGGACACGGGCAGTACACACTACGTAGCTTTAGGTGCAAACTGCAGAGGACACAGGCAATACACCACGTGAGAATACTGCAGCTAGCACAATCACCTGCCTGCCAGTAAATTAGGAAGAGCTGATCTAGCTAAACTATAAATATATATACAACTCCTAAGATGCATATATATCCTCTACACACTGTAACTTTAACTGACTAGCCTGCCTGCCTGCCTGCTCTATCTACCTGCAAAAAATGACACTCTCTCTGTCTCTCTCTCTGTTCTCTCTTAACCACCGCAACACACTACACAAGGCCGACCTGCAGGCGGCCTTTTATAGTGTGGGGCGTGTACTAAACCCCTGAGCCATAATTGGCCAAAGCCACCCTGGCTTTGGCCAAATATGGCTCTCTGTTTTTTGCAAGCTGTGATTGGCCAAGCATGCGGGTCATAGTGCATGCTTGGCCAATCATCAGCCAGCAATGCACTGCTATGCCCCAGTGAATTATGGGCTGTGAAACGTAACTGGAATTTGGCGCGAACGGCCCAAAACATTCGTAATTCGACGAACGATCGAACATACGATGTTCGAGTCGAACATGAGTTTGACTCAAATACGAAGCTCATCCCTACTCCAAACGTACCTTTGCTCATTCGGGTCAAAAAGTTCTATTTTAACCTCATCGGTCCACAGAACTTGTTTCCAAAATGCATCAGGCTTGTCTATATGTTCATTTGCAAAGTTCAGATTTTTGTAGTGAGGACGTAGAAGAGGTTTTCTTCTGATGACTCTTCCATGAAGACCATATCTGTACAAGTATCTCTTTATAGTGGAATAGTGTACCACAACTCCAGTGTCTGCCAGATCTTTCTGGAGGGATTGTGCAGTCAAACGTGGGTTTTGAATTGCTTTTCTTACAATCCTGCGAGCTGTTTTGTCTGGTAGAGGTATAGCAGCCACTCCTGGAAGCATTGAAGGGAGGCTGCGTCACTGGAACGGGGAGTAAGTAGGAAACACAGGCCACCAAAGAGGTGGGTTTAACGCCTCTTCCATTGCAGAGAGTTGGCATTTAGGAGTTTGCTACAGATTGACAGGGTAAGTTTAAGGTCTGATTGTTCACACACCCTAAATAATGTTCCTTATAGGAAACCAAAAAAGTTATTGAGAAATCATTACATTTATACAGTAGAAAGTTATAAGTGCGATAGAGTAAAAAAATACTAATTTGTCATGTAATAAGTCTGTACTCGCCAATGCAGTCGAAAAAGAATAAAAAAATGTTAATGCCATGATTACCCCCTGCCCACAGTCATTAGAAAATTGAAACAACTGTCAGGACTTATCCTTTATAAGAAATTTCTGTAACTAGTCAGAGCCATTCTTCCCCTCTTTATATTGTATTGTATCATTTCATTGTACAATGTAGTCAAAGCAAAAAAGTGTTATTGTCATATCTTTCATTACATGACTTTACTTAAGTGTTAATAATAAAGCCACAGTCTGGCGTGGGAGCAAAATATAAAAACTGTGTCAAAATAAGATTCGACAAGATACATCTCAAAGTCATAATATGCAGTGAAAGGAAAATAGCTGGTTGCCACCATTGTATTCAGGATAAACACACGGCACAATGAGGTGGACAGCTATTAAAGGACTGCTAAACATATATATTTGCATGCCGAATCTCAATAATTTCAAATAAATGAGTATTTCATATTGTACAGTATTTGTTTTTGCTGTAAATGTACAACTTGTGGCTAGGTGGTTAGCATACTTGTCTAAAAAACTGGAATCTTGTATTCAATCCTCAACAGCAACACCACCTGCATGGAGCGTCAATGTTATCTATGTGTCTGTGCTCCCTTCCAAACCTGCAGCACAGTGGCTAAGTGGTTAGCCCTTCCAAGTCAGCATGTTCTCCCTGTGCCTGGTTTCCTCCCACGCTTCAAAGACAGGCTGGTAGTTTAATTGTCTTCTGTCTAAATTGACCCTAGTATGTGTATAGATGTGAGTTGGGACCTTAGACTGTAAGCTTCTTGAGAAGGAACTGATGTGAATGTACAATATACACTCGCTGGCCACTTTGGAAACGACAGTGTACCCATCTTCTGATGGCTACGTCCACATACACCGATAGAAATTCGTACATTAAAAAAAAAAACGTCCATCCTGCTCCTTCAATTTTTCTTGTCACTGTGGTCAAACAACCGCCGATTGACCCCAACATGATTAGAAAAATGAACCAGCATTCTTAGAATGATATTAAGCTGGGTATACACTAGTAGAATTTTGATCAAAAAATCATACGAAAATTCTTAGGAAAATTTGCACAAAGATTCCCCGAAGTTTTTTATTTTGTTTGAAAATAGTTCAAGATTTTTTTTCCTTTAAACCATTAATTTTGGAATGAATGGACTATACCAAATGAAAACCACATACACTCTTAGAAATGAAAACATTTCCATCCCCGTCCTTCTAATTTCTAAATTCTGCAGTCAGAAACGAACATCGAATTGACCACCACTACTGATTTTTTTTACAAATAAATATGTGAAAAGTGTGGCGTACATTTGTATTCAGCCCCCCTGAGTCAAATCTTTGTAGAACCACCTTTCGCTGCAATTACAGCTGCAAGTCTTTTTTGGGGATGTCTAGAGAGTGACATTTTTGCCCATTCTTCTTTGCAAAATAGCTCAAGCTCTGTCAGATTGGATGGGGAGCATCTGCGAAGAGCAATTTTTAAGTCTTGCCACAGAGTCTAAATTGGATTTAGGTCTGGACTTTGACTGGGCCATTCTAACACATGAATATGCTTTGATCTAAACCATTTTATTGTAGCTCTAGATGTCATTGTCCTGCTGGAAGGTGAACCTCCTCCCCAGTCTCAAGTCTTTTGCAGACTCTAATAGGTTTTCTTCTAAGATTGCCCTGTATTTGGCTCCATCCATCTTCCCATCATCTCTGAGCAGATTCCCTGTCCCTGCTGAAGAAAAAAACCGCCACAACATGATGCCGCCACCACCATGTTTCACGGTGGGGATGGTGGGTTCAGGGTGATGTGCAGTGTTACTTTTGGCCTAAAAGCATTTACTTTTAGGCCAAAAGTTACATTTTGGTTTTATCTGACCAGAGCACCTTCTCCACATGTTTGTTGTGCCCCCCACATGCTGTGCCCCCTATCAGTGTATGTGGTTTTTGTTTGGTAAAGTCATTCACTCCAAATTCGATTGCAAACTGCAAATGGTACTTTTTATGGCTTTCTTTCAACAATGGCTTTCTTCTTGCCATTCCTCCATAAAGGCTAGATTGGTTGAGTGCACGCCTAATAGTTGTCCTGTGGACAGATTCTCCCATCTGAGCTGTGGATCTCTGCAGCTCCTCCAGAGTTACCATGGGCCTCTTGACTTCTTCTCTGATTAATGCTCTCCTTCCCCAGCCGGTCAGTTTAGGTGGAGGGCCATGTCTTGGTTGGTTTGCAGTTGTGCCATACTCTTTCCATTTTCATGTGATGGATTGAACAGTGCTCCGTTAGATGTTCAAAGCTTGAGATATTTTTTATGACCTAACCCTGCTTTAAACTTCTCCACAACTTTATCCCTGACCTGTCTGGTGTGTTGCTTGGCCTTCATGTGTCCAGTTTGTTCGCTAAAGTTCTCTAACAAACCTCTGGGCTTCACAGAACAGTTGTAGTTATACTGAGAATAAATTACACACAGGCATACTCTATTTACTAATTAGGTGACTTCTGAATGCAATTGGTTCCACTAGATTTTAATTAGGGGTATCAGAGTAAAGTGGGCTGAATACAAATGCACGCCACACTTTTCAGATATTTATTTGCCCACTGACCTTTGAAAAATTGTACAATATATAAACCCTAGTGCCTCGTTCACAAGGTAGGATGTCAGTCTGGGAGCAACGGCTGTGTCCGTGCAGCCACTGCATCCAAATTTACATGAATGGGAGTGCCGGACAACATTTTCACCTCTCCCTGCCAAATTAAACTGACCATGCCACAAATGCCGACCAGTGGTGCACGTTTTTCTGAGTTAATACTGGCTTTTTGAAGAAGCGACCTAGCACCTCCTCATTGCCTGTCAAATGCACTCTGAAAATAAATCTGCCGTGTCCACTCTTTAGTGGGCAAAGCTCATATAAACAAGTACTAACAATGAGCTTCTTTTATTGGAACTCTCTAGGTCTGTTAAAGCAGTGGTAAAGCCTGTTTTGTGATTTTTACCCACAGGTAAGCCTATATAGGCCTGTCCAGGTACACTATACCCACTCCGGCTGGAGTGGTGAAGAAGACTAAGTGTCGTTGGAAGCAGGACTGTTTCTCTACTGTAACGCCTGGATCTGCTATTTCTCCTTCTGCTTCACCTCTACTCTTCACCACAAGTTTTATTGTTTTTACCTGGCTGTGTAATAAAGAGCACAGAAAAAGACACCTGTCGTGGACATTCCATTACTGCTATATGCACCATACACCCATGAGGAGCCATGAGGTAATATGCCACCCAAAACAAACAAGCAGCTCCTTCGGGGGTAGTGCTACACAATTATACAATTGAAAGTGTTTTGTTATACCTGTTTCATAAGGGCAAAAAATACCTGACACAGATATCTTGTGAGCTGATAACTTCCTCTGCTCTCTACCTATGCTGCACTCTCGTTATCATTATTTCCAGTGCAGAACACCTCCCCACTATGCTATCAAAAAAGAGAGGGGGTTCTGTAGTCATGTCAGAGGGTGACAACACTGCTCCTCCATAAATACAGTAAGGTGAGTAAAGCTGGCCATACATGGATCAAAATTCAGCCTGCTTAGCAGGGACCGGCCAAATTTTGATCCATGTATGGCCACTGTGGTTGTACAGAAGTTTTCTGTAGAATCACTGTGTTTGATTTTCCCCACTCATTCAGAGCTGCATGCTATAGCCGCTTGTCTATTCTGATTTCACTGCACACTATGAGCTCATGAGTATGCATTAGAACAGGGTTTTTCAATCTGGGTGCCACGACCACATCCTTTCTGAGCACTACTCTGTTAACTCCTGTGCACAGCTCTCTCCTCCTCCCTGCAGCTTTGTGGACCAACACAGCACATCACAGATCGGGGTAAAGGGCCAATCACAGTGGCCATTTACCACAAGATCGCTGTGTCCAATCCCAAGCAATCACAATGTAAATAAAACGGGTCATCGGGGGTTTGACAGGTCTCCTTCCCTCACACAGAGACCGAGTGTAAGGAAAGGAGAAGGAACTGTTCCAACAAAGTGAGTGCATTTATTTTACAGTGCCACAATGCCCATCAGTACTGCCTCATCAGTGCCGATTATCAGTGCCCATCAGGGCTGTCCTATCAGTGCTGCCTCATCAGTGCTCATCACTGTAGATTATCAGTGCCCATTAGTGCCACCCCATCAGTGCCACACCATCAGTGGAGCCTCATCAGCACCCATTAGTGCTGCATCATTAGTGCAAATCAGTGTAGTTATCAGTGCAGTAATGCACATCAGTGTAACCTCATCAGTACAGATCAGTGCCCATTAATGAAGTCTGATCAGTGCCCATAAGTTTAGCCTGATCAGCTCCCATCAATGCAGCCTCATCAGCACCCATCAGTGAAGCCTCATCAATGCCAGTCAGTGCAGTCTCATCAGCACCCATCAGTACAGCCTCAATAGCGCATCAGTGCAGCCACATCTGTTCCAAATGTATTTAATTGTGGACAAATGCACCTTTTATGCCCGACAATTTATAGCCAACAACCCAAATTCAAGTTATGCCCGTCCCTATGAATGAAAACCGTTAACAGTGGAGGAACAGTGGAGGAAGTCAAAAAAAATTTGGGTCTCACATTTAATATGGGGCAAAAATAAAAATAATATGAGTTACACTCCTACCGGTCCACCCACCCCATTTATTACAAGCGCATTTATTCATCAGTTATGCCAAGAACTTGTTATTTTATCAGCATGCTGTTCCTCCATTTCAGTGATAACACCCAGTTCCCTGCCATTAACGACTCTATAAAATTCGACCACTACTTAATTTTGTTTATCCCGGACAAAAACATCTGTGTGGATGAGTCGCTTGTCCACTTCACTGGCAGGCTGGGCATCAAGCAGTTCATCCCCAATAAAAGGGCCATATATAAGGTGAAACTGTACAAGCTGTGTGACAGAGCCATGGGTAAACACAGATGCCTTCCGCCTGCATTAAGGAAAGGACACCCAGCTGCATTCCCCAACTGCTCAGACTATATTGGAACAAGTGAAAAAGTAATTTGGGACCTTGTAATTCCACTCTTTGAAAAGTGTTATCATCTATACATTGATAACTATAATACCAGCCTGCCCCTTTTCTGCAATCTTTACCAAAAGCAAACACTAGCATATGGCACAGTAAGAGCTAATAGGAAGAGCTTCCCACAAAGACTGGTAAATACGAAACTAAAAAGAGGTGAGTGTAACAGCACTGGTGAACGGAGTGAACCACAACTGCGGTTAGCAAGGATTTCAATGCACTTCTTTATGTGAGAACTCAGTATTGGGCCCCAGGCAAGGGCGGATCCAGAGTCTAGTCTCGGGAGGGGCACTGCCAGAAAATAAGGTGTTGCTCACAGAAATCAATTAGGTGCCCGGTGTGTCCGCTGCAATGTTGCAGTACCGCTAAAAAATCAATGATCGCCGCCATTACTAGTAAAAAATATTTAAATATAAATGCCATAAATCTATCCCATAGTTTGTAGACGATTGTCAGGGACTGCAGACATGGTACAAGAGATGGTCAGAGACTGCAGACGTGGTACAAGAGATGGTCAGAGACTGCAGACGTGGTACAAGAGATGGTCAGAGAATGCCGACATGATACAGGAGATGGTCAGAGACTGCAGACGTGGTACAAGGGATGGTTAGAGACTGCATACATGGTACAAGAGATGGTCAGAGACTGTAGACATGGTACAAGAGATGGTCAGAGACTGCAGACATGGTACAAGAGATCGTCAGAGACTGCAGACATGGTACAAGGGATAGTCAGAGACTGAAGATGTGGTACAAGGGATGGTCATGGTACAAGGGATGGTCAGAGACTGGAGACATGGTACAAGAGATGGTCAGAGACTGAAGACATGGTACAAGAGATCAATGCAGCCTCATCAGTGCCCATCATTGCAGCCTCACTGTACATATGAACGCAGTCCACTTTTGTATATTAATGCAGTCCCACTTTTGTATATAAATGCAGTCCCACTTTTGTATATAAATTCAGTCCCACTTTTGTATATGAATGCAGCCCCACGTTTGTATATAAATGCAGTCCCACTTTTGTATATAAATTCAGTCCCACTTTGTATATAAATTCAGTCCCACTTTTGTATATAAATGCAGCCCCACTTTTGTATATAAATTCAGTCACACTGTATATATAAATTCAGTCCCACTTTTGTATATGAATGCAGCCCCACTTTTGTATATGAATGCAGCCCCACTTTTGTATATGAATGCAGTCCCACTTTTGTATATAAATTCAGTCCCACTTTTGTAAATAAATTCAGTCCCACTTTTGTATATAAATGCAGTCCCACTTTTGTATATAAATGCAGCCCCACTTTTGTATATAAATGCAGCCCCACTTTTGTATATGAATGCAGCCCCACTTTTGTATATGAATGCAGCCCCACTTTTGTATATGAATGCAGTCCCAATTTTGTGTATAAATTCAGTCCCGCTTTTGTATATTAATGCAGTCCCACTTTTGTATATAAATGCAGTCCCACTTTTGTATATAAATGCAGCCCCACTTTTGTATATAAATGCAGCCCCACTTTTGTATATTAATGCAGCCCCACTTTTGTATATTAATGCAGCCCCACTTTTGTATATTAATGCAGCCCCACTTTGTATATAAATGCAGCCCCACTTTTGTATATAAATGCAGCCCCACTTTTGTCTATGAATGCAGCCCCATTTTGTATATGAATGCAGCCCCACTTTTGTCTATGAATGCAGTCCCACTTTTGTCTATGAATGCAGCCCCACTTTTGTCTATGAATGCAGCCCCACTTTGTATATTAATGCAGCCCCACTTTGTATATTAATGCAGCCCCACTTTGTATATTAATGCAGCCCCACTTTTGTATATGAATGAAGCCTCACTGTGCATGGTACTCACCATGGCATTGCCTCGATCACACACAGCAGGTATCTCCTCTCCCGACGTGTGTCATGGAACAAACAGGAGCTGTAGGTCTGTGTTTGGCAAGGCAGTGTGCTCTAGCAAGGTCCCCCCCTAGACGGGCTTGTGTGATAGACAAAACACTGATTCAATCAGTGTTCCATCTACTATCACATGAGCAGGTCTAGCACAGCCGAACACAGACCCAGCTCTCACACACAGCGAGAGATGCCCGGTGTCATACACACAGGAGAGAGGGGGAGCGCTGCAGTCAGCTACAGCTCAAAGCAGCCTCAGGACAGGCAGCCTACCGGGCTGCGCCAGATCGGCCCTGGTGATGACAGAGAGAGAGTGAGAGACTCGGCAGTGGCAGCTGCAGGCACTGCAAAGCAGTTTTTAAAAAAATTATAAAAAAATATATATATATATATATATATATATATATATATATATATATATTTTTTTTTTAAAGCCAATGTGACATGATTGTCTCGGGGGGGGGGGGGGCAATTGCCCTGTTGCCCCCCCCCCCCTGGATCCGCCGTTGGCCCCAGGTGTCACTCCTCACAAACAGGAGTTTGGGGGATCTCTACATCATCTCTCTCTCACATAAAGAAAGGCGTTGAGCTACTAAGAATGGACGCATTACAACATGCGTCCAGAGCTTAGCGTTTAAAATTATATAATATAGTTCAAGATCAAGATTCCAATACACCTCTATATGCAAGTGATTATCAGTACGGGACCCCAGGCGTCACTCCTCACAAACAGGAGTTTGGGGGTTCTCTACATCATATCACTTTGAGCATACAGGGATGTATTAGGCCACTAAGGGAATTTTGATCTTTCAACTATATTATATAATTTTAAACGCTAAGCTCTGGTCCCATGTTGTAATGCGTCCATTCTTAGTTGCTCAGCGCCTTTCTTTATGAGAGAGAGAGATGATGTAGAGACCCCCCCCAAACTCCTGTTTGTGTGGAGTGACGCCTGGGGCCCAATACTGAGTTCTCACATAAAGAAGTGCATTGAAATCCATGTTAACCGCAGTTGTGGTTCACTCCATTCACCAGTGCTGTTACAGAATAATAGAACCTTAAAAATTAACCCAGCGGAGCTTGCGAACCATGTGGTCGCCTTTTCTCAGACTGTACAAACTCTGCAGTTGGAGAATCAAACACTGCAGGATTTAGTTGCGCAAAATCCCAATGTGCCTCCTTTTTCCCCTGAACTAGGGTCAATCCACCTGCACCTTTTACTGGTGTACGAAAGACCTACAGGGAATTCATTGATACGTGTAAACAAATGTTTGAACTATGCCCTTGCATCTTCCCCAATGACCGGATTAAGGTGCTTACCCTCATATCCTATTTACGTGGTGAACCACGTGCTTGAGCAAATACCTACCTAGAAAAAGAGGATCCACAATTTTTCGCAACTATGTCCTTGCTTTATGATGACTTCAACAAGCAACACACTGCGGAAAATGCTATTAGGAATCTCAAACAAGGTACAGGACCTGTGCGGTGGGTTTTTAACCGATGGTTTTGCATACTAACGATCGGTTTTGACCTATCGGTTAGCAATCCATCGGTTAAATAACCTATGGGGCCCACACACGATCGGTTTTGACCAATGAAAACGGTCCGTCAGACCGTCCGTGTGTACGAGGCCTTACTGAAATGTATTTAATACTTCATACAAAATTTGTTCTTGATAATGACAGCTTCAAGTCCCATGCATTGCTCAGGTGTGATTTTGGCCCATTCTTTCACAAAAACAGTCTTTAACCACTACACTACCGGGCGCCGTCAATTAACAGCGGCACGATAGTTCTATTTTTCACAGCCACTAGGGGGCGCTGGTGCGCCGCCGGCGGGGCGTGCCAGCCGTGTTACTGGGAACACGATGCGCGTGCCCAGCGCCTGCGATGGCCGCCTGGCACCCGCGATTGCCCAGTATCTGAGCAGGACCGTGGATCTCTGTGTGTAAACACAGAGATCCACGTCCTGTCAGGGAGAGGAGACCGATGCGGTGTCCCTTGTACATAGGGACACAGATCGGTCACCTACCCCAGTCAGTCCCCTCCCCCCACAGTAAGAATCACTCCCAGGGTACACATTTAACCCCTTCCTCGCCCACTAGTGTTAACCCCTTCCCTGCCAGTCACATTTATACAGTAAACAGTGCATATTTATAGCACTGTTCGCTGTATAAATGTGAATGGTCCCAAAAATGTGTCAAAGGTGTCCGATGTGTTTGCCATAATGTTGCAGTCCCGATAAAAATCGCAGATCGCCGCCATTAATAGTAAAAAAAAAAAATCTGAATTATGTCCCCTATTATGTAGGCGCTATAACTTTTGCGCAAACCAATCACTATACGCTTATTGCGATTTATTATTTTTTTTTACCAAAAATAGGTAGAATAATACGTATCGGCCTAAACTGAGAAAATTTTTTTTTTTTTTTTTTCTAAATGGGATATTTATTATAGCAAAAAGTAAAAAATATTGTGTTTTTTTTTTCAAAATTGTCGCTCTTTTTTTGTTTATAGCACAAAAAATAAAAACCGCAGAGGTGATCAAATACCACCAAAAGAAAGCTCTATTTGTGGGGGAAAAAATACGTCAATTTTTTTTGGGAGCCACGTTGCACAACCGCGCAATAGTCAGTTAAAGCGACGCAGCGCCGGAAGCTGAAATTGTGCCTGGACAGGAAGGAGGTATATGTGCCCAGTAAGCAAGTGGTTAAATCTTAAAGGTTCTGTGGGTCACTTCCATAACCTCTGATCTTTGGTTCTTTCCATAGATTTTCTATTGGATTCAAGTCAGATGATTGGGTGGGCCATTCTAACAGCTTTATTTTCTTTCTTTGAAACCAATTGAGTTTCCTTGGCTTTGTGTTTGGGATCATTGTCTTGCTGAAATTTCCATTCTCGTTTCATCTTCATTATCCTGGTAGATGGCAGCAGATTTTTATCAATAATGTTTTGGTACATTTTTCCATTCATCCTTTCGTCAATGTTTGCTAGTACCATATGCTGAAAAACCATCCCACACCCTGATGTTCCCACCTCCAAACTTCACTGTTGGTTTGGGGGTGTTTTTGGAGTGATATGCAGTGCCATTTAACCTCCAAAGATGGTGTGTATTATGGCATCCAAAGAGTTTAAATTTGATCTCATCTGACCAGACTATATTCTCCCAGAATTCCGCAGACTTGTCTAAATAATGTGCAGAAAACTTTAAACGAGCTTCAACATGCTTTTTCTTTAGCAATGGGTCTTGCGTGGTGAGCATCCATACAGGCCATGGAGGTTGAGTGCATTACTTATTGTTTTCTTTGAAGCTCTCCACAAGTGGTCCCTTGGCTCTTGGACAACTCTTCTGATAATTCTTTACACTCCTCTGTCAGAAATCTTGCGAGGAGCACCTGGTTGGGGCCAGTTTATGGTAAATTTTATATTCTTTCCACTTCCGGATTATGGCCCCAACAGTGCTCAATGGAACATTCAGAAATTTAAAATCCTTCTTTAAACAATACCATCAGTATGTTTTGCAACAATAATGCTGCATACACAAGCTCAGAATTTTCAACAACAAATGTTCAATGGGAGCTTGTTGTCGGAAATTCCAACCGTAAGTAGGCTCCATCGGACATTTGCTGTCGGAATTTACGACAACCAAAATTTGAGAGCTGGATCTCAAATATTCGACAACAAAATACGTTCTCGTAAATTCCGAGCGTGTGTAGACAATTCCGACACACAACATTTTTATGCATGCTCTGAATCAAGTACAAGATGGAAGCTCTCGCTCTGGTAAAAATAGCATTCGTAACGGAGATAGCACATTCGTCACGCTGCAAATGTTTTAATCTTTTAATGCAGCACATTCTCTTCTTCTTTATAATGCTTGAATAATGAAGTTGTTTGGCTGCTGATATTCACACAGTTCTAACAAACTGATTTCTTTATTATTTCTCGTGATCTCCTGAATAATCTTTTTATTTTTTTAGGCCAGATCTCCATAATAATATTTAGAATAATTTTTATAGTGATCTTTTTTCTTTTTCTTTTTTTAATCAAGATCTCCTGTTTTTTTTGTTTTTTAAAATTCTAGTGATTTTCAAAATATTTATTTTTTCATTTTGTGTGTCAAGTTACCACAACACTATTATTATCTTGTATTTTTTAACCTCAAGGAGGTTGGTTGGTGTTGGTGTCCCTTGTTAATTTGACATTGTATTTTTGAAATGTACCTGCCTACTCCCAACAAACTGTCTTTTTTGAAGTAAAACACATAGGCAAGTATTTGTGAAAAAAATAGACATTTATTAGGGGTCATAACAAAATAAAGAGGAAGGCAACGCTGGATAAACTGGTGAAATTGGCAAAGCCTTTGTACCCCAAAGCACACATAAACAATTTGACAGGCAAAATTGGTAGCCTGAGGAGTCCATATGGACTCCATATAATAGGGAGCAAAATCTGGTCTAGGACTCTGAGAGATCGGAACAGCAGCAGATGACATATAAGCGCAAATCGTTTCTCACCAAACGTCTACTAACACAAGATTAGCAGAAGGAGCCCAAAGGGTGACGCACTTGGTAATGAACTTCCCTTTTATATTGCCATTGTATGTGTTGTAAGTGACCACGTTCTTGGCGATCAAAATTTCCGACAACATTTGTGCGACCGTGTGTATGCAAGACTAGTTTGAGCCAACATCCGTCGGAAAAAAAAAACGGTTTTGTTGTCGGAATGTCTGATCGTGTGTACGCGGCATAAGGCTGCAAAGAAATTGAAGGGGAATTGGGGCAGCAGGATGTTTTCGGTACCGTCATAGGACATACAAAATAATTTTTGAAAACAAGAAGTTTTATTGTATACAAATTTTTTTTTTCATATATATTAATCACACAATACAAAAAGGCCCATAAAAATTTCCAAATATACAGAAATATTCTTCTTGACGGTTGCTACACCCCCAATAATATGGCAATTATCAATGTTATTGAGCCACTCTGGGGAGATCTCAATGATGTAGTTCATGCAAGAACTGGAGGCTTTTTGCCAAGAGGAATGGGCAGCTTTACCATCTGAGAAGATAAAGAGCCTCATCCACAAATACCACAAAAGACTTCAAGCTGTCATTGATGTTAAAGGAAATATTACACATTATTAAGAACTGTGGTATGTAAACCTTTGATCAGGGTCTTTTGGGTAGATTCTGTTGTCATTATGATTAAAAAAGAGTAAACACAGTTAATTGATAATAAATGGCTTCAGACAAAAACACTAACCACGAGTGAAAGAAATGTTTTTGTGGCATCAGGGCTCGAGTCCTGCGGGAACGCGTGGGAACGACGTCCCTGCACTTTTTTCACAGCAGGAACGCGCGTTCCCATTGCAGGACTCGAGCAGAGAATAGGTGGGAAATGAATGCAGTGTTTACTAAGTGAGGGGCGGGGGGGCACACACTGGGGGTGTCAGGCCGGCGCCCCCCCTCCGATTGAAGCGGAGACTGCAGGCAGGTTAAGCAGCGGAGTGGCAGGCGCCCACCCCCCGCGCGACTGAACAGACAGCGAGGCTGAGCGGGCGGGTTCAGAGACAGCGCGGATTAGGCAGCGGCGCGCAATTTTTAGAAAACACGTGGAGAGAAGAGCCTGAGGTAGTGTGGCTTTGCGGGGGTGCGAACCGCACTGTAGCGACACCCGGCCGTCAGATCCCTCCCTGCTCTCCGTGCTCTGATCTCCGTGCAGCCGAGTGAAGCGGCCCGCCTCCCCCTCCTCCTGTATGTCTACACAGGGGGAGGGGATCCGACAGGTTCACGAGTGTCTGGCATGTCCCGATCATCTCAGGTACATAAGGGTTACTGAATGGGGGGGGGGGAATCTACACTGAAGGGGGGGGGAATCTGTACTGGGGGGGGGGGGGGTATGTACTGAATGGGGTGGGGGGAATCTGTACTGAATGGGGGGGAATCTGTACTGAAGAGGGGGGGGGGGAGAATCTGTACTGGGGGGGGGGGGTATGTACTGAATGGGGTGGGGGGAATCTGTACTGAATGGGGGGGAATCTGTACTGAAGAGGGGGGGGGAGAATCTGTACTGGGGGGGGGGGGGGTATGTACTGAATGGGGGGGATTTGTACTGAATGGGGGGGTGTGTACTGAATGGGGGGGGGGAATCTGTACTGAAGGGGGGGGAGAATCTGTACTGAAAGGGGGGGATCTGTACTGAATGGGGGGGGGATCTACTGTAGGGGGGTGGGTCTGTACTGAATGGGGGGTGACTGCACTGTAGGGGGTCTGTGTAACATGCAGGGGGTCCATAACTGTTAGGGGGGGTGTCTGTGTAACATACAGGCGTCCCGAGCTGTGGGGTGCTGTGTAATGTAAAGGGGTCCAGAGTGCTGTGTAATGTAAAAGGGTCCAGAGGGACAAGGACTGTGTAATGTAAAGGGGTCCAGAAGTGCAAAGTGCTGTGTAATGTAAAGGGGCCCAGAGGTGCAAGGTGCTGTGTAATGTAAAGGGGCCCAGAAGTGCAAGGTGCTGTGTAATGTAAAGGGGCCCAGAGGTGCAGGGTGCTGTGTAATGTAAAGGGGTCCAGTGATGCAGGGTGCTGTGTAATGTAAAAGGGTCCAGAGGTGCAAGGTTCTGTGTAATGTAAAGGGGCCCAGAGGTGCAGGGTGCTGTGTAATGTAAAAGGGTCCAGAGGTGCAAGGTACTGTGTAATGTAAAGGGGCCCAGAAGTGCAAGGTGCTGTGTAATGTAAAGGGGCCCAGAGGTGCAGGGTGCTGTGTAATGTAAAGGGGTCCAGTGATGCAGGGTGCTGTGTAATGTAAAAGGGTCCAGAGGTGCAAGGTTCTGTGTAATGTAAAGGGGCCCAGAGGTGCAGGGTGCTGTGTAATGTAAAGGGGCCCAGAGGTGCAAGGTGCTGTGTAATGTAAAAGGGTCCAGAGGTGCAAGGTGCTGTGTAATGTAAAGGGGCCCAGAGGTGCAAAGTGCTGTGTAATGTAAAGGGCCCAGAGGTGCAGGGTGCTTTGTAATGTAAAGGGGCCCAGAGGTGCAGAGTGCTGTGTAATGTCAAGGGGTCCAGAGGTGTAGGGTGCTGTGTAATGTAAAGGGCCCAGAGGTGCAGGGTGCTGTGTAATGTAAAGGGGCCCAGAGGTGCAGGGTGCTGTGTAATGTAAAGGGGTCTAGAGGTGCAGGGTGCTGTGTAATGTAAAGGGGCCCAGAGGTGCAGGGTGCTGCGTAATGTAAAGGGGTCTAGAGGTGCAGGGTGCTGTGTAATGTAAAGGGGCCCAGAGGTGCAGGGTGCTGTGTAATGTAAAGGGGTCTAGAGGTGCAGGGTGCTGTGTAATGTAAAGGGGCCCAGAGGTGCAGGGTGCTGTGTAATGTAAAGGGGCCCAGAGGTGCAGGGTGCTGTGTAATGTAAAGGGGTCTAGAGGTGCAGGGTGCTGTGTAATGTAAAGGGGCCCAGAGGTGCAGGGTGCTGCGTAATGTAAAGGGGTCTAGAGGTGCAGGGTGCTGTGTAATGTAAAGGGGCCCAGAGGTGCAGGGTGCTGTGTAATGTAAAGGGGTCTAGAGGTGCAGGGTGCTGTGTAATGTAAAGGGGCCCAGAGGTGCAGGGTGCTGTGTAATGTAAAGGGGTCTAGAGGTGCAGGGTGCTGTGTAATGTAAAGGGGCCCAGAGGTGCAGGGTGCTGTGTAATGTAAAGGGCCCAGAGGTGCAGGGTGCTGTGTAATGTAAAGGGGCCCAGAGGTGCAGGGTACTGTGTAATGTAAAGGGGTCCAGAGGTGCAATTGTGGAGACCTAACCTACCTAAGACAGTGTTGTATCACAGTGGCTTAGCTATGTTAACTGTCTGACGTTTTTGCTTCTTGGGGGGGGGGGGGGGTTAATTTACAATGGTATTCAGCAATGAGGGGGTTAATGTACTTCCACTGATGCATTGGTGACACCAGTGTCAGTGTTTATTACCCCTATTTGGTGCAGCATGAAAGGGTTCATACACAATGACACTGGTGTCACTAATGCAGCACAAAGGGGTTAATTACCTGCCACTGGTCACCAATGCATCAGTGGCCAGTGGTGTATTTGATACTACCCACCCCATACACTCCGCACCCCTCTCATCTACATACCACCCACCCCCATAATTGTTTATTTTTTTGGTGGGGGAGTGGATCTTGGGTGGGAGTTCCCACACTTTTTTCCCCAGGACTTGACCCCTGTGTGGCATCATTCATATTCTCTGAAAAAATTACCAAGAAATCATAAATTCTGCCAGGGTATGTAAACTTATGAGCACAACTGTACATACACATACTACCGTGTTTCCCCGAAAATAAGACGTACTCCGAAAACAAGCCATATCGGGATTTCGACGCAAGATCGAAATATAAGACATCCCCCCGAAAATAAGACGTAGCGATGGCGTGTCGAATCCCCGAAAATAAGACGTAGTGATGGCGTGTCGTATGCGTAGCGGCGCGGGCGGGAAAACAAGACGTGATAGGCGTACTGTACTGGTGCGGAGCTCAGAAGCTGTAAAGAAGTCGTGCAGCCCTTCTTTTTTTTTTTCGTATTTATTTGTTTTTATTTTTGTATTCAAGGTCACAGAGAGATATTAACATCACAAGAGCAAGGAATTCATAATTCTATACATATTATCGTTCCAGACCGCGAGAAACACACACAAAAAAAAAGAAAGTAGCCACCAACTAGGCTTATCCAATCATCTCCCTTACTCTGTTATTGTATAATTAACAACACATCTTAAACCTTTTAATTAGAATCTCTAAAGTGACTGTATTGTTTTAATACGCCTTAGGCCTCTCTATTCCCTTGTCTCTATATACCCTACCTATCCCTCCTTCTAAAAAATAAAGAAAATAAATAAATAAAACAAAAAAAAAAAAGAAAAAAAGAAACCAACAACCCCCTTCCTCCCCTCCTCCCTATCCCCCCTCCCCCTATCCCCTGCACAAGAAATGGAGGCTTAATAGAGTCCGAGAGATAGGAGCCATAGAAGATCTAGTTCTTTCCGCTCGAAATAAAAGAGAGCAGTATGTAGAAACATGGACAGGATGGAATCTGTTTATGCTTTCCGAAGAGGGGATGAGACTGATGGAGGAGTAGAATAAGGAGTGAAGAGTCAACCACGGGAGGAGTGCGTATAGGATTTTGAGGAATAGAAATAAGAGCGAGCCCCTCCATTTCTCGTGCAGCCCTTCTTATCTGCTCCACGGTATCTCTAAGGCCCCGTACACACCATAGAATCCATCCGCAGATAAATCCCAGCAAATGGGTTTCAGCGGATAGATCCTATGGTGTGTACACGCCAGCGGATCTTTTTCCGCGGATATATCTCCCCTGGGATGGATTCCAGCAGATCGGATATTTGCTGACATGCAGAACATATCCATCTGCTGGAGTCCATCCCAACGGATGGATCCGCTGGTCTGTACAGACTCACCGAATCCATCCGTCCGAAGGGATCCCCCGCATGCGTCGTAATGATTTGACGCATGCGTGGAATTCCTTATATGACAGCGTCGCGCACGTTGCCGCGTCATAATCGCGGCGACGGCGCGACACGTCATCGCAAGAGGATTTCGGCGCGGATTTCAATGCGATGGTGTGTACACACCATCGCATGAAAATCCGCCGAAATCCACGAGAGGATTTATCCGCGGAAACGGTCCGCTGGACCGTATTCGCGGATAAATTCTATCGTGTGTATGGGGCCTTAGTGACCGGAGAGGTGTCGGCAGCCCCATAAATACGGTAAGGTCGGCTCCCCCTGTCAGGTGAAAGTGAAAGTAAAAAGTCTCCTTAGTGAAGTGAGGAGAAGGACGCTCTGTACTCAGGGGAAGAAGTAAAGCTTCTCCCCAGCACTGACCAGCAACAGCCTCTCACCCCACACAAACACCAGGGGATAGTTGAATAAATGTAGATTGTTGTACCATACTGTTGTACCATACTTGCCGGTAAAAAAAATAAGACATCCCCCGAAAATAAGCCATAGTGTGATTTCTGGAGGAAAAATAAATATAAGACGGTGTCTTATTTTCGGGGAAACACGGTAGAGCCAGTTTAGACAGGAGCCAATAAACCTACCAGGCATGTCTTTGGAGAGTGAAAGGAAATTGGATTACCCAGAGGAAACCCGTGCAAGCACTGAAGGAACATATAGATTCACATGTTAACTGATGGAATTGTAATAATCCCAGTTGCCTGTCCACGTTACCAGTGAGTAAAATATTAAATAGTTGCTTACTACCAACTGCAGAATTCTTGTATGAATGGGCACTATTAAAAATAAAAGTACTTATATAATCTTTTGTTAGTCCATATACTTCAATAAAAATGTCAGTGTTACTTGTAAGTACTCATCATCCTTCTTCCTCCCCCATCACTCTCTGCAAATCGGCTGATATCGAACTGACAACTGGAGTGTCTGACTTCTAAAATAAGGAAAAAGAAGGTGAGTGGGGGTGTGTGACAAAAAAACTTCCATCTGCTGGCTGCCTAGATGTTTCAAGCCTTGAGCGTATGGGCTGAAGATATTCAGTCAATTACTTAGAGTTTTAGGTGGTGGGGTTGTGGCACAGAAAAACTTCAAGCGCAGAAAAATAATATTAAGGCTGCTTTGTGGCAAAGGAAACCTAAAAAAGAAAACCCAAAAGAGTGACTCTACAGAAAAAGAGAAAAATAAGAGAAAACAAAAAAAGGAAAGAAACAAAGAATAAATGATATAACAGCTGTTTACTTTTTATTAATTTACTTTGTATTTTCTTAATCCCAATCAGTATATACTACATTACATATAAAAATGAATAGAGTCATGCTACAGTAAAAAAAACTTGAATCATGGGACAATATGAGAGGACACTACCACGTGTTATCCTTTCTATTTGTTCATATATCATTAGGCTTAGTTTACACTTGTGCTTTGGGGGTGGTCAAAACATGCGATTGAACTGAGGTTTTACCACCTTCCAACTGTTCTCGATTAAGCTTCAAACAAACATGGGTGTACACATACCACGATGTGACAAAAATTATCCCCCCGTCGCATTTATTGGGTACTACTAAATGGGACCCATACAACCGCAGCTGGTGCTGTGGGTTTAAGGGATTAAAATAGGAGGTGAGGAGGCAACATAGCACTCATCATCTGTCAAATGTCCATTGAAAAGCAGTTTTCCACAGATTGTTCTTCAGAGGGCAAAGCTTGTATAAACAAGCCCTTGGTGGCATTTTTGTTAATATAAGTTTTCTTGAAAGTGGTCCTTTAACTTCCACACCCACTTTTTGCCACTTCAACCCTACGTTTTTGGTAAACTATTCCTGCACGTCACAGATTCCTCCCTTGGCAAGAAAGAGGTTGCCCACAGCCTCCTGGGATACGCATGTCACTCAGATATTCAACATTACAGACTTTTTCAACCTTTTTCCCCCAGGAAGAACCCTTGAAATACATTTTAGGTCTCAGGGACCCTATCTAAATCAATTCATCAGAGGACAGTGGGAAGAATTCCCCTTAAATTGGTGGTCAAAGGGAAGCATGCCCCCTTATAGTGGTGGTCACACATAATGCCCCTCTTACCAACAGCTAGAAAGATCACTGGTGTCCTGCCACAGGTTCTTTAGATCTTGATAAAACAGACTGGATGCAAGTATTTATAAATGGTGTATATAAGAAAGGTGCAGCGCTTAAAGAAAGTGTCCTTCAAGGTAATGACTCAAAATTGACCAAACAACATAAATTCAACACTTGATCGTGTAGAGAACAAAGAGAGCTGCCACCGACGCCTGAATAAACTGCCTCTTACCCTCCTCCGTAGACCCTTATTATAGGGGTCTGATGAGCCTTGGGTAACATTTTTTTTACATGATATTTTCAAGCCCAAGGGAAAAGCAGCAGGAGGGGAGGGGCGGGGAGGAGATCGTTTTCCAACACAGGCTTCAGAGCTGACAGCCAGGGAGGGAGAGAGAGAGACTCAGAGCAGAGAGCAGGCAGCTGGATGATGGAGAACCACTTGGCGTTCAGGAGAAAGATCAAGACTCATCTCTTTTGATACCAAAGGAGACAGGAACAACAAGCGCCCAGAGGCGATTAAGTTTGCATGTGTTGCGCTATATAAGTTTTCATTCATTCATTCATAAACTGACCACAGTATTCTGGATCAGCAGCCATGATTATCGTGGCCAGCACACACAGGGGGACACAGGAACAAGCAGGATCAACCAGGTATTTTACATCATACAATGGGACAAATTACACAGCACAAGCACTGTACTGGTTAGCATGCTTTAAAGGAAAAAGTATTTTTTTTTCTTTTAGGGTTACAAATGGTTTAAGGATTAAAGACTAAAAAGCTAAGTTAAGAGTTGGTTATTAGGATAGGGGTTAGATGTTTAGGACCCATTATATGGCATAGATAAAGGTTCAGGTAAATAAAATGGATAGACATGCAAATAGTACATACTTCTGTCAAGTTTTTATTGCTGTCCATGACCACATATCATTTCAATTCCTGGGAAAAAAAAGTTGAGCCATTGTGACCAGGGTAGCAGGACCCAGAAAGTAATAATAACCTAACATGGGTTCTAACTCTTCCCTAGGTGTTTAGAGATTTTCCATTACAAGCAGTAAGCATAGGAAGTGAAGGTAAAATCTCCCCAGTGGGAATACAACACAAATAAAAAACTTGACAGAGGTTCGATTCCTTTCACACTCTATACAGAAAACACAGTTGTGGCTGGAGTTGGGCTTTAATAAGGGGCGCTTTATGAAAGTGGATAGTTTTAACCTTGATATTTTAGGGAATGTAAAATTTTGTGTATTGGTCACTGAACATTTTCAAATCAGAGAGTCAGACCTGTTTGTAAGGTGTATGGGGGATCTGTTAATTCAGGGACCTTGTTGGTGGATAACCCATTTTTTTATGTGATACCAACTTTACTTTTGTGCTCACTCCTTTCTCCAAGTTCCCCCTGCTACTCATTTTATAAAAACTACTTTATACATACCTTAAATCTGGCAGTCTTAAAAACCAGTAATGGCATCATAGGTCTTTCCTCTTCTCCTCTGGTGGCAGGACGGTGGGTGGACCTTAGTAGAGTATAATGAGGTGTAAGTGCCTCTCTCTCCAAAAGTACAAGAGGCCAGATTCAGCTTGATGACATACCCCTAGGGCTCTCAGGGATGAACAGGATGACTATGGGCAACATTTATCCCAGAAAAGGATCAGTGCTGGATTGCAGAGCAGTGAGTCTGAGGAACAGGGCCTGAGAAGATGTGGGTATTGCGGCAAAAGCTGCTTTTTATTTTTACAACTGATCAGCAAGATATATTTATTTATAGCAAAAAAGGCAGAGCTGTGTTTAATGGAATATCAGAACATGTTGCAATATTATATATACTATGGGGGAGATCCACAAATATCTGCCCCGGCGCATCCTGAGATACGCTACGCCGCCGTACCTTACCTGGCTTTGGTTCGAATCCATAAAGATTTTGCGGCGTAGCGTAGTGTATCTCAAGCGGCGTAATGGCGCGGAATTCAAATTGGGCGGGTAGGGGGCGTGTTTCATTTAAATGAAGCGCGTCCCCGCGCCAAACGAACTGCGCATGCGCCGTCCATAAATTTCCCGCCGTGCATTGCGCGAAATGACGTCGCAAGGACGTCATTGTTTTCACTTGGACGGAAATTACATCCATCCCGTGATTCACGGACGACTTACGCAAACTAAAAAAAAAAATCAAATTAAACGTGGGAACGACGGCCATACTTAACATAGCAGGTTTAACTATACGCCACGAAATACCAGCTTTAACTATACGCCGAAAAAAGCCGACTAGAGACGACGTAAAAAAATGCGGCGGCCGCTCGTATGTTCGTGTATCGTCGGAAATAGCTAATTTGCATACTCGACGCGGAAAACGACGTGAACGCCACCCAGCGGACGCCGAAAAATTGCATCTTAGATCCAAAGGTGTACAAAGCCGTACGCGTGTCGGATCTAACCCAGATGCCGTCGTATCTTGTTTTGAGGATTCAAAACAAAGATACGACGCAGGACATTTCAAAGTACGCCGGCGTATCAGTAGATACGCCGGCGTACTCGCTTTGTGGATCTGCCCCTTTGTCTACATTAATCATGTACTCAAGGTTTATGTGGCAACCCATCATAGAGGAGAAAATCCTCCATTTACAACATCCTAAAGTACTTATGGCAGTAAATGGGTTAATACAGCTTGAGTCCCTCACTATCTGAAGAATTGCCATTTTGTCCAATATTTGTATGCGCAGCAAAAGCAGAATTTTAATGATTTTCCGTTTCAATAAAAATACAGACTGATGGCTGCTAGAGAATGACATGTAATAATAAGGGATTACTTAATGGGTTCCTTCACTGTTCAAGAGCAGTAAAAAATACACACTTTCACCCCTCAGTGGTTCCCTGCTTTCAGTAATAGGCCAAGTATTACATTACAACATTACATGATGGGATAAACAATTGATGGGCAGTTCAAGTACCAATATAATCATTTTTCTTTAATGTAGACACTTTAAAACGTTATAAATTTGTTGCCAAAGTTTTTTTTTTGGTCTCCTATAATAAAGGCTTTTACTAACCTTGACTTCAGAAGCAAATGTATTCAAAACCATGCAAAATAATGAGCTATTTTCTGAACCAGTTCGGCACAAATTAGGCCCACAAGTGGTTCAGGGGCTATTCTTCCATGGCACGTTTTCAATGCAGCTACCGTACTACTTAGGAAGTGCTGCGTTCACAACAACTATGATCCCTGTAACAAATGCTGCAGTAACTCCTAACTAACCAAAGGATATCTGTTGTTTAAAGCCTTCACAAGACTCATTTGAGTCAATATTTCCCAGGATCTTTGCATTGTAATTATAATTTGCCAAATTGTCCCTTCCATCATGAAAGATGGAAAAGAGCTCAAATATCCAGTGGAAAAATGTCCACGAGCAATAGGAAGCCATAGGTTGAGTCAAACTAGCAGCACCCATCCAAAACTGAAATATTATTTTTGTGTGAACTGATTATTTAACCCTGAAAATAAAAAGTTGAACATTTAGTAAATATAAAGAAAGCCACATATGATATGGTTCAGCACATGTTCAGCAGCAACGTGACAGCATATGTCAACAGCTATGTGACAACTAATTTTATAAACAACTATTCAAGTGTTCGATGCATTTACCGTGTATTCTCTGACAATTATCTTCCTAGCAGGTGACTAATAAGCAATCCATTTAATTAAATCATCTTGTGATTAATTAAATCATTTGTAATTGAATAGAATGCTAAGCAAGGCATTCACTTTCTCTCATAAGTCAGGATACATGACAGCACTGTTACTCAAAAGGCACATTGCCCATTTCTGCTTCACATATTAGAACAAAGAATTACAGGTCTATTTAATAAAACAGTGAAGTGCAAAGTGCTAAGTGCAAAGAGCAGCATAGCATACCAGCCCATCAGTCAGTGTGGCATCAATAAAATTATTTTAGATAGCTTGCTATAAGTTGCAGCATTTTTTCTTCAACATTTTGCTCCTTTCACCGCTTATTGATCAAGCCTATAAGCCCCATATACGAATACAAAACTTTATAAAAGCATGAATTATCAAACAAACAAAAAAACATCAGATGTTATGCTGATATAATTGTAAAAGCTTTTCAATGTACATTGATACATTTTGTTATGTTTTTCTGTATTTATTGAATCACAATCTATAACACTTATAATTAGTAATAGCTGCTACCGGGCAAAGTCCCAAAATCCAGAAGGCCATATTCTAGAACACCATATGCAATGAAGCAATAGGTTTTAGTATGGGAGAGTTATTTCTGCTCCCATTCACAATTTGTTGAATTGCAGGGCTGCTGTCCTTTCAGAACTAGCTTGTAGGTCAGTCTGTGTTTCAGGGGTGCGTTTCCACCTCTGGGCGGCAGTTGGCGCTAGAGGGGTTCTGGCAGAGCCACTTTTGCCCAGCAGCCAATTAGAGGAGTTTTCCCTTGCCGGGCGTGCTGGGGAAGGGTATATCTGGGGCAGACGCCATTGATTCTAGGTCCTTTTCGCGGGGTCCGAGTTCCAGGTGCGGCATCCACCTTCAGGATGCGCGCATCCATGGACCCCGCCACCATGGCCTACCTGGCCGGAGTTGCGCACCATGCGGAGCTCCATCCTGATGCGGAAAGGGGCCCCAGCGACTTGCTGGGTCCCAACCTTTACTAAGAGGATCCTAAGCTGAGAGCTGTGCGGTGGGGAATCAGCTCAGGGAGAACCCGGAGAGAGGTTATCCAGGAGGCCTGAACGAACCATCGGGGATCTGGTCACCACAATACTGACAGGTATATTGCAGCTGTCAACTGGTGGTTTTAACTGAATTTACTGGGAGGATTCGCTCAATCCAATTATTGCACCCTAAATCGCTAGGCCTGTGGCAGAGGTCCAGAGTCAGGCCTGTGGCAGGGGTCTGTTCCTCCCAGTGATTTGCAAGTGACACTTCGGCTGCCAGGCCTGTGGCAGAGGTCTGTCCGGGGGCACTTTACCCACTCTGGCTAGAGTGGCGACGAACTGATCTCATTATTACTAAGAGCAGGATTGCTCTTCTTCATATCCAAGGCCTGATACTAAAGTTGCTCTCATGCTTCATCAACCTTTCCTGTCTTGTCTTATGTTGATATTGGCCATGTTGGGCCTTGGAATAAAGCATTGAAGAAAACCCAATTGATGACTGGACCTTCGCTCATTGCCTCAACTCAACCAACTCAACTCAAACAACCAGCGGCTCCTTCGGGGGTAGCGCTACAGTAATATAACAATAAAATAATACCACTACTGCTTTTTTTTTTGTTTGTTTTTTTATTGTTTTTTTCTTTCTTTTTTTTTTCTTTTTTAACATAGGGTTCAATAATTTTACCAATTTATGATTCTGTTAAAATAAGAAAGGTGTAAAAAGGGTACGAGACATATTCAGGGGAAATAAAAAAAATAGTAAGGTCTCTTTTCAGGCGGTATGGCCCCTTTAATAAGGTTTCCCGCCTAATTCATGCAAGTATTGCACCGTTTTTAGTACAAGTACCCACACATGCGCCATATTCAGTTCGTTTTTACCACCACCCCTTTTGGAACTTGTCACTTTGGCTGCACAAATTCCAAAAGAGTTAATGACCTGGCAGTTCACAGATAAGCAAACTGGCAGTAATTGAGCCCAACTCAAATTTGAGGTGCAGTGGGAGAGAGGTGTGTGTTTATTAATTTATTAATATCTGCAAAAACAAACACAGGAGGGCATCAAGGGACCTCAAGGTGGTTAAGTAAGCCAAGATATGCATGTTTAGACATTTTTATACACATATATATGTGTGAGAAATTGCATTGGTTAGTGCAGTGTTGTGTCATGCACATTGTCTTTGAGAACCTATACCCCACCTATGTGCTTGTTGAAGAGGGGGGCTGCTTTTAATGTGAAACAATTTAAGCTGTGGCTTTGCACATAGTTGGTTTAGCTTTGAGAAAGGGGGCATTTCCCCCGAAACGCGTCAGCCTTCCAACCATGTGGTATATATATGGCCACATGACAATTGATTACCGATGAAGTTGTTATGTGATACGCCTATTATTTATCTTGTTTGTGAGTATGCAATAATTTTTGGGGATTTAATAATTTCCTAATCTGAGGAGGACATTGGAAGAAGCATTACGTGTTAGAACATCACTAGCATTACCTTTGTCTGAGCACTAGAGTGTTTATGAGATTTCAGTGTAATCTAATAATATGTTTGAATGTGTTTTATATTTACTACGTTGGTTGCTAGAACAAAGACAACCCATGTCATATCAAGTCACACTGAACTGACAGTGAGTGGAGCCTGATGGGGAACTTTGAGACTAGTTCCCTTTCAGGTTTGCCTTGCCTATAATTGAGAGCGGATGGCAATGGGTGGGTCCATAGCTGCTCTCCAGCTTACTGCCACCCACTTTCAATCAAAGCCAAGATGGACCTGATGGGGAACTAGTCTCAGAGTTCCCCATGAGGCTCCGCTTACCCATTAACTTAAATTCACAGCCACTGTGCCTGTTGAGTGGGCGGAGCCTGATGGGGAACTCTGAGACTAACTCTTCATCGGGTTCATCTTGCTTGTGATGTTGGTGAATGGCAGCAGCCAGATTAAAGCTGCTATTGAACAGAATAAGGGCTATGGATCTGCCCACTACCTCGCGCTGACAACGATAATTAAAGCAGACCTAATGGGAAACCAGGGTTGACAAATTTCAGTAAATTTACGAACAGTTTGTAAAATCCATAATTTTTAATCTGTCCATGAATGTCCATAATGGACATTCATGAGCAGATGCAAATTTAAGGATTTTACAAACTGTTCATAAATTTACTGTAAGTTGGCAACCCTGTGGGGAACTAGTATTTCAGTTCCCCATCAGGCTATGCCCACATTTAGTTCAAAACACCTTGGCCATGCACCTGTCAGTGTGACAGTACATAGGCTAGAGAGGAAAGGCAGAAATCAATGCACTAAGGGCCTATTCACACCTGAACGTTTTCAGCTCAAAAAAAGCTCGGAAAACGCTCATCTCAAAAGTTCCAAAATGGCCAACAAGCAAAATCCCATTAATTTAAATGGCCCCTGTTCACATCTGAGTGTTCTTTCACCTGACGCTCAAAAAAGTACATGAGATTCTTTTTAGACAGATTACAGGCGTCTGTCTGTTTTTTACATTATAACATTACATTATAACATTTATATAACATTTATAACACGCATTTGCACTTTAAAAAATCTTACATTTTAAATAAAGAACTGTGAATCAATACAGCCTCACAAGTGCCATAAATGCAGCACCCCCGTTGGCCTGAATGCAGCTGAGACCAGACACCGTGGACAGTTTACTTGCCTCTGTCATCTGCAGTCTTGCTATCTGCTCTCCTCTCTGCTCCTGTGTCCTCCTCCTTCCTCCCCTCTCTGTCTGTGTGAGCCGCCCACCCTTTTGCTGCTCTCATAACACTAACCTGTATACACCATCAGAACTGCCTGCTATTGCATTGTCCCCTTCTGTGAATGATTTAAAAACATAAATGCTGTAAATACCTAATTTAAGAGCTGAGATTGCGATCAAATGACCAGCCAGCTCTATCCTCCTACCTCCAGACTGACATCAGCAAGGAAATCTCAGCCCCTCCCACTTCATCTCTCAGAGGAGGAAAGGAGAAAGCTGGCTGGTCATGTAATCGCAATCTCGGCAGTGAAATTAGGTATTTGCAGCATTTATTTTTTTAAATCACACAAGGGGGGATACTACAATAGGAGGCAGGGCTGATGGTGTCTATTTTACATTTTGGATAGACTAAGGAAGGGTTATAACCCCTGTTAGTTTTTTGCCAACTGTGTCCTATTGGGGATAGTTCCCTTCACGTCCTGTCCCATTGCCAAAACAGGAAGTGAGAGAAAATCCTTCTAGTGAGTAAATCCCTGGTTCTCTTCAAGATCACTCATATCCCCATTGGAAGATTTTCTATCTATTCCTGTTCTGGTGACAACCCAAATTCGTTTTTGTTTTTTTTCACTTTTGGTGATAACAGTAAACAAGACAAATAGAGAGGATGAATTTCCCTAACCAGGACTAGAATAAAAACCTGTCAGGTGTTCTAATCCCTCTCCACTTCATCAAAAACGTAAAAAATAGTTTTGCCTTTAGTTATACCTTAAAGTGATACTAAAGTATTGTGTTTTTTTCGTTAAAAATAACAAACATGTCATACTTACCTGCTCTGTGTAATGGTTTTACACAGAGCAGCCCAGATCCTCCTCTTCTCGGGTCACTCTTTGGCACTCCTGCCCCCTCCCTCCTGTTGAGTGCCCCCACAGCAAGCAGCTTGCTATAGGGGCATCAGAGCCGAGCTGCAGCTCCCTGTGTCCATTCAGACACGAAGCAGCAGCCCGCCCCCATTCTCTTCTCATTGTTTTACTGACTTTGATTGACAGCAGTGGGAGCCGATGGCGAAGCACTGCTGTCTCAGCCAATGAAGGGAGTCCCGGACAGTCGAGTCTCTCATGCAACATCGCTGAGTGACTGAATTACTTATATAGCGCTACAAATGCGAACTGAATCGCCTCAAGGCGCTTGGCATCCATTTTCCTTCAGTTTAACCCTGAGAATAGATGGGTCTTTAGTTTTTTTCTGAAGGCTAGGTGATCAATTTAGTTAGTTGGTAAAGCGTTCCATAGTCAAGGTCCTTGAACTGAAAAACAAAGTTCTCCTTTGGTCTTATATTGGGCTTTGGGAATTTGTAATAATTTTTGGTTAGTTGATCTAAGAACTCGATTTGGGTTTTGTTGTTTTATTTTCTCACTTAAATATGGGGCGCGCTTCCGTGTACACATTTGTGCGTTATGCATAAGGCCTTGAAAGTGACTCGGTCCTTTATGGGCGCTGGATCTAGATGGACCTCAGGTAAGTATTAAGGGGGCTGAGGGGGACTGCTGCACAGGATGCATTAGGATAAAAAATCTTCTGACTTTACAACCACTTTAGGTTATCCCAATCTGTCACCGTTACATTGGTAGGACAAAAAATGTAACTATAAAAGGAAATCATATACCAAATGCTATTATAACATTTCAGGGTTAATATATTAAAAAGCTGAGACTTTTCACTCATGGCCCCTTCACACCTGTCCATGTTAATGCACAATCATTATATCCTGGATTTATGTGCATTGCGATAAGAAAGAGATGCAGCGCACCACAATGCATGGTAACAAGTTACTGTGTGTTTTGGTGCATTGCAATGCAGGCAAGTGGTACTGTAAATGTGCATTGGGGTTGCTGTATTTGGTATGTTGCTGCATTTTATATTCAGCATATTGCTCCTTTCACTGATTATTAATAATGCCTATAAGCCCCACATGCGATTAGTTTATATTCGTTTTTTCTATGTTTGTTTAACTTCACTTCATAATACAGGACATGCCTCTTATCTCAATATTGCCTGTTCCTATTAATGTATATCCTGTACATGTCGCATTGTAACCTAAAAAGTATATGTATTGTGAACTGGCCCTCAATGTATGCTGATCGCATGTTTTTGTTGTGCCTTTTTTATTGAAGCAAAGCTTATAATTAATATAGAATACTAAGGGTTGACAGCTGCCAGTTAAGTCCCATAATGCAGAAGGGACATATTCTAGACAATCTTAAAGTAAATTGACCAATAGTTTCTTAGTATAGGAAAAGTAGATATAAAGAGAATTCTACCATTACTGCTTACTTGGGGTTCTGCAGACGATTGCTGTGTGCCTGGCTGTCTCTATACTAATCAGGAAAATAAACTGCGGAATCAGCCGACCTTTCAGAGTAAGCACTACATGTGAAAGTTACAATATAGAATACTCCTGTATTTTTAAATAGGTAGAGATATCCTCTGGTCTTCAGAAATGTATATTTTCAGGCTCAGAAACAGGGATCTTGATGACACTGGGTTACACCCAAGACTATGAGATTGATTTACTAAAGAAGCAGAGAATGTGTACTTAGCTAGGTAAATAAAGTGAAGATGCTTTTACTTTAATCATACATAAAGAACAGCCCTTAATTTAATGTGGGTATTCAAAATGAAAAACTGTATCACTAGCTAAGTGAACATTGTTTAATTCTTTAATAAATAAACCTTCATGTCATTTAAAATGATCATTTTTATGGTTATCTTAAGTGTATCTTTAAACAATCGAATAAAAAAGGTAACAATCATAGATCATGTGAGATTTTCAAAGAGTAGTGTGAGCTTTAAAAAAAACACACACACATACTTACCTACTGCAGGATGCAGCACCGCCACCTCTAAGACCAAGACCTGAGTGATCAAAGACAGCTGATCACTCAGTTTTTGGTCTTCAGTGAGCAGAGTGCTGGTGACTGTCAGTCACTGACTCTCTGCTCTGCCCCTCCGGCTCTCACTGGAAAGCTGGGCTGTGCAGAGGGTGGGAGCGACTGGCTCAGCCTCTCAGCGGCACGCTGGTCCATGCATCTTGGTGGATCCTGACATTAAAGGGTATGTAAATGCAAAATGTATATTTTTTTAAATAACAAACATGTTATACTTACCTCCACTGTGCAGCTCGTTTTGCACAGAGTGGCCTCGAACCTGGTCTTCTGGGGTCCCTCGGCGGCTGTCTCGGCTCCCCCCGCAAGAACTCCTCACCTTCATGCAAGCGAGCTTGCATGGTGAGGGGTCCTTGCAGGGGCGCTCCCGTGATACAGCCGGCGGCCATAGCCGCTCACTGTGTCACTCGGCCCCGCCTCCTGTGTCATTGGATGTGATTGAATGCCCCGAGAAGCCTGGCCGAGAACCAAGCGCGTTCACAACGCGGGACTTTTAAGGGGTCAGGTAAGTAAACGGGGGCTCGGGGGGGGCTAATCTGCAGATGTTTTTTCACCTTAATGCATAGAATACATTAAGGTGAAAAAACGTTTACCTTTACAACCCCTTTAAAACGCAGTTATCCCCGCTTTATAAACTTTATCTCAATCTATATATCACTGGCCATATTTTCTTAGATGGGCATTCATTTTTTTTTTTCTGTTAGCTTACCATGATTGTAAACCTTTCCACATCGCTTCCGGCTTCTCCCACCCGCAGATATCTCTGTCATATCCTGCGGCGCACTGTCTCCTGGGGGCTTTGTGTCATAATTCCCAGAAGTCAGTGTGGCTCATCACCACCGTTCATCATTGCGAGATCGAAAAGCGGATCTTCGTTGCCGTCACAACAGGAGCGGGTACAGACGACGACGCCTGTTGCGATGGCAACCTGATACGTTTCCTGCACTGCGAGCTGTGCATACTGCGCATGCAAGAGAACTGGCAGTGCATGCTGGTTATTTAGCAGCACCGAATTCCGAAAGATTATGCTTGTGGGCTTTACATGCCCACAAGCAAGATGGGAAATGCCAAGAAAGAAAAATATAAGGTAATTTTTAATCTAAAATAGTAGTTTTAGTGGCTCAGTGTATAGGAATAATGCTTGCCATTATTCTATATTATGATGTAAATATCTGAATTTTGAAAAAAAAATGTATATATTGTTGAAACTCTGCTTTAAAGTTGGGATCTCTTCAGAGTCTAGACAGGCTGAGTGCACTCCTGTGATCCACAGCAGAAGTAGGACCAAAAGAGCTTTGGCCATACTTCTTTAACCACTTGCCGTAGTTTTACTGCAGCAGCATGGCACGGCTGGGCGAAACAACATGATGTTACGTTGCTTCGCCCTGTATCCCCTAGGGGCGCCGGAGGCAGATGCGCACGCCCGCTGCTTGCCCCCTGGAGCCAATGCGAGTGCCCGGCGATCGCTCGTGACAGAGCGAGAACCGGGATCCGTGTGTGTAAACACACAGATCACAAATCTTTCAGGGGAGAAATGACTGATCGTGGGTTCATACAAAGTTTGAACAGTGAATCTCCCGCCATTACTAGTAAAAAAATAATCAATAATAAAAATGACATAATTCTATCCCCTATTTTGTAGACGCTATAACTTTTGCGCAAATCAATCAATATACGCTTATTGCGATTTATTTTACCAAAAATATGTAAAAGAATACATATCGGCTTAAACTGAGGAAAATTTTTTTTGCGTTTTTTAAAAAATGTGGGATATTTATTATAGCAAAAAGTAAAAGATATTGTATTTTTTTTTTCAAAATTTTCGCTTTTCTTTTGTTTATAGCGCAAAAAATAAAAACCGCAGAGGTGATCAAATACCACGAAAAGAAAGCTCTATGTGTGGGAAAAAAAGGACGCAAATTTTGTTTGGGTGCAGCGTCGCACGACCGCTCAATTGTCAGTTAAATTGACGCAGTGCCAAAAATTGTAAAAAGTACTCTAGTCGGGAAGGGGGTAAAATCTTCTGGGGCTGAAGCGTTAAAGAGAACAAAATACAAAATGTAACATTATATGTTCATCAGCACCAATTAGCCAAAATGTTGATCAAGTTATTTAAAAAAATTGTTTAAAAATGCACAGATGGTTTTTAAAGTAATTTACGGTGTATATAATACAGCGTGGCAGTTATTGGGTTAATTGCTCCCTTTTCTCTCCAGCATTTGAACATTCAAATCTACCGTATAGTTTATATTTTATTTAGAGATGTAGTTCTCGAATTAGGGGCATGCTAATCATTCTTATGTGTCCCTTAGGCGAACTGTGTATGCATAACTTCTGGTTTACAATACAGACGCAGCCTAGTATTAAAGTTATTTATTATAAACTGCATAGAGCTGTTGCAGGTGTGTTAGCCATCATCAGTGCAGTATATAAAAAACCATGGCTTCTATGGAGTAGGAATGGTGTACAATGAGGCAAGAGTAACTTCAAGTGATGTCTTGCTGGGATACATAAAGAGTAATAAATTAGCCTAAATACTTACCTTTCCTGGAGAAAATATGCTCCAGGCTTCATCCAGTGTTGATCATTTGACCAACTGCTTCAACCTTTGGCCATAATATTCTTGCTCGGTCAGGAGGAACAACCGATCTGTACTCTGATGCTACCCGTTTTTTGGAGATCACATAAATAAATACCTAAGCTCACCCAAGAAAAAAATATTCTGAATGAAAAATAAATATTTTAGCCTTTCTTTTACCCATCCCAGCAAGGCTAAATAAATATAATGGGCTAGATTCAGAAACGAGATACGACAGCGTATCTCCTGATACGCCGTCGTATCTCTGAGTGCGGGCGGTCGTATCTATGCGCCTGATTCGGAGAATCAGTTACGCATCGATTTCCCTAAGATCCGACTGGCGTAAGTGTCTTACACCGTCGTATCTTAGGCTGCATATTTACGCTGGCCGCTAGGTGGCGCTACCGTATAGTTACGTGAGGAATATGCTAATTAGGTATTTACGTCATTAACGTTAGGCTTTTTTCAGCGTATAGTTACCCCTGCTATATGAGGTGTAGCTAATGTTAAGTATGGCCGTTGTTCCCGCGCCGAGTTTTGAACATTTTACGTCGTTTGCGTAAGTCGTTCGCGAATAGGGTTGTACGTCATTTACGTTCACGTTGAATCCAATACGTCCTTGCGGCATACTTTGGAGCAATGCACACTGGGATATTTTACGGACGGCACATGCGCCGTTCAAAAAAAACGTCAAAAACGCGGGGTCAAGTAAAATTTGAATAAAACATGCCCCCAACATCCCCATTTGAATTAGGCGGGCTTACGCCGCCACACATACGTTACACCGCCGTAACTAAGGGCGCAAGTTCTTTCTGAATACAAAACTTGCGCCCAAAGTTACAGCGGAGATACGTTACGCCCGCAGAAAGATGCGTTCATCTTTCTGAATCTAGCCCTTTATATTTTCCACCTTGCCATTGGCCCTCGTGGCTTATTGTAACATGTTTACCTGACTAATTTTAACTGCAATGGTATAAAAATCTGTTATTATCTGTTACCACGTGGGTACCTGCCGGAGCATGATGGGACGGTGATGCCTATATAAATGGGATGCAAGGCGCGCTTCCATCATTACAGCGACAACAGGCGACAAGGCAACATCGGAAGAGGGGAGAAGAACAGAAGAGAAGAAGGTGACGTCACAGAAGACCGCGCCGGCTGCCTGTTACTAATTGAGCTAACACACAAAGATAGCAGGCAGCCAGCGCTGAAGAAGAAGGCACCGGACAGCTGGAGAAGAACCGGGGTTCGCCGAGTCAACAGCGGAGAGCGGCGAAGAGAGAAGCAGACCCCCGGAGAGCGGAGAAGCCCCCCCCCGGAGAGCGGAAGAAGAAACCCCCCCCCGGAGAGTGGAAGAAGACCCCCGGAGAGTGGAAGAAGACCCCCGGAGAGCGGAAGAAGAAGCCCCCCCTGAAAATAGAGCTAATAAAGAAGACAGGGGGGGCATCCGGAGCAGAATAATAAATTATTTTAAAAACCCTTGTGTTGTGTGTTTACTAACTTTTACTTTTTGCCTCCAGGTGAATGGGTAGGGGTACGATGTACCCCATATCCATTCACTTAGGGTGGGGGGCCGGTATCTGGGGGCCCCCTTATTTGAGGGGACTCCCAGATTCCGATAAGCCCCCGCCCGCAGACCCCGACAACCAACGGCAAGGGTTGTCGGGAAGAGGTCCTGTCCTCATCAACATGGGGACAGGGTGCTCTGGGGTGGTGGTGGCCCGCAGTGCGCCCCCTGCCCCAGAGCACCCAACCCCCCCATGTTGAGGGCATGCGGCCTGGCACGGCTCAGGAGGGGGGGGGGGCGCTCGCTCGTCCCCACTCCCTTCCTGACCGGCCGGGTAGCGTGCTTTGGATACGGGTCTGGTATGGATTGTAGGGGGACCCCCTACATCGATTTTTCCGTGTAGGGGGGGTCTCCTTACAACCCATACCAGACCTAAGGGCCTGGTATGCTCCTGGGGGGGGGAACCCATGCCGGTTTTTTCTTTGAAAATTGGCATGGAGTTCTCCCTCTCAGGAATGCATGCTGAGCAACGTTGTCATTTTTTTTTATAATTATTTGTTTTCCCGGCGCGTATATTTTTTTTCACCCGTCGCAACTTTAGTGTCCCATCACAATTCTCAAAGCCGCCCGGCGTTAATTACGTTCGCGCGCTGCACGTCGGGAAAATGACGTCACACGCATGCGCAGTACGGCCGGCGCGGGAGCGCGCCTCATTTAAATTTTAAACGCCCCCCAGAGAGGAGGACCGCCTTGCGACGGCGGCACTTAAGTTACACGGCCTGAAATTTCTAGGTAAGTGCTTTGAAGATCGGGCACTTAGGTAGAGATTTTAAGTAAGTGTAACTTAACTGCTGAAAGTTAAGTTAGGCGGCGTTTTTGAGAATTTGGCCCCATGTTTCTTAGCCGAAACACAAGATCTCAATTTTCCCCTCTTTGCAGAACGACGATCTGCCTTGTTTACATAGCTGTGTAATCACAGTGGGAGAGGGTCGCTGGCAGCACGCAAGGCCACCCCAGACACCATGCACGAAAATTACGTACAGGTACATGATTTTGCGCAGGAGGGCCGCCCTGCCGCAGTATATCTGCGTAGGGCGGTCTTAAAGTGGCTAATAAAGCTTTATTATCTTATTTGAGAATAGGTTCACTTAAAAAAACTTGTTTCATACATGTGTACATTGAATTCCAAGGACCAAACCTTTCATTAAAAATATATTACTAAATAATATCAGTCTAATTTATGTACAGCAAATGCCTTTGTGAACACACAATATACACACACACAGTATACATACACACACAATACACACACTGAAAAGGTACCGGAGAGGTGAGGCAGCTATGGGATTTAAAAAACATACTGTCCCTGGTTTTACTGTGGCTGGCAACCCTGATGGGCCTCCTGGTGGCATGGAGCACTCGGGCAGTGCCCAAGATCCCAAATGGTTAGTCCGCCCCTGGCTGTACATAACCTGGACAAAGAGCAGAGCTGTGGGAGGGGCCCAACAGCTCCACCCACTACAAGCTGTCTTTAGAAAACTACAGGAGGGGGCGGATACAAGACCAGTCATCCTGTACAAGCAGAGACAACAGCAGTGACCGGTCTTTATTACAGGAAGCTCCTGCACAGAGGGAAAGTTTCACACTGGATTACTGCACAGATCTGAAAGAAATACACACAAAGCACAGATTCAAGGAAGAATACAAACGCCTCTTCTATTTAGACAATATTTGCTTATCCCTGAAGTCAGCTTTAAGCAGACTTCAATCTAGCAGTTTGTAGTGTGTGTTTATTATTCCTCTCCGTCTATGAGATTTACTGTAAAACTGATGCTAAATGACTGTGTTGACTTACATTTATCAGGAGTTAAACATTCAGTCAGCAAAATATTTAACATTAAAAATTGTAATAAATATGAACTTGACATTTAGACCAGGCATGTTGTTTTTTTGTTTTTTTTCTCTCGCAATCATTATTTTTCAATATTTGCCACAAAACCTTTCTTCCTGTGAATCTTTCTTACTGTATGATCAGATGTATGAAGATTTGTACCTAGAAGACTGTAAGGCCCCATGCACACTATTAGATTTTCTGCAGATTTTTGTCTTCAGATTTACCAAAACCATGTAGTACAAGGGCCTGCCTGATTGCATACAAATTAAAACTCTTAAAGTGGGATTCCGGGCATATTTATTATTTTTTTTGCAAGCTAAAATTAATCACATTAAATAGTCCCTAAAACCCTAAAACATATTAACCACTTAAGACCCGGACCAAAATGCAGCTAAAGGACCCGGCCAGGTTTTGCGATTCGGCACTGCGTCGCTTTAATAGACAATTGCGCGGTCGTGCGACGTGGCTCCCAAACAAAATTGGCGTCCTTTTTTTCCCACAAATAGAGCTTTCTTTTAGTGGTATTTGATCACCTCTGCGTTTTTTATTTTTTGCGCTATAAACAAAAATAGAGCGACAATTTTGAAAAAAATGCAATGTTTTTAACTTTTTGCTATAATAAATATCCCCCAAAAATATATAAAAAATATGTTTTCCTCAGTTTAGGCCGATACGTATTCTTCTACCTATTTTTGGTAAAACAAAATCGCAATAAGCGTTTATCGGTTGGTTTGCGCAAAATTTATAGCGTTTACAAAATAGGGGATAGTTTTATTGCATTTTTATTAATTTTTTTTTTTTTTTACTACTAATGGCGGTGATCAGCGATTTTTTTTGTGACTGCGACATTATGGCGGACACTTCGGACAATTTTGACACATTTTTGGGACCATTTTCATCTTCACAGAAAAAAATGCATTTAAAATACATTGTTTACTGTGAAAATGACAGTTGCAATTTGGGAGTTAACCACAGGGGGCGCTGAAGGGGTTAAGTGTGACCTAATATGTGTTTATAACTGTAGGGGGGTGTGGCTGTAGGTGTGACGTCATCGATTGTGTCCCCCTATAAAAGGGATCACACGTTCGATGACGCCGCCACAGTGAAGAACGGGGAAGCTGTGTTTACACACAGCTCTCCCCGTTCTTCAGCTTCGGGGACCGGTCGCGGGACTCCAGCTGCGATCGGGTCTGCGGGTCCCGTAGTCACGGTCACGGAGCTTTGGACCGGGTCGCGCCCGCGACCCCACGGCTGGGCTTAAAGGGCAACGTACATATACGTTGATGTGCCCAGCCGTGCCATTCTGCCAACGTATATCGGTGTGAAGGGGTCCTTAAGTGGTTAAAAGCTCCCCAATCATTCCAGAAATCATTGCAAACACTTGCCTTATATCCTCCAGCTCATGTTGTGGTCATATCCATCATGTGTGGGCATGTGAAGCCCAGTTCCTTTATCTTCCTGGTTTTCAGGGACTGATGTGAATGTAAAGTGCTGTGTACATTGTTGGCACTATTTAACCCCTTTTCGCTGAGCGTACGCACATATGCGTCCTTGGCTTTCGAGGGTTATACCGGGATGATGCCCGCTTTTAGAGCGGGCGATCGGATTTCAGGTGATTACAACCGATGCAACTAAAAGCCACTCGGTCGTTATCCCAGAGGAGCAGGAGGGGACATCCCCCCCTCTGGCCACCTCCGACGCTCTTACCGGGCCTCCCGTCCTACCGGGAGTCCCGATCCACAATGCGCCACCTCCGGGAACCTAGAGAGACTGGCAGGAAGCCGTAAACGACTTCCTGCCAGTCTCCTGAATGTAAACATGGAAGCGATGTCACAACGTCACTTCCGGTTTACTTGGATGCCAATGGCGCCGGATTTAAAAAAATATACAGTATTCAGAATCGCCGATCTTCCCATAAAGAGTACCTGTCACCACCTATTACTGTCACAAGGGATGCGTAAAAAAAATATTACAGCATATTTAGCTCTGGATCTACTGGTCATTTTGCCATCTGGCTTTCACTAAAGATAACCTCTTACGATTGATTGTATTTATTTTATTTTTATTTAACTTCTTTTTTATTTAATCATATGCCAAATTGGATTAGCCAAAGTTTTGACAGATTTATTTAACTAAAATCAGCGATGTACAGTAACCTACAGCAATAAAACTTCACTGGTTTGGAGGTAGTTGAAAAATGAAAATTGATTGCATGCTGTGGATAATAGCCAGGCTATAATGTGTACTATAATGTGGAATTGTTACAGATATTTATATAGCGCCAAAACATTATGCAGGACCTTACATTCACATTGGTCCCTGCCCTCAAGGAGATTGCAAACTAAGGGCCAGATCCACATAGCGAGTATGCCGGAGTATCTACTGATACGCCGGCTTACTTTCAAATTACCCTCATCATATCTTTAGTTTGAATCCTCAAACCAAGATACGCCGGCTTCTGGGTTCGATCCGACAGGCGTACGGCTTCGTACGCCTTCAGATTGTAGGTGCAATACTTTGGCGCCCGCTGGGTGGAGTTTACGTCGTTTTCCGCGTCGGGTATGCAAATTAGCTTTTTCCGACGATCCACGAACGTACGCGCGGCCGTCGCATTCTCTTACGTCGTCTCTAGTCTGCTTTTTCCGGCGTATAGTTAAAGCTGCTTTTTTGCGGCGTATAGATAGACTTGCCATGTTAAAGTATGGCTGTCGTTCCCGCGTTGAAATTTTAATTTTTTTTTTTTTCGTAAGTTGTCCGTGAATAGGGATGGACGTAAGTCACATCTAAGTTAAAAAAATTACATCGTTGCGACGTCATTTCGTGCAAAGCACGGCGGGAAATTTCGAAACGGAGCACGCGCAGTTCAATCGGCGCGGGGACGCGCTTCATTTAAATGAATCACGCCCCCTACCCGCCGATTTGAATTCCGCCGCCAGAAATACACTACGCCGCCATAACTTACGGCGCAAAATCTTCCTGGATTTGACTTAAAGCCAGGTAAGATACGGCGGCGTAGCGTATCTCTGATACGCTGCGCCTATCCAATTATATGTGGATCTGGCCCTAAGATTGCAACATGCATGCATGCACATACTAGGGCCAAATTAGACAGAATCCAATGGTAACTAGCATGTCTTTAAAGTGTGGGAGAAAACCCATGCAAGACAGGGGATCATGCAAACTCCATGCAGGTAGTTTCCTCATTGAGATTCAAACCATGGACCCCAGTGCTGCAAGGCAGAAGTGCTAACTACTAAGACACTGTGCTGTTTACAGGAGGTTTAGGCTGGGTTCACACTATTTGTGGCGCGGCTTGCAGCAAGGGGTCCGGTGCATCCCTGTTCACCGTTTTAAGGGCAAATCAGGTCTGAATTTTTGCCTGAATTTGGACCTGAAAATGGAGCCAAAGTCACAGAGGACCCCTCTTTAGAGCCGCCCCAGAGATGTGTGAACCTTCTCCATTGATAGACGGTCACACTCCCCTGTCCTGCGAGTTGAATGCGGGGAAAACCCACATCCAATTCGCATAAGTGTGAACCCAATAAGTAGAATACCATTGGTATTCTTTCCTGGTACTGGAATACCATATGTACTCCAATACCAGAAAATGAAATCCTGATCACAGTAAAGCAGTACAATAATCGCCTATTTCTGTAGGCTAACAACAACTCTTTCAATGAGTCATTATTGGCTGCTTTGACTGTGTTAAATCAGCATCAGACTTCTCCAGTACTTCACAGGTTATCTTCTATTTCAACGGCAGCCGTGAGCTGAACTCTACCTGTTTTCTCACTCGTAGTTTGATTACAAACCTTCTTTAGAGAACCTACCCATGCAGAAAAGTGTGTTACATTGTGAAATTAAGCATATAACACAAGGCCTACCCATTCTATTGAAAAAGTGTTACTTATATGACATGACTGAGATGTTCATGTTCATGGCTAGTCATCTAGTAACATAGGACTGAAATAGGCAACAGCGCCACCCACTGCTCAGTCTCAGAAATATGTATATATAAAATATAGAAATTCTTTGGAGAAGAGGGAAGTAACCTGAAGAAGCTTGCATCTGCTGTAGGACTAAAGGTCTCCAAGTTTCCTCTTTATGTTTTCTGGGAGTTTTTAGTTTTTTTTGTTTTTTACATAGCTGGCCTTTTTTTTAAACCTATCAACAGTTTGTAATACTATCATTTTGGTGCGTTAAAAAAACAAAAAGTGGTTTGGCATAATTACTAAATGCCAATATTTCATTTAGTGTGACTTCTTTCATTACTAATTGCCAACATACATTTTAATTAGAGCCGGTTCACACAGCGGGTGGCACTACTTTGGGCAAGGCGATCTCAAGACGACTTCAGAGGCGACTTGCAAAATGACTTCTGTATTGAAGTCAATGAAAGTCGCCCCCGAAGTCGTACAAGAACCTTTTTCTAAGACTTGAGTCGCTCCTATTAGAACGGTTCCATTGAATAGAGCGGAGCGCGACTTGTCAGGCGGCTCTAAAGGGCTGCGCAAACTGTTGGCGTTCTATAAATCCTGTATAATAATAATAATAAATAAAATCCCTTTACTGGTCAGCAAGGGTGCCTATCATATTAATCTATATCAGTGGGTCTACTTCTCATTTGGCTTTTATTGAAGGTAATCTCTGCTTGTTAATTATATTTTATGTTTTATATACCCATTTAAGCTCCTTGAGGGCAGGGGCTGATGAATGTACAATATGTAATATAGCTTGAATATATAAATACCTGCATTAAAAATAAACTTGTACAACATTTAAATGACAGCGATCAGATTAGTTAAATCATGAATTCTATCTGAGTGGTATGGGTTGTTGTGATGTGTACTTTCTTACTAAATAAGCTAGATATGGATCTAAATTTCAGTGCATAGAATATAGATACAGGAAACTCCCAAAAGAGTTCATTTGCAAAAATGTGTATGTTTTGTGATAGCTCAGCAAACCTGTAATCACTTAAACACCAAATCAGTTTAGGAGGCACATCTGGATGATTTAATAAAGGAGTAAGGCTGTTCACACTGCAGGGCTGTCACTGACCTGGAACAAGTACATACTGTATATGTCAGTGTTAGAGACAACTGATATGCACATGCTTATTCCAGGTCAGTAACTCACTAAGTAATAACACAGAGATAAGGATGACAGCCCTGGAGTATGAACCATTAAAACCAAGCCTGTACAAGCTGCTCTATTATTCTATCCAGAGATAATCCCTTTCTGACATAATTTGCATACTGCAGGTGCCCCAGGTCCAAGGGTCTCCAGGGTCATTTCATAGTTAAGCTAAATATAATGATTAGCATTTCTGATATGCACCACTGGGGTCCTCGGTTTAAATCCCCTGGAGAGCAGCTTCAGCTCCCTGGCCTGTATCAGTTAGTGGCTGCTGCAGGGGAGAGGAGTGAGTGCAGGGCTCAAGTCCTGCGGGAACGTGTGGGAACGGAGTTCCTGCACTTTTTTCACAGCAGGAACGCAGTTCCCTTTGCAGGACTAGAGCAGCCGAGAACAGCCGAGCCAATCCTTCACTAAGCGGCGATGCCCAGCTTGAGTCACTGTCTGGGGCAGGCGAACCTTAGTAATTCTTTATGTTACTGGCCGCTTCCTGTATGTGGATTCATCGGGTAATGTGCGGGTATTTACTTCCCCGATGCCACAATGTCTTCTGGGAGCTTATGTCATTGTTCCCGGGAGACATTGCGGAGGTCTGCCACGAGTTATCGCGGGATTTAGAAAAAACATGCAGTTTAGTAATTATGCATATGAGCGTATCATTTATTTATTTTTTTGGTGGGGAGTGGATCTTGGGTGGGAGTTCCCACACTTTTTTCCCCAGGACTTGACCCCTGAGTGAGTGGCAATAATGGCTTAGACGTGGTAGCCTTTGGGTGACGTCACGTCTCCCAGAATTTAGAGCTGTTGGCTCCTTGAGGACAGGAACTGATGTGAGTGTAAATGCCTGTAATAAATAAAGATAGCCTTTCAGTCACTAACTATCTGACATTTGAATGCCCCCTTGCTCATGATATCCAATTCTTAGTAGTGACATCAAGTTTTCCTCATCACAGGACTGTACAAATAGTAGAGAACAACTGGACATTGGCTATTATTTATCCAGGAATTAATATCAGTGCCCATTCCGACAAATAGTAAGCAATCTGCGCACTTAGACATGTCATTTAGGAATGGCAGGCTCTATTCATCTACTGTTGTATATGACTGGATTTAGCTGTCCTTCACATAACACAGGTGAACACAATAACAGACATTGGCATGCACAGGGATGCAATGCCATTGCATTTTCCACATACCATAGTCACTATATTCATTGAAATTCACAGTGCCTGTGACTCCTGCAGGAAGACGTATCTCCATTAGCTGCTGATGAGTCACTGGATAATACTTTTTTCTTGCCCTCCTGGCCATACACACAGCAATTTCCAGCCAATCTCAACCAGCTGTTGTCATTTAACACAACATTCAAGTGGCTCAGTGCAGCCCAACATTTTTGTGATTGAAAGCTGATTGAATGTGGCTGAAGATTGCAGTGTGTGCATCCAGGGAAAGTATATTTAAATATCTCATATACGCTACGCCGCCGTAAGTTAGAGAGGCAGGTGCTGTATTCACAAAGCACTTGCGTCCTAAGTTACAGCGGCGTAGTGTAAATGTGCCGGCGTAAGCGCGCCTAATTCAAATTGTGAAGAGGTGGGCGTGTTTTATGCAAATAAAGCATGACCCCACGTAAATGATGTTTTGAACGAACGGCGCATGCGCCGTCCGTGGACGTATTCCAGTGCGCATGCTCCAAATTACGCCGCAAAGACTTATTGGTTTCGACGTGAACGTAAATTACGCCAAGCCCCATTTACGGACGACTTACGCAAACGACGTAAAAATTAAAAAATCGACGCGATTCCGACGTCTATACTTAACATTGGCTGCGCCATCTTTTTGGTGGAATATCTTTAGGCCTGAAAACGCCTTACGTAAACGGCGTATCTTTACTGCGACGGGCAAGCGTACGTTCGTGAATAGGCGTATCTTGCTGATTTACGCATTCTAGGCGTAAATCAGCGTACACGGCCGGCGTAAATAGACAGCTAAGATACGACAACTCCGGCGGTCGTATCTTAGCTAGATTTAAGTGTATCACAATTTGAGAATACACTTAAATATACGACGACGCAGATTCAGAGTTACGACGGCGTAACTCTACCTGAATCTGGCTTTATCTCTCCTTCTTCCTCCAGCATGGTTCTTCAGGCCCAACTTGCACATGGTTAGGCCTAACTCTGGTTTCAGTCAGACCTTAGCAAAAGTACCTTATTACAGGAAGGGACCACAGGCCCCTCTAGTGTAGCAACAAGAGTTTGAATGCTAGCCGCCCTCTTTGGGGGACTACTGGTCCCAGTCAACCCTTTGCAGACCCTGACAGTCCTCCCGGCTGCAGTGGACCGACTTCACTGCCAGTAACATCACAGTCTCTCCCGCCGGCTCTACATCCATCCACCAGACTGCACACTCCCAGTCCGCTCCAGCATGCCCAGCTCTCCCGTCTGTGCCTGTCACTCACCGACACTTAATGAATCCCTCCTGGAGACTCGCCCAGCAGTATTCCCTGCTGTCCTCTCCTGCTCATGTTCAGGACACCCCTTGGATTGTGTGGGGTTCCTGTTCATCTCCAAGCCCCTTAGCCCCAGGTCACCCCCCGCCAGAGTAGGGGGCCTCTTCAAAGGCCCCGACAGCCTAATACTCCATCTCCAGTTCTTCCACTCGAACAACTTCACCCCAGCTGGCTGACTAAGTATTTAGGAAGGCCTGCCCCCTGCCAATCCAGGATGGGGATTGGTCAGGGCTCCTTAAACCCCCCCCTGACAGCTCCACCCTTCTTCCCCACCTTGCTTCTAGAAGCCTCTAGGAACAGAAGGGAGGTAACCAAAAGATGACGCTAACTGTGAGTCACCAGCCTACTCTAGGCCACTCCCAGCACCACAGATCAAAACAAACAGACCTAGCTTTTATCTAGGTCTCCCTAAAGTTACCTGCTCTACAAAACTCTAACACCTACCCTAGGTAACGGGTGCTACATTTATAAGAGATTTTCTATTATACATTTTAAGGAAGAACATTCTAGTATTCAGGGCTTTTTTCAGGGGGAACTTGGGGGAACTCAGTTCCACCACCTTTGGCTGAGACCCTTTGGTGCCTGCTCATCACAATCACTTGTAAACACAGAAGTCTGGTTTCTGTGTTTACAAGTGACAGCTCTGCACTCTGTGTGTAACCCCCCTGAACTCTGTATGTAATGCAATCCTGGTATTTAACCACTTAAGGACCGGACCAATATGCTGCTACATGACCCAAGGGGTTTTCACAATTCGGCACTGCGTCGCTTTAACAGACAATTGCGCGGTCGTGCGACGTGGCTCCCAAACAAAATTGGCGTCCTTTTTTCCCCACAAATAGAGCTTTCTTTTGGTGGTATTTGATCACCTCTGCGGTTTTTATTTTTTGCGCTATAAACAAAAATAGAGCGACAATTTTGAAAAAAATGCAATATTTTTTGCTATAATAAATATCCCCCAAAAACATATATATAAAAAAAAAATTTCCTCAGTTTAGGCCGATACGTATTCTTCTACCTATTTTTGGTAAAAAAAAAATCGCAATAAGCGTTTATCGATTGGTTTGCGCAAAATTTATAGCGTTTACAAAATAGGGGATAGTTTTATTGCATTTTTATAAAAAAAAAATGTTTTTACTACTAATGACGGTGATCAGCGATTTTTTTTGTGACTGCGACATTATGGCGGACACTTCAGACAATTTTGACACATTTTTGGGACCATTGTCATTTTCACAGCAAAAAATGCATTTAAATTGCATTGTTTATTGTGAAAATGACAGTTGCAGTTTGGGAGTTAAACACAGGGGGCGCTGTAGGATTTAGTGTTCACCTAGTGTGTGTTTACAACTGTAGGGGGGTGTGGCTGTAGGACTGACGTCATCGATCGAGTCTCCCTATAAAAGGGATCACTTGATCGATACGCCGCCACAGTGAAGCACGGGGAAGCCGTGTTTACATACGGCTCTCCCCGTTCTTCAGCTTCGGGGAGCGATCGCGACGGAGCGGCTATAAAGGAATAGCCGCGCCTTCGTCCCGGATCGCTCCCCGAGGGAATCCGACCGCCGCATGTAGCGGGGGGGGGTCCCGATCGGACCCCCGACCCGCAGAAAGGCAGCGACGTACAGGTACGCCAATGTGCCTGTACGTGCCATTCTGCCAACGTATATCTACATGCGGCGGTCGGGAAGTGGTTAATGCCCCTTTAAGACCCTTCTACTGTTTGTGAAATCTGAACTGGGTCGTGGTTGAGTTCCTGCACCTATTTTCTGAGAAAAAAAGCTCTGCTAGTATTACACAGCAAAAGAGCAGACAATACTCCCCAAGGTAAACAACTGATTTATAGAATTGTAGGGAAATAAAATGTACATGAAGACAGCACCACTAGGAGCCAAAAGAGACAAGGGAGTGCTGGAAGTCCCTTTTGCCATTTGTTAAGGAGTGAAGAGTCCACTTTCATTTACTTTTGTAAACTTTTTTTGCACTGGCAAAATCCGTAGAGGAGCCTTCGCACTTAACTCAACATGAAAACGTATTAATTAATTATCTCAGCCTCGCTGCAGCAGAAACAAGCATTCTAGAGAATATGGGCATTTTTATTATAAATAATGAAAAGGACATATTTCTTTTGTTAAAACACCTACTCAAAATCAAACCCCAAATGCATCTAATATGACATTGTGTGCAACCACAGTCATTCATTTATTTTGGAGGACAAAAATTTTCTGTAGACATAAAGACTTTTTGTAAAGGTGTTCAAATTGGTCAGCCACAGCAATCTGAAAAATATTTCACATACTTTAATTGCACTTCGCAGTTGCCCTTTAATTGCACGTCTAAAGACGTGTGACTGACATCCAACACTACTTTACTTTTTCATCTGCCTACTATATTTGATTGCCAATATGTTATACGCTCACCAATGTAGTCAATAACATTTCCATCAGGATTATCCTAGTAAAGAGTGACACCTAGTGGTAAAATCTGTGGACACATACAGTCCTGATCAAAAGTTTAAGACCACTTGAAAAATGTCAAAACATTATATTTTACATTGTTGGATCTTAACAAGGTTCCAAGTAGATCTTCAACATGCAACAAGAAGAAATGAGAGTGAGACAAAACATTTTTTGAGCATTCAATTTAATGAAAACAACAAATAAACTGAAACAGGCTGTTTTTCAGCTGATCAAAAGTTTAGGACCACACCTCCAAAAAAAAACTAAACCCCCCAAAACAGAAATCCAACTTCCAAACATGAACTCAGTAATGAGTAGATCCGCCGTTATTGTTGATCACTTCAAAAATTTGTTTCGGCATGCTTGATGCAAGCGTTTCCATGAGGCGAGTGGGAACATTTCTCCAAGTGGTGAAGACAGCCGCACGAAGACCATCTACTGTCTGGAACTGTTGTCCATTTTTGTAAAACTTCCCTTGTCATCCATCCCTAAAGGTTCTCAATTGGATTTAGATCAGGGGAACACGCAGGATGGGCCAAAAGTGTGATGTTATTCTCCTGGAAGAAGTCCCTTGTCCTGCGGGCATTGTGTACTGTAGCGTTGTCCTGTTGAAAAACCCAGTCGTTACCACACAGACGAGGGCCCTCAGTCATGAGGAATGCTCTCTGCAACATCTGGACATAGCCAGCGGTTGTTTGACGCCCCTGCACTTCCTGAAGCTCCATTGTTCCACTGAAGGAAAAAGCACCCCAGACCATTATGGCGCCCCCTTTACTGAGGCGCGTAGAAAACATCTCAGGTGGGATCTGCTTGTCATGCCAGTAACGTTGGAAACCATCAGGACCATCAAGGTTACATTTTTTCTCATCAGAGAATAAAACTTTCTTCCACCTTTGAATGTGCCATGTTTGGTGCTCTCTTGCAAAATCCAAACGAGCAGTTCTGTGGCGTTCAAGGAGACAAGGTTTTTGAAGACGTTTTCTGTTTTTAAAGCCCTTCAGTCTCAGATGCCGTCTGATGGTTATGGGGCTGCAGTCAGCACCAGTAAGGGCCTTAATTTGGGTCGAGGATCGTCCAGTGTCTTGATGAGAGACCCTGCTTATGCAGTTCAGCAACCCGATCACGTTCAAAAAGGGAGAGTTTTTTTGTCTTTTCCATCACAACGTGTGACTACCTGACAGAAAATGACAATGAATCCACATCTTTGCACAGATTTGGCCTTTTAAAGGCATGTGGTCCTAAACTTTTGATCAGCTGAAAAACAGCCAGTTTCAGTTTATTCGTTGTTTTCATTAAATTGAATGCTCAAAAAAAATTTGTCTCACTCTCATTTCTTCTTGTTGCATGTTGAAGCTCTACTTGGAACCTTGTTAAGATCCAACAATGTAAAATATGATTTTTTGCCATTTTTCAAGTGGTCTTAGGCCCCGTACACACGACCGGTTTTCTCGGCAGAATTCAGCCAGAAACTCGATGGGAGACGTATTCTGCCGAGAAAACCGGTCGTGTGTACACTTTTCGCCGAGGAAACCGACGAAGATCTTGTCGGGCCAAAAAGAGAGCATGTTCTCTATTTTCTCGTTAGTCAATGGGAAAAGTTGGCTCGCCAAGATCCTCGGCGGCTTCACAAGGAACTCGACGAGCAAAACGATGTGTTTTGCCCGTCGAGTTTCTCGGACGTGTGTACGGGGCCTCAAACTTTTGATCAGGACTGTAATAAAACAAGCTTTAATACAAAGGGCAAAATGTTAAAGAATACTGGTAATAACAAATTAATGTTACAAAGCAGATTCATTTCTGTTATATTTAATTATTAGTCAGCTATTATTTTAATTGTTTAATTAGGTTCCTAAAAAACATGGGGACAATATATAAAGTAATTTAATATTTATTTGTCTGTATCGGTCCATGTTTTGTCATCAGTTTGGTGCTTGGTTTCATTATGGCAATGTTTAATGACATATAACCTGCTTTTCAAGTCAGTTACAGCCACATCATTTAATAATACTGAAATACTCTTTTTTTTTCTTTTTTATTGTTATTATTATAGTTACAAAAAGAATACTTAGTCATGCAGCAGCGCTCTAAACTGATCAAGATTTGTTGTCCACTGCCTGATTACTGTTGCAAAGTAATGCAAAACTGGCTGTGAGTTTAGATGGGTCTGAGAAATGCCAATAGCCCTGCAAAACATTATGCTATAGTGTAGGAAATTTACATAAAAGGCACAAAAGATTTTTCCACTGCTGACTGTTCAATATATAATGAATTAATGCAGCAAGTAAATGCAGTTACTCTTTCAGTCTACTGCTAACCACAATAATCTTGTTTAATGTTATAGATTCACTTTAGGTCTATGGACCTCAATATAGAAAAAAAAAATAGTTAAACCAAAACTGCAGTCAAAAAATGTATATCCTATTAAAATTAAAATAGAAATGCTGCTTTTGTTGCAACACACTTCTTCAATTTAGAGTTGTCCCCCCACAGTACTTCTCAGCCACTATATGTCCTATTTTTTCTGGTTTGAATGACAGCTAGCCTCATTTAACTCAATGCAGCAGACTGTTGTGGATCTGCCCCAAGCCTGTGGCAAAACAGCACAGTAAAGTGCTCATCTCCCTGTAATGCTGCTTTCTCCTTCTATCAGCATGCTCCTTTTCAGCACCTGAACTGATTACATAAGTATAGTACTCCTCTCTGTACCAGTCTTAGGCTGGATTCACACCTATGCAGTTTTAGTGCTTTTTGCATTTTGCAGATTGGCACTACAGTCCATTTAAAATTGTTTCTTATGGAACACGTTCTGTAGTGCAAATCTGCAAAAAGCACTAAAAATGCAAAGGTGTGAATCCAGCCTTAGCTCTGCTGTACAGGGACTGCAAGAAGCTGATACAAAGTCAAATTTGGGTACTTACATTTAAAAAATGCTGTATAAATAAATGCAGAACTGCATTAATTGTGTCTTTTATATGTGCCTGGAATTCTGCTTTGGCTAAAAATATAATTAACAGTAGGTAAGAACTATTAAACACGCCCAAATGGAACTACTGTACAGTAAGTAATTATTATTATTCAAGATCTATATAGCGCCAACAGTTTGCACATTTGATTCTTCAGTAATTTTGTAGATCCATCTGGCCAGACGGAGGGGAACAGATTCCATTCTGTGTTTTTTTTTTTTTTTGCTGGATCGGATCTGACCCAGAGGTAGCCAGGTGTAAACCGAAACAAGTCTGTTAAGATTGGGCACTCCATAGAGGAGAATGGAGGGTCTGATTGGGTCCGGCTGAAAAATAGTCAGCCAGACCAGATCAGGTCTCTCACATGAAAGGTGCCTTATCCATAATGAACTACATGGAATCTCCCTTTTTTCCTTCGTAAAAAAATTACTCTGAAGTTGACACCATACAGTAGTTATGCACAGCATATTGCATTAGGGCATGCACCCCAAAGCTCCAACACATATGTGTGCATGTTTATATATACTGTCAGTCGAGCAATGGACAGTGTCAGTAGGGTAGAGATTGGTGTCAGACAGTGGACGGTGTCCATAGAATAAATTGTTATTATTTTATTTTTTATTATTTAAAAAAAATATTTGGAGCCCTGTTAGGGGGCTTTGTTGAAATATCAGGGTTCCAAACAGGTAGAATCTGCACCACATGGGGTGATTAGGGTGGGCCCAGGCACACCCTGTGTGCACGCCTATGGTTGGCATCTCTGCTTTTCAGACGATACTTGACCACTGTGCCAGCTAGTTAGGAACCAGGGTGGTTAAGCAACAGTAGAAGCTGTTCATTTAGTAAAGTGAATGTTAGGTAAAAGGGTTTACTTGTGTTCACATTCAATTCCACATCATTTGCAAGGAGTGACAGGAGAGAGGAAAGGGAGCCAGGAGCGCACTCGGCAGCAGTGAGTCGGCTCTGGCGGGGCGGCATACAGTTTCTATTGTGACTGCGCTGCCTGTCTGACACACATTACCGGCCCGCAAATCGACCCCCCATGCACTACATAGTTGAAGGTAAATCTAAAGGAAATTGAATAAGAAAATTGTTAAGTGTATGGCCAGACTTAGTCTGACGCCCCTCTGTTCTTCTCTTCCATATCACAGCGTTGTCTGCTTCACTCTAAGGGAGCTGCTGATAGTGCTGCTATTCATCGTGTAACTTCATGGACTTTTTATTTGTATTATGATGTTCCTATGATTGGGAATTTTTAATAATGGATCCCTCTAGCGCCACTTTATATATTTGTTACATACTGCAGGAAGGGAGGATGTTTTTCCAGAGGCAACTGCATGATCATCCCACTTCTTAACTTGGTGGGGTGGACTTTAAATATGAAAAAAGAAGAAGAAGGTGGGGAGGGAAGTATTTTCAGCCCCCTTTAATGGTAGCTAGTAAATACCATACATCTGCTCCGATTGAGATGCTGACTAGGAACTTCTAGCAGGCCTGCCTAATGGTACCTTGAGCAGCGATAGACAGGCGCCCTCACTGTATGTGAGCGTAAATGATAAATCAATGTGGAGGGGAAAGGGGGAATGCTGACATTCACTTGTTAGAGGGGGACAATAGCAAGCAAGACAGCTTTTCCAACCTGTTCCCAATTCTGCCCCCCCCCCACACGCACATACACATGGGGGGTGGGATTATCATTTTTCGATTGAAAATATCAGCACATTTCCCATGCACCTGCACCAAATTAACAATGCCATTACATAAGTTCTATATGTTGTTGCACCAGTAATTTAAAAGTGATATGCAACAGTTTCTGACATTGTCTGATACCATGCACCAAAACAATCAAGCACTTCCACCAGTGTCATAAGTTCTAAAATGTGCACTATTACCACAGTGGTGTAAATACTGAAGTGAGGACGCTGAAGCCTCGTACACACGACCGAGGAACTCGATGGGCGAAACACATTGTTTTCCTCGTCGAGTTCCTTGTTAGGCTGTCGAGGAACTCGACAAGGCAAGTTTCTCTATTCCCGTCGAGGAAAAAGAAGACATGCTCTCTTTTTGGCTCGATGGGATCTTCGACAGTTTCCTCGTCGAAAAATGTACACGCGACCGGTTTCCTCGGCAAAAAAAAATCCCACCAAGTTTCTTGCTGGTTTTTGCAGAGAAACTCGGTCGTGTGTACGAGGCCTGAGGAGGAGCGGACAGCGTGAAGAGAGAGTTGGATGTGTAAGGATGGAAAGCCCACCAATTAACAAATTGTCATGTGGTTCCGTTATTTATTTATTTTTTGGTGGAGGTGTGTCTACAGAAACTGGTACATTCTATTCCATGCACCTTGCTGCATAGTAAACATGCATTGAATGGACTCATTTTAAAAATGTGGCTTCTTGGCTGAGACACAACTTCCAAATAAAGTAAGGTGACCATATTTTTTAAATTAAATCCGGAGATATATTTTTTTGTTTACTAGTAATGGAGGCAATCAGCGACTCTCTGTCAAGTCTTAGGCCCCATACACACGATAGAATTTATCCGCGGATACGGTCCAGCGGACCGTTTCCGCTGATAAATCCTCTCGAGGATTTCAGCAGATTTTAATGCGATGGAGTGTACTCACCATCGCATTGAAATCCGCGCCGAAATCCTCTGGCGATGACGTGTCGCGCCGTCGCCGCGATTATGACGCGGCGACGTGCGCGACGCTGTCATATAAGGAATTCCACGCATGCGTTGAATCATTACGACGCATGCGGGGGATCCCTTCGGACGGATGGATTCGGTGAGTCTGTACAGACCAGCGGATCCATCCGTTGGGATGGACTCCAGCAGATGGATATGTTGTGCATGTCAGCAAATATTCGATCTGCTGGAATCTATCCCAGGGGAGATATATCCGCGGAAAAAGATCCGCTGGCGTGTACACACCATAGGATCTATCCGCTGAAACCCATTTGCTGGGATTTATCTGCGGATGGATTCTATGGTGTGTACGGGGCCTAAGGCTCCATTCACATCTAGGCGTTTTCACGCCAGACGCCCGCCGCTATTGCAGCCTGCAATACGCTGGAGGGGTGATTTTACATTGTCGGCTATGGAGATGGTTCACATCTCCACGCCGAAACGCTTGAAGCTCAAAACAAGTCCCGGACCCTTTTTTTCGGGCGGCTTCGGCGTTCGGGCATAGCCGACAGTGTAAAATCACCCCTCCAAGCAAAAAAAAAAGGCTGAAAAACTACGCGTTTTGTCGCCGCAAATCGCGGGACAAAACGCCTATTTAATGTCACCACATATCGCCGCATATCGCCGACGCAAAGGTGTGAATGCAGCCTAACTCTCCAGGCACTGGCTACTGGTGGGTGGGGAGTGGAGGATGATCACTCCACCAGGGAAGGCAAGGAGATAAGCAGGCAGGCGGCTGGCCGGGACTTGAGCCAAGGCAGAAGAACATGCGAGTGGAGCTGAATGGGCATGCGCCCAAAACTGAAGAAATATTCCCTCCGCTCCGCCCAGCACATGATCACCAGAAAGGGGCACAGATAATGGAAAAAAATACACCCCCCTTACTAAGCTAAGTAAGTAATTCAGAATTATTTTTTTTAATTTTGCACTTAAAAATTGCCCCAGCCCCTGTTCAAATCCAATCCGGGGACAGTGTCCTCAATCCGGGGACTGTCAACGGAAACCGGGGATGTCTGGTCACCCTAAAATAAAGAACTTGCTAGGAGTACCTAATGCCTTATATGTGTATTATAATAAGATCCAGTCATGTGTGCCCTATACAGTGCCACCCAATGCGAACACACAAATAGCAAACAGACAACCAATATATTGGATGGAAATATGACATTTAAAGAAAAAATTTATTGGTATTTTAAGCATTGTAAGAATTTATATTATGAGCAGTGGTATGGTCCAAAAAAAAAATGAAATTGCAAAAAAAATAAAAGAAATACCTGCTGCTTGCAATACAAAGCCCTCCAGTTCAGGTTTCCCCACCCACATTAATTTCATGGAAAGTCAATCAAAATAACACACAAAGACGGCAAAGAAAATCTCTTTCCCTGCATAGAATGAAAAAAAAAAATTAGAAATTTTCAGTGCTTGAAATGTGAAAGAGCCAGTTTTTCCCTTGTATAAAAATGCGACTTTTTCCAGGTTGTTATCTCTAAGAATTAAAAGGCACATTCCATCCTGCTTAGATGTAAGTCTGCTCCACTATGTTCAATAGGGGATAGCGAGCATGTGATATCAGAGGAAGCATTCTAAAGGTGGCATTAAACTGCATGTTTGAAATGAAAGCGTGTTCTTTTTTCCAGAAACGCTTCAGTAGAGGTTAGGCGCATGGCCCACATGAGGAAGAGTGGTGTGATTGCCATCAAACCGAGCAGGCATGAACAGCTCACTTTAGATTTTTTTTCTCTAAACAGGATGGCAGATGAATCATAGATTTTTTTGCAGCCGAGGCCACACAGGTTGCAAGAACCTGGTCTAACCAGGTGTAATGACGGAGGCTTCTCAGGAGAGCAGTGGTGAGGATACACATCATGTCTTCACTTGTTCCAATTACTCCAATACCAACATTAATCCCAGGCAAAACAATGCCTCTTCCTTTCCTCTCCAGTAAAACAGTGCTGTGAGAGGAGCTTATCAACCAGAGAATGCTTGTGATGTGTGGAACTGTGTGCCGCACATCAGCCTGTCTTAAGTGGTACATCAAACAGCACTGCATGGAAACCAGGACTAACCCGCTGGCCCCTCTCATGTTATTTTTAGGCTTTGTTCGTTAAAAGGAAATCAAAAACCTTAACTGTGTTATTTGTAGTTTTATTGTAATAGCACCTGATGTTTTACACATCGTCGTGTTTTAATATACCATTTTATGTCATTAAATCAAGCTAATATTTATCTAACAAGGCTTTATTACACTTTTTCAGAAAAAACGAATCACCTTTCTCAAGTAGAATGGCAGAAACCTTAAATCCTGGATCCGTGCCATCGGAGAAGTATATATACCTTCACGGCAGCTCTGTAACCTCTCACCTGTCCTGTCAGCTAGTGAAGTGTCAGAGAATACTTCTAGCTCCTGGTGGTGCCTCATGCAAGAAATAGATGACTCAAAGTAAAAGAGGACATTGTCCCAGATATGTCAGACGTGTGTAGATTACAGAAGAATGTAAACCCAATTTGGATATGTAACCCCAATCACCAAAACCTCATATAAGCTTTAATATGTTATTGTTATTAAAAAGGCATTGTCAATATTTTTTGTTATCAACAGCTTCCAGCTAGCTCAAATTGTTCCTAATTATCCCACAACTTGCATCGGGGGCTGTGCCCAGCAGGGAACAATGGCGCATATTTGGAGATACTGCTCAAGAGTGAGCAGATTATGGATCCGGGTCTATGCTTTGCTTCGTACATTATTACATTCCAACCTTAAAGGAGTTGTAAATAAAAAATTTTTTTTGCTGAAATTACTGTTTACAGGGTATAGAGACATAATAGTTAACTGATTCCTTTTAAAAACGATTAAAAATAGATAAAAAATCAATCATATAATGTACCTGTAGGGCCAGATTCACGTAGAATGGCGGCGGCGTAACGTATCCTAGATACGTTACACCGCCGCAATTTTTCATCGCAAGTGCCTGATTCACCAAGCACTTGCGATGAAAACTACGCCGGCGGCCTCCGGCGCAAGGCGGGCCAATTCAAATGGGCGTGTGCCATTTAAATTAGGCGCGCTCCCACGCCGGACCTACTGCGCATGCTCCGTTTCTTAACTCCCGCCGTGCTTTGCGCGCCGTGATGTCATTTTTTTGAACGGCGACGCGCGTAGCGTACTTCCGTATTCCCGGACGGCTTACGCAAACGACATTAAATTTTGAATTTCGACGCGGGAACGACGGCCATACTTTAGACAGCAATACACTTGCTGACTAAAGTTAGGGCACCAAAAAAACTACTAACTTTGCGATGGGAAACTAGACTAGCGGCGACGTAGCGAACACGAAAAACCGTTGTGGATCCGCCGTAACTCCTAATTTGCATACCCGGCGCTGATTTACGACGCAAACTCCCCCCAGCGGCGGCCGCGGTACTGCATCCTAAGATCCGACAGTGTAAAACAATTACACCTGTCAGATCTTATGGATATCTATGCGTAACTGATTCTATGAATCAGTCGCATAGATAGAAACAGAGATACGACGGCGTATAAGGAGAAACGCCGTCGTATCAGGAGAAACGCCGTCGTATCTCATTTGTGAATCTGGCCCGTAGTTTCTAGTTTTGTTTTTGCATGTTGTTTCCTGCTTCTGTGCTGTACAGAGCCACAGGGCCAATACAGGGCAGTGATGGTTTGGAAAACTAAACTGATTGGTGCTGTGGGGTCTTAGACACACAGTAATCACACCTCCTTGATTTGTGACCACAGAGAGAAAGCTCCCAGTACTGTGGTTATCAGGAAACAGACAACCAGGAAGTGTGGAGATCAGAGAAGAATTACAGCAACTTGAGAGCAAAAACGAACAATGAGGACATGAAAACAGCACTGCATTAAGGTAAAGGAAGCTATTAAGATAAAACAAAAATCCTTTACAAACCCTTTAAGACCCTGCTTTTTTAAGCACATAAAAACTCTCTTTGGTGCTGAACAGCAGCACGCTACCTATTTATTTATGGTGACCAAGCTGACCATTACATAGCTCTCAACTGTCCCTAATTTTTAGGGACTGTCCCTGATATGGAACACAGTCCCTCTGTCCCTCTTTCCTCCTTATTCCTTCTCATTTTCCTTGTTTTTAGATCTGATCCATATAGTTTTATATAAAATGCACTACTTATCTATCAAAAAGTGTTTTACAGTGCAAAACCTTTCATCTAGTTTCTAAATTGTTGCATTTATACATTTCAAAATCCAGTATAAAGGAATAGTAGTTTTTCAAAAAAACACTTGCGGGTTTAACAATTTTTTTTAATGCATAATTCTCTTTTAAGGTGGCGTAGCAGGGTGTGTATCCTATGCCTACATACTTTTGATAATAGGTGTCCCTCATACCCATCTTAGAAAGTTGAGAAGTATGCCATTGCTAGGGAATGGAAGTCTCTGGTCCTTAGCTTTGAGGCGGTGAAACGACATATGAATGAAAAACGAATACCCATATTGACTGACTCTCACAATAAATTCCTCAGAGTTTGGCAACCTTATGCCGCGTACACACGACCATTTTTAATGGTCTAGAAAATAAGTTTTTTTTAAACCTGATTATTGTTAAACTGGCCTTGCCTACACACGATCGTGAAAAAATAAATCTCTAGCAAAGCGCGGAGACGTACAACACGTATGACGGCACTATAATGGGGAAGTTCCATTTGGATGGCACCACCCTTGGGGCTGCTTTTGCGGATTTCGTGTTAGTAAAAGACGATTCGCGCTTTTCAGTCTGTTACAGCTTGATGAATGTGCTATCTCCATTACGAACGCTAGTTTTACCAGAACGAGCGCTCCCGTCTCATAACTTGCTTCTGAGCATGCACGTTTTTTCACGTCGTTAAAGCCCACACACGACCACTTTTTACGATGTTAAAAACGACAACGTTAAAAACAATGTGAAAATTTAAAACCTGTTCTAAATTTTTAACGGACATTTTTTACGTTGTGAAAAATGCTGTGGAGCCCACACACGATCGTTTTTAATGACATAAATCTACGTGGCATTAGATTTCACATTCTCATCCTTTCTCCCTTTTCTCCCTTTTCTTTGTTTTCTTCTCTGGATTGTTTACTACACATAGGGCCATATTCTCAAATAATTTACGCCGGCGTATCAGCAGATACGCCGACGTAAGTCCGATCCTATGTTTAAGTGTATTCTCAAACTGAGATACACTTAAACATGCCTAAGATACGACCTCCTGCGCCGTTGTATCTTAGGCTGCAATATTTACGCTGACCGCTAGGTGGCGGTCAGCGTAGAATATGCAAATGACTAGTCACGCCGATTCTCTAACGTACGCTTGCCCGCCGTAGTGTTTTAACGTCGTTTCCGTAAGCGATACGAGGCGTAAAGATAAAGATGCCCCCTAGGTGGCGTACTCAATGTTAAGTATGGCCGTCGATCCCGCGTCAAAATTTAAAAATTTAACGTTGTTTGCGCAAGTCGTCCGTGAATGGCGCTGGACGCCATTTATGTTACAGTCAAAACAAATGACGTCCGTGAGACGTCATTTAGCGCAATGCACGTCGGGTAATTTATCCGACGGAGCATGCGCATTACGATCGGCGCGGGAGCGCGCCTAATTTAAATGATCCACGTCCCCTACCAGGATCATTTGAATTAGGAGGGCTTGCGCGGGTGGACTTTACGCGACGCCGCCGCAAGTTTACAGGTAAGTGGTTTGGGAATCAGGCACTTGCCACTTAAACTTGCGGCGGCGTAACGTAAAGGACATACGTTCCGCCGCCTCAGATCTTTAAGAATATGCCCCATACAGTTTTTTTGTGGCTGGCCTCCCATGGCCTCTTCTATTCTCCTGTTTTGGAATGGGGGCATAGAACACATATATCTTTGATGATTACTTTTCAGGGCTTTTTTTCTGGGGGAACTTGGGGGAACTCAGTTCCGTCACCTTTGGCTCAGACCCTTTGGTGCCTGCTCTCCACAATCACTTGTAAACACAGAAGTCTGGTTTCTGTGTTTACAAGTGACAGCTCTGCACTCTGTGTGTAACCCCCCTGAACTCTGTATGTAATGCAATCCTGGTATTTAATGCCCCTTTAACCACTTAAGCCCCGGACCAATATGCAGCCTAAAGACCCAAGGTGTTTTTACAGTTCGGGACTGCGTCGTTTTAACAGACAATTGCGCGATCGTGCAACGTGGCTCCCAAACAAAATTGGCGTCCTTTTTTCCCCACAAATAGAGCTTTCTTTTGGTGTTATTTTATCACATCTGCGGTTTTTAGTTTTTGTGCTATAAACAAAAATAGAGCGACAATTTTGAAAAAAATGCAATATTTTTTACTTTTTGCTATAATAAATATCCCCCAAAAACATATATAAAAACATTTTTTCCCTCAGTTTAGGCCGATACGTATTCTTCGACCTATTTTTAGTAAAAAAAATCGCAATAAGCGTTTATCGATTGGTTTGCGCAAAATTTATAGCGTTTACAAAATAGGGGATAGTTTTATTGCATTTTTATAAATTTTTTTTTTTTTACTACTAATGGCGGCGATCAGCAATTTTTTTCGTGACTGCGACATTATGGCGGACACTTCGGACAATTTTGACACATTTTTGGGACCATTGTCATTTTCACAGCAAAAAATGCATTTAAATTGCATTCTTTATTGTGAAAATGACAGTTGCAGTTTGGGAGTTAACCACAGGGGGCGCTGTAGGAGTTAGGGTGCACCTAGTGTGTGTTTACAACTGTAGGGGGGTGTGGCTGTAGGACTGACGTCATCGATTGCGTCTCCCCTATAAAGGGGATGACACGATCGAGTGCGCCGCCATAGTGAAGCACGGGGAAGCCGTGTTTACATACGGCTCTCCCCGTTCTTCAGCTCCGGGGGCCGATCGCGACGGGGCGGCTATAAACAAATAGCCGCGCCGTGATCCCGGATCGCTCCCCGAGCGGACCCGACCTCCGCATGTAGCGGGGGGGGTCCCGATCGGACCCCCCACCCGCTAATAGGCAAGGACGTACATTAACGCCCATGTGCCTGTACGTGCCATATTGTGGACGTACATTTACATGCGGAGGTCGGGAAGTGGTTAAGACCCTTCTACTGTTTGTGAAATCTGAACTGGGCCGTGGTTGAGTTCCTGCACCTATTTTCTTTATGTACTCCACTGTTCCCCCTTGTTAACACTTTCTGCCTTCCCTGTTTTATGTTTCCAACCATTGTTTATATATTTCGCACTATATCTGGCATTTTGTCCATCCGATGTGCACTTCATTTCACTCTGTTGTCTAAATGCTACCTGCGCATTTTCATGATTTTCTTTGAATGTATGTTGTGTCGTTTTACAATTTCTTTTTCTATACATGAAAAAAATCTTTTGTAATAGAAAAAAATAGAATAAATGCCTGGTGACACTGCCATGCTTGTACTTCTACTTTATCATCCTGTCACATGCTAATGAAGATTACAAGTGGCTGTTTTCAAAGTGCATTACGTAAGTATGTTCCACTTCTGTCACCATCAGAAACCAGCCCTGACAAATTCCATGCAATCATTGCATGTAGACAGAAAATAGCTGCAGGAGATCTTGCTGTCTGGTACCTGGTGGAGCCAGAGTTGAAAGGCAGGCTTCTTTGTCACCTACTGTCTATCACCCCTGTAAGTGGCAAGAGGGAATGTAAGGACACCAAATGGCATGAGTGACATTATTTTCAGGCAGTACTAGATCTGTCAAGGCTGACAGGTGCATGGAGCAAGGGAGTGTGGACCACTGAAAAGGAGCCAAATGCAGGAAGACCAGGGTACCAGAGCAAGCATCATGAATGTGGACAGGATACAATGTAAGGTTAGGAAAGAGGCAGACAGCATAAGTAAAAATTCAGAAGACAGGATCAGAGTCAAGAGTGCAAGCCAAGGTTAACTAGGTAGACCGAGGTCATAACAGGTAAGCAATTTTTTTTTAAAGCCTGTGGTGTGTGAACACACTCCAAAAACTACACCTGGTGCAAAATAAAATGGGAAACCAAAAAGTGAGACACAAAAAGTGCACAGGGTGTACATATTGGCCTCCTGCAAAGAGATGGGACCTTTGCCCTGACTCCGAAGGGAGACCCCATAAGAGAGGTTGAACCAAGCCAAAAGGCCATGTCCACCCCCCAAGACATTCAGGGCAGCCCCGAGGACCTACACCCTACTAATCAAACGAGAAACACGTACAAGCCCAACAAACAAAAAAAAAAAACATAAAGTGACAAACAACATAATGGTGGGAAAAGGGAAGTGGAGAAAGTGTAGGTGCCATTGTGAAGTAGAATTATACTGTACCAGAACTTTCCAGACAGAGGGTCAGGAGTCCTGCAGCCTCATAGGTCAGTCAGAAAAATAGGGGTCTTGCAGGCTCATAGGTCAGTCAGAAAACTCCTCCCACAAGCTTTAACCAGTGTTTGGCTGGACACTGATAGAAGTCACATGCATGCTCTACCTGCTGATGAGAAAAGGTATTTAGCTGTGCTGGGACCCAAAGCTGCAGCGACTCATTGCCGTGTGCACCTACAGTACAGTAAGGAAAAGCCAACGAGAGTCTGAATGCTGGGACTGAGCCTTGCAAGAGACCTAAGGTGATCATGAGGACTGAGCTTTCTAAGACAACAGATCACTAAGAATACTGGACCTATTCTTTTGCATATCAGGAGTGGTGAGTGGAATAACTGACCTTAACCCCTTACTCCCCACAGTTAAGGCCTATAGAGACTGATCTTTACCTAACAGCCCTTTACCCATCTATTGTGGACAGCTTTAACCACTTCCCGCCCGGCCCATTGTCAAATGACGTCCACAAAGGACCTCTACCGATCCGGGTGGACGTCATATGACATCCTGGGCTTTGTGGGGGGATATCTGAATGATGCCTGCAGCTAGAGGCATCATTCAGATATCCTTCTCTTCTGCCGGCGATTCTGCACAACGTAAGAATGTTCATAGCGGCGGTTCCGCCGCTATATCGTTCTTACAGGCGGCGGGAGGGGACATCCCCCCCTCCCGCCACCATCCGGTGCTTCTCCGGGCTCTCCCGTGCCATCGGGGGCCCGGAGAACGAATCGTCCAGCGCTGGCAGGAAGCATAGAGATGACTGGTGACCAGATGGTCACCAGTCATCTCTATGACCGTCGGAGGACCCGGGCGCGATGTGATGACGTCACGCCCGAGTCCCCGTAAGTAAACAAAGCCGCAATTGCGGCTGCTAAGCAACAGCAAGCATGAGATCGGTGAATTTTTTTTCACCGATTTCATGCTTTTCAGCCTGGAGGGAGATGTGGGGTCTTATTAACCCTGCATCTCTCCATAAAGAGTACCTGTCACACACATTCCTATTACAAGGGATGTTTACATTCCTTGTAATAGGAATAAAAGTGATAATAAAAAATAAAAAAAAAAGTGTAAAAAAATAAATATGTAAAAAAAAAAATTTTTTTTTTTTTTTTTTAACGCCCCTGTCCCCAGTAGCTCGCGCGCAGAAGCGAAAGCACATGCAAGTCCCGCCAACATATGTAAACGCCGTTTAAACCACATATGTGAGGTATCGCCGCGTGCGTTAGAGTGCTAGCAACAATTCTAGCACTAGATCTCTTCTGTAAATCTAAACTGGTAACCTGTAAACATTTTCAAAGCGTTGCCTATGGAGATTTTTAAGTACCGAAGTTTGGCGCCATTCCATGAGTGTGCGCAATTTTAAAGCGTGACATGTTAGCTATCTATTTACTCAGTGTAACATCATCTTTCATATTTTACAAAAAAATTGGGCTAACTTTACTGTTTTGTTATTTTTTTAATTCATGAAAAAAAATATATAAAAAAAAGGCGTTTGAAAAATTATTGTGCAAATACCGTGCAAGATAAAACGTTTCAATGACCGTCGTTTTATTCCCTAGGGTGTCTGCTAAAAAAACATATATAATGTTTGGGGGTTCTGCTTAAAAAAAAAAGCAAAAAAATTATGATTTGTACATGTAGGAGAGAAGTGCCAGAATAGGCCTGGTATGGATGTGTGTATAAAAGCCCTGTATGGAAGCGGTTAAAGAGACAGCTTCACATGCCTAATTTACAGACAGGCCCCAACGATAGCCAGCTAATACTGACAATTGGGTGCCAGGTACTTTGTAGCCACCTACAGGGGTACCCCTTGTCAGAACCGCATACACCCACTTAATAAAATTACATGCCAAATGTGGCATGTAAGGGGGCGAGGAGTGGGTTAAGCGGAGGTCCATTTTTAGGTGGAACTCCTCTTTAAGCAACACTTGTTCCTGAGCGCCCTTCGTGTAACCTGCTTAACCTAACCTCTCGTAAACGAATCTCTTGTGTACTGACTTGACTAGTTCTCGTGACTACCTTGTCTGCAGCCCGCCCAGACCGTGGCTCGCTATACGGCTCTCCTTTGCTTCATCCATCCATCCGCGTTGGACAGTGTCTTCTGGTACTCTCCTTGCGAGCAGGGTGAACCTGGGGTCAGCACGCAGCTAAGCCCAAATCCTTGTGAGGGGGTCCCTGGCAGAATACCGGCTGGCCCTTAGACTTCACGTCCTGAGGGATCCCGTGTCACCTGCTCGCCTGTGGGCTCACATCAGTAGCACCGTGACAGAGGATCAAATGCAACATCTAGTTCAGAGATTAAACTCCCAGCAAGCAAATAAAGAGCAAATAATGCTGTTTCTACAGGATCTTGCCTCCCGTCTGGATCGTCTGCAAGTCTCTGCAACTTTAGCTCCTTCGGCTCCTGCTTCTGCCTCACCTGCTCCAGTGTTACCTGCTACAACTGGCAATCCCTGTGTCAGGGAAATTGCCGTGAAGAAGTACTGGCAATCTTTACATTAGAAGAAATGGGCGCCATAGGCACATCATGTGACAGGTGGATCTTCCTGCTGGCCTATTGTCAGGGAAATGGCCATAGAAGAAGTACTGGCAATCTTGCCAGTAGAAGAAATGGGAGCCATAGGCTCATCATGTGACAGGTAGATCCTCCTGCTGGCCTATAAAAGGCTGTCACTGTCTGGTCCAAATTGCTGGATTGTCGTCAGCCTTCCTGAGTTCCTGAGTCTCTGTACTACTGCTGTTTGGATTTCCTGTTGTGACCCGGCTTGTTCCTAACCTGTCTGATCCGCTCTCCTGGTTTGACCCCCTGGCTTGCTTTACTGACTTGTTACCTTCTCCAGCACCTGATCCCGGCTTGTTTCACAGACTTTGCTTCAGTTATCTGTTCCTGCCTGTTTTCCAATGCCAGACCTTTGGCTTGTCTCCGTTCCTGCAACCTGCATCTCCTGCCTGGATCCACAGTGTTTGATCCCCAGCCGGCTTCCACTGTTGCTCCTTGTGCACACATTGCCAAGTGTCACCGAGCACTCCAAGAGACTGCAGCCCAGCAGTGTTTCCTGTATTCTCCAGAATTCTTCAGGCACCCACCAGCTCCTCTCTCCTGGATCCATCTGGCAACCTGTGCTTCTCTGGGCACTACACCCTCTGTACCCAACCTCAGAGGTGTACTGCACTCAGCCGCAAGGGGAGCCCTCTCGGCATTTCGGCCTCCAACCAGATACGTGACAGTACAATCCAGCCATGACCAAGGCCGACAGAGGTGCTCCCCTGCTTGAGATGATGTGCCAACAAGTCACCACCCTTACACAAGCCATCCATAAACTCCAGGGCGGTTACATTCATTTGGAAGATCGGCTGAAGCATTTGCCTGTTGTTCCAGCCTTGGTGGACTCCAGCTTACCTTCCACTAACACAGTATCAGCTTCCATGCCTCAAGAATCTGCTAACCCGACCCATACAGTGATGATGCCTTCTCCTGAACCACGGGTACCAACACCCGAACGATTCTTCAGTGACCGAAATAAGTTTCGGGCTTTTAAGAATGCATGCCTGCTGTACCTGGCCCTCCAGCCTAGAACTTTTTCCTCCGAGTTTGTGAAAGTAGGATTCATCATTTCCCTACTATCTGAGAAACCCCAAGCTTGGGCTCATAACCTGTTTGAACAAAAGAGCCCGGCTTTGAACACTATGGACACTTTCTTTGAGGCTATGACTCTTTTATATGATGACCCCCAGCATATGGCCTCTTCTGAATCTGCCTTAGTCACCTTACGGCAAGGAGAACGCCCAGTGGAGGATTATACAGCGGAATTCTGCAGATGGTCCACTGATACAAGCTGGAATGAGGCAGAACTCAGGTTTCAGTATCGCCAAGGACTATCCGAGACCCTTAAAGATGAACTAGCCCGAGTTGCTGTTCCAGACACTCTTGACGAACTTATCCACCTAGCCATTCTGCTTGACAGGCGCCTGCGGGAGCGGTGGTCGGAATACGCTCAAACCTTCCAGCCTACCCAGAGGCCACCCAGGTCTCCACCTGCTGTTGCACCCATGCCTGCCTGTTCTGCTGGTCCCAAAAGAGGTCCAAAGCAAGTTGGCCTGGTCCGTTCCCCCCTTACCTTTGATGAGAGACAACGCCGTCGGCGGGCCTAGCTCTGCCTGTACTGCAGAGGGGCTGGACATTTTTTACGCAGCTGTCCCATAAGACCCAGTAAGGCCTACCCACCAAGTTCCACTTATCTGAAAGTCTCTGTATCCTCCCATTCTTACCTTGCTCTTCCTATCTCCTTACAAGTGGCAGGAAGGGAGGTTCGACTACCCGCAATTATCGACTCCGGGGCATGTAGTTGCTTTATTGACTTATCTCTGGCCAAGGACCTTGGTGTGCCCCTTTATGAGAAAGAACAAAGACTGGAAGTTCTTTTGGCCAATGGTTCCTTGCCCAGTTCTGGACTTGTCTCCCATGAAACCATATCCATCTTCACTACTACTGATACCGGCCACCAATAATGTATCCGTTTTGACATGTTATGTTCTCCCATGTTTCCCATCATCTTGGGAATTCCTTGGCTACAGGCACATAACCCACAAATCAACTGGGCCAAGAAGGAAATCTCTTTTTCTTCAGACTATTGCTTGCAACATTGTTTTACTCCCAGTTCTAGTAAGCCGGCTAGCTGTCTGGCCGTGCAACCTGCTCCTGATAACCTCCTGCTTGTCCCTTCTGCTTATCATGAGTTCATAGACGTTTTTGACAAGAAAAAGGCCGATGTCCTCCCACCTCACCGGCCTTATGATTGTCCAATTGAACTGCTTCCAGGAGCGGAGATCCCATTCGGACGAATCTTTCCTCTATCTGAGAACGAGCTGGAAGCCTTACATTTATATATTGATGAGAGTCTTGAAAAGGGGTTTATCCGACGCTCTTCTTCTCCTGCTGGAGTGGGTATTTTCTTTGTGGAGAAGAAGGACAGCACGTTACGGCCATGTGTAGACTATAGAGACATCAATAAAATTACCAAAAAAACACGATACCCTCTCCTTCTTGTTCCAGAACTTTCAAAGGTTCCAAACCGCCCGGATCTTCACCAAATTAGATCTAAGGGGCGCCTACAATCTTGTCTGCATCCTCCAGGGAGACGAGTGGAAGACAGCATTTCGGACGAGGTTCGGCCACTTCGAATACCTTGTGATGCCGTTTGGATTATGCAATGCTCCAGCCACGTTCCAGCATCTAGTGAACGATATCTTCCGGGAATTCCTTGACTACTTTGTAATTGTATATCTCGATGATATTCTCATCTTTTCTGCCTGTTTGGAACTTCACCGAACCCACGTAAAGAAAGTGCTCCTAACCCTGAGAAAACATGGTCTATATGTCAAAGCAGACAAATGTGATTTCGAAAAGACATCTATTCAATTTCTGGGTCTCATCATCTCCACAGAAGGAATTTCAAATGACCCAAAGAAGGTGGAAGCAATACTTAACTGGCCAGCTCCCTCAGACAAGAAGGGTGTCCAGCGCATCATAGGGTTCTCCAATTTTTACAGGAAATTTGTGAAGGGTTTCTCCACCACCATAGCACCCATCACTTAATTGACCCATCAGACGGTCCAGTTCCAGTGGTCCCAAGAAGCTCAGGCAGCCTTTGACAAATTAAAAAATCTGTTCACGTCTGCACCAATTCTACAGCACCCAGATCCAACTCTGCCCTACGTTTTGGAAGTAGACGCCTCTGAAGTAGCTACAGGGGCAATCCTGTCCCAACGGAAAGGACCCAAGGCTCTTCTTCACCCCATTGCTTTCTTTTCCTGAAGGATGAGCCCACCAGAGAGAAATTATGACGTTGGGGATCGAGAACTATTGGCCATTAAATCTGCCTTAGAAGAATGGAGATACTTATTGGAGGGTGCCGCTCATCCCATTATGATTTTTACAGACCATAAGAACCTGGAGTACCTCAGGACAGCCAAACGTTTAAGACCCCGGCAAGCCCGATGGGCTTTGTTTTTCTCCAGGTTCAATTTTCATCTTACATATCGTCCAGGTCCCAAGAATGGGAAAGCGGATGCACTCTCTCGAATGTTTCCAAACACCCCTGAAACAACAGAGCCAAGTACGATCCTTTCTGCTCAAAATTTTTTACTCATCCAACCTGACTTAAAGACTTTGATTAAACAAGCCTCAACCCAGTGCCCTGGGCCAGAAATGTCCTCACTGAGAAGCCAAGATGGATTTTTATGGCACCAGGACAAGATTTTTGTTCCCCAATCAGTTAGACTCCAAGTTCTAAAGATGTCACATGATCACAAACTTGCCGGACATTTTAAGGGCAGTTATTTTTTCTGTATCTTTGGCAATTCTTGATCTCAGAAAACGGGGTGAAAAAGTAGTAGTACAACAGCTACAACACCATTTAGACACCCACAAACTGCTGGACCCACTACAATCGGGTTTCCGCCCAGGACGTGGTACGGAAACAGCACTTCTTAAAATATGGGATGACGCTCTCGAAGCAGCAGACGATGGAGAATCTTGTCTCCTGATACTGCTGGACTTTAGTGCTGCCTTTGACACAGTAGACCACAAACTGCTGTTAAATCGCCTCACAGAGATAGCTGGAGTGGCAGACTCGGATCTACCATGGTTTTCATCATTTCTGGAAAATCGTTCTCAGACAGTGAGACTAGGACCTTTCACCGCTGATTCACGCAGCATGTCTTGCTGAGTCCCCCAGGGATCACCCCTATCGCCCGTGCTATTCAATATTTACCTCCGCCCACTCCTAAAAATAATTAGTAATCAAGACCTTCTCTATCACTCCTACTCAGACGACACGCAACTTTACTTTCGCATCAGCGACAAAAAGAACCAATATCCCGTATTAGAAAAATGCCTCACTCAGATAGACAACTGGATGACGGAGAGTCACTTTAAACTAAATAGAGGAAAAACAGAACTCCTTCAACTCCATGCAAACCGAAAAAATCCAGCCAGAATTCACTGGACACCACCACCCATCCTGGGACAAACCATCATCATAAGCAGCAAAGTCAAAAGTCTCTGAGTCATTTTTGACTCTGACATGACAATGGATGCACAAATAGGATCAGTAGTTAGTGGTTCCCACCATCTTCTACGTTTCCTATGAAGAATTGTCCCCTTCATCCCCATCCCCTTCATCCCCAAAGAAGACACATCAGTAGTGGTAGGGACAATTATTAACTCCGGGTTAGATTATGCAAATTCCCTCTACCTCGGACTCCCAAAATACCAGCTGGCCCGTCTCCAAGTCGTCCAGAACACGGCAGCATGAATGGTAACAGGGAAAAAACCCTGGGAATCAATCAACCCGTTCCTGAGATCACTCCATTGGTTGCCTGTAAAAGACCGAGTCACATTTAAGGCCACAAATGTGTACACGGAAGCGCTCCCCAATACTTATGTGAGAAAATAAAACAACAAAACCCCAATCGAGTGCTCCGATCAACCAACCAAAAATTACTACGAATCCCCAAAGCCCGCTACAAGACCAAAGGAGAACGTCGATTTGCAGTCCAAGGACCTCAACTGTGGAACGCATTACCAACTAACATCCGAACGGAAATTGATCACCTGGCCTTCAGGAAAAAACTCAAGACCCACCTATTCTGAGGGAGAAACAGAAGCAAAAGGGATCCCAAGCGCCTTGAGGCGATTCAGTTCGCAATTGTTGCGCTATAAAAGTTATTCATTCATTTATTCATTCAAATCACAAGGCCTTAGGAAGGCCTTCATAAACCTCAATCTCCTCAGAAGGGAGGAGGCTAATCATCTGCTTAATTTGTTCCTTGAGGAACTGACATACACCAATGGCTGCAACAGCAGGTTGTACTACAACCCTAGCCGTGGCAGAGGAGGCTTTTAATAGGGACTCCAGCTTTTTATCAGTTGGATCCTTGAAACCCTGCGCGTTGTCTAAAGGACAGGTCAGGTTTTTGTTTGCACAAGAAATAGCTGCATCAATTTCAGGTACCCCCCATTTCTGAGTGAAACCTTCCGCCATTGGATAAAGGAGGGAGAACTGCTTAGGGGGAGAAAACAGTTTGTCTGGGTGAACCCAGTCATCATACATTAGTTTATCCAGCAAGGGATGAACTGGAAAGGCGGCCTGCAGGGATTTCCGAGATCCCAAAGAGGAAACAGAGGGCCTAGAAGCTTCAACAGGAGGCAATTTGTAAGTCTCTAAGAATCTTCATCTGGCAGCTTCCAGGCATAAAACGGCATCGCTGTCCGGCTCCTAAGTTCCTACCTGGCAATAGAGTTTGGCTCTCTACCAAGTAAACCTGACCCGGAGTGCCCTCAATGAAATTTGCCCCTTGCTTCATTGGTCCCTTTCCCATTCTCTGTCAGATCAATCCAGTTGCTTTCAAGCTTGTCTGCCCTCTCATCTCAGGATCCCCAAGGCCTTCCATGTCTCCCTGCACTGGTCCTCAATCGCTTCTCTCGCCCTTCTTCTCACCCCACTCCTGTGGCTGATACCACGGATCAGTATGAGATTAAAGAAATATTGGACTTCAAATACTACCGAGGGAAGCTACAATGTCTGATTGATTGGAAGGGCTACGGTCTGGAGGAGAGGTCTTGGGTTCCTGCTACAGATGTCTCAGCCCCCACGCTTGCTGACCAGATTCCATCGGAAATTTCCCTCCAGGCCAGCCCCCAGACGTGTAGGGGGACCTAGTAAGCAGGGGGGGTACTGTCACAGATCAGCTGCGGTGCTGATCTGTGTCTTACCTTTTACTGCTGTAAGTCAGCTGGTTCCTGTGGTTCCACAAGCTTGTGTTCAGCTCTTGCTGCACTCAGCATCTATGGGTTTTGCCGGCTTCACCTGTAGCCTTTTATATCCTTCCTTCCTGCTACTTCCTGTCCAGCCCCCCATGTGCTTCTCTATTTAGATTCCACTCAGACCATTTTCTGGTTGTTTTATACTTGTTCCTTTTTGTAACCTGCTTAACTTAACCTCTTGTGAACTAATCTCTTGTGTACCGACTCGGCTAGTTCTCCTGACTACGTTGTCTGCAGCCCGCCCAGATCGTGGCTCGCTATACGGCTCTCCTTTGCTTCATCCATCCGCGTCGGACAGTATCTTCTGGTACTCTCCTTGTGAGCAGGGTGAACCTGGGGGTCTTGACCTGGGGTCAGCACGCAGCTAAGCCCAAACCCTCATGAGGGGGTCCCTGGCAGAATCCCGGCTGGCCCTTAGACCCCACGCCATGGGGATCCCGTGTCACCTGCTCGCCTGTGGGCTCACACCAGTACTACCATGACAGTTTGTAAATTTTTTGCTATGATGTGATCTTTTTTCAATAAAAAAAAAAGTTTGCACATTATTTGATGATCCCTGGTGTGTCAATAGGGACCAGGCAGCTTAACCACTTAAGGACCACCTAACGCCGATATACGTCGGCAGAATGGCACAGGCACGTACAGGTACATTGCCCTTTAAGTGCCCACCCGAAGCTCCGTGCCCGCGGGACCCACGAACCCGACCGCCGCCGGTTTTCCCACGATCGGGTCACAGAAGCTGAAGAATGGGGAGAGGTGAGTGTAAACAAACCTTCCCCATTCTTCTCTGTGGCTTGTCACTGATCGTCTGTTCCCTGTTATAGGGGAAAAAAAATCGATGATCGCCGCCATTACTAGTAAAAAAAATATTAATAAAATTGCCATAAAACTATTACCTGTTTTGTAAAAACGCTATAACTTTTGCGCAAACCAATCAATAAACGATTATTGCGATTTTTTGGGGATATTTATTATAGCAAAAAGTAAAAAATATTGTTGTTTTTTAAAAATTTACGCTCTATTTTTGTTTATAGCGCAAACAATAAAAAACGCAGAGGTGATCAAATACCACCAAAAGAAAGCTCTATTTGTGGGTAAAAAAGGACGTTTTTTAATTTATTTGGGAGCCGCGTTGCATGACTGCGCAATTGTCAGTTAAAGCGACGCAAAAAGGGGCCAGGTCCTTTACCTGCATAATGTTCCAGGTCTTAAGTGGTTAAAGAGTTGTAGCAGAACAGAGAACCCATCATAACCAACAGCTCCCGCGGTGGTAAGCGTAACAGCAATATAAACTTTTATTTTGAAAACGTCCCTGTACATGGCTGTGAATACATAAGGTTCATTTTCTTAAAAAATATTTAAGTCACTTAGCCCAGCGAATCTGTGGTCTCTTCAAATACCCAATCTTGTGCAAGGGCATTTAATGTTCATTTCTGGGCAATACTTAACCCCCCTCCCAGCCCCTTTGTCCAATTTTGAACAAATTATAAAAGTACCTTTTATAGCACTGTTTTACACAAGTCCACGTTTTATGTCCGTTGAATGCTCCCCTTTCACATCCAGCTCTACAGACATTTCCATGCCAGGAGGTCCACTCTTGCAGGTTTCATTGCTGCAAACACCTTTTCTGCATCCTGAGAGGACCTTATAACTGGAAAACAAATAGGAAGTGTCCATGTCACACAGGTGGGGAGACATGGAAAACCTAAGAAGGTAACTTTTTCCTATGCAGAAAAAGAAAAGACTCAAAATTGGAATGCTAAGTGACCACACATTTAGGTGAGTAAAAGGTGCATTTTATTATTTTATTTTTATTTGCGATGCAAGTGATTACTTAGAAGGGGGTGGGGGTTGCAAGTGAGCCTGGAGAGTGGATTTGAACAAAAGGAAGTCCCTTTACCTCAATGGATAATTGATCATTGATGGATAATTGATAATTGATGGATAATTGAACACAAATTCACTGAGCTAAGGAAATATCCTATTACTTAGGTGATTCAACCCCTATGACATTAGTTAGTATCCTTACACAGTATACATATGCTCAATGGCTGTAAATCTAATGTATAGCTTTGGAAAAATTAGCTTTAATTATGGCAAGGCAAATTGTGTAGATGTAAGAAAGTGGGCAGGTAGGTCACCTGTGTAAAGCCCACCATACAAAGCTCAATCTTCTCTCATTAAATCCACAGGCTGAACGAGAATAAATCAATTTCCCCATCCATGCTTACAGTTTGGATGGAGGGATCTTCACTGGTGGCTATGGTTTTTAGGCAGTCGCAGCAACTGTGGCTACCTAATTACAATGGTATACAATGGCACTGCCAAACAGTGTCTGCATCTGATATAAACAGGAATATTTTCAACCCTTGGCAGAAATTCTTGTTATTTGCACCATCAATATGTTCTAACTGTAAGTGCCCATGTTGTCTATCTTTACTTTGCTAATAACTATAATTTAGAAAGACTTTCAGTCATTGGAAATACACTAGATTAAAATAAATTGTATGTTGCTGCTGTCCCAGTCAGTGAGCATTTACTACTAGTTCTTACAATTTTGTCTCTACTCTCTAGGTCTCTCCATCCTATAATCTTTGGCTTTTTTGCTGCAGCCAGAAAAGGTTGGAACAATGCACACTTGCAAAATATGGATAACTATGCCTTCTTTAGCTTGCTAGCTGGGACAAAAGGTGAGGAGACAGAACTTAAATCCAGCATCGTTTATGGAGACTTTTTTATTGCTTTTTCTATGCTTTATATAACAAGCACAGGAAATTCAGTATGTACAGATTTACATAGCAGTTCTATAGATTTTGAAAATTTGAACATAAAGCTGAACTTAAAGTGATTGTAAACCATTACATTTACTCAATGGGCCAGATTCAGAGAGCTTTGCCTATCTTTAGGCGGGCGTAGCGTATCTCAGATTCACTACGCCGCCGTAAGTTTGAGCAGCAAGTTGTGTATTCACATAGAACTTGCGCTGAAACTTACGGCGGCGCAGTGTAACTGGGCCGGCGTAAGACCGCCTAATTCAAAATAGGCTGGTTGGGGGCGTGTACTATGTAAAAAAGTAGTGACCCCACGTTGACGTTTTTAACGAACGGCGCATGCGCCGTCCGTGGACGTATCCCAGTGCGCATGCTCCAAATGACGTCGGCAAATCGTCATGCTTTCGACGTGAACGTAAATTACGTCCAGCCCTATTCGCGAACGACTTACGCAAACAACGTAAAAATTTCAAAACTCGGCGCGGGAACGACAGCCATACTTAACATAGGATACGCCGCACATACCCCTCATATAGCAGGGGTAACTTTACGCCGGAAAAAGCCGAACGCAAGCGACGTAAAAAAAAAGCACCGGGCGGCCGTTCGTTTCTGAATCGGCGTAAATACTAATTTGCATATTCCGCGCGTAAAAATACGGAAGCGCAACCTAGCGGCCAGCCAGAAAATGCAGCCTAAGATACGACGGTTTAAGACACTTACACCTGTCGGATCTTAGGGATATCTATGCGTAACTGATTCTCTGAATCAGGCGCATAAATATGACCGACCGCACTCAGTATCTCCGTTCTGAATCCAGCCCATTGACGTTATTGGCCTCAGATGATACACAGAGATAAAACAAATCCTCCTACATAAGTTGTACCTGTCTATCTGCAGTCTTCTTTCCAGAATTTATAAAGCTTGCCTGAGAGTTCAGAAAAAAGGGACAGAGAGCTGAAATCACACACTGCAGAGCTCAGTGAAGAGAGCTCTGAGAGCTGATTGGAGGGAAGGGACACACCCTGCCCCCCTTCACGCAGCGTTGGACACAGCTGATCACTAGGGATGAGCCAAACATCCCCGGTTCGGTTTGCACCAGAACATGCAAACAGACAAATAGTTTGTGCGAACCCTATTAAATAAAAATAAATAAAAATAAAACAGCATAGTCGACAGAATTTCTTTCTTAAGGTGCATAATGATATTACTGTGTTTCCTTGTATGGAACATTCGTGACAGAATTGCTTGCTTATTTTCATACCTCTGCATGTTTATTGCTTGGGTTGTCTTTATGCTGATCGCTAGGATTTCACTTGGTGCTGGAGACCTGATTTCCTACAAACCCTTTAGCTATGTAACCAAGCCACAGGTGTGCCCTGACAACATCCCTGAATTCTTCTTTACCAGTTGAGCAGAAAGAAAACAAAAAGGAAGCAGATTAAACCTCATAGAGGTACTTGGAGTGTCTAGCGTGTGACTGAGTAAGACGATGTAGGAGACAAACTGTCATATGTGCAAGGTTGTATAGCAATGCTAATGCAGTGTTCAGTTTATCATTCCATGTAAAAAAGCCTAGACACAATCAGATGTTAGGAGCAGAATATGTTATCTGTAGGATTTTATCAAACTCAGAGTTTCATCAGATATGGCTACTTATCATCATGAGCCAACACTTCTGAGGTAATACTACTTGGACCACAAACGGTCTGGGTGGTTTCTGTTGTGGTGATTAAAGGTAAATTATAAAATTTTAGGGTCAGGTTGCACCTGTTGTGGGAATTTTTATTTGGTGTAACCTCTTCTCACTGGCGTAGTGCTTGGCAGGTAGGAACAGAGAGAGGCCCCATATACAATATGCGGCCCTATGTAAACACTTTCCTGTGCTGAGAGAGTGTGGCCTGCGCACTCCCAGCACAGACACCGACGGGGAAAGCTCCCGATTCATACTTGTGATTGGGAGCTTTCCAATCATGTGACTGCCAATCATAGCGGTCACATGACTGAAATGCTCACCTCCACCTCCCACCATTTAAAAACTCTTAAAGGGCTGGTAGGTGGCAACGGAAAGAGGTTAAGTCAAAGGGGATGAGTGCCAGTGGCGGTGCGTCCATAGTGGGCGTAGGAGTGCCGCCCCCTCTCTCTCCTGCACTGTCACTGAAGTCAACAATACATTGCATTGCATGAATCTCTGGATTGTCACCGGCGCCGCCCAATATTCAGATGGACGGCCCCCTGGTGAGCGCCGACCATCTGAATAACAGCAGTTGGTTGGTTTTTGGAAGTGTCTATCAGAGCCAGCGGCTCTGAAAGGCTTCCCAATTACAGTCTGTGGGCTCTAATCGGCTTCCAAATAATTAACCAGGGGATGTACAGGGTGTGCGTTCCTTGGTTAACACTGACACGCGTCTCAGCCAATCAGGTTCACCGGGTCTGGTTACCATAACCTGATTGGCTAAAGCGACATAGAGGGCGGGAGAAGACATCGAGGGATCGTGGAGGGAGAATGGCTGACCCGAGAAAGGAAAGTGCAGGGCGGGGGGGCAATCTGGTGGTATTTGAGGGGGCAATCTGGTGGCATTTTATGGGACAAACTGGCGGTTTTTGAGGGGGCAAACTGGCGGAAATTGATGGGCACAGTGGCAATAATTAATGGCATGGCACAGTGGCGACAATTGATGGCACAGTGGCGACAATTGATGGCACAGTGGCTGCGTTTGATGGCATGGCACAGTGGTGACAATTGATGGCACAGTGGCGACAATTGATGGCATGGCACAGTGGCTGCGTTTGATGGGAACAGTGGCTGTGTTTGATGGGCACAGTGGCGGCAATTGATGGGTACAGTAACTGCGTTTGATGGGCACAGTGAGGCTGCAATTGATTTTTTTTTTTTTTTCGTTTGTTTGCACCCCCCAAAAAAAATCAGCACCAGCTGCCACTGATGAGTGCCCTGTGCTTTCCCTGAGGTGCATCCATGAAAAAAATTGTTATAAGTTTTCTACAGAGAAAGCATGCCTGTAGCTGTTTCCTTTTTGGACTATCTTTCTCTAATTAAAACTTTATACAGGCTTCATATTGCCCCTGCACCTGCATTAATCTCAGTGCTAAGTCTAGTTATGTACTGCTAAGCTAAACACTTCTATTCTCCCAAATCGAATATTTGCCATTTTGCCTGCATCTTCGCTTCCTCTGCTTCGCAGTAATGAAATATTTTTTTTTGATGGAAACTCAGCTTTAAAGGAAAAAAAAAGCCAACAACAATGGCATACTTGTTACTTTAGAAATATTGATGTAAAAAAAATTGTTTGGTGTCACCTTAAACCATAACCCCCAGCCGTCTGTGTGTGTCTGTCGTACAGGAGCCTCCACTCAGGTAAGTGCTAGGATGGGGGGGGATTCCTAATGGCACCAATGCAATGGTTGGTGTTTTCCATTGATGCCAGTACCTCTGATTCTTCCTCCCATAGAACTCAACACTAGGGCACTCTTCCTCCCACTAACAATGCTGGGATATTTTTCCTCCAATGACATAGTGGGGTATTTTCCTCCCACTAGCTGCCAATGCTGGAATATTTTTGCTCCTATTCCACACCAAAACTGGGGTGTTCTTCCTCCCACTGACCAGCAGTGCATTTTTGCGTCCTCTCTTTTTTTATATAATTATGTTTTTTATTGAAGTTGCACAATTAACAAACACCGGGAAAGAATAAAGATGTAGCATTCATCAAAAGAGGAATGTTGAAATACAACTTACAGGGTTATGTTTGATAAAGAAAAATAACACAGGGGTGCCGCCACTAACGGCATGATCGCCGTTAGAAGCGGCACGCTCAGTGCGCCTGCGCCCCAATGTCTACGGCACCTGCGTCGTAGACACCGGTGCAGGTATTTTCTGCAAATATCTCCTAAATCTTTTAGGTTTGGGAGATATTTGTGGCACCTACAGGTAGGCCTTAATCTAGTCTTACCTGTAGGTTAAAGTGGTTGTAATATGTTTACAATGACTTTAAGAAAGGCCTGGATTCTTTCCTAGATGTACATAATATAACTGGGTACTAACATTTATAGGTAAAGTTGATCCGGGGAAAATCAGATTGCCTTTCGAGGGATCAGGAAGGAATTTTTTCCCCTGCTGTAGCAAATTGGACTATGCGCTGCTGTTTTTTTTTTTGCCTTCCTCTGGATCATCTGTGGGTATAGAATTGGGTATATGGGATTGTACGATATTTTTTATCTTTTTTTTTTTTTGTTATGGTTCAACTAGATGGACTTGTGTCTTTTTTCAACCTGACTAACTACAAAACTATGTAACTATATCCCAACATTTACAAAACTGTATAAGGGGGTGGGTATTAGTAAGGAATTTCATTCTCCGGATGTCAGCCAAAATGTGTAAAAATTGGGATTTTGTAGGAGGATCAGTGGACAACCAGCGGAGGGGGATGGTCCTCCTGGCAGCAAGAAGAATGTATGAGATCAGACGCTTGGCTGATTTTGGGACACCGGAGAGGGGAAGACCTAGTAGATAATGAACAGGGTCCAATGGAAAAGGTCATTGAAACAGAAGTAATGACATGAGATCATTCGAGAAAGTTCTCAGTCGTGAACACTGCCAAAAAATATGGTAATGAAATCCCAATTCAAGATTGCAGCTTAAACACCTCTAGGGTTCTATACCAGAACATACATTTTTTTAAAGTAGTCTCTCTCTGCACCACATTTATTAGTTGATTTGAAAGCAGAGGTTCAGATCTTGTCCCAAGGAGGTAATGAAATTTATGAATGGGTTTTCTCCATAAGGGCTTTTTTCCATTGATGTGGATAGGGTCCTTGAACACAGGTATATTCAAAATTAGTAGGTTTATAAAGATTATATTTTTCCAGAAGGTCCTCAAAAGTGCGCAGCCTGCGTGTTACAGGGAGGACTAGACTACAAAGCTGAAAAAGGGAAGCCTGTGACCATGTCAAAACAGGCCAGATCAGGTTAAAATGTATATTATAAAGGGGAGGGGGACCCCTTTTTCTGAATAAAGGACATAGAAGCAATACGCATAGGTTTAAAACATCATCCTTGCATAGTGAAAGGGAATTTGTGTCCTTTCTGAGGAACTAAAGTTTGGAGTGATGTGATTGTTACCACACTTCTCTTGTCACAGCACCAGAACTGCAGCACTCTTAAACAGAAGCCGTACTACTTGCCCCTCCTTTCTGCTTGATAACAAGCATTCTGTGAATGGACAAGGGGCGAGGAGGGACAAACAAATGACAGTGCTGCTTCTGTATGGAAGAGATCCCGGAGGTGACATACACCCAGAACATTTAAAAAAAATCCCGAAGTTCTGTCATCTCAAACTAGTTTTTCTACTACACAAGGAACCTTCCCACATCTAGCTAGTAACCTAGAACCCAATTTCCATGTAAAGGCGGTCCCAGGGTTACAAACTGTAGGTTTGTTCTTAAGTTGAATATGTTTGTAAGTCGGAACAGGTCCATTTTTAAGTGTAGCTCCAGCCCCAAAAAAATAATAACAATAAGCTTTTTGGATAGCATAGGGAAGGGTTAGCACCCCTGTAATGTTTGTTTTGCTGTCTATGCCCCTGTTCAGAAGATTCCACCTCACTTTCTGTTCCAAAAATGTTGGTTTGTTGTAGAAACAAACCTTGGTGATAAAGTTTCAGTGGAGGTATCTTTTTCCCATAATAACTCTTGGGCCTCGTACACACGACCGTTTTCCTCGACAGAATCCATCAAGAAACTTGGTGGCAGAGCTTTTTTGTAGAGGAAAACGGTTGTGTGTATGTTTTTCATGGAGGAAACTGTCGAGGAACTCAATGAGAAAAAAAAGAGAACAAGTTCTCTTTTTCCTCGACGGGAGTCTCAATTTCATCGTTGTGTTCCTCGTCGGGCTGGTTTTTGACGAGAAACACATTTGTGTGTATGCTAAGAAACCCGCGCATGCTAAGAATAAAGTATGAGACGGGAGCGCACCTTCGGTAAAAGTAGCGTTTGTAATGGAGATGGCACATTCGTCGTGCTGTAACAGTCTGAAAAGTGCAAATTGTCTCTTACCAAACTTTTACCTAACACGCAGTAACATGAGATTAGCAAAAGCAGCCCCAAGGGTTGTGCCAGTGGAATCGAACTTCACCTGCCGTTGTATGTGTTGTACGTCACCGCGTTTGAGAATGAGGAGATTTGGTCTTGACAGTGTGTACACAAAGAAAGCTTGTCGAGTTTCTCCACAAGCCTGACAAGGAACTCGTTGAGGAAAACGATGTTTCATTTACGACGAGTTCCTCGGTCGTGTGTACGAGGCCTTGCAGGAGTGAATTTCCCTTCCTAGGGGTAGATTTCCTCTCACTTCCTGTTGTCTCCCTCTGTTTGTAAGTCAGATGTTTGTAACTAGGGGACCGCCTGTAGCTGAAACAGGCTGTCCACTACTGTCACTGCCTCTAGTCCAGTGTTTCTCAATTCCAGTCCTCAGGCCCCCCCAACAGGTCAGGTTTTTAGGATTTCCCTCAGATGAAAAGGCTGTGGTGATTACTAAGGCAGTGAAACTGATCAAATCACCTGTGCAAAATAATGGAAATCCTGAAAACCTGACCTGTTGGGGGGGCCTGAGGACTGGAATTGAGAAACACTGCTCTAGTCTAACGATTTGTCATAAAAAAAATTAAATTTAAATATGTATTCATCTTAATCTCTGGAAATCCAGAGTACCAGGAACACATTATAACAGGGCACACTGAAGCAGAGTTGAATGTTTAAGTAATGTATAATGGATGTTTTAGCTAAAATATGGGCTGTCAAACTCATTCTGCTAGCATTGGGTTAATTTCCATTCTTGTCAAATAGATCTCAGTGGAAAAGACTGCTTACAAACTTATCTTCTACAATACATACAAAAGAAGTCAATTAGCACTCCATCCATGTCCTCAGTTTAATCGGGATTCCTTAGAGCCTTTCTCTCTATTTTGTATTTATTTTTTTGCATTGCCATTAATAGTATTATTTCTTTGTCATTACAGTAATATTAGAAAAAGTAAAAGGTTTCGCTTCTTACGCTCTACAATGTATTATTATTAAAGTGTCATTAAACCCAAATCATCAAAATTTGTCAATACAGGCAATATTACATTGGGGTTAATTTACTAAAGGCAAATTCACTTTGCACTACAAGTGCACCTCATGATCTACATGCAGGGATGCCGGACTATGGATTCCAATGGGGGGGGGGTGTATTTTTTGAAGCACATGATTAGAGCCAGAAGCTCTAATAGGCTTTAAAAAAAGGGTGGTCTCAGGGCGCAGAGCACTGCACTCTGAGCCCACCCAGTTGTGTTACAATAGCAAATTAATATTCACTATTGTAACACTGAATCTCCTCCCAGCCAATCAGGAAGCGGGTCGTGAGACCCGTCACCCGATTGGTCGTAAGGATATCTGATCAGATTGGCCGGCTGGAGGAGGAGGTGCACAGAGGAGAGCAGGGAGAAGACGGGAACCAAGCCAACAAGTAGCCCGCAGCCTAAAGAGAAGCTGACACCGCCCAAGATGGGGTAAGTGCGAGGCCCGGACTGGGCCACCAACCGCCACTGCTTACCAGATGGAGCTGACTCTTAAAAGCTGTGTGGTCAAACAGTGCCTACTTTTATTTTTTAAAACTAATCTGAGGGATTTTTAACAGCTCTTTTAATTTTCATTTACCTGCCTGCTCTTTATACATACAAAGAGAGTCAGTCTACATTAGTAAGTAAACAAGGATAAAAGAAATTAAATAATTTATCTGGATCTGGTTAAAAGTGAAGATTACCATAGGAAGTATGATGAAAAGGCTGAATTGACTTGGCAGACATTTAAGGTGTAAAGACTAATAAATAAATTCAAATTCAAGGCACCAAGCTATGCATATGCATACATAGTTAGGAGGGAGGCCTTGAAGGTATCAAAAAGAAGTGCACCATTCCCTGACCCTTATACAACACTGTCACTGGGGATAGGGCTCCCATTAGTAATCACAGGGCCCCATACAGCCTGCCTGATAGGGGCCCCTTCATGCTGACCCCATGGTGCCCAGTATGGGAGTACTGCCTTTACCCCTCTTCTGGTGGTCCTGCCAACCACACTTTATGATGGCCCCTCAGACATAGCACATAATATATTCTGCCTCATTACATTATATTTGATTGAACTCTATGGACAAGCACACTCATCAAATGGGGACAAATGACAACCATAAACTGTCACTTTACCCTGCATGGACCAGGTGACAGGGTCGCTTTAATCATTTCATTACCGGACCAAATCTAAAATGTGTACCAGTAAAAATGATACAGACACAAAATACCAAAATAGGGGTAACTGTTAAACATATTAGAAATGATGACCAATAATGGTTGGTAGTTGGATAATTTCATATTAAAAACGGTCAGGATTGTATCCTAATGCTCTACGCATTAGGTGAAAAAATCCACTTCCTCAGGAGCAAGTGCAAGCCATATATCTATGAGATGTATATATATATATATATATATATATATATATATATATATATATATATATATATATATATATATATATATATATATATAGCACTACCCCCCACAGGAGCTGCTGGTTAGTTTTGGTCTGCCGCTACCCCACTGTTCTCCGTGTTGGCTCAGAATCTAGGGTTAATAAAATGTCAAAAACACGGTTGCCAGTCACTGAGTCTTTTCCAAAGGCAACGTTGACGGAACAAGAGTGTTATGTATCACGTACCTGGTAACCAGAGCCCGGTGGTAGGAGTAGGCCTCTCTTACAACTCCGGCTTGTGAGCTGCTGGATATGGAACAGCAGACTCAGAAGCCTGGCGGGGTAGGAGTGCCGGCTGGCTGGATAGATGAGTAGATGTAGACCACAGCTGGAAGTGTAGACTGGAGCTGAAACCGGAAGTAGGGTCCGTGACACTGACAGAAGATTCACAGCAACAACTGAGAAGGCAAGCTGGTTAATAGACAGCAGACGGAAGCAGGGTCAAAACAAGCCGGATCACAATAGAGAGTTCAGGTATTCAGATGGGGTAAGCAGGAGAGTAGTCGTTGTACAGGCAGGTAGGTCAGGCAACAGTGGATCAATCAGAGGTAGGTCGATAGCAGCCGAGGTCAGGATCGGAGAGGTGCGGAAGGTCAAACAAGCCGGGTCAAATAGGTAATAGCAGATAATCAGGTTTCTTCAGGGTAACAGCGTTCAGAGACTGTAGATCAGACAGCAATGTGCTGGAGCTGTCAGTGTCCATTTAAAGCCGTTTTGGCGCCAAGGAGTCAGCGCGCACGCGCGCGCCCCGCTGCGCGCGCTCCCGCCGTGCACGCGCTCGCACCACAGGCACACGACGGTGCGCGATTGCGCGCCGCTGATTTAACCCTCTGGAAGGATTCCGGAATTGAGAGGTGAGTCCCTGACATTGCCCCCCCCCAAAGGGCAGCCTCCGGATGCCTAGTCGGGCCACTTTGTCAGGATGATCAAGAAAAAATGAACGTACCAATCTTCTGGCATGGATGTTGCTTTCAGGTTCCCAGGAGTTTTCTTCTGGTCCGTAGCCTTTCCATTTAATCAAAAATTGGTTCTGTCCTTGTCGCCTTCTACAATCCAGGATGGCTTCTACCACAAATTCCTCGCATCCGTCAACATGAACTGGTTCAGGAGGCCTTGTACCCCTATTAGGGAAGGGATCAGGAGCTGCAGGTTTCAATAAAGAGACATGGAATACAGGGTGCACTTTAAGAGAATCAGGTAAAGAAAGTTCATATGAAACCGTGTTGATTCTCCTTTTGACCGGAAAGGGTCCCATAAATTTGGGTCCCAATTTTTTAGAAGGACAAGCTAACCTGAGGTTACTGGTAGAAAGCCATACCTGGTCCCCTGTTTTCAGATCCAGCTCTCCTTTCCTTTTCTTGTCGAAGAACCTCTTGCTGTCAGCCTGGGCCTTGGTTACAGCTTCCTGTAGTAATTTGGTGTTCTGTTTGAGGAATTCCACTGTATTCTGTACTGCCGGTACTGAAGATTCTGAAAAAAAATCTGGTAGAAAAGTTAGGTTGAAACCATAATTGGCAAAAAAGGGAGATTGCCCCGTGGCAGAATGACTGGCGTTGTTGTAGGCAAATTCCGCTAGGGGTAGCAGAGAGACCCAATCATTCTGAGAAAACGTAGTGAAGCACCTGATGTATTGTTCCAGAGTCTGATTGGTTCGTTCAGTTTGCCCATTGGTCTGGGGGTGATATGCTGAAGAAAGAGCGAGTTCAATTTGTAATATTTCACAGAGGGCCTTCCAAAACCGAGAGGTAAATTGAACTCCCCTGTCTGATACTATGTTGGAGGGTACCCCATGCAACCTAACGACTTCTTTAATAAAGACACGAGCAGTCTCAACGGCAGAAGGTGTGTTCTTTAGAGGGAGAAAATGGGCCATTTTGGTCAAACGGTCCACGATCACGAAAATTGCAGTACAGTCTTCGGAGCAAGGAAGCTCTACGATGAAATCCATGGCCACCATTTTCCATGGTCTGTCGGGTACTGGTAAGGGTTTCAATAAACCCCAGGCTTGGTTTCGAGGTGTCTTGTTCCGATTACAAATAGGGCATGTGCTGATGTACGATTTGCAGAAATTCTCTAATCCAGGCCACCAAAAGGTGCGACGCACCAGCTCTAGTGTCTTACGAACCCCAAAATGTCCTGCCATTGGATGGTCGTGGAGGTGTTTTAGAACCTCTACTCGGATGTCTTCAGGGACAAAAATCTGGCTTCCTCTCCAGAACAGTCCATCTCGGGATTCTAAAGAAATGTTGGGAGGTTTGGAAGAGTCTGAAGATGCTCCCCGGAGCAGGGAAAGTAGGTCAGTGTGCAGTAGCAAGAAACTGTTCTCTGGTAGGATGGTGTCAGGAGTGGAGGTATCTTTTGGGTTGTCATGCATTCTGGACAGAGCATCTGGCTTGATATTCTTAGAGCCCGGGTGATAAGTGATGTGGAAGCAAAAACGGGAGAAGAAGAGTGCCCACCGAGCCTGTCGGGGCTTCAATCGCTTAGCTGATCTTAAATATTCCAAGTTTTTATGGTCCGTATAAATTAGCACAGGGTGTGAAGCACCTTCCAATAAATATCTCCACTCTTCCAAAGCGGCCTTTATGGCCAATAACTCACGATCACCTACGTCATAGTTTTTCTCCGCAGGGGAGAGTTTTCGGGAGAAGAAACCTACGGGGTGTATTAGGTCTTTGTCTCCCATGCGTTGGGAGAGAACGGCCCCCACTGCGACTTCGGAGGCGTCTACCTCAAGGAGGAAGGGTAGAGCCGGGTTTGGGTGGCTGAGAATTGGGGCGGTCGTGAAGAATTTTTTTAGCGTGTCGAAGGCTTTTTGTGCCTCAGGATTCCAACGGAAACGGAAGTTTTGTTTTGTAAGCTGTGTAATGGGAGCAACAATGGTAGAAAATCCTTTAATAAAACGTCTATAGAAATTCGCAAAGCCTATAAAACGTTGGACCCCCTTCTTGTCCAGGGGCACCGGCCAGTCCAAGATAGCAGACACTTTCTTGGGGTCCATCTCAATTCCCGTCGGGGAGATCACTAGGCCCAAAAATTGGATGGTATGCAACTCGAATTCACATTTTTCTGCTTTCGCATATAGACCGTGTAGACGAAGACGATTCAAAACCTTCCGGACATGCTCTCGATGTTGATTTAATGAGCCCGAGAAGACCAGGATATCATCCAGGTAGACGATGACAAAAATATCTAAAAAGTCTCCGAACACGTCATTGACAAAATGCTGAAAGGTGGCAGGAGCATTGCATAACCCGAATGGCATGACTAAATACTCGTAGTGACCATACCGAGTACGGAAAGCAGTCTTCCATTCGTCACCGTCCCTGATGCGAATTAGGTTGTAGGCCCCCCTCAGGTCCAGTTTAGTGAAGATAGTAGCGAACCTTAATTTTTGAAACAGTTCGGGTATCAGTGGCAATGGATAACGGTTTTTAACCGTGATGTTATTGAGCTCTCGATAGTCGATGCATGGGCGAAGGGTCTGATCCTTTTTAGCGACAAAAAATATACCAGCACCTGCTGGTGAGGTGGATGGACGAATGAACCCCTTATTTAGGTTCTCGTCGATGTAGATTTTTAGAGCATCTTGTTCCTTCTCGGATAGAGGGAAGATGCGCCCAAAAGGGATCTCGGCCCCAGGAAGTAGTTCTACCGGGCAATTATAGGGGCGATGAGGAGGTAGGGAGTCGGCCCCCTTTTTACTGAAGACATCGAGGAACTCATGATAGGGCTCCGGAACAGACTGAAATAAACTGGGGTCGGTGTTCAGACATAACAGAGTTGGAGAGAAACTGGAAGATCCAGGAAGGCAGTGTTCCAGGCAGTATTGGGAAGGAAATTGTAAAGTTCCAGAGACCCAGTCAATCTGGGGGTTGTGGGCCCGGAGCCAGGGGATGCCAAGGATCACTGGAAACAAGGGTGAAGAGATTACATCCAGAATTAATAATTCCCTATGATTAGCGGAAGTAGAAGCAGGTAGAGGAAGGGTTTCTTGGGTCACTTGACCCGATTTGATGTGGGATCCGTCGGCCAGAAAAACTGAAAGCCTGAAGTCTTTCTTTCGAAGAGGAATGTGGTGCAGACTGGCAAAGGTGGCATCAATAAAACAACTGCAGGCGCCGGAGTCAATGATTGCGTTGACCGGAATCGTTCTTCCTGGGAGCTGTAAAGACAGAGAAAGAGCAAGGTGTGTTGTATTGGTTGAGAGAGTGGAGACGTTGACAGGAACAGAAAAACGACACTTACGCATCTTGATGGGGCAGTTGGCGACATAATGACCGGGCTCACCACAGTAGAGGCACAAATTTAGCTGCCGACGACGTGTTCGTTCTTCTGGAGGCAGAGTGGGTCGCATGACCCCAAGTTGCATAGGCTCTGAGGTATCAGGAGGAGAGCTGGCCGCATTAGAATGGACGGGTGGTTGGTAGCGAGAGGCAGGCAGGGGTGCTTTAGTAGTGACCCATACAGGGCGACTTAGATGAGAAGATCGCTCTGCTCGTCGCTCTCGTAGGCGTCGGTCAATCTGTATGGATTTATCAATTAAGTCCTCCAAGGTATCAGGAACCCCAATACGGGCCAACTCATCCTTTAAGTTTTCTGAAAGTCCCAAACGGAATTGGTGACGCAGAGCTGCGCTGTTCCACTGGGTGTCCGCACTCCAGCGGCGAAAGTCCGTAACATACTCAACGGCTCGGCGGCCTTGTTGAAGCGCAAGCAGGGCGGCCTCAGCAGTAGCAGTTCGCTGAGGATCGTCATAGAGTTGTGCCATGGCCTGAAAGAAAGCAAGTAGAGTCTCAGTGTTGGTGCCATTTTCCTCCAATAGTCGGTGCGCCCAGGTTAGAGGCTCTCCTTGAAGAAGCGACACCACAAATCCCACCTTTGTGGCTTCTAAAGAGAAAGTCCTAGGTTGGAGAGCAAAATATAATTGGCAGGTGTTGCGGAAATTCTGGAATTTGGAGCGATCCCCGGTGAATCGCTCTGGCATCGGAACCCTGGGTTCGGGTGGTAGCATCACTACAGTTGGAGCAGCGGCTGATGAAGACGATCTGGCGGAAGATTCAGGAGTTGCGTCTCCGGACAGATTCTGTACTTGGCCTTCCAGTCGCATGTAGCCGTCCTGTAGATTTTTAACAGCTTGGGTGAGAGATGCGAGGTGTTTACAAATCTCCTCCATTGCTGGGGCCACTCCTGAGGGCTCTGACATGGCTGTCTGATACTGTTATGTATCACGTACCTGGTAACCAGAGCCCGGTGGTAGGAGTAGGCCTCTCTTACAACTCCGGCTTGTGAGCTGCTGGATATGGAACAGCAGACTCAGAAGCCTGGCAGGGTAGGAGTGCCGGCTGGCTGGATAGATGAGTAGATGTAGACCACTGCTGGAAGTGTAGACTGGAGCTGAAACCGGAAGTAGGGTCCGTGACACTGACAGAAGATTCACAGCAACAACTGAGAAGGCAAGCTGGTTAATAGACAGCAGACGGAACCAGGGTCAAAACAAGCCGGATCACAATAGAGAGTTCAGGTATTCAGATGGGGTAAGCAGGAGAGTAGTCGTTGTACAGGCAGGTAGGTCAGGCAACAGTGGATCAATCAGAGGTAGGTCGATAGCAGCCGAGGTCAGGATCGGAGAGGTGCGGAAGGTCAAACAAGCCGGGTCAAATAGGTAATAGCAGATAATCAGGTTTCTTCAGGGTAACAGCGTTCAGAGACTGTAGATCAGACAGCAATGTGCTGGAGCTGTCAGTGTCCATTTAAAGCCGTTTTGGCGCCAAGGAGTCAGCGCGCACGCGCGCGCCCCGCTGCACGCGCTCCCGCCGTGCACGCGCGCGCCGTTAACGCACGCGCTCGCACCACAGGCACACGACGGTGCGCGATTGCGCGCCGCTGATTTAACCCTCTGGAAGGATTCCGGAATTGAGAGGTGAGTCCCTGACAAAGAGGAATGGAGGGAGAGGGAAAGTTCAGGTACCTTTCTGTAGATCAATGAAACCTTGAGATCCCTGAGACAGGTGCACTCACTGTTGTTGGATCTTGCTCACCCGGACAGGCCTCTGCCACAGACCTGGCAGCCGGAATGATGCACGAACAGTCAAGAAGTAAAAGTCTCTGCCACAGACCTTATAGTAACACTAGCTGCTGAACGATCCTCTGCCACAGGATCTAATAATCAGAATCTTCCTCAGTAAACTCAGTATGAAAAGGTCCCTTTAAGCCGATAGGTCAGGATGCGTCCTCCAACTGAGGTACCAGGCTCCTCTTGAGATACCAGCTTCCAGCCGTGTCCTCTCCAAGACGAGTCCTCCCCCGGTTCCTTCAGTTGATTAGCTTCTTCCCGCAGGACAGACAGCATAGGATCACCCTCGAGCCAGTAGGCCCCAGACAGCTTCTGGGCCTACCTCCAGTTGAGAAGCCTCGGGCCAGTCGGTACCGAGGCAGAAGAGGAACTGTCACATTCCCCAGGTCAAGGTGACCATGAGGCGAGAGAGGGGAAAATGGCGTCCATCCCTTAAGTACCCTGTCCCAGCATGCCCAGCGGTAAAGAAACTCCCACTAGGTTGGTTGTGGGAAAGAGCACCCAATACACTCTGACTGGCTGTAACTTCCAACATGGAACCAGAGCGGACAACGACACCTGCTGGTACCTGTGGGAAATACACATAACTCAGTCAAAGCTGGAGCAAAGGCCAATTTAGCCATAAAACGCAAATCTGAAATAACTACATTTCAGATATCCCACTAAATTTGAATAATAGTGCCTGATCAACAGGAGCAGGGTGCTACACATATACTGTATAAGCAACATTGTAGCTGAATGGTCACCAGTTAAAATTATAGAAGGGGTTAAGAAAGGGTTACAGCGTGTTGCAGCACTTCTGAAGTGCTTTTCAGGCGTTTTCATGCATTCCAATGGGCATACAGTGCTCCTACACCGCCCCAAAGATGCTGCTTGCAGGACTTTTTTTCCCATCCCGGAACCGCACGGCCCCAGTGTGAAAACACTCGGGCTTTTACATTCGGAGGTATTAGAGGCAGTTTTCCGCTGCTTTACAGGAGCTACTTTTAGTGCTAAAATGCTTGAAAACTGCCTCAGTGTTAAAGGGGTCTAAGTGCTCTGGATTGAGACAAGTAAACATTATAGAGGTATATGCTTTGTTCATATTTCATTTCTGAGGTTTACGACCACTTTAAATCACAAAACTGGTTGACCAGCGTTACAAATC